>NC_090935.1:846747307-847387658 GCF_040938575.1 Ambystoma mexicanum
TCTTGGTCAAATTGTGTTTGGCAATGGAGTTCTTTAATGATTAACTTATTATTCTCATCTTTTAACTGCTTAATCTTATTTTGCAAAGAAATCATATCTCCTAGACACGTTCTATTGTATACCTCTTGTTGGTTCCATTTTAGTTGACTCTCTTCCAGAAAGTCAACCTTTTCTTGGCACTCCTCTTTTAATGTAGCTAATTGGGCCTCTTGCTCTGAATTATGTTGTTGTTGTACAGCCAACTCCTCCTTGAGCTGCTTGATGAGGTTTCCAAATTCCACCTCAGAATTTTGGCTTTCTCGCACTTTTTCTTCTACCTGCCTTAATTCACTCTGGGTTTGACTTAAGAGCTCAGACTGGTTTTGCAAAAAAGTTATACTTTCTCTGTATTTTTCTTCCATAACTATCATGTGTAAGTACATGTATGCAGCGAGTTGGACCATCTTCATCTGCTCCTCTTTTACATTCTGAGTCATATAAAACTCAGTCAAGGCTTGATGTAACAGGCCACTGTCCTACCACACATCTATGCTTATGGAGGTGACCTGTTGCATCATCCTAGCTAGCCAGGCCTCCTGCCCCTGCTCTGCCCATTCCCCTCTAATGAATAGTTTGAACAGAAAGTGCTGTCTGGCTAGGTTAATTTCCACGGTGCTCCTTTTGACGAGTGTTCTTCTTTTGTTTAGTTATTTATGCAAGAACAAAAATCTCTATCGTGTTCTTCCCTAGTTTATTGTTAACTTTAATTTGCTTTATTTTTAGACACAGGTCTGATACCGAGGTTAAAGGTTTTGGGGCCATGCCTTTACAGTGTAACACAGTTTTCTAGCCACTAAAAGTATCACTACCTTCAATGAGTTAGCCTGCTGTGTTAGACTGTCACAGGTGGAAACTCTAATCTCAATCACGGCACAAGCCCCCAATGTGTAACATTTTTATAACACGGCACACTCCAGCCAGGGACTTCTTCCACTGACAATGAATGTGGCCCACAATAAATAAAAACACTTTTGATTTTTATTTCAACCCTGGGTTCTTATTTGAGTAGGCCCCTAACCTGTCTCGCACCCACCTCAACAAACAGCCCATGTCACAATGGGCTAGGAACCAGGCCGGTGTGTAACAATATATTTATACAGTTTTATAATTCAATGAAAATCAAGCAAAATCAAATAATTGGGAAGCAATCACCAATGGGTAACAATGTAAATCCGAGAATTCTCAAAATAGAGTTAATTCAAATTCTTTTCACGATATACAGAAACTTTTAAGAGCAAACAGGAAAGAAATTGTTTCTACAAGCAACAGATGGTGCAAAGGTTAAGCACTCCCCCTGCAACACTCACCCCCAAACCTCTGCTAACTTAAATTTTTATGGATGGCAAGCAGTGGCAAGGAGTCAGGATAAAGAGGGAAAAATTGGGTTGAGAAACTCATCCCACGATCCCAAGATGGGAGGCCAAAGAAGAAAATGAAAACCTGTTTTAGGAGCAAAACAGCATAATCAGATTACTTGTTACTCGCACGGCTGCTCACAACCGCGGTGGGTTAGCTATGACAGAAATTCTTGTTGCTACATTTGAGAGATAAGGAAGCGTGCATACTACTAGCAGGACACCAAGGCAACGTGAACACAAGTAAGAAAATCAATTCAGGAATGAAAACAAATCCAAAAAAGAAAACAAATGCACGCAAAATCAGAATTTAGTTTCACACAGGATTGGTGCTGACAGCAGCCAAATGAAGGGTTTAGCTGTCAAAATCAGAAATCAGTTTCATGGAGGGAAACAGAGGCATATACAGGTAAGATCCTTGAGAAAGGGATTACTCTTAATGGGTATTATAATTTGTGTTTTTCTATTGGATGAAGGCAAATCGGAATTGGTAGGAAGCACAATATATGGGCAAATTTGTTTTTTGTTAAACAAAGACTATTTCTGTGGAGACTATATTTTAATGGCTATGATTATTAAAGAAAGGCACTTGATGAGAGGTGGTTGATTTCGAATGGCAACCAGCTCACCGTGAATATCTTTATAGCGGAATTAATTTATTTAATTGCAAACAATGCTTAGAATTTATACAAACAATGGAAATACTTATCACAGAAATGCACTAACATACACAGGATAATACAGATTTGTCTATGCAAAGGTGAATAGATTATAATGGCAATATGGGATTTTGAATGGGATTTCAATGGGGTTCAAGGGTCAAAAGAGCGGGATATGCAGTTTAATGACTGGGTGATGTGATACATACAATGTAAGCTTGAGTTTGAAATTCTAGAAAGCCAGCAAGGTCTCTGGACAGCTCGGCTAAGATATCTGGTCACTGGACTCTCCTGGATGGGATACTGGACAGCTAGGCAAGGTATGGTCACTATGGACAGCTCGATGGGATGCTGGACAGCTAGGCAAGGTCTGGTCACAGGGCTCTCTTGAATGGGATCAGCTGCCTCCCCTCCTTTCTCCCTGGATTTTTGGGTGTGCCTGGATCTGGATGGAGGTATCTGCTTTCCTAGATCTTGAAAGTGAGTTTCACTGGATTCTCAGTGGATTGTTCCCTTTCCCCTGTCTCCCCCTTGTATAGCCAAAGTGACATCATAGAAGTTCACAATCTGGGGGAAAGTACTCTGGAATTACTCCTATCCTAGGATAGGCAAGCCTATTGGTCCTCGCACCTCCCCCTGGGCTGATTGGTTCAGGGGGAAATTACATAATTTATGTGTGTGCATTTAGGACCTTTCTTTGTCTCACAAAGCTACTTTTGACCTAAAATGAGTTATGGAGCAAAACTTCAAATTTCTACCAACCACCGCCATGAGAAGCAGATATACAGATTCCATAAGTCACAGGCAATTGGACAGTCCGATCGACAACTCTGCACGATGTTACATCACCCTTTGTCACAATTGTGCCATTTTCATGAAAAGCATAATATTTAAAAATCTGCCAATGGCTACACATGTTCCCAATAATATTTCAGATCTTCCCACTTAGTTTCAGTTTTATCCCATTTATAATTCACCTCAAAATGTGTTTCTCATGGCCATTTCAGTTCACCAAGAGCCAGAAACATGCACTTGGTCTCTTTATGTTTGTTTCAAAATCCCATGAAATACTGGCATAATATGATGTTACTAATTATTGAGGGTGCTGGAAAAAATGTCTTAATGTAGCAAAGTTCTTTAAAGTCAATGGGTACATTTGTTACCGTGTGGGCTGTCCTGCAAACCCCCACAGATAGCTGTCTCTGCCAGGTTTGGCTTGCAACAAAAGGTTTTTATGATGCTCTTTGAAGTTCTTACAGTTCCCCCTTCAGGGTGGGTGCTGGAGGAAATCACACCTCTCATTCATGCACCAACCCTACTGAGTTCTTTGTTCCTTTCTGCAGGGATGCTGGAAAGTCTAGCGGGGCAGTGAATGTATACACTCTTGGGCCTTCTTAGGTGTCCTTGTGGTCCTGTTTACTTATGGATGTAACTTTTTCTATGGGAGGCAGGGCATCTTTAAAGTCAGTGCCTGGGCCAAAAACCAGTTCTGCTGGTTTCTGAGTTCATTTTTTTTTTCTGAAGGAAACCATGTGTTGGAAGATAAATATATTATACATTATGTAGCAAAACCCCCACCCACATATTCAATCACATTCACATATCTGTGTGAGCACAAGCTGTCATTTGTCATTTCACTTTTAAACTGCATTTTCCTGGTTTTTAGAATAGCAAATTCAAAAGTGTGTTCATTTCCTTGCATTTCAAGTTTACAAATGCAGTTTCTGTAGACCATGTTTTAATTTCGCTTAATCTTCTGGGGGGTTTTGCATAAAATTGATTTTATTTTATTTTTATTTTATTTATTTGTTAAACGCCCAAACCCTAGGGTATCACAGCATTGATACAGACATGTTAGAAGAAAAATTCAAGCAAAATTCAAGCATTGTTACGATAATTTGGAATAAGCCACTGGTACAAGCATACATGGATTGACACATTACAGTCATTGTTCAAAATAATTTCCAGTGAGACACTGCTACAGGGCTACATAGGTTAAAAACAGTTACATGGTTTCTTTCACTATATGCAGTTTACTATAAGACAGATCGCTCTAGGCAAATATACAATTCTGATGGAAAGGATTTCCCTAAGGAGGCAATGAGCTGGGTCTGCTGGGCGGAAATAAAGTCATATCTAGTTAGACTAACATTGGTTGAATAGCCAGGTTTTTGGTGCTTTTTTAAAACACTGGAAGGAATCTTCATGTTTTATATTGATTGGGAACTCATTCCAATGTTTTGGGGCCATGACTAGGAAGCTGCTGCCACCTGCTCTGGAACCTTTGAACCTGGGTACAGCAAGGAGCAACTTATTGTTATACCTGAGTGATTTATTTGAGTTTTATTTTTACTTAATGCATTATTCAAGTAAATGGGTGTTTTGTTGGAGAGGCATTTATGTGTGGTGCACAGCACTTTGAAAATGATTCTGGCCTTGCTGGGTAGCCAATGTGTCTTCCTTCTGATGTTGTAGATATGGTCAGATATTTAAATACCTAGGGCTGCTCGGAATGTTTTATTTTGCATTAATTGTAATTTTGCTAGGTTGGCATTGGAGGTTCCTAATAGGAGTATATTAAAATAGTCCAGTTTGGAAAATAGTAAGGTTCTGGCTAGAGTGATACAATTGGTGGGTGTGAGGAACTGGCAGCTCAGGGCAATTAGTTTGGAAGTGTAGGATGTGGATGACGAAAGAGAGCCTACATGTCTAGTCATAGTCAGGTTGGCATCAAGATATACACCGAAAGTTTTGACCTGATTCGATACAGGAATCAGTGTGCCATCAATGTTGATTAAGTTAGCAGAGTAGTCTGGGTGGAGAGCCCTGATTTCGGCTTGGAATCCCACAATGAGAATCTCTGTCTTCTCATTGTTGAGGCACAGGCTATTCAAAGCCACCCAGTTCTTTTCATTATAGCGTACATTCTAATGATGGTTGTGGTATCCTAGGCGTAATCCCCTGAGAGAGGTATAAGGATTTGCGTGTCGTCGGTGAAGTTTGTGTAGATGACACCCATAGCGTCCAATGCGGAGAAGAGAAGTTTGTATAGACATTGTATCGTGTGGGAGAGAGGCAAGACCCTAAGGGTACTGGTATAGGGTTGGCTGACTCTTTACCAATGCTTACTCTAGAGGTTCGTTCAGCTACGAAGGATTTCATCCAAAGGTTGGCATCCTTAGAATAGCAAAAGTCCTTGGCTAGTGTGGCACAAAGTTTGTTGTGGTCACTAGGTCAAATGCTCCAGAGAAATCTAACAACAATAGTATGCTGAGTTTACCTGCCTCCCTGATGGTGTCTATCTGGAGTTTTAGATTCAGGAGGGCTGTTTCAGTGCTATGGTTTGGCTTAAACCCTGATTGCCTGGCTCCTAGGAGGTGGTT
This sequence comes from Ambystoma mexicanum, assembly GCF_040938575.1. Taxonomy (NCBI): domain Eukaryota; kingdom Metazoa; phylum Chordata; class Amphibia; order Caudata; family Ambystomatidae; genus Ambystoma; species Ambystoma mexicanum. The sequence goes on from NC_090935.1 coordinate 846,752,744, forward strand.
TTGTTCGAGGTGTGTTTGGATTTGATTATAAAATATGTTATCAATAATCTTGAGTAAAATAAGTACCGTGGTTATTGGTTGGTAGTTAGTGGGGACTGTAGGGTCCAAAGAGGGTTTCTTTAATAGTGGGATTTACCACACTTCTTTTATGCTTGCTGGAATTGTATTAGATTTAAATGAGGCATTTACAAAATTGGTGATCACAGGAGTGAGTAGGGGAGCACAGAGTTTTACTAGGTGGGCTGGGAAACTGTCCCCTTTACAATTTGATGATTTAAGTTTGTTGATGGCATATGCCACTATAGTTTCAGTCACTGGGCTGATACAGTTGATTTATGGACTCAAAAGGATACTGCCCAGGCTTTCTATGATATTGACATGAGAAAAAGAAACTCCATGTTATGTCTTTCATTTAGTGCAATATTGAGCACAATGGTTCACAGTAAAAGAAAACAAAAGCTGTGTTAAGTGGAAAACAGAATTCTTTGCTCCTCAAGTAGTTTATCATTGCAGCAGCTATTCCTGAAATATATTGCCTCACTTCTTGGTAATCAGCAGAAATAAAGCATGCAAGGGTGTGTTTCCATAAAGGGCACAACTTTGTGATGTTTTCATGAAATAAAGAACAATTTGCGAAGCCGTTTTGGATGTCTGGCACAGCTTTAGTCTTCAGAGTACAGAACAGAAAATGTGATGCCGTTCTGAATGTAGGCAATTTTCTGATGATTTCATTTAAAATAAAACAATTGCAGAGCCCTTACTTGGGTGGCCGTGTTCAATGCTTGCCACACATGTGCCAGGGAAAGTAAGCACTGCAGTTTTTGATGCCGTTATTCCAATGCAGTTTTTGGCTTTGAAGGGGATTTCTGTCATGGGCGTTAAATGTACCCCACAGCCAGGGTTGGACTGGTGGCATCGGCCCATCGGCCACTGGCCGATGACCTTTGAGGCCCTGGGGGGTCGGTTTTCATGAGGCCACCCCAGGGCCGTTTTTTTTCCCAGTAAACATTTTTACAAAAAAATAAAATAATAATAAATCACGTCAAAACTCAACTCATATCTCTTGTGGGCCGCGTGGCGAGGCCTAAGCTGGACCATTTTTTTTTTTTTAATTACATTGTTGATGTTGACTTGTCGCTTGCTCATGTGTGAAAGATGCAGTGTGCGGCCGTCACTAGTACTGCCGTGGGCCATGGCGTCTATCCGGTCCCGCCCCGGACCCTGAAGTAAAATCACAGACATATCTCCCAGGCCATTACAATTTGCAGAAAGCAACTGGCACACACTCTGCAGGAGGCGAGCGGGCGGGCTGCGGCGGGGCTGAGGCTGCTGTCTGCTGAGCTGTGTGCAGCATAATTATTCATCATCAAAGCATGGTAACAACACTCACACGTTGTTACCTTGCTTTGATGATTTGATTAGCATGCATCATTCATATTATGAATGCATGCATATGAATGCATCAATGGCAAGAGGGCCGGGATGCCGGCGGCCGTGACTAAGGCGTGGCAGGCAGCCTCAGGCTGCAGCCACTTGACACCGGGGCTGCCGTACTCGCCTCGGGCCGCTTGGCTGCCCCGCTCCAAGTGCAAAATATTTACCACCTACTGGCTAAAAGCAACTTGTGCCTGGGGGCTAGGGATGCGGCTGACGGCTGAGTAGACTCTGTGCCGCCAACGCAACGCCAAGTGGACTACCACGTGACTCTCTCTCTCAGACAGAGCAAGAGGATAAAGTTGGGCCTCTTCCTGGCCCTGGCATGATTTTAGCCAGCGGCAGCCACCCACACGACACGAGTCACGACTGTGACACCCGCCGTCCAGCACAGCAGCAGCAGGCCTTGGCCCTTGGGCAGTGTGCAGCAGTAGGACAAGGCAGCACCACTGGTAGTGGGCACACAGGGCACTACACAGACCGCAGTATGTCTGGCAGCCACAGCCAGGCACAGTCTCTACCGGCCCGCCCGACTGCCGCCCGGCTCAGCACTTGCTCCTCCACCTCTGAGTCCGAGGTGCAGTACAGCCTCTGCTCAGGTCGGCCCGCCCCCCAGGCACACAGGGAGCCAGCAACAGCAGTGGAGAAGGAGAGAGACCCCATGAGGCAGTCTGGACTGGCACTACTGGGTAAGATAATCGTGCCCCCGTGATCTCTGACCCCATGTGCGTCTGCCCCCTGAAGCAATGCATTGCCAGCCAGGAGCAAGCCCTTTGTTTGTAATTGTAACCCACATCTGTCCTCTGCATGCGATCTGCTCTGCACCTGACCCTCACAGTTTCTTTCCATGGGTTGGGGACATTTAAGCTCCTTTACTGCACAATTAAGTGAACGTCCAAGGAAAATTATTCAATTAGTCAGGCTGCCATGCCACACAATCCTGCCGTTCCTGTTAATATGTCTTTCCTTATTAGATCCCGCGTGAATAGGCAGGCGGCCTGATCTACCAACATTTCCTTGAGTTTATCATAAAATAAATGTGCAATGCTGCACTGCACACATTATCATCATCACACCCTCTTAAACACGTTGCGCTAGCCTCCCGCCTCCTTCCATCCCTCCCCCAGAGATGCCCCGATTATTCTTGACCGGCCCAGGGTCCAGGGATCTCTGCTGCTCATCACATAAGAATGTACAGCTCCCACCATCTGAGTCTGTCCTCACACCTCCTGGTAGGAAAGTACCGATGGATGGGCTGGGAGTTAAGAAAAGGCAAGTGGCCACCTTAATGTTGCAGAACGTGAGCCATCCAGACATCTACTCTGACCCGAGAGTCCCCCTCGTCAGCATCCAGTGGCAGTTATTAACGTAGAGCATTTCATTGTTAGAACCTGCATTTGTATATATTTTCAGGCCATGAAGGAAGTGTGCTATGCATATATGGAGCAAAAGTAATTGGACGGGACCCATGCTTTTAACTGTAGGGTTGGTGTGTGGTGCAGAGCAGCACTGCCCTTTGCTCGGGCAGTGCGAGTGAGGCGCCCAACCTGCGCTACCGAGTCAGCACATACCACCATAAGCCCTCTGTGCCGTGCGTGCCCCGATCTTGCAAGCTCATGCCCCTTGCCAAGTTGCCAGTAGCAGTCACATTGCCTTTAAGCCACCCTATAGGCTATGTGATTGTGCAGTGCAAGGCAAGGCACATCAGGGTGATCCACTCCGATGGTGTCAACTTCATACTCTCGGATGTTTCATATGCTGCTTGTCAACTCACTGCTTCATCCCATAAAAAAGGTGCCTCTGTTATGCTGATGAGAACCCCCCGGCCCTCACCGCCACCCAGAATATAAGCAAGCGGCCGGTGCCTCCCCAAACCATCCCCTGGACTGTGACAACGCATTTTTTTAAAATATACCCCTTGTTTTAATAACAAAAGTCATAAAATTAACCAATTTCCCAACATATAACCTCTCAGCACTAGTCGCTCAACCTGCTGGGCCACCATGGTAGCCCGAAACTGCAATGTTCTATTGATCCCTTATTGCTATCCTGCCTAACAATGGTATGTCTTGCCTTGAGCACTATATGTGAGGATGCAACATGCCACCTGGTTTTGAGCGCATCTACCCTTGGCCAGCTGCAGGAAGAACACCTTTTTTTTGCTGTAGTATTTAAGAAAGTGGGCCACCCCTCCAAAGTTTGTCCTGCCCAAGTGCCTGCTTATTGGAATGTCTCTCGCTGCCCCACACAGAGTAGAAAAAGGAACGTTGCCACTGCTCTTCTCTGTGAGTGATGGTGGTTAGGAGAAGGCACAGTAAACTAGGCCCAATTGATGTGTATGGAAATAGCCTGTCCTCAATAGACACTGTCATGTGCGCCATGTGACAGAAACCATGTTCACACCATTTAAGAGATTCGCTAATTCTATCCATGTGATCCGTGTGTTATAGAAGCATCATTTGACATGCATTTGCATGCCCAACAGTTATCATGCTTCACATTGCAGGACTGTGTATTTAGTATTCTTTATTCTGCACTTCGATGCACATATTACAAGAACATTACACAGTTGCTTGCAATGCAAATGTTTGCAGCAAAGAAATGTACGCTTGCTGGTTTAATAATGCACAGCAAATGCTAACTACCTTTATTAATAGGGACCTGGTGAGTTGTTGCTCTACTTCTGTGTACCATTGATATGTTAGTTGGCATTTGCATAGCACGCAGCTCCAACTGGTTTTGCTTCATAGCACTGTGACAAACAAATACACCATTATGAATGTGTCTTGACGCCAAGCACTTGTTTCATTACTGCAGGGCTGTCGCTGATGTTAGACATTTAAGCCACCAAATTTCCAGCGCATTGCTTTAGATCCCTGCCAGCAGAGAAGATGCAAAACCAAAGGTGAATTGTTAATTCTCTTTTTTGTACTATCCACCCCGACTGCTGCTGTCTGAGTTTCTCTTTCAGTGGCAAGGGTGTTGCATTCCAGGAGAGTAATAGTGCCCCATTAGTGCCTGGGGTGGGGGTGGGAAAGCTGCATGCGTAAAGCGTTGTATGATCTGCATTTTCTGGTACAGCACATAATGGCCTGTACTCACCAATTAATTGCAGAAACCATGCTAATGTACATTCCCACCAACGACCCATCCCTGTCTGCAAAAAAAAACTCAATCGTGGGATCTAAGCTAGCTCTTTTATGCAGTAACATCAAACGTTGGCCGGCTAGTGTTATCTAAGTAGTCTGCTGAGAGTTAATGACTCAATTTCTGCTGTAAAAGCGCCACTGTTGTAAAATAAAATATCTTAACCAGGTGTGCCTTTAGCTACTTGATGTATAAGTAAAATGTTTGTCCTTGCAATTGTTCCTTGCTCTGAAGTCCTGCTAAAAACAAGCAATGCCAACGCCAACAGTGCTGGCTTGTGTATTGGTGAGGCATTTGCCAGGCACTGACATCAAATGCCCAGGTAGTACCATTATGGCAATGCCTGCCAAATGCCTATTCCATGCCAAAACTCTTGGCTTTGCCACTGCTTATTTTAGGTCGATCCCAACCACCCTGCACACATCAATGTTCACCACTACTAGGTGAATCCAAGTCGTTGTATGCCAACATGTTATTACACTCAAATTTAATAATTCATCACATTCTCCCTGCGATAGAATTTCATATGGGCAGTACAATGGCAGCCATGGGGTGGAATTCGAGCAGGGATAGCAGTTTTCAGCAAGAGCGTCATGAGTGGGGCAGAACTGGGACAAGAGGCAGGCAGCATGAAAATGTGTTACAGTGGTAATGTGTTGTAATGTAACAGACACATGAACTCGCCATGAGTACCATTTTCTGTAAAGTCGTGAATTGACGCGATTCACGGATGATGGTTTGAGGGCCACTTTTTTTTAGGCGAAGGATGGGCCACTTTTTTGTGGAGGGGGTGGGCCACTTTTTTTGGGGTGTCCGGGCCTATTTCTTGTCCCAGTCCGACCCTGCCCACAGCTCTGTGGAAAAGAATGTACGCGTTTACACTTGAGAAATGAACCTGCCACTACTGCTAAGTATTTGCTGGTTTCATTGGTGATCTGATCAATTATTATTGTTATGAACCGCTATTATGTGCTTCCTGTTGGCGTTTGGATCAAGCTGTGGTGATATGATATGGCATTTATAACACACCTATACACAAGTGGTGATGAACATTGCCTTAAATCCCTTCATATTCATTTATTTCTGCCTTGCAAGTTACTGCAGTTTTCTTTGTTCTTCTTTCAAGCTCAGTTTCTTTCTCTCCCCGCTTTTGTTCAATATCTAGCTTCGTGCTTGATGGATATCCTGGAAAAATACCATCTCAGGTTTCACTCCTGCGCTGATGATACTCAGCTGCACATCAGGCTCGATGATGTAGAGGATGCTCTTGCCCTGGTTACCAGATGTCTAGAGGAGATAGGTACATGGATGGCAGAAAACTGGCTGCAATTGAACCCAAAGAAAATGGAGGTGATTTTGTTTGGACCAAAACATCTTCTTGATGGAGGAAAATGTGCCCCTCCTCCTCAGTTTCTAGGAGCCAGCCTCAATTATTCCACCAAGGTAAATAATTTGGGCTATATTTGGCAGAGTGACCTGGGATGTATTGCCCAGGTCTCAGCCAAGGTCCAGTCCGTATTCTATAATGTTCACCTTTCATGCCAAGCTCTACCCTATGTGCCTAGAGCAGATCGGGCGGCGGTGGTGGGGGCGTTGGTCAATTCAAATCTTGACTATTGCAACAGACTTCTGGTTGGAGCACTGAATAATCAAATCCATCATCTTCAGAAAGCACAAAATGCTGGAGTGAGATTGTTTTTTGACGTAGCCAAAAACACTCACATAACTGGTCTCCGCCGATCACTACATTGGTTGACGGTGGAAGATCGGATTAAATTTAAGACTGGTTGCCTGGTCTATAGATGCCTGCATGAGATAGCACCAGTATATCTGATAAACAAATTAAAACGGTACCAACCCACCCGCACCCTTAGGTCGGAGGATCAACTCCTCCTTGCAATTCCTAGGATGAAGTGCAGCTCTAGAGGAGACCGGTGCTTCTCATTGACCGGACCCAGATTGTGGAATAGTCTCCCGTTACACCTAAGACAAGCTAACTCCTTGATGAGTTTTAGAGCAGGTCTCACAGCCTCTCTTTTTAAATAAACTTAAGATCTTGGATTACTCTTTAGTTTGTGTTGTATTCAATATGATCCAGTTGGTCCTCTTGGCCCGCTGTTTTACTGTTTCGTTCCATCTGCACCAGGATACAATTTAGTTTGTTGTGTGCGTGTTCATAAATATCTCAAAATTAAAAAAAAAATCAAAATTCAAATATGAATGAATGTATAGGAATAATTGTGATGGAGGACCTATGACCTCACTGGACCCACATGCCAAACACAGATTTTTAAAATAAGTGATTGCATGTCTGCTTTAAATTGCATAGAAAACGACAGATTTTACAGTTATATTTTGCACAAAAACATGATTATAACATTGTCATTATGGTCCTAGAAAATCAATAATTATATCCTCATAATTACCACGGAGTACACGTCCACAGAATTACACGTGCATATAAGGCAATGAACATTTAAAAATATCTGAAACGTGTTTCAATGAAGTAAGACGTCAGTGCACTATACATTCCAGAGATAGTGTCCTATTAACAAGTTAGCTTCACAAATACAATTGTTTTATTTAGCACAATGTATAATACACACATGGAGATCGATATTCACATACAAATAGCAAGCTAGGATGTTACAAGCAGGAGGAGAATCGAAGTTGGACAGGACCACTGAATGACCAACTCTCAAATCCAGACTATTTGCTTTGTGAGGTGAAATGTGTTGTTATTTGTCAGAAATATAGCCAACCACAGACCTTGCTCGTTATTATTAAACTGATTGAGCCTGTCTTTGATGTGTGAGGGGTCAGCCGTTTATTTAAAGTGGACCCCTAAAGGAAAGGGTGTTCACACCATACATTCATGCATGCAAACAACTGAGACTATTAAACAGAAATACATATGCCAATTTGTTGCCAAGAAGTTCTGGCATTTCAGGAGGGGAAAGTGGATTCCTCTTGGAATCTGGATAAGGGTCTGTGTAAAGACTAACCCATTACCTAGAAACAGTGTTCAGAAGGGGGTTTGGATTGCAAGTTCTAATTTGTCCAAGCTTTTTCGGTTTTACATCTAGGAGAGAGCGGAGATCAGTATCCCGAGGGTCTTAAAATATTCGCCAGCTGATGCTGAACTCCTGTTCAATTCTCTACCGTAGTATTGGAAAATGTAAGTTAACCTTTGCCCCTTTCATCTATTGAAATGTTATATCCTTTAGAGCTGGGGTACCTCTGACGCTAAAATAATGTATATGTTCTCTTCCACGAGTTTTGAATATGCCGGGCTCAATCTGCTCATGAAGCAGACCTCAAAGTTTAAAAATGAGTTCATCTTTGCCCTGCGAAGATCTTAGTCTCATAATACATTTTCAAATGACCCCCTTTTCCAAGTGTTTAGAAAGTTGGGAGTGCCTTCTTTGGAGCAATTTGGGTCCTAAGAACCAGTGGATTGAATCTTTTGTTTAGCTTTGCTTAGACGTAAATGTCATTTAAAAGCCATTTTCCAATTTTTCTTCGTTAACCAAATGTATTATACAATCCAACTTTAAATGGATCGTATTCCTACAACCACCAAATTATGGTGCAGTCATCACAATAGATTTCGTTCACAAAAAGATATGAATTTGCATGTGTTATTTACATTGACGTTATCCAAATATAAGACTACCATGATTTACCAATGTTGTTTTGACATCTTCTTTTGTCTAGGTCATGAAGCACTAGATTTCATGTACTTGTCTGTCATTAAAGTGAGTCAACATATTGTACAAAAACACTATTCAGAGAAACTAACTCTCACCTGATAATGTTGCTGGGGTGTCAGTTTTGAATAAATGCTGCAATTTCTGATTTTATGGTCTGTTTATTTCGGGTAAGCAATACACGTGTAGATAGACTGCTTAGTCATGTCCATGCATTTGTTTCGTCTATGAATTCATAAGTATGTATAAAACGTATGTAAATTACACATGCATACCTCAGAATGGGCATCATGCCGTTAAGGTGTCATCGGAAAGACAGTGGTCAAGTTGCAGAAAATTGAGTTTTGAGGTGAACAGGTACGTTTTTAGGTGTTTCTTGAAGTTCAAATGAATATGACAGCACAGTTGGGCAGGGTGTGGATTCCAGTGGCATGCACCTGGACAGCAAATGTTCTTCTGTGTGATTTTATTTTCTGTATGGGGGTTCTGGTAGCATATTTCTGCCATCATGGTGTGAAGTTTTCTGGGTATAACAGGGATGATTCTCATCTATTATGAACTGAGAGCCACAGCAACTACAAGCCTTAAGTGCAATACAGATCAACTTATGGAGTATTATGTTGTCTCTTGGAGGCCAGTGTAGACTTCTCATAACAGGAGAAATACATGGTTTTCTCGTATGATCCATCACCAACCTGGCTGCAGCTTTTTGAACCAACCTGAGATGCCTGTTTTCAGCTTTAAGGCACCCCAAATATATTGCTTTGCAATAGTACAGCCTGAAATAAATGAATGAATCGGTCAGTGCAATGCGATGGGGGTAAGTGAAATAATAATAATAATAATAATAATAATAATAATAATAACAATAATAATATCTATCTTATGTAGTGCTACACACCCATGGGTCTCAGAGCACTGAAATTACAGATCCCACACAGTGGTACTCAATGTATGAACCTCAGAAGCTTAAAAGGCTGAGCAGACCTTGCCAGGATTCGAACCTGTTACAGCAGGCTATGTACAGATATTGGGGGCAAGTACTCAGCTTGCTGTGCTATCTGACAGAAAAGATCTGCCTCAAGAGGTGAAGATGGAAGAAAATGGCCTGAGTATCTGCTCTAATTTGGGTTCACAGAATATGGTGGTCAACAACTAAAACCCCAAGACGTCTAAACACCAAGGAAGGATTTTGAGGAAAAAGAAGCAGTCCAGAGAGTATCATTCCAAAGGCCTACATTAGAGCAAAAGAGCAAGATTACTTTTTGGTGATGGTTGATTTTGAGAAAACATTCTCTATCCAACTGCAGACTTGTGTCATGCACCTGTACAACCGGTGGTGGTGTAGATAAGTCTTCATTAAGATGGAGGGGGACTTGAGTGTCATCAGTGTATGGAAAGAACAGCATATCATGTCTCCTTAATAAAAGGGCCTGAGGGTGTACTTAGATAGTAAATAGGAGAGTGTACAAAGAGAGATGCTGCAGTACATAACACTGTAAAATGACAGAAAGGTGGAAGAGTCACACAAAGTGTTTGCAATCAGAGAGGAAATATTACATTCAGTTTGTTACATCATCACTAAGCTCAATTGAAAACAGTCTTTTCAGAAGAGTGGAATGGTCAACAGTGTTGAAGTTGGCCTATATATAACAAAATAAGTGCATCACCAACACCACAATCTTTTGTACTTCTGATGAGACTGATCATTGATACCACTATTGACTTAGATCTAGGACCAGGGACATGTCCAGTTCGAGGTAGTCCAAAATGTGATGAGATCCCGCAGAATCTTGTAGTGTTTATTGGTCTATAGCTGGGACCAGGTTAAGTTGATAAATCAGTGCTATACGGTTGCTCTACTTAAAAAAAGAAATAAGTTAATAACTGTGGACATTTTGATTACCAGTTGGTTTACAAGTTTCCCTGAATGGGTGATGACCAATAAGTTAAATATTCCAACATTAGGAGGAGCAACAGGCAATAGCCCTTTCCACCTCAGCTGCCATACCTGGGACATGTATCTCCCTGATTGTCCACAGCAGAGAGAAGACAGAGAAGACACAGAATGGGTACTCTTCAGTGCCCAGAGCAGATTCCCATTCTCTCCCAGAAGTCTTGCATACCCGGCATTTGAAAAATGAAGACTATGTTTGGAGTTGAGAGGGCATTAAACATCAATGTTTTCCTCCCTTACAGACATTATTGTGGAACCAGAACACCTATTCACCAACCTTGGCAGTTGCGTGTCATTTCCTACCAGAATTACAGAAAGCCCTGCAACTGTAAAACAACACTCTTGCCTGAACTTGAGTGCCCACCCTAATACAACAGGACTGACCCATTCCAATTGGATAGCATCTTTGGGGCAGAAAAGATCACTTATTGGCCACAGTGGTCACCTGTCATCAATCATACTCTGACCCTCAGTCAATAGGTGTCCACTGGATAGGGAATTGATAATATACGTGTCCCCTGTATGTCCCTGTTTGGCCCTGAAAACAATTGGGGTAGCAAACCCTGCTCCTGCTGTACCTTCTTCTATCTGGCACAAAAATCACCACCCCCTTTGCACCCTCAAGTCTGCTTCTCTGCTTCATAACCCCTTACTGCCAATCTGGTCACTGTACATCTACCCATCTTAATTGTCCTGTCAATCCTCCATCTGCCTCTCTTATGTGGCCTCTGCATACTTCCCTTAACTGTCACACCATTCCTCTTCACAGCACCGTCTCTCCCCATCCCTACCCATCATACACCTCTTGAACGCCACTCTGTTAATTCCTCTTACAACAGCCCTATTCACTGGCACCTCATCTACCCCACTTGCCTTCCTCCATTACCATTCCATCTCAGGGTCTACAAATGAACTAATTCTGGTTATCTGGAATGTCCAACTGCTCTACAATACAACCTCCTTCCTCAGAGACCACTTTTGGTAATCATCCTAAAAGCTCTGTGATGGGTGTCACCAAAATATTAATCATTCCTCCCTCTTCTGTCACATTGCCTGCCTTCCATACTGACGTTGACAAATGTTCCTACTCCACTCAACATAAAAAAACAGTGGTGGCATTTGTCTGATGATAAATAAGGACACATCATCATCCTCATCATCATCCCTTTCCATTTTTGATTTTGCAACCTCCTCCTTTCAATATGTCTTTGTCCAAATTATTGCTCCGACTATCCCACTATCCTATTCATCCGGTGCTTACCTGGCAATGTCAGAATTCTCTTTACAGACCTTGACCTAAGAAAACAATCTTTCCCAGCTAACATAGCGGCCATCAACAGGTGTGACTTCAACCTGTCCAACTTGACAAAAGACATCAATTACAGCTGGATTCAATCTCTCTAACCACTTTCTGGTCAACTTAATTATTCTTCATTCTTCGGACCCAAAACCATTTCAATTTGCTAAACCTCAACTTCCAATCTTCCAATAATCCGTGCTTCAGCCATCTGCTATATCAACACTTCTCCTTCTGGCCACTATCTACTTCTTCATAACTGTTCTCCTTTCACTCTCCCTCTTAGCTCACCCAGATATCACTAAAGGAACATGCAAACCTGACTTCATAAACCTGTATCATAGCCAAATCAGGATCTATTGTCAAGCTCTCCCTCTCCCCTTTTCTCTTTCTATCAAACTCACCATTACTAAATTTAACACCCGTTTTGATTATCACTGCTGCAATGCCTGAACACCTCAGCCTCACATCCAACAGCTTAAGTCTAACATGCATATCCACATTTGATGCTGGAGAAAAGCTCACATTCTGTTTTTTCAACTACATACATGAATGATTTACTTCACCCCTGCTCTTGACTCGAGCAGATCTTCCTACTATTTTTATCTAACACCCTCCATCGGCTCACATTCTCTCAAAGTGTCCATGACCCCCTACAGGCATCGCTTGCTTGCCTACATTTAGCTCAATTTCCTCCTTCCTCTTTGCCAATGATTTAACCTCCTCCAAAATCACCAAAATATGTCACACCCTGCATAGCTTACAGATCCCTTATTACAGTGGTGGCTGATGATTTTTTGAACTGCAGGGGAGTAAATGTATATGCCTACTATGTAGGAACGAACAAATGTGCCAAGGGAGCCAGAACCAAACAAGAGTGGTTTGTGGGGATCTCCCCCACAAAACCTTTTAAAATAATGTCCTTAAATGTTACATTGTCCAATACTTTCTGGGAATAATTGGATAAAACACACACAGTGTGCAACTGGTTTTATATAATAGCACATGAAAAAGAAAAGCAGTCAATGCAAGTAACCATCAGTGCACCAGACCGTTTTCCAACACATTTTGATGTTGTCTTCTCCAACAATATATGCCAGTATATAAAACATTTATAAGCTGGCTGTGCCCATATATGTCCATGCAGGCTATACCAATATATGCCATTATTGCCATATAAGGACTCCCAGTCAATAGAAAAAAGCCATGCTACAAAAAGAATGTTTATCCAGACTGGCTATACGAATATAGGTATATGTACAACATCATTACACATATGTTTGCTTTTACTGTTGATGCCAAGCACATACATGCAGTGAAAGACAAAGAATAAATGGCCAGACGGGAGCCACCTAAATACGCCAGACTATCCACATAATAACACTCATCATGTTTGCATTACCCTTGATGGCAAGCAAAAAGTAAATGCCATGCCATAGTAAGAAGGTAAATGCACACTGACACCATAGTCCGTCCAGGCTAGTCACATAATAAAACATATCATGTTTGTTTTACCCTTGATGTCAAGTAAAACATGCCATGCCACAATAAGAGCTGGCCAACCCTGCTGCAGTCTCTACCTCTCCTGTCCCCTCCCAGGCCCTCTGCACTGCACTGGCCTCGCACTTCATCTCAAAAACTCAGGACATCCTGTCCTCGCTCTCCTCCTCTCTCCTCCCTCCCTCTCTTCCCAGCTCTTCCTCTTGCTCTCTTGCAGCCACCCCTCCACCCTCCTTCTCTGCTTTCCCACCTTTTTCTGCTGATGAGGTCTCCAGACAAGTCCGATCTATGAAAGCCTCGTCTAAACAGGTTCACCCCTGTTCCTCCAAAACCATCAAGGACCACATCGACTCCCTGGCTCCTGTCCTGGCTGACTTCTGCAACCACTCATTCGCCTCTGGAGTCTTCCCATCCCCCCTCAAGCACTCCCTTGTGCACCCCCTCCTCAAGAAACCCTCTGCCGACCCCTCCTGCCCGGCCAATTATCGCCCAATCTCCATTACTCCCTTCCTGGGTAAGCTCCTGGAGAAACTGGCCATCTCCCAGCTTAACCTCCATGCTGACTCTGTTGGTAATCTTCATGACCATCAATCTGGCTTCAGAGCTGCCAGAAGCACGGAAACTGCTCTCCTGAACATCCGTGAGGACCTGCTCCTGAACCTCGATACCAACACTCCCTGTGTTCTCATTCTGCTCGATCTCTCCTCTGCCTTTGACACTGTCAACCATGCCATCCTGCTCAACTGTCTCCGTGATAACTTGGGTATCACTGGTCAGGCTCTGGCCTGGCTGACTTCTTTCCTCTCCGATCGACCCTCCCAGGTCCAAATGGGCTCCTTCCTCTCTGACATCTTTTTCTCCACCTGTGGTGTCCCCCAGGGATCCAACCTCTCTCCCTGGCTTTTCAACCAGTATCTGGCACTCCTTGCCCACCGCATCGCCGCTCTCTGCCCCCACTTCCAGTGCTATGCAGACGATACCCAGCTCATTTTCAGGCTACCCTCAGCCTCCTCCTCTCCTTCCCTCATCTCCGACTGTCTGTCTGCTATCCATGAATGGTGCGCCGCCAATGACCTCTGCCTCAACGCCAGTAAGACTGAGATTCTACTCATCGGCACACCCACTCCCTCCTTCCCTGCAGCTCTCTGGCCGGCCTCCCTTGGCCCCCTTCCTGCCCCTACCTGCAAGGCTAAAAACCTCGGGGTCATCTTCGACTCCACACTCTCCTTCTCTCCTCATATATCTGACGTCTCTAAGAAGTCACACTACCAGCTGCACCTCCTCAGAGGTATTCTTCCCTTCCTCTCCTTCCCCCAGAAGCTCACTGTCTCTCGAGCCCTGGTTCTCTCAAGGCTGGACTACTGTAACAGCCTCTATCTTAATCTGCCTGCCTCCACTCTCCGCCCTCTGCAACTTATCCAGAACAGAACTGCGAGACTTGTCCTTGGCCTCAAGCCCAGGGACCGTATCTCTCCAGGACTGAAATCTCTTCACTGGCTCCCAGTGGCTGCGAGGATTAAGTTCAAAACCCTCTGCATTGTCCACAAGGCCTTCTGGGGCCTGGGACCTAAATACCTCCAACTCTCTCTTCCTAAATATCTTCCTTCACGAGCCCTTCGCTCATCCGTCTCCAACTCCCTCATGGTCAGCCGCTTCTCGAAGCAACGAGCTGGGGGTAGATCTCTCTCCGCAGCTGGGGCCTCCCTCTGGAACAGCCTTCCTGCCTCCCTGAAACTTGAGGAGAACCATCTCCGGTTCCGGAAGCACCTCAAAACCTTCCTCTTCGCTTCTGCCTTCTCTCTCCCTCTCCCCTGCTAATCCTGCTTAACTCCCCACTGAATTCAGCACTAAACCTGCATCTGGGCCACTCTCAGCAACCTCGGTCCAGGGCCCAGCCACTCTCCACTTGCACTGCCTCCCCGGCTCCCCCTGCACTGTGGGACTGTCACTGTATCCCTACAGCCCCTTTCCCAGCACTTGCTCTGCACTTACCTCGCACTTGCCACCAGCTGGCCCTTTCTATTTATTATTTATTATTATTTTCTACGCTACTTACCTTGTACTGCACTTCCCCCCCCCACCTCCTCCCCCCTGCACTTCCTCCTTTCCCCTTACCTCTGCACTTGCGCGATCTGAATGACACCTGGCCTAGTAGGATCGTTTGTCTGTTTTCCCCTTGTTTCCCTCCCTCCCTGCCTCGTCGCGCCTTGAAACACTTGTGTATAGGCGCGTTACAAATACCATATCATATCATATCATATCATATATAAGACTGCCGCTATATGACACTATATGCCAGTCTGCATATAGTTTCTTAATGTGACATGGCATGTTTTACTTGGCATCAATGATAAGCACATACAATTGGTTATTACTTGGGTCGACAGGTCTACATTAGTCATGTCTGCAATTACTTCACTTGTGCAGACTGCTTCTCTAGCAGTGCCAGTCTGCATATAGTTTCTTAATGTGGCATGGAATGTTTTACCTGGTGTCAAGGGTAAAGCAAACACGATAAGTGTTATCAGTTGACTAGCCAGGCGTGCATTGAAAACGTTTAAAAAAAAATGTATGCACAAACCATAAAAAGTCACCAACACAAATTGGCGTCTATCCCAAAGTGCCGTTCAATCTCAGCCTTATCAAGAGTCTAATTGAAGCAAGGTACAGGTCATTGATGACTGAATAAGGGAATAGCCCCGGTTAGCAATCAACATTGTATAATGAGTTCAATTAAATAAAGGATTTTAGCAGCATGGGAAACATATATTTATACGAAGGCTTCCCACTGGGCACTTACTAAAGGCTCAAAATGCATCCCATGTGTCTTTTAATGTGTAGATCGCTAGACACTTATTGAATCCTTCGATGAGGAAATTGATAATGACTGTTCGGAGATGATAGAGAGTGAATACTTATAAACCGACACAACTGACACCTATTAATGGTTGTAAAACTGTCTAGTGGAAAGGTGAGAAGGTTGCCTGACAGAGGGCCTCATTATAAGTTTGCCAGTTCAGTAACAACGGTACCGGTAAGCTTGCCGTTACCGTTGTTACTGGACTGGCAAACTACGAGGTCTGTGAGCGGATGCCTTTTCGCCCACCAGGTCTGACATGGCGGGTGGACCGGCACCCACGAGCAGACTATGTTGGATGCACCGGCACCATTCACAAATGGTGCTGGTGCATCCAACCTCCCCATTCCCATTGACTCCAATGGGAATGGGGAGTAATATTTTACAGTGCCCGGGAATGGGCAATTACCGGTTCTGCCGGGGCTGTAATGCCCCGGTAATTGCCCATTCCCGGGCGCTGGAAAAAATGACTCCGGCAGCACCGATTTACCGGCACGGCTACCGCCGGAGTCATAATGAGGCCAGAGTCTCGAACTTGCTCAGTAAGTCTGAACTTTCTTAGGGCCTGCTTCTCAATTTCCACACCACTAATCTCAGATGGTGGAGCGCCATGAATGGCAATTTTGGACAGGACATTGGAGAGAGACTCCCCAACAGAATGAGAGGGTTCTTATTGACCAATTGATAAGGACAGGGAAATCAGGGTGACAAGACCAGTAACGAGTTATCAGTATATACATCACTCATTCCTTCCTGCAATTCCTCGAAGCTCTCTGTATTAGTGGGATTTGGGGAATCATGGAGAGAGGTTCCTTTCACCAATTCGACGACAGTGTATCCACTGCCCAGACTATCCAATCCTAGAACCTCGCATGATACCACTGAATCTGGGCGTTGGACTGTAAGCAAAAAGGTTGATCATGGACACACAAAAACTCTTTCGAAAGATATAGATATGTGAAACAGTGGAGAATGGCTCTAATCTGCAGTATGATTTTGCGACAGTGCTGTATGCTCCTTCCAACACTGTATTGTCCGTAAATAAAGCTAAATATTTCATAATGCTTTCCTGACTGTCATCAGCTGTACAATTTGATAAATGTGACTGTTTGTTGTGAATGAGATAATTTCCTTCAATCTGTCATACATTGTAAGATAGATTTCTCCTTTGTCCATCCCACACTAATATGTGATCATCATCTCTTCTA
Source organism: Ambystoma mexicanum (assembly GCF_040938575.1). NCBI lineage: Eukaryota > Metazoa > Chordata > Amphibia > Caudata > Ambystomatidae > Ambystoma > Ambystoma mexicanum. The sequence continues at coordinate 846,769,854 of NC_090935.1, forward strand.
TTTGTAGACTATGAGCTAATCCTTTTTCTACAGTCCCCTCTCTCAAAAGAAATGTAGGAGAGACATTCAAATGTCTAGAGACATAGGAATTCTGTACTCCCTGAATTTCGATCTCAAAATTATCCAAAAGAAAACATTTTAGCAACCAATTGTCAAGATAAAATGGTCTTCCAAAAGAGCCTAGTGATATGCATATGTTTGGATATTGCACATACCATTGCTTCATTACCTGCCAATCCATATATAGTCATTGCCTCAGTTATACGCTGCATATCACACTCATGAAATCTGTGTTTAAGGGACAAGTTCCTATATTTAATATTTAGTGGACATATTAACATTAAATTAACTTCTGCTTCTTTTTCATTTCAGAAGTGAGGTTAAATCTGTCAAAGATGCGTAATAATGGTCGGGGAACCCCAGTCTAAGCAGACATGGTAGGCCAGAAAATCCGAGACTCAATAACAGAAATAGTCATGGTGAATGGCAAAACCCTGCTTTATTAACAATCCACATAAAGCAGGGACAACATATAAACAAAATAGTGTGTCTTCTCAGGCACAACAATGATTTAGAAACAGAAAATATGTCATCATTGACTTCACACCACATTCTTGATTACAAAAACCTATGAGGTACAGGGATTGGATAAGACAGTTGTATACTTATGGAAGGTGTATGGGTTAGTCTTTTCATTGGCTATATTCTTATTTGGTGGCTCCACCTGAGACCACCTCTAAATTGATGATATAGAATACGTCATATGTAAAGTAGTTGATTGGTCAATGCAACATGTACTGGGCGGCACAGCATTACGAATCTCCGTGTGTTGGCACCGGACTTACCAACCTTGGCAATTGCAGGTCATCAGCATATAAGCCAAAAATGGGAATGGGGGAGTGTCCTGAGTTCTTCCAGTTTAATAAGACTCTGGGCCTCATTATTAGTTTGCCAGTCTGGTAACAATGGTACCAGTAAGCTCACCGTTGCCAATGTTACCGGACCGGCAAGGTGTGACCTGGAGGGTGTACTGGCAACCACGAGCAGAGCATGTTGTGAATGGTGCTGGTGCATCTGACCTCTCCATTCCCATTGAGCCCTATGGGGCTCAAATGGGAATGGGGAGCATTTTTTTCTGGCGCCCGCAAATGGGCAATTACTGGGTCCAGCGGGGCCGTAATGACCCAGTAATTGTCCATTCACGGGTGCCAGAAAAAAAATGATACCAGCTGCAGCCATGCTGGGTACACCGGCATGGCTACCGCCGGTATTGTAATGAGGCCCACTATCCCGTGTCCTTAGGCCATGAGCCAGAATATTTTCTTTGTAGTTTGCCCTCACTGGACTCCTTGATTCTGAGAAAATGTGGGAAATTGAGGCAGGTGTTTATTTGTGTCTGGCCTTAATGAATAGACAATGTACTTGAATTATGGGTCACATGTGAGAGGGCCATGTTCTGAATTAGTTCACCCTGCATTTATTGAGATTTTAACTAGTATGACCACAAGTGTTATTACATTTCCAACCTGTAGGGACTTGGTCGATCCATTCCGTATGATGTTTTAACTTATAATTAGTCGGCACTTGGCACTCAAAGGCTTCTTGTTCTTTAATTAATCTAAGAGAACTAGGTCTACCCTTGTGAATTATCATCTTGTGTTCCTTCCTGAACCGTTAGCATACTCACCAATGTCTCTCTAACCTTGGCGAGGGGCCTCGTAGCTACTGCCTGCACCCTGCCTAAATCTGTATTTCAGTGAATTCAGTAGTTCTGAGTCTCATGACTTTTAATGCATGCTGCAACTTACATTTCAATAAAGATGGCTGTCTTTTACTGTAGCATTTCTATGTTAGCAAGCTATATAAATGTATATTATGTGTGTTACATTTCAGCATATACATTGCTTATGTTATGTTCATTGTGTCTAAATGGTTGTAAGCGATAGGGCCTCATTACGAGTTCGGCGGTAACCGAGGCGGTAAAACCGCCTGGTTACCGCCGGACTTGTATTACCATTCCGCCTCCGTGACTCCCGGAATTACCGGGGCATTACAACCCCGGTGTCCCGGGAATTCCGGAGGCGGAATGGTGTTAATCCCCATTCCCATTGAGTCCCATAGGACTCAGTGGGGATCATGCAAACACCGGCACCATCTGTTGATGGTGCCGGTGTTTCCTCGTCCCCCTGCAGGCGGGCGGTGTTAACTCTGCCAGGTCAGACCTTGCGGGTTTGACGCCTCCGCCTGCAGGAATTGTGATTGCCGGGCATGGAAACAACGGTGGCGGCGGGTTTACCGCCACCTTTGTTTCCATACCGGGCGAGTTATAATGAGGCCCATAGTCTTTGTGTATAAATGCATGTTTCTTCATGGTGAGTGTATATTTGCTTCATGTCTATTGAATGTGCGTGTATCAGTTAACAATGTGTTTGCTTGTTCTTGCCATATTTGGCTCGATCAGACAATTTCTTCCTGTATCTGTCTGGGATAAGGCTGATATGGTCGCCTTCGTGTCTAGCATTTCTCACCCATGTGGTATTTACGCTGGGGAGGTGTCATAGCTATGAATTATGTATTTATCATTCTCTCAATATCCCTAAATACGTCATTCATAGCTGTGGCCCCTCTCTCGGTAGGGTGTAAAGTGGTTCAGTTTTGTCAAAAGTGAAGGATTGTGTATAGTGGTGCATATTGTGTAGGATGTGGTTTGGACCAAAAGGGTGTGGCCGGAGTGTGGGCAGCATAGGTGGTTCTGGCACAAGTAGTTGTTCCAATGAAGAAGGTGTTGAGAGGTGATGTAAAAGTGGTGAAAAGAAAGGGACATATTGTTGGAGGGAGAGTGTGAAGGAGGGTTGCTAGGGTGTGATCAGAACTAGAACAGAAATCTGATAAGTATCGGCAGTCTAAAGTGTGATGTGCCATTTTTGGAGACACTCCCCTTATGAATTTGTGTAAATCATTACCTTGGTAAAAGGACACAATACTGAAGTACCAAATGTTGTAGGTTAGGGACACTGCAGGCAGAATGTTTCTGCCTTGGCTGCATGAGGGCACTCTTTTGAGATCGGTGCTGCAACACATGACAACACATTTGCATGCTGCGCACAAAGGGAAAAAGTTACAAAATCTATTAACTATTCCAGAACTGAGGAGGATGCACAGGGATGAGGCAGAAGAAGGGGAGGGCACATTGCCCCTGGCTCTTCCTTCTCCTCCCCATGTCATTGATCCATCTTCCAAAATACAGGGACTATACCCAGTGCAGGAATTAAAAGCAGCAACCGGATACACTAACGCCACATATGCACCCCCCCATTTACAGCAGCTAGGACGTTTTAAATGTAGTAAAAAAAAACCACCATTCAGGCCCCATGCATGATGAATACAGCAAACGTTTCAAACTGCAGACAAAATTGACAGAGGTTGAAGGGGACGTCCGGAGACAGAGAGACAGACAGGGCAAAAGGGAAGAGATGGCGATTGCCCTGAACGAGTGTGTAGAAGGACAACAAGAGGATCAAAAGAGAAAAGAGTAGAAGAAGAAAGAAAGAGAGTGGGAAAGAAAGTATGAAGAGGAGAAGGAGAAGGAGAAGGAAAAGAAGTGAGAGGTAGACAGAGAAGGAGAGAAAATGAAAAGAAGAACAGAGAAGGGACATGAAGAAGAACATGAAAGGGCGTGAGAACAAAGAGAAAGTAGGGAAAGGAAAATGAAAAGGAGAGACAACTGGACATGCAGAGAGAGATAGAGAGAGAGAAAGTGACAGGAAAATGGAGGAAGATAGGGGCCAAGAGATAGAATGAAAGATGGAAAAGAGCCATGAAAGGCAAGTAAAATAAGTTGATGAGATTGCTAAGGGGTCTATGCTCCAAGAGAAAGTGACAGACAAAGAGCAGGAGCAAAGATAAAAGAGAAAGGAATTTAGAAAGACTTCATAAGGAATTGGATAAAATACCCAAAAGGTCTTCCTGGGCAGATGATGAGGAGGGAGAAGTCATGCGTAGGAGTATTGGTAATTTGTGTAGGAGCAGTGGTGTCCACAGAGTAAACAAAAGTAGAGGAGGATCTCCCACAGAGATGGGACGGGAGTGCATTTGAAGACGTGATGAGTGGATTAAATGGAACAAACCCTGTGAAGACACTAGACTTTGAGGATAGATAAAATGATAGAAGTGATGAAAGTCGTGAGATTATGTTTTATGAGGAAAGAAAGGAGGATGGAGAAGAGAAGGAGGTAGAAAATGCTTGAGCACCTTCTCTAGGTTTAAGAACAGGGGATGGGGAAATGTGGTTAGGTTAGGAAAGACTAAAGAGAATATTAGAACCGGTTAGAAGTGCTGGGCTTCTGAAAGTAAGGTCATGGAGCCTAGAAGACAGAACAGCTTATGTGAATAGGTTGTGAGTTTTGCTGGGACAAATGAAAAATGATTTGATAGATGTGATACCCAAGACATGGGGACTTGCTGCAGGTGAACAGATTATAGAAATTACACAATTGTCATTACTAGGAAAGTGCTAAGGATGGCCGCAATATATTCCATGGCCACAGATGGACAAGAATACGTTCATTTGTAAGCTACCAACATTGACATCAGCAGCAGGCAAATGGATTTATGAACTAGAAAGGATAACAGCGGGAATGACGTTAGCAGTGGGTGACTTAAAAAGCGTGCTTGCTTCCATAATAGGATAGAGGGCAGGCGGTATTTAGAAGCTAGCAGGTTATTTTGGAGTGATGGCCCAAAACACCATCCATGATGGAGCACCACAATTGCACAAATGTAACTTGAACAACAGGAAAGGTCAATGTATGGAGAGCACTTAGGGTACAATATACTGATTCGTCAGAAATGAGCGCAAATATGACATGCAAAATGTGTGACCCGGTTGCTTATATTCAGGAGTTTCAAGAAAAAATGGCGGCTTGAACCATGAGGAATAAAAACATATGATTGTTTTGTCACATATTGTGTCAGGGGCTGCCTGAGTCAGTGCAGAGATAATTACAAAATATAGTGGGAATGGAAGCAAAGCCATGCTCAGAGATACAGTTGACCATAGTTCACCATTGTCAGTTGATAAAGCCAGGAAATAGCTTGAGGAGAAAAAGTTGGAGGAAGCACAATTAGTACAGAAAAAACTATCAAAGTTTTCAGTAGAAGGAGCAGTATTCATCAGTGGTGAGGGGGTGATTACACAAGAAGCACGGGAAGTGCAGCCAATGGCTGGAGGAAACTTTTCAGGGAGGGGATAATTTAATTATTTTCCATGAGGAAGAGGAAGCGCACCCAGAGGAAGATGGTTTGGATTTCAGGTCCCACAAGGGGTGGGGGCATTCAATGGGGGAAGACAGCACCAAAAGTGCAGGATGTGCAGGAAAACATGGCACATTTACTGCACGTGCAGAAGCAGAGGAGGGATGCAGCAGAATTGGCAAAACCCAAGAGGGGGACAGCATATCCTCCAACATATAGAGCAGAACCACCTGAATATTATGTCGAATATCACAAGTAGTATCCAATGCAAGCACCACAAATGCAACTTGAACAACAGGAAAGGTCAATGCAAATGCAACAAGCACGAATACAAACACAACATGCCCCCATGCATACACAGCAAATACTGATGCAACTACAAGCACCTGTACAACAGTCTACAATGACTTAATGGAATGCAAACGCAGTGCGCCAGACACCTACACCAATAATAGAGAGTGTGACCATGGTGGAAGGGAATCCGTTCACTGGCACAGGGAAGAACTTATATCCACAATAGGACATCCCACCGAAATACTTGATGTGTTCCATCCTATCAGTTACACCAGATCCACAAGAGGAACTGAGGGGCGGGGTAACCTTATGTGACAAAACATTTTTCTTCCTTGTTAATATGGGGGTGACCAGGTCCTGTGCTAGGAAGGGGAAGTACACAACGCAAGGCATTGCCATGAATGCACAGGGATTTTATGGGGCAACAAGTATAGTTCTTTTTACTGACAACTTACCTATCACCATAGGAGAACATGATCTTTCCATGCCATTATTGTACTCCTGTAAGACAGAAGTCCACATACTTGTGCAAGATTTGATGAGCAAAGTGAACATGATGATATCCTTCACTGACCAAGGGATATTTAGTTCAACTCAAGGGTTTCATAATAGAAATGCAAACAAATTGATATCAGCATTTTATGGCCAGAAAACGCGAAATGGTGTGCCATTAGACCCGGAAGTCTTTTGTTACGGAACACACATACTGTTAGCATGGCTCCCAAGAATAAGAGACAGAATGATGGGACTACCCACAGACTTTTTGTTCAAACCAGAAGTACCTATGGATGAGGAAGATCACACTAGAGCTAGAAGCAGCAATAGTGAGAGAGGACAGGGTAATTCATCATGGTATTGATGATGAGGGAATAGATTTGAGAACTGTGATAGCTCTTGATGAGGGACACAGATTGACTGATTTGACAGATGAAGACTTGTTTACAGATGATGACTCAGATGATGAGGTAGTGTTTAACATAACCCTTGCCTACCAGCTAATAATTGAGAACAGAGAAGAACCACAGAGAATGTCATTGGTACAAAAATATACTGGGCCTCATTACGACCCAGGCGGTAAGTTACCGCCTGGGCCGTGACTTTACCACCATGGCATAAACTACGTTTACGCCATGGTGGTTGGCGGACTTACCGCCCCATTCCGACCTTGGCGGGGCGGTAAGTCCCCAATCCCCATTTACCCTTCCCCATTCCCATTTTTGCCCCATAGGGTATAATGGGAGTGGGGAAGGCGTTAATTACACCACCGTAAAATATGGTGGCGTAATTAACTCCATGGTCCCTTAGCGCCATGGATTTTAACACCTGCTAAAAGCAGGTGTTAAAAGCGCCATGGCGCTAAGGGACCTCGTACTCAGGCGGTAAGGGTCGGCGCTGTTAACGCTGCCGTTAACCCCTTACCGCCTGGGTCGTGATGAGGCCCACTGTCTTTTCTCCAGGAAGATTGCACCAAGCTTGTTCTGGACCAGTAGTCCATATAATATTGGCCTATTAAATGGAATAGAAGCAGTCAAAATTAAATTGAAAACAGGAGCTATTTTGACATGGGTGACAGTACCCAGTGTCGAGAAAAGAAGATGAATGTGTTCATGATACCATTTCCACTCTAGTGCAACAAGGAACACTAGTGCCATCAGAGTCCCCATGTAACAAAGCAGTGTTCCCAGTGAAAGAGTTGATGGGGGACCATGGAGGTGTATTCAGAATATACACCCCCTAAACAATATTTTTGATGCAGAGTTCCCATTGGTCTCAAACCCTGACACTATATTGTGTGATATCCCGTCCAGGGCACAACATTTCACTGTGATTGTTTTAAAGAATGCCTTCTTTATGATCCCCTTCATGAGTAGTCTCAAGACTTAACTATGTTTTCCTATTGCAGGACTAAGTAGAAACATACTAGCGTTCCCCAGACATACTGTGAGTCCCCCATCAATCTTTATTCAAGTGCTCCAGATGGACCTAGAAAATGTACACCTTGACAGCATACAGATAAAATATGTTGAACAAATTTTGGTGTGCAGTGATACAGAGCAACAGTGCAGCAAACACTCAATACAGTTGATGAAAGTATTGGCAGAGAAGGTGTACAAAGTGGAAAAGGAGAAATTACAATATTGTCAGTGAGAAGTGCTGTACATAAGCCAGTTAATATCTCAAGAAGAAAGACCGAGGAGAGTGCAGAAGTGATCATGAAAACTCCCAGACCAAAAACAGTGAGGGAGATGCAACAATATTTCAGCCTTTGCAATTACTACAGGGCATGGTTCTTCAACTACAGTAGATATATCATACCCCTCTTAAAAGGACTCAAAGAAGCCTTAAAGAATAACAGTGACATAGCCTGGACAGATGAAATGATAGAGGGCTTTGATGAGTTAAAAATAGCAATAAGCACAGCACCAGTGTTAGGGATCCCTGATTATAGTGCAGATTCGTTCTTATTCTCCCATTCAGAGAATGACAGCAGTGCTCACACAGAAATCTACCCTGGACACTTACCACTGGCATTTTAAAGTGGGATCTTAGATCCAGTAATAATAGGTAATTATCCCGGTGAACAATCAATTGAGAAGTCTGTCAGCAATACAATGAGCTGTGCAGTAATATCATATGTTGAGCATGCCTTGTTTGCCATCTTTGAAAAGCATAAAAATACATTAACCACACAGTGAGCCTCTGGTTATGAGTTAATGATATCAAATCCAGCGATCAAGATTGTCAGGTGCAGAGGAGTAAATCCAGCAAGATTCATAACAGAGCCAGTAGAAGAGGGAGACTGTGTACACAGTTGCACAAAGTATACTTAGTACCATGATGAATTACTGCAGTTTAAATAAAATGCCCTAGAAGTGAGGGATATCCTCTTCATTGATGGTTCATCAATAGATCAAACCACAGGTAAAAGGCACACAGGGACCAGAGTGGTAAAATTAAAACTTAAGGGCAACTTTGAGACAGTGGCAAGTGCAAGATTGCCTTTGAATTTTTCAGCGCAAACAGCAGAATTAGTAGCACTCATTTTAGCACTTGAAACTCATGAAGAAGAGGCGGTAACAGTGTATTCTGACTCTACCTATGTGATTTCTACAGCACACGCAGGACTGTCACGTTGGCTTCATACACGCAGACGGCACATCAGTGCAACATGAACCACTATTGGACAGGCTCATAACTGCACTACAGCTCACATCTGCCATCACTGTGGTGAAATGGGTAGGCCACATTAAAGGAACACATTTGGTTTGCTGTGACAATGAGGCTGCTGACTTAGAAGTGAAGAGAGCAGCATATTTTCCTGAAATATCTGAATTCAATACTGCACCAAATAAACACACACCAACACAAACCATGGTAATGAAAGAAGGCTTTAATGTACTGCCCATAATCCAAATTATTGAGTTGCAGGGATGAGCCCCACGAGACAAGCGAGAGTTGTAGAAGAGAAGGGGTACTCATTGTCCCCCACAGATGCAATGTGGCAGCAGGACATCACCGGGAAACCAGTTATGCCCCTGGGACTACTTGAAGTAGCATTAGATCGACTGCACTACCTATCGCACACACAATGAGAGTGTCTTGCAGCCTTAAACTCAGAAAAATGCTTTGTGCCCAATTTGGCAGAGCATTTTGCCATCTTTATTTTGAACCGCCTGACCTGCCAACAGTATAGAGCACAGCATATACTGCAAATAGTGAGAGGGTGGCAATACCCCAACCTAATGGACCTTTCCAGCATTTAGATGTTGACTATGTAGATATGCTCCAAGTTTGTAATGGCTTCAGATATATGCAGTAGTTGTGTGCTCTTTCTCTTGATGGATCGAGGCATGTCCATGCACACATACTGATGATACATGTGCAGGGAAGTTCCTTGTATGTGAGCTCTTCACAAGTGTGTGAAGTGCTCCTGTCCGACACTGGACCCCATTTTGTAAATGAAGTCTTTCAGCACATAACAATCCTGTTGGGTATTAAGCACACATTTTCTTCTGCTTACCACCTGCAAGTAAATGGTATTTGTGATCACCTCAATGGCCTCCCAAAGAACGAATTGCCAAGCTTCAAGTGAGCCTGATAAAAGGATGACTCCGTTACCTACGCATAGCCCTATTTGCATTATGCAATCAGCCCTAACTCAGAAAATCATCTGACTCCTCATGAAATGGTGATGAGACGCTGCATGCATGTACCTCTTGCACCTCTCAATTGAGTGCAAACTGATCCCCATAATGTGTCGAATGGACTTGGAAATAAAACACATGATTGTCTGGCTGCAATGATGGCTAGTATTGCTTTTATGTCTCAACAGCTCTGTGCATGTCAGGGAGGTGAAAGAAGACTTAGGAAGACAACAAGCCAATTGATCGTGCAACTGCTCTAAATCCCCCATTGTTGTAGGTCGGGGGATCAAGTACTTGTCAAAGATTTCGTGAGGCATTAGCACAAGCCGGGTTTTCCTTTTTTGGTACAGGAGGTGACTCCAATGGCAGCGAAGGTGCAAGGAAGACATGCCTGGTTGCACTCTGCCGCAACTCCCTGAATCCGAAGGTGAAGAAGAGATGAGGTGAGGTCTGTCACTCGAGCCAACCAACAGCCACAAGAAGGGGAAGGACAGTGTTTGTTTGTTACTAAATAACAATAGAAGGAATGTAGTGAACAATTTTAATTTGTATCATTATATTAATCCAATTTTTCCATTAAACATTGACATTTTGTAGACTCATAAAGAGACGTTTTAAAGGAAGAAAATGGGACTTTTGTTAGGTATTTGCTCCATGCTCAGCGACAAAATAATGCACACGATTATTTACAAAAAAGTATATATATTGGGAATTTTTTTAGCAAAATGTGTAACATTTTTCAGTCTTTATTTTGTCATTATTTTTGCATTAAAAGAGTCCTGTATAATAAATCCAAACCATACACAGCAATGTGACTCCTATCACCATGACAAATTAAATGACCACACCAGAATTTCTTTTGGTTACTAAGCAAATCAAAAGGCTTATATAAAGTGTTTGGGACATGAACTCATATATGTAACCAATTCTGTCTAAGTCAATTATAAATTATGTTATCAGCACATGACCTGAGTGGGGAAGAGAGACTTCTGATGTGAGTTATGCATACTCTCTTATCCCCTATGCCATGAGCGTGCCCCTAGTTGTTATAGCCACAGAAGTGCCCACACACAAAGCCCATTGTCTAACCCCTCTCGCACTGTGTATAACTAGGGGGCAATTGCAGCGCCAGTCTGCATGGGAAAACAAATGCATACAATAGATGAATATTATTGCTAAAGGCTAAAAAATGGCACAAAGTGTTAAGATATACATCATCTGAATAATAAATAAATAATGAATAATAGAAGAAAATAAGATGCTCCCGTACACAATTAGGAAGGAAATGCCCGGATGTTGGGAAAGAGCCCAATTGCAAATAAATGGGAACTGTGCTCATGCCTGAGGGTTGGACTGAAAGACTAGTGGTATGTAAAGCATAAGAAGTCTCGGGGCAGTGGGAAGAAGTAGTGCAGAATGCAAATTACTCTTGACCTTTGGCCCAAAATCATAAAGTTAATAATGCGTTAATAACGAGAGGGGGCCAGTCAAATAATACCCCTGAAAAACACCACCATATGTTTCTGAAAAAATGGTACAGTAAATGTTGGAAAGAGCACCAGGTGAAAACACATTTTTGATGTACCAGGCATGAAAACATAAACAGCAGTGCTGATGGACCACAATTTGGTTTGTGGTGCCAAAGCATACATGCAACGACACCCGGATTGGGGAGGTTTATGTTCCATAGTATAATTGAGTACACCAGCTCTGGCCGTGCCCCAGAGTGATTTACAATTTGTTGATTTTCCCCAGATGAATGCTCATTTGAGGAGGAAAAGGTCCCTTGCCCTGGAACGCAGTAAAGGGGAAAAATATTTATCGGTAAAATCAATAGACGCTTATGATGTCAGACCAGATGAGCATACATTGTGCAGCAGAACGGAAGTGTTCTTTACTTTGACATTTACTCCCAGTTTGCAAGCATCCACAAATGCAAAATGGCGCACATAACAAGGTGGGAGTTGTTACAACAATTAATTTAACCGTGAAAGGCTTTAATGCCATAAAGGAGGAATTGGAAGCCATTAGGCTTATGACCCTCCAAAACAGTTATATCCTTGATTTAATTATGTCCATGGAGGGTGGCATGTGGACATAAATTGGACCTTCTTGCTGCATGTAAATAACTGCCCACAATGGGGAAAATGGGACCCTCACAGAGGCCATAGCCACCTTAACAAAGCTGGTGGAGGAGTCAGATGAACCTGAAAATGACCAATGGTATTCTTTGTTCTCCTGGATAACCTCCTGGTTGGCCAATGCATTTAAGATACAAATTGCTATAGTAGTATTCATGCTACTGGCCTTCTATGTCCCAGGAAATGCACTAAATGAGTGTAAAAAGGCTGCCAAAGGAGCAGATGGAATGGAAATTGTAATAGACATAAATGCTCCGGCCCATAAGTATACCCAGACTACAAATCCATATTCAAGAAAGAGAAAGCCCTATTACACCTCCAAAATATTGTATCCACCAGACCCACGCAACTATGTGGGAAGCTGGGTATTCTGCAGGCCAGATTGGGACTGCTGATATATGACCTGGAGTGTGGATGAGCATATAAGATGTGCAAGAAATGGGGTGACCAAGCAATGGACTTACAAAATATACTATTGGGGGAGGTCAAGGACTCATCCAGAGGGGGGAATGCTGACAGGCAGATGAATATGTCATTCATAGCTATGGCTTCTCCCCATTCCCAATATCACATGTGTGAGAAATGATATGCACTAAGCCAACCATGTCAGCCTTATCCCAGACAGATACAGAAATAAATGGACCTGATCTAGGCAAAGATGGTGAGAACAAGCAAACTCATTGTTAACTGCGACACGCATGCAATAGACATGAGGCAAATATGCACTCACAATGAAGAAACATGAACACTAGTTCAAATGTGCATTTATGCTCCAACAATATAGCTTGCAACCATATAGACACAAATAGCATTACATAAGCAATGTATATGCTGAAATGCAACACAAAAAAGATACTAATTTTGCAAATTCCACACAATTGACTTTGGGTTAAATAAAGATAAATAAATGATACACTTCCTCTAATGGGACTACCACTATGTATATGCCTGTGACTTTAATACTGGTCAAACATGGACGTACTGTAGTCCATTTCTATGTCTATTGTGTTCTACTTAAGACACTTTGTATATATGTTTGTACTCTATGTAACTTTGAACCAAATGTAATCTGCTGAATGTCTAGTGCTCGGCGCATATGAATATTTAATGAAACTTTATGAAATTTAATGAAACTTTATAACGTCTAACGTGCCATTCAAGTTTCTCCAATCACTTGGTACCACAAAAGGTTTTTGATTTACCATTGGATATTTCCATGTCGCTTGATTTTAACAATATACATATGTACATAACACGTTATATATAGTAGTGGAATCTTTTCTAAACTTATACATCATATGATCCTCCTTTATCCCCAGAGGGTGCACACTTCAACCTACATGTGTCTATAACATTCACCAATGCAATATTGATACATTCAGACTCATCCGTTTTACACTGGATATAATAGAGACACATGCCAGAATGATGTAGTGAGTAGCTGACTCGTCCATTCAAATAATATAAAAATATAAAAATATATTTAACAACATTTTTTTTAATACTTTGCTCCACATATTTATCGATAATTCTATGTATTGGGAACAACCATCAACCCTTTTGGGGGTGCTCCAGCAGATAATGGTAATTGGAACATCTTTAAATTCATATTGAGCATATTAGTTGTATTCTAATAGTACATGCTATCTAGGAGTCCAAAACATGGTGCTCATGCATGTATAACACGATACAGGGTAATAGAAAGAGCAAAAGGATGTTATGTTACTATAGCAACGCCCTGCCAACACGGACTCGCAAAATAGTTTTGGAGCTGACGTGAGGAGACAGAGCACAATATTTTCAGGTGAGCCCTTAGCGATATATGGACTATAAGGATTGAGTATCCCCTGTAAAGGCATCTGAATTGACATCCGTGCTGCAAAACGACATAAACCAAAACTATATTTAAGTTTGAAGCATGAAACAACATGTGTCACTATATCATCCTCGGACTCTTTATTCCAATTACTAAGATATGATATCGCCTTAATTAGACAATGGGCCTCATTATGAGGAGCGCGGTAAAAACAGGGTCATTACCGGCATGGAGGTGCTAGCAGGTCCGTGCCCGTATGACCCCTCTAATAGCGGGTGATTACGAGTGTGTGAGCATGCGTGAACCCCCATGCTGGTAATGGCCATACTGGCATGCCGCTAAAGGCCTTCCAACCCCCCGATAGCGCCATCAGGGGAACCGCCGATACCGTCTCCGTCTAGGAGGAACCCCTTAATACCGACCCGGTAATAAGAGCATGCTAATTCGGGCTCGTAATACTGGACCCGGAAGTAACAGCATTGCGTCGGAATGGGAAATGCTGTGGTGGCCATCTTTAAAAACACAATCCATTGCCATCCTCCCAAACCACCAGTTGCATTCAGGAGAGACCAGTGGCAATCCCTTCACCATGTCAAAGGCTACCCATAAAACAACCTCCCGCCTGCGCAAAAAGCGTTCCTCAGACACAGAACTTAATATGCAGGCAAACACGCTTGCAGCACATGCAGATGAAATCAACCTGCAGAACCTGAAGAGGGAGGTGCAGCAGCACAAAAAAGAAATCTGTGAGGAGGTAGCCCGCAAGGTGACGGCAGTCGGCACCACCCCATGGACAGTGAAGGACTGCAAAAAGAGGTGGGATGACCTCCGCCTCAGGGTTCGTAATATCTTGGCCAGCAACAGGAGGGAGGCCATGGCCACAGGTGGGAGTCCCCACTCACCTGGCAAACTGACAAGCTGGGGGATTTGGGGAGATGGAGACGGGTGCCGCAACATCTGCAGATGGAGGTGAGTGACCCTGCAGATCCCTGTAGGGAAACCATCACGTAGCACAAGTGATGTGGAAGAGAGCCTAGGCAAGGCAATGCATGTCCCAACACACACATGAACATATCCTTGTGCAGATGAAGGGCCAAACCCAGCCACACTGAAATGCATGCTGAGTACCAATCCCATTACCAACACACAGTCAACACACATGGACCGTGCCCATGTAATACATCACACAAACCCCAACACAATGGCATGCGACCTGCCATGCATCAAACGCCAAAATGCCCCTTCATACTACCCTGTGTGACACACCTGTAAGATATGAATGCATGATAAATGTAATACCCCACAGCACCATATTATGCATCTAGCATGTAACACCATCATGGATGCCCTGCATCTCTTCTACCCCCAGGCACTGATGGAGAAGATGCCAGTGAGGATCCAACCAAAAGGGCATCCACGTCCTGGCCAAAGTCATCGGCTACTGACAAAACCAGCTCCGGGGCAGCCTCGCAGCCCACACCAATACCTAGGGCGCCTGACACTGTGGACACTGAGCTGCCTACATCAGTGGAAGGCGAGGCTGTTGACCCACTGAGCAACACAGCTACCCCAGTGGAGGAGGATGTGAACCGGGATGTACTGATCCATGTGCCATGTACACGCTCCCCAAGCACCGTGACCACCCCCACCCCACATTCAGCCCTCACCCACCTGCAGCAGTGCGAATCCCCTGCTGCATAACTCTGACCTTAGCAGCCTCCACGAGGATAGCACTGCCATTGCAGGCCCGGTCACAGCACCCTCGACCACTGCTCCTCCCACCAACAACAACGAAGCACGGCTCGCGAGGGTGGAGGCCAGACATGAATCCATGTTGGACCTGCTCAGACAATATGTGGCCGATGGGGAGGACATAGGCATGGGATAGCCCAGGCCATAGCAGCAACCACAGCCGCCATAGCGGCAAACACTGCCACCGTCAATGCCTCAGCATCGTTGAAGAGAGATAGTCTTGGGGCCATCACGCAAGTCCTCACTTCCATCCTGCTGCACATGCAGCAGGCACAACCTGCACCAGCCGTGGAAATCCCCACAGCTTCAACCCCATCCACCACACCCGCTTCCTCTGCCCCCACTTCCTCTGCACCCTCCAGCCCTGTGTGTCTAACAAGAAGTAGTGTGAGGCACTATGAAATGCTGCGCCCGGACAGCAAGAAGTCCAAGAAATAGTGTAGGGGAACTATGGAAGTGGCTCGGATGGTGTTGCTGTTGAACGGGTGTTTTAGGGGGAGTTTACTGGGGGGTTTTGGGAGTTCACTGGGGGGTTTTGGGAGTTAACTGGGGGGTTTAGGGAGTTCACTGGGGGTTGGGGGGTTGCCCTTTCTCCACTTATTATCAATACACCTGTTGTGTTAAAAATACATTCAATGGCTGGACATTGTTCATTTTGTATGTATCCATTTAATTAATGACATGTACAGTGCCCAACTCCACACATTCCCTGTGTGAATGTCCACATGGACACAGTGTACAATGTGTCACTGACACATATCTATCAACGTCCCTGTTGGTCAGAAGTATTCATCAATCAGTGATTGGCGTACTGCACGGCCATCCTGTGCATCACGTACTGGTAGGGGTGCTGCTTACCCTCCATCTTCATCCTCATTATCCTCACCCGGAGCATGCATGTCAATGTCAGGTGGCAGTCGTACATTTCTCTGGACGCACATGTTGTGCAGCATGACACAGGCCATGGTGATCTTTGCCACCTTCTCAGGCGCATAGAGGTGTGCTCCACCAGACCTGCTTAGGCCGCAGAACCGCGCCTTCAACAGGCCAAAGGTCTGCTCATTCACTACACGGGTACGGGTATGTACGCGATTGTACTCCTCCTCATGGCTGTTTCGCGGGTTCCGCACAGAGGTAAGTAGCCACCGCTTCAAGGGATATCCTCCATCACCTGCAAGCGAATACAGATAGGTCTAGGTGAGTCACTCTGAGCTGCCACCTTCAGGATACACAGTCATGGCCGCAGCTATTTGCTGTCGACCTGCACATGTCCCTGTAGGTATGCACGAATATTGTTGCTGATGCGGATGTACTGTGGTTGTCGGACTTTGTTTTGCCTCCCATTTCTGCTGTGTATACTACACTGTGCATGGTCACACTCGCCACATTGTCACTGTTGTAATCCTGTTCAGTCATGCATTGCTTGACATACTCATGGTGCCAGGTTGTGCATCTTACATGTTGTCATTGATATGCGTAATTGGTCAAATGTGTGCCAGTGATGTGTCATGTTGGGGTTGGGAGGTTCAGGTCAGGAGTTTTTAGCTCTGCGTGCATTCTCCACTCGCCGTCAATTCCCACCCAGGTGGAGTATGCACCCCCCCTTCCCACCCAGGTGGAGTATGTATGCATCCCCCCCTTTCCCACCCAGGTGGAGTATGCATCCCCCCTTTCCCACCCAGGTGGCGTATGCATCTCCCCTTTCCCACCCAGGTGGAGTATGCATCCCCTCCTTTCCCACCCAGGTGGAGTATGCATCCCAACACATCACTACCCCAAAGCACTGTCATGGTCCAGTTAGCCAACTCACCAAACAGCCAGGCACGTGGTCCAGCATGTCGCTCCATGTGACAGGGTAGCGTGGTCCTGGGCAGTCCGTAGTAGGGATATGTGGGTGCTAGCGTGCTTCAGGAGGGCATCCAGCACTTGGTTCAGCATGCATGAAAATAGTGGCTGCAAAATGCCATGCAGCTGCCCCACTGTGTGCTAGTAGATGCCTATGGCCAGGACGTGGAGCACAGACACCACTTTTAGTAGCGGGGGGATGGCAGTACGTATTTCTATGAGGCTAGCAATGTTGTTGCCTGTCATGTCCACTATGGTGTCCAACCTGTACAGGGTATGGATCTGGTCAAGGGTTAGATTGAATGGACTGGGTCTGATGCAAGGGATTGGTGGCTTCCTACGAGGTACTACTGGCTGCACTGTTGGTAATTGCTGGGCCTGTCTCGCCCTCCTTCTCCTCCTGGGTCTCCTCTGTGCTGCCTGTTGCTGCTGCTGTAGTTGTAGTTGCTGTTGTTGCTGTAGTTGTAGCAGTATAGGTATGTCCTCCAGCGCCATGATTGCAACAGCAAGTGGTATAATTTTGGTGTAGGAAGGGTTGTGGTGTGTGGGTGTACTCCTTTTATACTGGGCCAGACTCCATTGAGTCCACCTGTGGTGATTGTGTGCACCAGTGGCAGTTGGCTTGATTGCTGTTTATGTGTGGTCCGCAATGCCTGTAAGGCTGCCATCGTGCAGGCCCTGATTACCGCCTTCGGGATGCTGGTATTTTCATACCCGCGTGGGTTGTGATGTCCTCCTAGTACCGGCATGCCGGCATGCCAGTATTTACTCCCCGAAGGGGCGCGTGTATGCGCCCATGCCGGTATGAGGGGGGACGGTACGGGCGGTGCCGGTATTGGCGGGTTGTCGGGTCGTAATGCCCCGGACCCGTTAACGATGCTGTTATTACCATTCCACCTTCCTTTTTTCATTACCTCCATTCTCGTAATAAGGCCCAATATGTTATAAAACCAGCTTACCAGATTCGGCTGGCATAGGATAAGATCATGTGGTAATTTTCTGATATATTTGACAAACAAACACACTTTTGTTCAAGGAGGGATTTATCCCATATGTATATACAAAACTTTTCTGAATCTGAACCCAGACGCAATCATCGTTATGTAAGACAAATACACACTATTTCTACATTACCCTGTACTGTGTTTGACTATCATTATACCCACACTTTGGACAATATGCTGTAGTAATAATAGTCAATGATCAGGGAATAAACAATGTCACCATGGGATATGACACTTTATTCACCTTATATTACATTATGTGAACTAACGCATGAGAGATAGCCATAACGACATGTACTTTGTTTTTTTTTTTTTATTATTAGGAATCTATATTTTCTCAGATTGTGTTTAAACATTTCCTAACTGATCCTATGCTGATTTCTTCTTTCTGTGTTTCTGCAAAACCCTTCTTCCTCCCATCATAACCCCCTCCTGTTTTCTCTGTCATTTACTTTATTCTATTTTATTTCATTTATTTTTGCAAACTTTCGTTGTGATTCTGAATTTTTATTGGGTCCATTAATGACTAATGGACTATCCAATATGCATGGGTGATACCTTGACCTTGCTGTGATTCTGACTTTTCTAGTTTAAAATTGGCCCTGATTTGACAAAGACACTAGTGGTGTCGAAACACGTGTTATCCAATAGGGCAAATCTATCATTCATATGTTTTTGAACAATGGGAATATACCATCAGAAAACAATTGAAATGTGTATAACACAACCTTTTGTGTGGCGCAGTTCTTCATTGTGTGAGGTAAAACAACCTTTCATTTCAGAACAAGAGGTAGGGGTCAGCAAATCTAAATGATGCCGTGATATATCTGGAAAGCACCAAGTTTGCAAGTTGGTAATTCAATTTCTGATAGTCCATACATCTAATTCCTAAATAATAATATGATTTAACCTGCTCTTTTGCAGTATCTTTAATTGTTAAAAAATAAAAAATAAAAAAAAAAACGTTTAAGCTGTTTCTTCCCATTGGAAGAGGAATCCCTACAGACATGTGATTCATGTATCCATGATTAAAAGATCCATGTTGCTGCAGAAATTTTAAAAAAATGAGAATTTTTGTTTTAACCCTCAGCGGGTTCAGAGACAAAAACACGTCATCATCTGCAAATAAGAGCAATGGACACTTCTCAGTGTCATGTGTTTGTACATTTTTGGAAATGGACATGACTTTATCGATTTCTCCATTTATGTACCAGCAGAAGCGTGTTGGGACTAACATTCAAGCCAATGCCTCATCTAACTACTGCTAGTGGTTCCTGCCTCCAACTTAACCAGGATTGGAGGGTTTGCTTACTCAACCCTGATACCAACCATTTGAAACTCATTGCCTGCGCACATGCCACACATCCAAGACCACATGTCGTTCCGGAAAGCACTCAAACCTTGCTCTTTCTCTAAACCATGAAAGGACCACTTGGGGCCACTGCGGATGACACTTAGCTAATTTTTAGGCTTCCTTCTGCCACCTCGTCTCTCATCTCCGACCGCCTGTCTGCTATCCAGGAGTGGTGTGGTGCCAATAATCTCTGCCTTAATGCCAGTAAGACAGAGATTCTCCGCATCGGCCCACCCGCTCCCTCCTTTTCTGTCACTCTCTGGCCAGCCTCTCTTGGCCCTCTTCCTGCTCCTATCTGCGAGGCTAAAAACCATGGGGTCATCTTTGACTCCACTCTCTCCTTCTCTCTTCACATCGCTGACGTCTCTAAGAAGTCACACTACCAACTGCAACTCCTTGGCGTTTCCCGATGACCGTACTCCAATGGTGAACCACGTTTCATCTATCATGTTTCTCAATCATTGAACATGACGCTACATTTAATCAAAGGATAGAGGTGACTGTAATGTAGTGACCCTTATCAGCCACCAAGGACACTTCACAGAGACTTAGATATGGTTTGGACTAGACGCTCGAATTCTAAAAATCGGAGAAGAGCTTCTGGAACTAGTTACACTGCAACTGTTCCACTGGGGATACACACGAGCAATGTCACTTGCTATCTAAACACCTTATACCCCCAAACCCTTAGTTGGGTGTATCTGGAACCACTGAATTGTGTGACCATTTGGGTCGATACTTTGGAAATGTTATGCCCCTGAAGAAGTTCCTGAACCAACATCAATATGTATAGGAACAAAACATGTAGGGTTTATCTCAACACTAACATTAAGTGTCCTGAGTGGAATTAATAACTGCACTTGTTGCTAACAAGGCATCAGATAATAGATGCACCAACCATAGAGTCGCTTCATAATCTAGAACTCTATACTTTGTTTTCTTTTCCTTTTCTTATTTGTGTGGTTGACAAACTTGGCAACTAGGATTCTGAACTACCAGAAGCTAGTGGTGTATTAAATTGTGTCCATTTTTGTGTGTGTTGTAAATAGGTGTTTTATTATTGTATTAACTTTGCATTTTGCACAGCTAGACACCCATGAGGTGCCTACCACACCATATTTGTGAATGCACGTGTCACTTTGGGATATTTTATAATGATTTTTGATGTTTTATTAAATTGTCTTTTATAATTGTACATTAAAGATGTTAGTGATTGTTACCAGTTGAAGTGCACTATGGTTGAATTTTCCATGCACGTTTATACAACTGTTTCTGATGTTTAGTGACCAGAAATAACATATACCCTAAAGTCTAGCGAGTTCCCTCACCAAACCATATGAGACAGGGAGTTTGTTGTGTATAGGTAAGGTATTTGTATCAGGTTTACTCCCTCCTCTCTTATACCTGATATCCCTCTTTTTTGAATCAGGTGACCTGCTGCACACCATACTTACACAAGAAATCCATAAATTCCTTAGAGATTAACAGAGATTAACTGCAAGCCATTATCAGATAAACACCTTTTTGGAAATCCTTCCCTCCAAAACAATTGCTCCAGAAATCTGATAATGCCACCACTAAGGACACAAACCTCAGGCCATTTTGATAATAGATCAATCACCACCAGCAAATAACTATCCTTTCCTCCTACAATGTTAAACAGGCCCAGAAGATCCACGGCAACCTCATCCCAGGGCACCTTGGGACTGCTCCTCACTACCATGGGCACCTTCTGTACCTTGAGAGCCTTATTACCTTCAACACATTCCGAACATCCTGACACTTGCTCCTCAATATCCTTATCCATGCCAGCCCACCAAAACTCAGCTCTCTCTAATCCCTTTGTCCTAACGGTCAACATACCTTCTGGAAAGGCCATCTGTATATTCTTGACTCTTCCCTGGTCTATGTTCTATGGTGAAGTCTAGCCCTTGAAGGCTAATGGGCCACCTGAGCAGTTTCGGGTTCTCACCCTTCATCTGCATAAGCCACTTCAGGGGCTTATGATCTGTTTCGACCTTGAAGGTAGATCCTGTAAGGTAGGGCCTAAAAACCCTAAGGCTCCAAACTATGCTAAAACATTCCTTTTCAACAGTAGCCCACCTAAGTTCTCTACCTTTGAGTTGTCTACTGATGAATATGATAGGATGTCCCCTTCCTTTGTCATCTAACTAGGACAAGACAGCTCCAATTGCAGTGTCGCAGGCATCAGTTTGAACAAAAAAGGGCTTGCTGTATTCTGGTGCACACAACACAGGTGCCCTGCACAGACTTTCTTTCAAGCCATCAAAGGCTGTCTGACAGGCTTCAGTCTAATAACCTTCCTAGGCTGTTTGGGTGAAATCAGAGCTGTCAGGGGTGCAGCTATGGTTCCATAGTCTGCCATGAAATTGCGATAATACCCAGTGAGGCCCAAAATGGGTTCGAGTAGAGGGAGTCTCCCGGTCCTGTACATCTGGTACTTTATTGGGGAGAGGTTGGATTTGACCCCCTCCTACCTCATGACCAAGATATGTGACTTTCCCCTGAGCTATCTGGCACTTGGTGGCATTGATAGTGAGGTTAGCCCATTTCAAGGCCTGCAACACCTTATCCAGATGTGTCAAATGCTCTTGCCAGAACTGTAGACGGCAATGTCATCTAAGTAGGCCACACAAAAGGCCTCCAGCCCCCTGAGCGCATGATTTACCAATCTCTGGAAGGTAGCAGGGGCATTATTTAACCCAAAAGGCATGACCCTAAACTGGTAGAGTCCCTCTGGTGTTGAGAACACCGTCTTATCCTTGGCATGGTCCGTCAGAGCTATTTGCCAACAGCCTGAGGTAAGATCAAAGGTGCTCACAAATTTGGCAGCACCTATGGTGTCCATGAGCTCATCAGCCCGGGGCAATGGGTGCGCGTCAGTTTTGGTGATGGCATTGACTCCTCGGTAGTCCACACCGAACCTCCAATCCTTGGTACCTGCCTGGGAACTTGCCTTGGGGACAAGGACCATGGGACTGGACCAGGGACTGGTTGAGGGTTTAATAACACCCAGATCCAACATCTTGGCGACCTGAGCCTTGATGTGGTTCTTAACTGTATCTGACATACGGTAGCACCTGCTTTTGACAGGAACACTGTCCCCAGTGTCAATTTTGTGCCTACACCACGGTGTAAGGCCTGGAGTCAGTGAAAACAGAGAGGCATACGGCAGGAGCAAAGCCATGCAGGCCCTCTGCTGCTCTGTCACCAGATTCGGAGAGAGATGTACTCCCTCCACGGAGCCACCCTGAGGGTTGCTATACAGCAAATCAGGAAGGGGCTCACTCTCATCCTCTTCTTGCTTTGTAGCTAGCAAGAGACAATAGACTTCTGCTCACCGGTGGAAAGGCTTGTGCCTGTTAACATGGAATACCTGAGGGACTACCCCAGGGGCTCCCATGTCAACCAGATAATTGACTTCGCCCATCTTGGAGATGATCCTAAAGGGTCCAGTCCACTTGTCTGCCAAAGCTCTAGGCTTGCTAGGCTCCATCACAAGTATTTCCTGTCCCGGAGTCTAATCCACTTGCGAGGCTTTAAGGTCATGTCAGTACTTATTCTTAGTCATCTTCCGTCTGAGGCCTAACACATAGGGCCTCATCACGAGTTGGCCGGTAACGCCGGTGAAATTAGTGCTGGTGCTAATAGCCCTATCGCCAAACCCCCCTTCGCTATTAGCGCCCGATCACGGGTTTGGCGGAAGGGTTATTGCCCATTCCCCATTGGGCTCATTTGGGAATTCCTCATTCCCATTGGGCCCAATGGGGAAAATTTGCGCTATTACCGCCGGCGGATTTCCCACCGGCGGTAATCGCCCTGAAAATCGGCAATTTTGCAGCGGATTTCCCCCAGCTCAGAGCTGGAGGGAAATCCACCAAAGCCATGATCTGGCGGACCCTTAAATGCGGCAGTAATAGCGCTACCGCCGCATTTAAGGGTTACCGCCAGACTCGTGATGAGGCCCATAGTCCACCACTTGCTTGGCGGGACCTGGAGGGACCTTATCTTGGAGGAAGAAAGTCTGCCTTTAATATAGCCAACTTGATCTTGTTTTACTAGTCTGTGCATTACTAATAAAAGTCTATTGGCTAATATTTTCACAAATATTTTGCAATCTGTGTTAATGAGGGGGGTGGGTTTGTAGCTTTGGGGGAGTTCAGGATCTTTTCCGGGCTTGGGGAATACTATAAACATTGGCTCTAAAAACGCTCCTTGCAGCTCACAATTTAGAATAAAATGTGAGAACAGCTCATTGAGGTTGGGTGCCAAGATATTACTGAAATGTGCATAAAAATGACTAGAGAATCCACCTGGCCCAGGGTCTTCAACCTTCTTAAGGCTTTTAATAGTTTTATGGATTTCACTAATGGAGATAGGGGCGTTCAGGATTGGAGATTAACTGATGGATATGAAGAATGAGGAGAGGCTTCAAGAAAGTTTTGTATGAGCTCATTATTGGGGGATATTTCCAAAGAATATAATTTTTATAGAAATCTGAGAAATCTTTTAAAATGTCTTTATCTGAAAACGTTCTTCTGCCTATGCTATCCTTCACAACTGCAATTCTAGTTTTATCTTTTTTACGGTATAGGTAGGATGCTAAGGATTTGCCTTATCTAATAGAGAGTTGGAAGATCTTTGCTTTGCATTTGAGAAGATTATCACATGAGTATTGGGTAACTATTTTATTATATTGAAATCTGTGTCTAGTGTTACAATTTAATATTGAGACTGAGTTAGTGCATGGAAATTGAGATTCAATAGCTTTAAGCTCTTTGTCATGATCCCAGTCAGAAAACCTAGTCTTCACTCAGACACTCAGGCTAGGCAGCACACATTGCAGCAATCAGCGGGTCAAAGGTGGGTGTTAGCCTGGCACATATGGCATTTACACCATTCACAGCATCCAATCCCACAGATTTCCATTCCATGGGTTTCAATAGTAATTCTATACTCCTAAAATGGCCTCCCGGAGAACCATTGACAAGCATCAGCACAGGAGTATTCATTTGTCATTGGGGGCTACTTAAGCCCCATCTCCGCTGGAAGGTGCACTTCGTATCTGCTCCACTGACAGCAGTGTAAGCTACCAGCGTTTTTCCTCACAGAACCTAAAAGAAACCAAATATAAGAGAAATATCAGTTCTTGTGACAATTAAAGAGCATCACAGATCACTTATAAAACTTACCTAACAGATGTTTTCCTCCGCCACTGTCATTATAGTTGAATAATATTTGTTCGTTCACAGCATCTCCTCAGTCAGAAGTTTTACTCACAGCTGCAGCATCTCCAGTCAGGAGTTTACTCACAGCCGAAGCATTTTCCATCAGAAGCTTTCACTCGCAGCCGCAGCATCTTCCGAAGGTCTTCCCTCAGCGTTCTGAAATCCTGCAGAAAACACAAACAGTATTTAATGATAAAAACAAACTTTACAGACTAAAAGAGAAGACGTTTTTAATGTGCTTATGTACCTGAAGTTTCCTCAAGTTATCACCTCACAGTTTTTACTGCGCTCCACTGTTGACGGTTGCAGTTACTCTGAATTGGCGAACTTACGTTTTTATGTTTTCTCATCCTGAGAAAAGTTGCAGCCATCCTGCATTCATAGTTTCTTCTTCATAAAGAAAACTCATCTTTTAAAGCGTGCATCATTTGCAGTCAGCGCTCCTAATACCTAGAACCTGCAAAAAGGGGAAAGACAAAAGAATTTAGCATGAGAGATCTCTCCAACGTAGGAATCATTTAAAACCCTTAAGGACTTTAATATCTTCATCTGCTTGCCTACCTAAAGAATCATTCCTTCAAAGAATTATTGAGTTCTTCAGTGTACCAAGTTTAGCAATTGTTTCACCACCTCAACGCGCCCCTTTTGAAAGCAGGAGTTAGAAGAGAGGGGGTCATTTGTAGGTGTTTATACACACCTCATCCAATAGTTATCACAGTTAATAGTTTTTACAGCATATCTATTGTTGTTATCTGTCTGTCCTAACAGAAAAACAATCTTAAAGGCTTCCAGGTATCAGGTCTACAGAATGAAGGGTATTACGCTCCCAAGGAGTGCATGTAAGTGTTACAGAACGCAAAGCCAATACTTAAAATACTCCAACTGAGCATAATGGAAAAGACAGAAATAGACAATTTGTCCCAAATTTTGGGGAAGTTAAGGGCAGAGGTCCATGCAGGAAGGTCAGAAACCAATTCTCTTAGGAGAGAGTTGTGGTTAATAGGGAACACACTGATAAATTAGGTCACCAGTTACTACAGTCTCAAGCAGGTCAAGCACCACTTCCTGGTGGTCTCCCACAGGGTCAGGTTTCATCTCCCAGTCCTCCTTTGCAGGTGGTTTTACCGGGTAACATTCCATTAGCAGTCCCATAAAGGTTTATAGGAGGTCCGAAGCATAATGCAGTTTCAATGAATCAATGTAATTTACATTTCCTGCGTCGACCTGGGGTCTTTCCTTCAGATCAGGCTAAGGTGGTATTTATGTTATCATATTCCGGTGGACATGCTACTGGTCTATTCCCTTAGTCAATCGAGATGACCCCTTATTAAGAAACTTCTCTGGTTTTCGGCAGGAATTAGAGAAACTCTTTGCCCATCATACACAGGGACAGGCCTTGTATTTTTTTATTTATTTTATTGTATTCAGATTTGTAGAGCGCAAATCAGCCCTGGGGCATCATGGCGCTTGTTACAGACAATATCTTAGTTAAATAGGATACAATATTTACATACAAGTACAGTATTTATATTAACCATGGACGTTTGTCCCAATTTACAATGCAGTATATTTACATAGAATCCTGAGAGTTTCCTATTAGTTTGTGAGGAAAGAGGTTTTCAGTTTCCTGCGAAACATCGGGAGTGAGTTTTCCGTTCTAATGTCTGCAGGAAGAGCGTTCCAGGTCTTGGCTGCAATGTAGGGGAAATTTAGACCTCCGGCTTTGGCTTGGATAATGACCCTGGATAATGAGCTGCTCTCTTTACGCCAAAGTAATCAAGAATTGTTGACTTACATAGCTTCTTTTAATTGATTACTAGCAGAGACTAATTGGCCTGAGGAGAAGAGAATAACACTCTTTTATCGAGGATTACAAATAGAACTCAAATACATATTGGCCCAGGTAGTGAACCCTCCTACAGGTTGTGCTGAATTCATGGACCTTAGTATACAATTGAATCACTGGTTGCAGGAATGACAAACTGATCATGCCAGATCAGAAAATAGGTCCTTCTATGTCCGTTCAAAAGACAGTGAAATTTGTCAAGTGACTTAATGTCATTCAGAATCAATGCAGTTGGGAGGTGTTCGAGGTCCAATTTCAAAAGAAGAAAGAGTAAAAGAAGACAGCATAATTTGTGCCTCTTTTGTGGTTCATCTGGTTATCATCTTCGTAATAGACCAGTGAAACCTCCATGGAAACCAGTGGGAGCCGTTGACAATGCTGACAGGAATTTAACAAAAGATACACTTTTCAGAAAACACCAATGCCTGACAAGTGTAGAGATAGACTTGTCGAGCCAGAAGAATGAAATTCAGATCTCTGATTTCGTTGTTCCAGCTATCCTAAGTAGTGACCTTCAACCTTCCAAGGTTTATGCTCTTGAAGCGTATGTGGACAGTGGCGCGATTGGAAACTACCTGGATTACAAACTAGCAGGCAAGATGGGTTTTGGTATGCATCCAAAGTCTGTGGTAGAGAATGTCACTGCAGTAGATGGTACTCAGCTAATATCCGGACCAGTGACAAAGTGTACTGAAGTCTGTACCTTGCTTTGCCAGGATGGACATTGAGAAAAGATCTTGTTTGACCTATTAAGTGCTACACAGTTTAAAATAATCTTAGGTATTCCATGGTTAGAGAAACATAATCCACAGGTTGACTGGCGTGCCAGAACCTTAGTAATTACTGAGGAATGCAAACACTCCTGCAATGTTCAAGGCAGAAACTTTGTAAAAGAATTTCAAGCGATCTCAAGAGAAAATCCCACTTTAGGATTAATAGGAATTCTACCACCTGAAAATCAAGATTTTAAAGAAGTTTTTGAAGAGGAACAGGCCAACATATTACCTCCATGTTGGCCATATGACTGTCAAATTGATTTAATCCCTGCTTCTAAAACCCCATGTAGTAGAATCTATGTCTTAATCGAACAAGAGAATATACATTTGAAAACATATTTGGATAACTACCTAGCCAATGGTTTTATTTGGCCATCTAAGACCCCTATGGCCTCTCCTCTGTTCTTCGTGCCCAAGAAGGAAGGGGATCTTCGTACTTGCATAGATTATCGTGCTGTAAACCAGATCACAGTTAAGAACAGATACCCCCTTCCACTCATACCAGTTTTAATTGACCAAGTCAAAGATGCAAAAGTTTTTACCAAACTGGACCTTTGAGGAGCTTCCAATTTAGTGAGAATCAAAGAAGGGGATGCATGGAAAAGTGCCTTCTGCACAAAATATGGTTTATGCGAGTATCAAGTTATGCCTTTCGGCTTATGCAACATTCCAGGAGCTTTTCAGAACTTTATGAATGATGTTCTACGTGAACTACTAGATGTTTGTGCCGTAGTGTATCTCAATGACATTCTAATCTATTCAGGCTCGGCCCAGGAGCACATAACTTATGTGAGGGCAGTGCTTACGAAGCTACGGCAACACAAGTTATTTGTCAAGTTGGAGAAATGCTCATTTCAAGTGACCTCAGTGGAATTTTTGGGATCCATCCTGTCACTATTGGGAATTCAAATGGACAACAGAGCAGTTGAGGCAGTTTTAAATTGGCCTTCTCCTACATTGGTGAAAGGAGTCCAAAGTTTTCTGGGATTTGCCAATTTTTATAGATGCTTTGTGTTAGTATTTTCCCAACTAGTCCATCCAATAACTTTGTTATTACGAAAGCACAAGACATTGGGCCTCATTCCGAGTCTGCCGGTAAGCTTTCCCGTACTGTAGTTCCCGGACCGGCATACCACGAGTTGTGCTTGCAGGTGCCTTTCTGCCCGCCAGATCTGACATGGCGGGCACGCAGGCACCCGTGAGAACAACACGTCGGATGCACCGGCACCATTCACGGATGTTGCCGGTGCATCCGGCTTCCCCATTCCCATTTAGACCTATGGGGCTCAAGTGGGAATGGGGAAGAATTTTTTCTGGTGCCCGGAATGGGCAATTACCACAGTCCGCCGGCTTTGTAATACACTGGTAATTGCCCATTCCTGGGTTCCAGGAAAAAAACTACTCTAGCGGCAACCATTCTCTTGGACCCTGGAAGCAGAAGAGGCTTTCCAGACCTTAAAGAACCACTTTACCACTTCTCCCATTTTGAGACACCCACAACCTGAGTTACCATTTGTGGTAGAAACTGATGCATCCAGTGCTGCAATGGGAGCTGTATTATCTCAAAAAGATTTGGAAACCGGCCAATTGCATCCAGTGGCCTTCTGGTCAAAGAACTTTTCAACAGCAGAGCTAAATTACGGATAAAGAATTATTAGCAATAAAGAACGCTTTCAAGAATGTAGACACCATTTACTGGGTGGCCAACATATCGTCACGGTCTCAATGACCACATAAACCTGCAATATTTACGCAATGCAAAGGCCCAGTCATCCCGACAACTCCGTTGGCATTGTTTTTTGTGGAATATGATTTTGTCATAACTTACCGACCAGGAGTATGTAATAGTAAAGCAGATGCCTTGTCATGTATCAGAGAAAAGAAGGAAGTCCAAAGTATACCAGATCCAGTGAGCATAATTCCAGAAGAAAAGATGCTAAGAGTCACTGGATTTTCAGAGGAAGACCTAAAATCACAGATTCTACTTAGCGTGACCACTTTGAAGAAAACCTCCAGATTATAAGGTGGGAGACAAGGGGCCTCATTACACGGATGGCGGTAAGGATTTACCAGTACCGGTTAAATACTGGTACCGGTAAATCCTTACTGCCTTACTACGAGGTCCCTTTGCGGGTTGGGGGATTTAACGCCTGCTTTTTGCAGGCGTTAAAAACCAACCCGCAAAGGGACCCAGGGAGCTGCGGTACCGTAATTAGCGCCTTCCCCATTCCCATTGGGGCAAAAATGGGAATGGGGAAGGGCAATGGTGGAAGGGGGAATTACCGCCCCGCCAACCTTGGAATGGGGCGGTAATTCCCCTTTCCGCCAAGGCGGTGCCGGTATTTTACCGGCATGAACCATGGCGCTAATAGCGCCATGGTTCTCCGCCATCCGTGTAATGAGGCCCAAGGTGTGGTTAGCTTCTAAACACATCGCTCTTAAGGGCACACGTACATTTCAGCCTAGGTTTCTGGGCCCATTTTCTGTGGAAGCTATCATCAATCCTGTAGCAGTAAGGTTAAATCTACCATCACACATGCAAATTCATCCCGTATTTCATATTCCCCTATTGAAACCAATGAATCCTGAGAACAGCCTACAAAAATCACCCAAACCCATGAATGTAGATGGGGAACCTGAATTCGTAGTGAAAGAAATCCTAGATTCCAAGATTGTCAAAAGGAAATTGTTCTAATTAAGTGGATTGGAAAGGGTTTGGTCCACAAGACAGAACTTGGGAACCTATTTCAAATGTTCATGCTCCCAAATTGCTTCAGAAGTTTCATCAGAATTACCCAACCAAGCAAGGGCCGAAGGGTCCATCCTTGGGAGGGGTGGTGGGAGGGGAGAACGGTCATGATGCCAGTCAGAAAACCTAGTATTCACTCAGACACTCAGGCTAGACAGAACACATTACAGCAATCAGCACGTCAAAGGTGGGTGTTAGCCTGGCACATATGGCATTTACACCATTCACAGCATCCAATCCCATAGACTTCCATGGGTCTCAATTGTAATTCTATACTCCTAAAATGGGTGCCCGAAGGATCCATTGACAAGTAGCAGCACAGGAGTATTCATTTGTTATTGGGGGCTACTTAAGCCCCACCTCTGCTGGAACGCATGCTTCGTGTCTGCTCCGCTTACAGCGGTGTAATGCTACCGGTGTGTTTCCTCACAGAACCTAAAAGAAACCAAAGATAAGAGAAATATCAGAGCATCACAGATCACAGATAAGACTTACATGGCAGAAGTTTTACTTACAGCCACAGCATCTCCAGTCAGGAGTTTACTCACAGCCGCAGCATTTTCCATCATATGTTTTCACTCGCAGCATCTTCCAAAGGTCTTCTCTCAGTGTTCCAAAATCCTGCAGAAAAGACAAAAGGTATTTAATGATAAAAACTAACTTTACAGACTAAAAGAGAAGACATTTTTAATGTGCTTACGTACCTGAAGTTTCTCCTCAAGTTATCACCTCACAGTTGTTACCGTGCTCCACTGTTGAAGGTTGCAGTGACTCTGAATTGGCAAACTTATGTTTTTACGTTTTCTCATCCTGAGTAACGTCGCAGCCATCCCGCATTCATAGTTTCTTCTTCATAAAAAAACTCATCTTTGAAAGCACATATCATTTGAAGTTAGCGCTCCTAATCTGTAGAACCTGCAAAAAGGGGAAAAGACAAAAAGAAATTGGCATGAGAGATCTCTCCAACATAGGAATCATTTAAAACTCTTAAGGACTATAGTGTCTTCATCTGCCTACCTACCTAAAGACTCATTCCTTCAAAGAAATGAGTTTTTCAGTATACCAAGTTTAGCAATTCTTTCACCATCTCAACACGCCCCTGTTGAAAGTAGGATGGAGAGCTCCACAATTACAAAACACAGGTGAGAAGGGAATTTAGCACTAGAGTTAGAAGGGACGGCGTACTTTGTAGGTGTTTATACACTGCTCTTCCAATAGTTATCACAGTTAATAGCTTTTACAGCATATCTATTGTTGTTATCTGTCTGTCCTAACAGAAAAAGAATCCTAAAAGCTTCCAGGTATCAGGTCTACAAGCTGAAGGGTATTACGCTCCCGTGGAGTCCAAGAAAGTGTTACACTCTTTCAGAATATTTTCTGACAGTAATATAAGCTCTTTCTTTTTTTTGGCCATAAAAGAAATAATGTGCCCCGAAGGACCGCTTTATAACAATCGCAGTTGTTAGAGACTGAGGTTTCTTGACTTGAATTTTCTGAGAAGTAATAATTATGTTCTTGTAAAATAAAGGATCTAAAGGTTTCATCTTTAAACAGAGCTGAGTTAAATCTCCATCTACTAGCAGTTCATGACTTTTGTGGTGAGGATAATTGTAGATGAACAGGAGCATGAGCCGATATCGCTATGTAATCAATCTTGGCATCTATAAGACAGTTTGTAAGGGATTTGGAGATGAATTTGTAATCTAATCTAGATAGGGTTTTGCGAGGATTAGAAAAGAAAGTGAATGTGGAGTAGGGTGAGTGATATACCATAAATCTATAAGGCCTAGTTCAGATGTAAAGTTGGTAAATGGTGTATGGGATTTTGTGGATTTGTAACAAACATTGGATTTTCTATCCAAATATGGATTTACAATCTCGTTGCAATCCCCACATACGATCAAATTATTAGGGTTGCAGAGGAAGGCATGTTTTTTGAGATGTGACCAAAAGGAAGGATTTGAAGAGGTAGGTCCATAGACATTTAAGAACGGTAAATTCAGTGGATTCCACAAGGAATTTGTTCATTACCCGTCTGCCCACAATATCTGATTCATTTGCTAGTGTTTGACAATTAAACCTCTTATTAATTAAAATTATGACACCATTTTTCTTCCCATTGGCTGCACTTGAGAAGACTTGACCAACCCAATGACGCTTGTGTTTGGCAAGGTGAGACTCTTGAATGCATGCAATGGAGGGTCTGGTTCTGTTAAGGTGAGAGAGAAGATTCTTCCTCTTTACCGGACACGGTTGACCAACCTTTAACATTCCACGTTGTTACATTGTATTCAAAGGACTGTAATAATATTAAACAAGACTTGTGTATCTAAACGCAATGCATCGTGTACAAGACAAATTAAGAATTGTAATAAGCCAAAATATATAGATTGTCATTTGAGGAAAGGTGAATATTATATAAGCACTCAGCAGTGACAGGCGAAGAATGGGGAAAAGGGAGACTAACAAAATCAGCATGAAAAATATCAAACTTGAGAAAAGGAAAACTTGAACAACGGTTGTGGCAAACAGGAAGCGGCCACTCCAATTCATGCTGAGCAAAAAGAGAAAAATGGAGGAGGAATATATGATATGATGTGGCATTTATAACGCGCCTATATAGAGGTGTTTCAAGGCGCGACGAGGCAAGGGATGGGGAACAAAGGGAAGACAGACAGCGATCTAACTATCTATTTATTTATTTATTTATTTATTTATATTTATATAGCACGCAAGCAGCCCAGGGGCATTGAGGCGCTGTTACTTGCAATAGTTTACTTACACGGTGCAGGCATGGTAGCGATTGTTGACACATTATGAATACTACAAGACATCATACTGTTGTTACAGATATTGCATTTGGTCATATATTACAACATACATGAAAAGTATTCGTGCTGATGTGTCTGGCCTTATTTGAAGAGGGTAGTTTTCAGCGTTTCGCAGAAGGTGGTGAGGTGTCATTCAGATCACACAAGTGCATGGGAAGGGGGAAAGGGAAAAGTGTGTGGGGGAAGGCAGAGTGGAAAGTGCAGTACATTGGATAGTAGAATAAATAAGATAAATAAAAACGTCCAGCTGGTGGCAAGTGCAAGGTAAGTGAGGACATAAGTGCTAGTAGGGGGACTGTAGGGATACAGAAAACAGTCCCCAGGAGCAGGGGTTGCCAGGGAAGTAGTGCAGGTGTGCAACTGCCAGGGCCTGGGCACAAGATCTGAAAGGGTGGCCAGGTAACCAGTGCAGTTTCAGCCAGGAATTCAGCAGGGGACAGGAGGAGAGAAAGCAGAAGCAAAGAGGAAGCTTTTGAGGTGCCTCTGGAACCAGAGATGGTTCTCTTCAAGTTTTAGGAAGGCATGAAGCCTGTTCCAGAGGGAGGCCCCTGCCGAAAAGAGAGATCTACCACCAACACGTTGCTTGGAGAAGCGACTGACCCTGAGAGAGTTGGAGATGGGTGAGCGAAGAGCTTGAGAAGGAAGATACTTAGGAAGAGAGAGTTGAAGGTATTGCGGCCCCAGGCCCCAGAATGCCTTGTGGACAATGCAGAGGGTTTTGAACGTAATCCTCGCAGCCACTGGGAGCCAGTGCAGAGATTTCAGTTCTGGAGAGATACGATCCCTGGGCTTGAGGCCAAGGACACGTCTCGCAGTCCTGTTCTGGATAAGTTGTAGAGGGCGGAGAGTAGAGGCAGGCAGGTTTAGATAGAGGCTGTTACAATAGTCCAGCCTAGAGGGA
Organism: Ambystoma mexicanum; assembly: GCF_040938575.1. NCBI lineage: Eukaryota > Metazoa > Chordata > Amphibia > Caudata > Ambystomatidae > Ambystoma > Ambystoma mexicanum. The sequence goes on from NC_090935.1 coordinate 846,803,810, forward strand.
ACCAGGGGTCTGGAGACAGTGAGCTTCTGAGGGAAGGAGAGGAAAGGAAGAATACCTCTGAGGAGGTGCAGCTGGTAGTGTGACTTCTTAGAGACATCAGAGATATGACGAGAGAAGGAGAGTGTGGAGTCGAAGATGACCCCAAGGTTTTTAGCCTTGCAGGTGGGAGCAGGGAGAGGGTCAAGAGATGCCGGCCAGAGAACTGCAGAGAAGGAGGGAGTGGGTGTGTCGATGAGTACTGGCATTAAGGCAGAGGTCATTGGCGGCACACCACTCCTGGATAGCAGACAGACAGTCAGAGATGAGGGAAGGAGAGGAGGAGGCCGAGGGTATTCTGAAAATGAGCTGGGTATCATCCGCATAGCACTGAAAATTGGGGCAGAGAGTGGCGATGCGGTGGGCAAGTAGTGCCAGTTGTTGGTTGAACAGCCAGGGAGAGAGGTTAGATCCCTGTGGGACACCACAGGTAGAGAAAAAGATAACGGAGAGGAAGGTGCCAAGTTGGACCTGGGAGCGTCGTTCGGAGAGGCAAGAAGTCAGCCACGCCAGAGCCTGACCAGTGATACCCAGGTTATCATGGAGACGGTTGAGCAGGATGGCTTGGTTGACAGTGTCAAAGGCAGAAGAAGATGAGCATGCATGGGGTGTTAGAGTCAAGGTTGGAGAGCAGGTCTTCACGGATGTTCAGGGAGAGCAGTTTCCGCGCTACTGGCAGCTCTGAAGCCAGACTGATGGTCATGAAGACAACCAACATATTCAGTGTGGAGATTAAGCTGGGAGATGGCTAGTTTCTCCAGGAGCTTGCCCAGAAAGGGAGTGATGGAGATTGGGTGACAGTTAGCTGGGCAGGAGGGGTCGGCAGAGGGTTTCTTAAGAAGAGGGTGCACAAGGGAGTGCTTCAGGGGGGATGGGAAGACTCCAGTGGTGAAGGAGTGATTGCAGAAATCAGCCGGGGCAGGAGCCAGGGAGTCAATGTGGTCCTTGATAGTTTTGGAGGAACAGGGGTGAACCTGTTTCGACGAGACTTTCATAGATTGGACTTGTCTAGAAACCTCGCCTGCAGAGGAAAGGGGAAAGGCAGAGAAGGTGGGAGGGCGGTGGCTGCAGAAGGGCCAGAGGAAGAGCAGGGAATAGAGGGAGGGAGGCAATAGGAGGAGAGTGAGGACAGGATATCCTGAGCCTCTGGGAAGACGGCTAACCTAGCACCCCACTCCAAAAAGTAAGATTAATGGCAAAGATCAGTGATAAATATAGCAACTTGAGTGTCAAAACTTTAGGCAGGTGGTCAGGACGTGCACATATCTTCTTTCCTCTGATTTTGGATAAAGTTCCTTAAGGCAAGAGGGTCTTGAAATGAAGATTTGTGCCCATTGAGGGTCACTGTAAGGATAGCTGGATGTATAATGCAGTATCTTGCATTAAGTTGTTTAAGAGCAGGTCTAAAAGCAAGGAGTTCCTTCTTTCAGGCTGCAGTAGCATTTGATATATCCTGAGCAATGACAAATGTTCTACCATTCCATGTAAGATCTTTCAATAGTTTAACTTTCTCCATTATTATGATCACATGAGTATAGTCTAATAAGGCAAAAATCAGTGTTCTGGATGGGGTGCTATTGGAGCCTCTAGAGGAATAAATAGAGCTAGAGGGCCCAATTCGATGAGCCCTTTGGATATTCATCTTAATTGATGATGGAATTTTCAAAAGCTTCACTAGAAGAGTATTGACGAAAGAGATTGGGTCCTCTCCCTCAGCACCTTCCTGAAGGCCAACAATTCGCAAGTTATTCCTCTACGATTTTCAAGGGTTTTGGTGCGCTTCTGTAGAGATTTAACAGCGCTCTCGAGTTCTTGGACTCTTTCTGTAATGTCTTTGGAGTTGCTTACCCTTTGGTCAACTTCCGAGATTCTTGCCTCAAAGGCAGATCACCTATCATCTATTTGTTGTAGTTTTGTATTCGTTGCCTCCATAAAAAGCTTCAAGGCTTTGATTTCCGTGAGTATGGCTTGCATGGTAGAATCCGATGCATCTTCTTTAGGCGTTGGCGATTCACTCTTTGTTCTCTTGTTTTGAGTGGAGATGGATGTCTCTTTGACTTGATTTTTCTTAGACGTCATGATGAAAATGGCTGGTATAGTGCTTCACTATTCGTTGGAGCAAAAAGCAACTTGTCCGTGAATCGAGAAGAAAGCATTACTTGTGGGTGTATTGCTTACACGAGGGTAGATTCCTTTATTCCTGAGATTGCAGTATGTGTTTCCCGAGTGATTTGATATAATGGTACGCAGTATTCTTAAATTCTTGAAGCTTTCAGTTATTATATAGAAAGTAGCAACCAAAAGATAAATGGTAGATTGCAGACTTTTAAGCATAGGCACTTCTTTATCTTATAACAACCTCTCAGGCTTGTGTTACTCTCTTATAATGGAGCTACAGCATACTATACTTCTACGCCAGACGTTAAGGGTGCAAATGATTATTAAAGTAATCTTAGTAACCAAGTAACAGGAAAAGATCAAAGAGTCTCAAATTGTTATATTAAAGTTAACCATCAGAGGGCTAGGTACTTGACTGTAACGCCTTGAAAGCAAGCAGCTGCTTACTTAATTATAGCATTTATGATTTATTTTGTATTAATGTTTTATGCTATCACATGAGGAGGCAGTCCTTAATAAATGTAGCTATGATGAGAAATAGGAGGGAGACATCTTGACTTTCAAGAAGTTGGCATGAAAAATTAGCTGTGTCTTTAAATTACATGAGAAAGATATTTAGTGTTAATAGAAACATGTTCTTGATACATTTTTCAAAAATTAGCATTTAAATGTTCTGGCGGCTTTAAATTTCAGTGAAGGAACAGTCTTTCAGGGTAAATAAACGGTGCCGGGTCCGTGTTGTGTATGAAATATGTGACCCGTTGTATTAGCGAGTCCATCAGAGAGTGCGTCACGGGACTTCCCGGCTTTGCCGGCCCAGCCCTTCCTCACATGCGTCTTACCTCTACAAGCATGACACTGATTAGAGAGTGCCCTACGGACCACCAGGGATACAGAGGCAGATATGCAGTATAATTTAAATGTATTTTCCACACGCCATAACACAAAAGCGAGATGAAAGCACATTTTAGAGCGGGCCCTCGCTCATCAGGAAGTCATCCTGAAACGGTGCTTAGCCACCCCCCCCATCCATTTAGAAGCGAGAATGTGATAGACACATAACCATGTGAATATTCCACCTAATTGTCCAGGTTTCTGGTGGGCAGATAATGGCATATGTTCTATGACATAATAAGGAATTCTGAATAAATTTCAGGGGCATCAACAATTTGTAGAACTGTGCTCCAAATATTTTTGAGTTATATAGACTGTCAACCAACTACACACGGTTTGAAGCATGTGTCAACCAACATCCTTCATGCCATAATCTTTTTCATTAGCTTCTATGGGCAAATCTTGACCAATACTTTATTAATAAATGTTATTTTCTTCCTTTAAATGTTTACACTTCATTGGCTCTTTCATTTTCGGGGTAACAGTAACCTTCTCTGTTGCTCCTGAATTCAACAAAAGAGTGGACCTTGGTTCAATATTAATACCACAGCGTGGACATGGTCTGTGTTCAGTAATCCGCAAGCCAGCTGGAAGGAATAAATTCTTAATTTCCATGCAGGTGGAATCCTCAGTATGGTCATTAGGTGCTTGATGCCGGAAACAACTCACAATTGTTTATATTATCACACAACAACATCCTCGTTTGTGCCTTATCCAATGGATATACTTGTTCAATCTCTGGATCCTTTAATCAGCTTGGGCACCTTTTCCAATGTGAATAACATTCCTCTCAATATATCTACCAGCATTGCTAGCAGTTCTAACCAGATTTCTTACCATTCTATTACTATCTCCATCTTCTATCCTTTTCCTCTCTTTCCCCAAATGGGAGCTGCTCCCAACCAGCATGGGACCTTTATATGTGACCGTTTCCCCTAACATTTTCTCGGATTGTTACTTTGTGCAAATTTACAGGAATACTAAAACTTCTACCAGCTTCCTGGTTTGAACGCCTGAGTATTTCATAAGGTGTTCTAATATCACCCAAACCTGTGGGAGTGGGGAATGATGGTGTCTCTACTTGCAGTTTGCTTCTATCACCTACGTTGTTACTTGTTTTTGTTCCATGCAAGAGTTTACTTGTGTCATTTTCCCTTCTTCTCAGGGATGCCGAAGAGCTGCTTGTAACATATTCTCATCTATTCACCATTCTATCATAAACCTCATCAATCTGAATCCACACTGTCCATGAGCACACAGTTTGAAACACGAAGCCCTTTCTTCCCAGACATGTCCTTCACTTTATGATCAAACGAGTATACTATAATCTCAATTGCATTAACACTTATGCCTCAACAATTGGTTTAGTAAATACAGCTGATAGTTTTGCAGAATAATGGGGAGATAGCATTGCATTGGCTTTCCTTTTAGACATCTTACTATCAAATGGGTGTTACTATAAACAAAAACAAAAAAGTATTTCAGTCAATTTTCCACAAGTGTATACATCAATCAATATACAGAACCAGTCAAACAGAATTAAGTAAGATCAAACGAATGGCCATGCCATCCATATGCGTGAATATTGTAAAGGGGTACAACCCACCCTAAACCTCATCCAAGTCTGATCCACAACATGTTCTCAAATGTTTAACTATAGAGCTGTTGGCATGTTTGAACCTACTTTTCTTATCCCCCTCTCCAGCAATTTAAAGCCTACTAGGGGCTTAATCAGTCATTGCAATAATATCTACAATGTTTCCTCGATTATTCTTATTTTTTTCATGTTTGGCTGCAAACAAAATGCGTTAGGAGAACCCCTTCAAACCCTCACCACATCCCCCACCTTAATAAATACCTAAACCTAACCCCTAACTATATTTGTGGTTAAATGTGTAAAAATAAAAAGAGAACAAATGAGCCATGAAAAAAAGACCTCGAAAAAATAGGCCTTCGAGGAAATGGGCATGAACGGTTGCACAATAAATATTCATCTTAATCTATCAGCTGATGTAGGGAACACCTAACAACAAAAGGGGCCGCCATACTGCCACTCCCCCATCTCTTCTAGCTGATTGGCTAAACAGGTCAACAAACATGCAATCTCCAACTGAAACATGTATTATTTATTTATTTATTCATTTATTTTTCCATTTGTATAGCGCACGCAAACTAGTAAGCATCTGGGTGCTTTACCCAATACATGAACCCAGGATAGGGTGTGAGCATGGTTACAATTGCGCATTGCAGTTACAGAAAAACATGTATACAAACGTGGCAATTATGTAGTACATCTCGTTTAGGTGAACAACCAGGTTTTGAGGGGTTTTCAGAAGACTCAATAGAATTCCTCAATTCTTAGGGCCAGTGGTAGAGAGTTCCAGTGCTTGGCTACAAGAACTGGGAAGCTGGGCCCTTCATCTTTGACTCGGTTGTACTTGGGTGGGATCAGTCTATGAGAGTACAGGGGCTCTTGTGGGCCTGCTAGATACAACTTTGGCGATTTTGTCAACCAGATAGGGTGGGGCTGTTTTGGAGATGCATTTATGGGTGATCCAGAGGGTCTTGAAAAGGATTATTTTGTTAATGGGTAGCCAGTGGGCGGCTGAGATGTGCTCTGATCTGGGGATGTTGAGGGCCACGCATAGGGCATTATTCTGGATGATGTGGAGTTTTTTTTATATTCTGCGTTGAAGTGCCTGCGTGTAGGACTTGCAGTAGTTAAGCCTGGTGCCCACCACTGGCCGGGCAATTGTGATGCAGTTGTCCCTAGAGAAGAAGGGCCTGGCAGCATAGGGAGGTTTTGTTGAGTAGGCTGCTGCTGAGGCGATGGCACTTATTTGGCGAGATAGGGAGAGATTGGCTTCCAGATAGACATCAGGAGTTTTGCTGAGGAGGAGAAAGGGATCACAGCTCTATCAATGTTCAAGTTGGAATATAAGTGATCAAGTGTTTTTAATGCTACTGTCAGACCAACTATGAGAAGTTCGGTTTTCTCATTGTTAAGGCAGAGACCATGGATCGCCATCCACGATTGGATAGTGGCGTAAATGGAGCTGAGGGTGGTGTAATCTTTGAGGTAGGATCCTGAGAGCGGGAGGAGAATCTGTGTGTCGTCGGCATAGTTTGTATAAGCTATGCCGAGCAACTCAAGGTAGTCAAAGAGCAGCTTAGTAAAGATGTCATAAAGTGTGGGAGGGACGCATGAGCCTTGAGGAACTCCACACCTGATGGGGGAGAATGATGCACAGGCATTATCTCCCTTCAATTAAGCAGGCTATCCAGGTGGCAGCTTCCTGGGAGAAGGCAACATAGGAGCTGAGGTGGTGACCTAGAATGCTGTGGTTGACTAGATTGAAGGCCGCGGACAAGTTGAGGAGGAGGAGCATGGCTATTTTACGTTTGTTTCTAATAGTATCCAGCTGAATTTTAAGGTCCAGGATAGCAGACTCAGTACTGTGGCCGGGGCGGAAGCCTGATTGTCAGATGCCTAGGATTTGGTTGGTTTCTAGGTGGCGTTTTTTATTTGAAGGTAGGATGCTCTATCGAGAAATTTAAGAAGGAACGGAATGCTGGTGATAGGCTGCTAGTTGGTTACTATTGTGGGGTCGAGCGTGGGTTTCTTCAATAATAGAAGGACCCAGGCCTCCTTGGGGGAAGTGGGTACTACACACGGTTTGAAGCATGTGTTAATAAAGGCCGTTTTTAATCGGGCTAGTTCAGTGGAGCAATCTTTGATCAATGGTGCTGGGCAGATGTCACCTTTGCATTTTGAGGGCTAGTGACCTTGTTAAAACTGAACAATGTGATGTCAGAGCTGTTTGCAATGGCTGAAAAGCTGGGCAAGGGCTGTTGCATAACACAGGATTTTTTAGCCATCATTTTCTCTTCCAGTATGTCGATTTTGGACAGAAGGGCATTCTGGAAGGGGTTACACCAGGTAGCATCCTTGAGCATCGCAGAGACCTGTTGGGCAGGTGTTTCGAGTTCTTTGAGAATGGCGAAAATTTCCTTTGAGTAAGAGTTGGTATTGGTGATTCTTGTATTGAAAGAGGAGGCCTTGGCATGTAGAATAGCTTTTTTAATATTTGTTGGAAAGCGTATAGAAGGCTTGCTTGGTGGGTTTAGGTGGATTTTTATCCCAGCCAGATTTGGCGAGTCTCTTTTCAGCTCTGAGGGATGAGAGCTCTGGTGTGTACCAGGTATTAGTGTGGCTAGCTGGTTTGGCTTTTTTGGCAACAAGACGGGCAATGGTGTTGGTGGCATGAGTGAGCGTGGAGGAATAATGCTGTAATAGGATCTCTGGGTTAGAGGTCTCCAGAAGGATTGGATTGAGGGCATTGAGGAAGGGGGGAGGTTTATCTTTGTTGAGTTTTTGAGAGCTTTGGGCAAGAGTGGAGGGTGTTAAACTGAAGGAGGGTTTGGGTCATGGGTTAGTTGGGAGTGAAAATGTGATCACATTATGGTCTGACCATGGGCATGGTGTATTAGATTTGATGGAAGTATGACAGTTGAGGTTAGTCCGCCAGTCTAGCACTTGGCCTTTGTTGTGAGAGGGATCACAGATGTGTTGGTCAAAGCCAAGATCGGTGAGGGTGGAGGTTAGTGAAATGGCTGGGGATTCTGTGGGTTTAATAAGGCCCATTTTGAGGTCCCCCAGAACGAGTATTTGGGACATGGGTTTGAGATTATTGTTTAGTAAGAGTCTTCCTCGAAAGAGAGAGAGGGATCTGGTGGGTGATAGATGTGGTGGATGGCGATCATTTTGGAGGCAGAGGTGGTCGATTTGAGAGAGAGGATGTTGCAGTTTTTTAGCGCAGAGGGAACTTGTCTGATGGTAAGGTGGTCTTTTGCAATAAGGGCCACTCCACCTCCTCTTGAATTAGGTCTCTCTCTTCTGTAGATGGTATAGCCTGGCGGGAGGGTGAGGGATACCGGAGGTCCTGATGCGGCATGCAACCAGGTTTCAGTAATGGCCAGGGCGTCTAGGTCATTCCTGGTTAGGAGGTCATGGTTATCTAAGGCATGTTCGGTCAGCGAGCTAGCATTGATTAGAGCTAGACTGAGAACGTGGATGAGGGTCGAGGGTGGACTTTGTGGGGAGAAGGGAGTGTTGATCCTGCTGGGGAGGATGTGACTTGAGATGTAGGCTTCTGGCAGTGGTACAGGGCTGGCCTTTGGCGAGGATGCAGAGCTGGCATTTGGCTGGGATGCATTGCTGACAAATGACAGGTGGCAGGGATGTAGAGCTAACATTTGGCCTGGATGCATTTATTACATTTAGCCTGGGTGCAGGGCAAGCATTTTGAAGGGGTGCATTGTTTAAATTTGGTCTGGCTGCAGAGCTAATAATTGGCAAGGATGCATTGTTAACAATTGGCTAAAATGCATTGCTTACAATTGGTCTGGCTGCAGTGCTAACATTTGGCAGGGATGCATTGCAAACTATTGGCAAGGATGCATTGCTTACATTTGGTCTGTCTTCAGAGCTAACAATTGGCAAGGATGCTGAGCTAACGATTGGCCTGGATGCAGAGGTAAGAATTGGCCTGGAAGCAGGGCTAACATTCGGCTGGGATGCATTGGTACATTTCGTCTGGTCTGGCTGCCTATTAAGTTAGACAATGCTGGGCGGGCCTTCCTTACATACTGAAGAGCAGTTTTTGACAAGCAGCAGAAAAATGTCTGCAATGAAAAAGGTAATACATTTATGGTCAGTGTTCAAACGAAATACAAATCAATGCAGCCTTCTATAGATCCAAGTAGTGATCTTGTGCTGGTCCACAATTGGGTCGGCAACAATCAAGAGGCTATTCATGGGCATAAAAAGGTGTAGCTTTAAAAAGATCTTTAAAAGTCTAGTATATTCCAAAGAGGGAAACAGACTCTTACCTCTTGATGCCCCTTACCCAGCAACCAACAGCCAGCAACATTATGGATGCCATTAGAGTGGGCTTCATCAGAAAATCTTTCATAGTGCTGTCTTCCGGGTACGACCTACTGACTCCCCTTCCTGCGTCCCAGCAGGGACCAGTTGCCATTGTATTACTCCTCGGCCCGCCAGCAACAGCATGGGAGCACTTAGCACAGACTTCACAGTGGGTTTTGCCGGAAGATCTTTAGTAGAACTGGCTTCTGGACACATCCTTCAGAATCCTCCTCCTAGGTCCTAACAGGGACCGTCTGCCACCAAATTCTTTGTCTGCCTGCAAGCAATAGTATGCATGGCCTTAGACTTTCCGTACGGAATACCGGTTGAAAGACCAGGAAGTAAGTCTTCCCCTGAGTGTCAATGCACTGGCATCAAGTAGAAAAACTCCCCCTAGGTCTGTTTTGAGCAATTTTAAAATTAATTCCAGTTGCTAATGCGGTATCAGCTATGATTTATTTTTTTAATGTTCATTGGGAGGGCAAACTTCTTTGACAATCATAGTGTTTTGCTGACTGAGCTGCTGCGAAGGAGATGGTAAAATCGTCCAGTCATCTAAAAAGGGATGAATGCACATGTTTGTGGTCTTGTAGTTATCCTTGTATTATTATTGGCATATTCCGGAACACCCTTATAGCAGATATTTAGCCAAAGGGAAGCATGTTGAAACGATCATGATTATCCTGCTGTATGATCCTTCAGCCTTTTACGAATTAATCCACATAGAAAAACCAGGAAGCAAATATATAGATAAGCTTTAAACAGCTGCTGATAAATGAGTCCGAAGACCAAAAAAGTATCCCCATTCCAAAGCTGTGGCCCCCCATTCAGGGAAACCACTGGCTGTTTAAAGTTGTATACACAATGAAGCCGGTATGTACAGTTACCATGATGGAATTCGGTTGGATACATTAACAATGTAAAAGTGAACTTCGTAAGGTGCATCCTATTACCTTGGGTGGCATGGCTTTACAGCAGCATTCAGGAACAATACATTTCTGCTCAGCCTATTCGTGTGATGTGGACCACCGCTTCTAGCAGATGCTTTAACAAGAGTGACATGTTCTGATTCATCAAATAGAGCACACATGATTCTCTGTTTTGGTTCTCGGGCAGTAAATGCCTGTCTTAATGATGATGCTGTGCCTGGGGCTTGGCATACCAGTTCTTCGACAGAGACTTGTCGAATGCATGCACTGCCCTATCAGCTCTTTCTGCACTGCCTTCCTAAACATGACTGCCGTTCCCCATGCCATTTCTAACATGGATGCTTCTCAGCTAGGTCAATGGCTCATGTACATCCAGTACCTTTCAGAGAAATAAAATACTGCCGGTTTCAACACTGCAGAACCAACAACACCGCCAATGGTTCTTGGGCATTGTGTTTTGATTATATATATATCCTGCAGGCCGAGCTTTGTTAGAAATGCTACGAGAAATATCAATGATGTAAACATTTCTTTTGTTTCGATCTTGAAATGTGCATTGCTAATGACCATGTGACCATACTGACACCCGAGAGCAACATGACGGTGGCAACGGCACCGTTATAAACGGTACCACTGCTACCATCCTCCCCATTCCCATTGAGCCCTATGGGAGCTCAAATGGGAATGGGGACGTACCGCCTCCGGCACCCGCGCAAGGGGAATTACCCGGTCCGCCGAGGTCAGAATGGCCCAAGGATTCCCCTTTTGCTGGTGCCAGAGCCGGATGCGAGTTTGGGGGTAGCCGGCAAGGCTACCTCTAAACTCGTAATGAGGCTCATGTCTTATTAGAAGTACACAAAGCCCATTACAGAGATGTGGAATATTTTCTATCCTCAAATTACTTTTTCACCATGGCTTCCAGATTTTCACCAAAAAGGTGGCCTCCTCTCAGCAGCATTTAAAGAGAAATATTCCTATAAACAAAGCCAATTTTCAAATCCATAATGTACATATATCAGCACGCAGATGCCGGCATTCACTTCTCAAAGCCGCGATACTGGTGACCACATATGTCACCAGGGCCTCCACCATACCTTGACAACTGCATTGGTCTCCTTGTGTGGAGAGTTATCCAAGGTACATTTGGCACCAGTGAACCGGAGCATGTTACACCTACACCAAATCTGTTTGTTTAAAAACAGTGCAGATATTTCCTCTGAATGGAGAGCATAGTCATATATGGAGGCTATCATCCCTCTGTACTTGCATGTTCTGAACACTCACAAGGCATAGTAGGTTTCTCTCCCCTTCCCTTTATTCTCATTATTTGCATGTACTATTAATGCAATTATTTATCCTTGCTGTAATTCATTGTCTCCCTTCCCCTGTCCCCTCCCTGTTTGCCCTGTGGGCACTTTAAAACAGTTTTGCTAATTGTATATGCACCTAATGAGTGACCAATAAATAAATAAATACATATCAATATTTTTACCAAACACGCAGAGATGTTCTATTTTTTTGTGGTGGTGTTTTATGGCATCCTTATGTCCTCTCTCCTTGTTTAGCCGAGATTACTGTGCATGTTTTATCTGCATCGTTTGATGTTGGACACGTTTTCAGGAAGAGGCTCGGGTTTTTAATGCAAGATATATGGATGCACATATTTTTCGGCTTTGCACACCTATTTCATGGACCCGAGGATGAAACGTGAAACAATTATGCATCTTCACATGATGTGAGACTTACTTATGCTAAGTATGTGAGATAACACTTGGTGAATGATTTTATACATTGCCTGACTCATGTTTATCACACTTGCTTTCTGAATGTCAGCCTTCCCATTGTGATGTGTGAAACTTTTTTGTTTAGGACTTTCAATTTTCGATTCATTGTTGCCATCTTATTTTCATTGAATGCATTCTGCATGAGTGGGCATGCACTTACACAGGTGATGCTGTTGAACTTCTGTATCATCTTGCCTGCTGCACATTGGACAAGCAACCAACCAGCTGCTGCCTGTACCTTTACGTCACAGGATGTTCTGTCCTTGGCAAAACGTTCCCTGCTAAATAAATCAAGGGACCTTTTCAATGCATCATTTAAGTTCTTGCATTGGTCAACAACATATCCACACTAGTTCAGCATTCAATAAATAAAGCAAAACCCCTAAAAACAACATAAATGCACAGCTCATCATAAAACATTTCACAGAAAAATAACAATTGGCAAAAATATTCATAACAGATTTAATGAAATGTCTTACATTGCACAACCAAAAACACATGCATCCATGCACTAAGCACTAGTAATCAATGTCTGGAATGAAAAGAAAAAAAAAAGGAAAAGCAGTGAAACATAATTGTCTTTCTAGTGAAAAGAGGTGATGCTATGTTTACCGAGCTTAAGACGAAAAGTAGTCAGGAGTTCTGCTGAAACTGGTTCGAAAGAATTCATTATGAACAGGGCATAAAAAGTTCTTATCTGATGTTATATGAATGGACATATTGTAATGGATTTTAGAATGGAATACATTGTACATGCTTTTTTGGCGGTAGACACTGTATTTGTATATTCATTGATGAATTTGATCACAGTGGTGTTAATGGTGGTAGAAGTATTACTGCATGTGATAATGCCACCACTCAACGAAGTCCTGTGGGACTTTGGCATGGGCAGTAACACATATGCATAATGAGGCAGTGACTTATCATTACCACTCATTGCAGAAATTAAAATACAATGTGGTGATACTAGACATGGTAATAATGTCAAACTAATGATGAGGCTGATTGATCTTTTCAAAGGACATAATCTCTTGGTGAGATATCTCAGAGGTTATTACTAAGCTGACTGTGGGAAATTTAGGCCATACTCACATCATATAATTGTAGTGCAGTCACTCAAAAGACCTAAAACATTTTTCCTACATTGAGTAGAGCTTTGTAAAATCACTCAACATCAGCAACATCAAGAGGTTCAATTTCTATGAAACTTCACCATTTACTTTTTGGATCGCCACAGTGACATATGTGTTATTGTCAGTGAAATTATAAAAAAGATTCAGAAATCACACAGGAATTACTATTAGCCTGGCCTGTGCTCTTTTTAACTTTTCTGGAGGCAGTTTAATCAGAAAAGTGTAAAGCTAGGACTAATTCTTTCATTGCTTGTCTTCCGGGAAGAACAGACTCGTTAGGAAGGAGATGAAAAGTGGACAGACTGGCAGAAACCATACAATGCTGTGCAGACTAACTGGTGAGACATATATTATGAAAGATGGCACCCACTGTGGCCAATGTGGAGAATCTATTGCCATCTGACTTTCCAGACTTGCTTTAAAATGAAAGTGGTGATCAACTTGCCACAAGCCGAGCAAGGCCATAGGAACATGCAGGCCATGTGCAGAAAAACACTTGGGAGTTGACTAGAAAAGATCCATACAAACAGTAAGCAAGGTAAGGCTATGATCAGGAAGATTACTACAGGTAATTGAGATGATATTTGTAATCAAGACATTGGTATACATTTACCACAATCAGGTACGTTTGAAAAAAAAAAACAGCCAAGTAGGCCACCTCACTCTACAACCTCTTTACTGTTTTCTGCGCGCAATCTTTGTCAGTCAAAACAAACACTCCTTATTCAATCAAGAGCACAACCCCAAAAGGTGCCTCATTTTATCTATCTACAGACAACTTACAAATAGGTCAGTAATGTACCTCAGTACTATACAGGCAAGGTACCACACTGTCCTTGAACAAGCAATGACGTCTAATTTGTGGTCTTCATCATGCACTGACTTATTACTGACTTATTGTTCAAGTGCGGAATATACCAATATTTGTATGGTCAATTTATAATCAAATCACAAGGTAACAATGCAACTCCCTTCTCTTAATAGTTCTCCTTGCTGACCACCATACGCTAATAGTATATGACATTTGAACTTGTTAGCAATGCTCTGATTGGCTACAAATATCTGTCTTCTTGGCGCCATGTTGTAGTGGAGCACCTTGTAGTGTGATTTACAAGGTTACTTTATACCATAATTATTTCCGAATGATGAACCACATTAATAAAAAGAGAGGGCTTTTGCACATTTCATCTTGCATTTGTCCCCATCTCGTATTCTGGATCTCTTTTTGCACTGGGACTATAAATTGATTTCCTGTGTCATGCTGTTTTTAATATGCTCATTATTAAAAATAACTGAATCTTATTAAATACTGGATTCTCAAGCACCCACCAGGGAAAGAAGGGAAATGAGAAAACTGTTCAGTGGAGAAGGAAGGTGTGGTGAATTAGCTGTGCTAATAATTCAAAAGAACAGGTTCACTGCAATTGCTCTAAATTGGGCAAACAGGATAGGCCTCAACCTACAGAAGTCTGCCGCTGAGACAGAACATAATGTTTAATTCGAAGAGCATGCATATCTTTTAATGTTGCATTCACATTTTTCAAAAATATATGTATTGAAAAAGTTCTTAATTTAAAAAGATTGTGAAAAAGCAGCCGACGACGGTCTAGGATGGAAAATGTAAGGTAGAGAATTTTGGATCAGGACCTCCCAAATCCATCTGTCATTACAAAGCTGAACATGCCTCTCACACATTTAGCCTGGGAAACATTCTGCCCATTAATTTATTTTAGAATATTTGTGAGTTGCCTTTTCTCAGAAAAATGCTTTATAACCAAAGCATGAAATGAGAAACAGAATTCCTAAATCAATTGGCTGGAAGCCAGATCTCTCGAAGTCTACTTAAATAACCCAGTAGGGAAAACATAACCTAGGCTTCATCACCTTCACTGGCATCCAGTTAAAAAAAGAAAACTAAAAGAAAATGAAGGTATGGTTTTATTGCTGCGTGGCAAATCTGTCAGCCTCATTGTATAACAGATGATAATTCATTGCACGGGTCCACCAACGTTTCCCTTGCATGCTGTTGGGTCCCTGGAATGCACTTTTCATCATTCACAAGGCCGAAGGTAAAAGGAGAGGGTAAGCTAGGGTAACTCACTTTTACTCTTTCATTATCATGCCTGTCTAGAGAAAAGGTAAACGCTGCCTACAAGTTGCTCTTTGCTAACAGTGTTTACTAATGGATTGCTATGGAACCCGGAGGGACTTTAGCGAGAGCAAAACCAAGGCGGATACCACTGGAAGTCTTATGTTTTACACCTGCATGAAAATGCCATGCACTGGCAAGACGGAGAAGGAATGCATGGCGGATATCATAACTCGGCTCGATGCACCTCTTCCTTTTTGGCACTGCAGGAAAGTGGGGCAGAGAGGAAAAGGGAGGCTTAAATGCATTACGCCTCACTTTCATGTTTACATTTCCTGCTCCTCCCCATAGAAAGAAATACGTGTGTATGTGCATCTATACATCCAGGTCTTTCTTCATGCAACACTATCTCTTCTTGTCAAAGTTGAGTGGGTGATCACTTTCTCAACTAGCACCATTTATGTGGAGTGCTAGTCATTTTCCATAAGCCGAAATGAAGATCATCTTAAATTACCAAAGGCATTGAAGACCGATCTGTTTGTTCGATAAACTTCATACTGTCTCTCAGGACATTTTGGAGTGTTTTTTTTTTGTCTGCATCATTGCCTACATGCCTCTATGAGACAAAACATCTCACAGTATACATTATCTAATGTAGTATAACTTTACATTATTTGTACTTTACCTGCAATTATTGAAATCACCTCTGTGATGAAAGTTGTAACTTGAAATGTGTGTCACCTAGGCTCAATTTGATGAGGATCATCTAAAGTATTCAATACCCGGGTAATATAAACCTGTATTGCGTCAATATTGGTCCGTTTGGAAAGTGTGTGCTCTCTGCGGCAGAGGGGGCTTCAATGGTGTCCATCATGGTAATGGGAATGATTAGCCATGCCCCATTCACAGGCTTGGATGGAGACCTTGCAGTTCAATAAAATCCCTATCTTAAATCCCTCCCACTGGCACCAACTAGTTGCTAGAATCCCCAATCAGCATACTGCCCCCAAAACATCGAATCCATGATTTAGAAAATAGAAGGAATTAACATGTATTTTCCTTTTAGAACGAACTGTTCGAGTCAATGCTGCAATAATGCATTCTTGTGTTCCTGCTGATGAGTGAATTGACCTATTTAGAGTGGATAGTCGGGCACAAATTCATCACGTTTCATCTGGTCATGGAATTGCTGGATCTGGGCTTGGCTGGAATTGTCGGTAATGAGCTTGGCTCATCTTAATGTGATCGTGTAATGTAACTTCATGGACCTCCATGAATGGGTTGTTAGGGTGAAGCAATCTCTGTGATTGTGAATATCAGTGATGGAGGAAACCTAAGCAGAGCTCTGTTTCCTGCATGTTGATATACTTTTATGCGGTGGAATGGTGTATAATTCAAGGTGGTTCTATAAAGTGTACGAATGTCATAGGAGTAGCATGAGTGGACCGCCACTCTTGACTGACTTAAACTTTATACGTTTGGTAGTAAAACACAGGTAACTGACAGTCCTGTTATCACATATAGTAATTTCAGATGACCCTGCACTGTTACTTGTTTACTGCCATGCATGCTGCAACAGTGATTACGGGATGCAGAAAAATACACTGCAACCAACGTTACTAGAACTGATGGACCACATGTGGAAATAATTATAGTGGAAGCGGAAGTAACAGACATCCGGCAGATTTCATATGGCTAGAGAGCCATCAAAGGATTACAATCTGTTGAAAATGTCACACAGAGTAAAATGACCAGGTCTCAGGAAACTAGAGATCCCAATTGAGGGAAGGGAGGTGATGGATAATTGAGTGAAGCAAGGTTTACTGACCAAGAAATTGTCATGTAGGTGCCTGGGTTTGTGGGTCACCTGCTGCCTGGTACGGGAGGTCAAAAGAGGTGCTTTGAGCTGAAGAGGTGGGTAAACTCCATCATATCAACATACATGCAGGAGTGCATGGCTACTGGCAGGGCTGGTCTTACACCAGATTGCACCCCAAGCAGGAAGCATCGTTGGCGCCCCTCCTGCCCAAAAAGAAAATTACGGCAACAAAAATTGGGTGTAGATCAGCACAGATCCTCTCACTACAGTATTTTGGGGGCGTGATTCTCAGTGGGGGTTAGAAATAATAAACTAAATACACCTGCATAATCTTCCCTTGCGAATTTTCCCACCAATGCAATGCATTATTTACCAACATAAATGTGCTAGTCATTCTCTTGAACATTGGTTATAAAAGAGGTATGCTAGTATGACTTCAATGCTACCGTTCATTATAAAAATATGGCTCCTGCACCAATGAAACGTAAGGTTAGTAAGATGGACAAAGGTAAATGGTATGGGTAAATCGTATTGCTTGGCAACACTCTGATACAAGCATCATCGCAGGTGTTTGGTGGGGCAATGCCCACAGTCCCTTACTATGTCATTTTCTCTGTTAAGTGGGTACCAACTGCAAGCCTACTTAGCAGACTTCCGCAAAGAGGTTCTATACCACCAACTATGCCGGCATTTTCAAACACGACAAAGGAGGATTTCTGTGCTATAGAGCAAGTTATTTTAATGCATATATACACACATGCTTCCAAGCACTGCATCACTAACTGGTCGCCCAAACATGAGTTTCAGTCCGATATGCCTCGTGCTGCAGTTAATGATCATCTTCCTATCCTGCTGTTCAGTCAGTGCACTTTAGACCCCTGCTTCCATTTCCAAACTCCCTGCCACTACTTGATGTCCAAGTGCATAGCTGCCATGTGAGCCACTAAGAGCCATTCCTGGCTTTTCTTGTTGCATGATTGGATTTGTAGTTTAATTTTTCACCCTGCTAAGTATGGGCCTACAAATTCCAGCATGCAAAGTCAAAAGCAAGAACAGGTTTTTGTTATCGGGCATGATAAGGTACCACTTGACAGCTATGCAAGTGTTCATCAAAAACTCATGCTTCCAGCAAGTTTAGTGACTGCCCTTCACACTCTGCTATGCCCAGTCATGTGCTTTTTTAAATGCTCCTGTAATAGATGTGTTACCACGTGTGGGTTTCTGGGTAAACTAAAGCATGTGTGTGCCCTATATTTTTAAGAGGACTGTCCCTTATTTCTGAGAACACCCCATGGTGCCCACAGTAGTGAGGCATTCAGCAAGTGGTTATTTTCTTAAGTCCTATCAGTTTAAATTCTGGTTCTTGGGGTTTTCAATTCCTGTCATATATGCATAATAGGACACATTCAGGAAGGAACAGAGATCTGAGTTAAGTGCCACAAGATGAGTGACTAGACATGTTCAACCTGAGGGGGAAGCAGTCCGGCTCCCCAGACACACTTGTGGTCTGGTGCTCCATCCCGAGTTTCCCCACTGTGTTTTACTCCTATGCCACAGGCATCCCTGGGTGTCTGAAGGTTCAGCATAGGCACCTGACATCCCTGGGTGTCTGAAGGTTCAGCATAGGCACCTGAGTTTCAAAGTGTGTGTAGCGCACGTTTGCCTGAGTGTGTGTGTGTGTGTGTGTGTGTGTGGGCAATGCCAGTCTTTGCATCAGGCCATGTATTTTCGAATTGTCAAAATTAACTTGCAGGATTCACATTTTTACAGATGTAACTCCTGCGAGTTTGTTTTGACCGTAGCCTCCCATTCACACCTCGTTCACACTCCCATTCACAATTGCTGTCTGTGGTGCCCCCTGGAGGATGGCACATCAGGCAGCAGCCTGCGTCGCATGAAGCAAAGACCGGCCCTGAGAAGGCTCAGTTCCTGATCCATTAATGCACCCTTGGGAGGCAAAGGCTGTCACTGTGGTGGACATAAGGGGCATTACTGGTATTGGAGACATAGATGTTGGGGCAGCGCTATATGTTGCAGGTGGCGAGTTCAAGATTATTTCTTGTACAATACTTGGGATTTAAGGCCTACTATATTGCAGGGTGAATCTAAATGCATTGTGAAGAGAAGGGTCACTCTGTCAATGCGAAGAGCATGTAGTCAGCCTTATGATCATGTTTCAGGAAACCTGTATACAGAGTCCTTCGGTTTCCCCTTGCCATTGCTTTGAGGATCACCAATACTGTGTTTCCTTGGCCTCAAATGCCCAACATTTCAATTGGGAACAAAAATGCTAATGAATGCTCAAATCAAAATAAAAGAGCATGGTTGGATGGCCTTCTAACTCATGGCCAGGGGAAACTTGACAGTTCTGTGTAGGCAAATATAATAGTATACACCCATCACCTTATCCAACAAACCCTGGTCCAGGATCCACCAGCACCAAACTCAAACCAGGCACTCACACACTTCACCAGCCAGCAATCAACAAATGATGCCCTTACAAAGAAGTATATGATGTGCACACCACATACCGTCACCATACACATAGGACCAAAGTACAGAGTCATGCTTTGCAAATGACCTAGTGCCCGCGGTGAAGTAGTATGTAGAATAAACAATGCATACAACTTGCACAGGTTTATCCACAGGTCACATGCCCAGTGATGAAGAGGGACTGTCTGACACTCAAACAACTGTCAACGGCACCCTGGAACATATTTTCTAATGCCAAGCACAAAGGAAAGAAAGGGAAGGGTAAGCCCCCTTCGAAGGCAGTGCAGCCCCCTTCGAAGGCAGTGCCATCTGCTCAGCAGACACAACCTGCCCAGTCAGGACAGCAATTCGATCCACTGTTACCTGCCCCACAAGGACAGCTAGCACAACCTCTCCAGCCAGTGCATGTTGACTAGTCTTACCATAAACTAGTAAGAGGAGGTGTGGGCATGAAAGAGATTCCGAATGTGTTGTGGCTCACCACTCGCCAAAATGAACAACCCCTGTATGTGATAAACAGCCACACTACAAACAACACCTTTGCATGCAGGCATGGATGACACTAATGGAGTACAAAGATATACAGGTGTGTGGACCTCAGATGATCACTACCCATCTGATGACAATCACCACACACTTATGCACTGCAGTCCACACATCCCATGCCAGTCCATATGCCATCTGGAATGGGCCAGTCTGCCAGATTCCACATCTCTAGTGATGCAGAACACCAGGCTATCATTAATTGACTCAGGGGGGTGGAGACAGAGCACCATCAAGGGAGGATCAATCAAAGTACCATATGAATGTGCTGCAGGACATCGGCAATTCATTAACACTGCATGGCAAGATGTTTCGAATGCACATGTTTTTCCTGCCAGGGGGAAATTACTGGCCTTGTGGATGCCAAAACACTTCAAATGAGTGCATTAAGGAAGGCACAAAGGAAACCAACCTGGGCTTCCACTTGCTATCTGGAAATTGTAGTGGGTTGAATGGTCCCTGCAACAATTTGACTTTGTGCAGTCAAATACACCACACCGTCAACCTCTCTGAACACCACAGATTAATCTCTTCCCTTTTCTTTACCTAAATGGATGGTCAAGCAGTAGATCAACAGCACTGAACCCCACCCTGTATTGAGGAAGCTCCTGGTAAGCAGACAAAAAGCATGGAGGGGAATATTCCTTGTTCACCTCAGGGCTCTTCTAAGCCACCTATCATGCTATTGAAAGTCTTTCTGAATCTTTCAACACGCCCACTGGTTTGTGATTGGAACCCTTTGAGAAAGGAGGCTACACCACATATGTCCAACATTGCCTTCTTATATGCAGATATGAAATTGGAGGAGTCCCAGCAGACATGACTTCTTTACGGAACCCCACATGATGGAAAACTCCTATCAAAAACTTCACCACCACAGGTACTGCTGCTTCTCACAGTTACTGGTTAGGGTACCGGGTGGCATGATCTACCACAACCCAAATGTTCCAGTTCCTTGAGGTGTTTTGGCAATATAATGGATACACAATCTTCATGCCAATGCTTTCAAATGTCCACCCAACTACTGGTAGTCATATTAACTGGATGCTTGGAAAGTGTGGCAGGACCAGAATAACTTTTTTTTTAAAATTCCCCTCAATGGCCAGCAAAAATATTGAGACAACCTGTCAGATACTTTGGTCTCTCCTAAGTGAGCTGTCAAAGAAATGTTGTGACCCAAGTCCATTCGGAACCTCCTGTGGCATTGGGGCACAATGAAGCCCTGTTTGGCCCATGCCTCAGAATTCCTGGGTTCACTGTGCAGTAGACCATTCAGCCTGTACATGCACTGCACCTGTTTCTCTCCCTGCTAAGGCCAATCACAGAAGGGCAGTCTCTCTGCAACCATGAAATATATGGTCTTCCTGCACCCACCTTTGCCAGATAGAGGTAGTATTTGCAGCTATATCATGCAGTGCAGGAGCTTTGTTACAATTAATGATGATGTACTCTTAAAAGATTTGAGCATTTGTGAGTACAGTGTCCTTGCAAGGGGACCCTGTACCTTTCCCGCTAAGAATCCTAAGGGAACATTCAGAGACTTTCTGGCCTACTGGGAATTAATCATCTAAGATTCTCACACTGATTATGGTCTCTTAAATGAGACCAGCACTATGTATGGCCTGCATGGATCAACCCTTGCAGGCTGGATCTCCTTTCCTATGTTCAATGTTTACACACAGAAGCAACCTTTGGGTGTTGTGGGTGTGGCTGTCCCTTTGTTAGAGTAACCATTACCCCTCTTTACTGTGGCAGCATATGAGCCATGTGAAGGGGATTTTCAAATGTGCTTTTGGGCAAATTTCTTGGCAGGAGGGTGAACAACTGTGTTCTTTACCCTCCTTTGATTTACATTTATTGAATTCCTTTTCATCTGTTATTTGTGTTCACCTGTGCTTTTTTAGGGACTCACATACCTTCCTGCAACCTTTTCAAGTTCCTTAGGGTCTGTGATATTCGTGTCCACTAGTTGCTAGTGCAATTCCATTACACAATATTTCAGGACATTTTTACATGCGGCCAAATTATACATCCCTTCAAATGTGGCAATTGTGTTATCTGTGATCCATCATTCATACTTCAAGGAGTCATGTGTAAATGGCCAAAAAGTTGGATTCCATATTCTTTAAGAGCTATCTAAATCTCATAAGCTATTGTTCCAAGGTTTTGCAGAACTTCCTGAAAATGGAGGCTTTCATTTCCTTGTAAATGGGCCTCTCTTCAGGAGCCAACTGAATAATGACATCAGTACCAGCCGTCCATAGGCAGTTCATAAAGGCTGCTCCCCAAAATTCAGTTTTCATCTCCTGGAGGCAGAAAGCAAGTTCCAGTGCCTCAAACCAATCAAACCTGCATGTTCCCCACCGCATTTAGATGGACAAACACCTTGGGGATGTGGCACCTGAGCTTTGCTTTGTAGCCACCTCTGGAAAGAATCAATTTCCTAATAAAGGTTTGTTTTTCATTCACCCTCTGTTCCTCCAGGTGAAGTTTGCATAGCTGTACAGAGTCCTTCTGTTTCTGCCTCTCATTCCTCTGCATTTGCTCTGCAATGGCCATCCTCATTTCCTCTAGTAGGATCTTTTCTGGCGGCCAGCTCTGTCACGTTATGACTAACCTGGTACCTGGATGAGACCTAGGATTTTACAGAAGTTTGGGATTTTGCTGAAACTCGGACACCTGGGCCAACACAATACCCATCCTCTGGGCCAAATTGTGGGAACAGCTATTGCTGTGACCATCCCCCTACATAGCTATGCCCCTTAGTTGAATGAGTACCTGAGTTGGGGGCTCTGGTTCACTACTGGCTCTGTAAACTCCTCCGCACATAGGTCTCCTCAAAAGCCACCAATCAACGAAAACTCACCAGCTCAACAAAAGGTGCACCAAAATAAAACATAAAAATAATAATCAACAAAGAACAAACACAGCAGAAAAGAAAATCACAGCAACCCAATCATATAGTACCAGCAAACAAACGGGCACCGCTCTTGCAGCATTATCACCTCAACCAGAGGATCCATGAAACACACATGAAATGAGCAAACAACAAGAAGCAAGTCAAGGCAACCACTGTAAATCTCAGAATAACAACACCTACAAATTCTAGGATAAAGACGAGACACGCCAAAGAGTGAATCAAAGATCAGAGCACAAAGTCATAATGCATTATCACAACACAACATGACACCATCCCAAGAAGAACCCTCCCCCCTCCGAAATGCGGAAAAGAGAAACACCCTATTATGTAACGAAAATCAAATAGTCCATGAATGCCTATCATCTTGCCAGCTCATTAGAACTACGTTTTTGATATTCTTTGAAACTTGACCCAAAACCAGAAATGTACCACCCTGAACCCTCTGTAACAGTTCCCCAGTACAAAGACCAGTGCAAATGCAGGCATGTCAAAGTAACTCCATTCGCAAACAATGTACAAAAAACATAACCAGCTAACAACCTCAAGTTTACCCAGACTCATCAAAGACATGCTCACTGACATGCCAACACAAATGGCTAATGGCATAGACATCCACTGGAAAAACACACACAGATCCTCCCCAGATTGCCCCAGTCTCCAATCGGAAAACAAAACACCTCAGGGGTGCCTACATGCAACAAATGTTAAACATACCACCTCGTCTTTTCCCTCTACTCCCCTAACCACCTACTTTTTCGATTTCAGATCCACATGAGCACCTGGAGAGTGTGTAATGAAAAGTGGTGCGTGTTACAACTCGCATACATAACATTGCATATCATAATTTAACCTAACCTAGCATAACATAACATTATTTAAATGTACATGTGGAGATTTGTGTGCAAATGATTGGGTTTTATGCACAAGAAACCTTTTCTCTCCACGAACTCCCACACTGTTGTGCCACTTTCTCTATAGGTATTGTGGTCTGTAAAAGTCATACAACCGAAAGGATCATCAAAAAAACAAGCGCACACAATGCCCAAATTAGCAATGTTGATTTGTCATTTTCACTACCCAAAAAACCTTGGTCAGAAAAATATACTAAGTTAGAAAAGAGAGACCTGAAAACAGCATGTAAAAGAAAATGACCAAACACAGGTGTAAGCATGTGTGCACACTCATACACACCCCACACAGTCATGCATATGTCTGTGCATACAAGCAGGTGAGCAGTGCAGCTGATGCCAGCCACCATATATTTCCATGATTCCAAAGTAACAGGATATTTCAAGTGATTCTGAGAAGCTCTGCATGCATGGATGATTTACAAGCAAGCCCACCGTCAGCCAGCTAGCTTACCAGGAGCTTTATGAGTTTAGGACCTGAATTAATGTATCTGCATATTTAATTTTAGACCGGACAATCCCTAGCCACTCCAACACCGAAGCAAGCGGTCTCTTCTGAGTGTGAGTTGGACAGGTGGTGGACCTCAACATCCCCCTCCTCCAGCACTGGGATCTCGTGATGGGGCCTGGCCTGCAAAATAAATATTAAACCGACTCTATTATTTTTTTTGGCAGGTTCGTTATCGCTGCACAGTAAACAATAGCCTTGGTTTACCATTGACACGCGAATGAGTTGGGAATGTGTTGACGGAGGTGGCCTTTTTCATAACTCATCTTAATTTCCCAAAGAGTAGTGTTGTGCCTACATGAACACACCATGGATGAGGGTCGGTGCTCATTTATTATTATAAGTACAACAGTACGAGTCCTGTACTGACATAACTTCTCAGCCCCTCTTTCCAATCGTTACTCCCTTACAGAATCTCTTCCAAGTAATATGGAACCTGCTGCCCACCACTTTCCATATCACGCCATATGCCCTTTACATTCTGCTCACTCGTAAAATATCATTTGCAATACGATAACTTTTAATATAACATGTAACCTGAATGTCGGTAACATCTTAACATAACGTGTATAATAAGACACTAATCATTAAACATGACTTGTATAATGCAATTACTCTAATAGCGAATACAACCTGTGTAATTCAGTAACTCTAAGCAAATTCCCAACTGTGTTTTTGCTTGGTATATTTCAAGACATACTCTGGGTCACATCACTTTGTCCTATCATCTTGTGATCGGCATCTCTCATGCCATGTCATAATCTTCCCATCTCCTGTGAAACGTTCTGATCTGTGTACTGTGCTGGTTTCTCCCAACAATGTTTCCACTCACACTCTCGTCTGCCCAGCCATCTTCATGTCTACTGCACCCATCACTCCTCTCGCCACTCACTCTCACATTTCTTTCTTCCCAGCAAACCACATTCTCCTCAACATCATTTCTGTCTCTCTCATCTCCCGTATTCAACCTGCATCTGGCCACCGTCATTTGTTCCACCTTCATCCATCATCCTACACTATATCGTGCATACCACTCTGCACTACTTCTCCTGGTTCAGAGTACACAGATTCTCCTTTACTCACTCTGAGAGGTTTCTTTTTTTTATTTTAATATTTTTTTTTATTAAGGTATGTAGTATACAATCATAAAGTCATAACTTCATAAACATAATGCAGTGAAACATTTACATTAGTATAGATTAAACAATGGTAAAAAGAAAGTGTTCCGAAAGAGCAGTTAATTGAGTACACTGTGTATAATTAGGAGTTGAGCATTTGAGGAACAAATTGTCAATATAATTGAAAACATACGCAAAACAATTATAGCACAGTGTTGTGCATAACTTAGTGTAGAACGATTTCTGCATTATGATGTCTTAAGTGGGGGGAAGACAAACACAAGACTGACATTTGACAAACACGAAATGTGAGGGGAGGGGGGAAAAAGAGGGGACATAGGTATTGATGAAGAGAGGCACATTGGCATATATTACAGTAAATATTCAGTTAAGTGACCGGATCAATATTCACATGTAAAGATCTTGGGAGCATCAAAGGAGTATGAGATATTTGAGGATGTCACATTCCGTGCGTGGTTACATTAAAGTGATTCAGATAGCAAATGAAAAACGACCACTTAGCATTAAACTTGGGTATAGAATTAAGATTGTTTGCCATGCACATTTCCATCTTTTGCGTGAGACATGTATTGTTCCACCAGCTTCTTATACACAAGGAACGAGAATCTTTCCAATTGGCAGTTATACACTTCTTAGCCAAACAAATAAAAAAGATCATAAAGCTTGGATGCACCAGAAGGCAAGTGGGTGGTAATAGCCAGGCCTAAAACAATATTCATAAACAAAAGTGGTATGTCAGTGAAAAAAATAGAGTTAAGGTATTTCCATACTTGTTGCCAAAACTTGAGGGTATAGGGACATGAGAAGAACATGTGCTCATACGATGCAGGGGTGACTCCACATGTCCAACAATTATTATTGCTATTGATATTGGATAGAAATAGTTTGGCTGGTGTGATGAAAGCTCTGTGTATAAAGAAGAAAAAATGTTGGGAGTTATTTGCTGATGTTGAGATATATTTGATTCTAGAGAAGAGCTTAGACCATGTGTGATTGTTTAAAATGTATCCAAAGTCATCTTCCCATTTGTGGCGTATCGAGCACAACTTCAGGGATGATATGAGAATGTTGTAGAATGTTGAAGCCTTTGTGTCAGTGGGCATTATAAGATGTAGCAATCTTGAGGCATCAGGAGTCAGAATATCAGTGGAGGAGCTGTGGAGAGCGTCAAAGCAAGAATTAACTAATTCATTATAGAAGTTGTAATCTGTGTTGGGGATTGAGAATTGATTTTTAAGCTGCTGAAAGGAAAGGATAGATGATTTATTTATGATTTGTTGTATAAATCTAATACCCTTTTTCTTCCAGGATTTTCTGTTTAGGGTTTTATTCTTAATCAGTATCTTATTGTTATGCCATAGATAAGGAGAAAGGCATTTTTTTGGGGAGTCTGTCTGTGTGAATAAAAAAAGTCGGAGGGCTGATATTGTGGCTCTAATGGGTTCTGATATAGCCAGCGAGGAGTGCTTAAATATATAAATGAGGTCGGTGATTTCTACAGAATACATTAACTGCTTCTCTATGGTACACCATGTGGCAATGTCTGATGTTATGGGGCAGGCAAACCAATATCTAGCTTGCTTCAAAAGAAAGGCAGTGTGGTATGCTTTGAAATCAGGAAACCTGACCCCTCCTTTGTCATATGGTGCCTTCAATTTGATTAAGGCTATTCCTCCCCCCATAGGAAATTTAGTAGGATAGAGTAAATTGATTTATAAAAGGAAGGAGATATCAGAACACATAAGAGTTGTAGATAATATAAAATTATTGGTGATAACATCATCTTGATCGTATCTATTCGGCCCCAATAAGACAGATATAAGGGGGACCATCTGGATGTTAATTCCTTAAGCCTATCTAGTAATGATTGTGTGTTCTGTTTAATGGTGTCTTGGATGGTAGGAGCAAATCTAAGGCCTAGGTATTTAATAGAGGAACTGCACCATTTAAACCCAAAGGGGCCTATGTCATGTTTAAAGCAGTAGGGATTGAGGGGCATAATTTCTGACTTATCTTTGTTAAGTTTGTACCCTGAAACCGAGCTAAATTGGAATAGTACTTCGAGTAAATATGGGAGGTGTGTTTTGGGGTTTTTGATGAGAATAAGGATGCCATCAGCATAAGCAGCTATTTTAATGTGGGATGTGCCACTTGCTATACCTGGAATATTTTTATTGGATCTGATTAATTCTAGTAACGGTTCCAAGGAGAGGATGTATAGAATAGGTGAGAGGGGGCAACCTTGTCTAGTACCTCTGCTGAGGGAAAAAAATGGGGAGGTAAGACCATTAATACATATTGAAGATTTTGGGGAGGAGTAAAGTAAACTGACTAGAGAAATGAACTTGTCACTGCAACCGTGCCAGCGGAGGGATTGAAACATGAAGTCCCAGCTGACTCGGTCAAAGGCTTTTTCTGCATCTAGTGCTATAACCTCTGCACCCTGTTTATCTTTTTTATTTTTATTAGATAGGTGGATAGCATTTAGAAGGAGTCTGGCATTGGAAGAGATGTTGCGCCCTTTAAAATACCCGACTTGTTCAGGTTTGACAAGAGAAGGAAGGGAGCTCTGAGAGGTTTCTGATTCTCACTAAATCTTCTTTTGTATCTCATTTGATAACTGCTTGCAGCATACCCTCTCAATGACTACATCCTCATCCAAACTAATCTCTCTTCCCCCTCCGATCCATGGGGACCTACATCCCATTCCATATCTCTCCTCAACATCATAACAAAAGGCATGTATCCAATAGCCAGATGAGGCGTATCCCTGTATGCAGTTTTCATTTCACCCAACACTCACTCCCACGATAAACCTGTGGCCAACGCTAGCTGTAAATTGTCTTTGATCAATCAGTGTATCCTCTCCACCAACCTGTTTCCCTCTCAGTGATACAGTGAGGTCCTTATGTGTACCCTTATCCCATGTGTACCCAAAAATCCCTTCATTTCTGTGTAAACAATCTGCACTTCATTGCCGCTTGCGATATACTTTGGAAACCCCTCCCTAGCACACACTTCTAACAGCATGCCTATCACGACTCTACTAGTCACTGAGTCAGCAAACATGATTTCGAACCACCTCGATGTGTAGTCTACTATTAACATCAGATACCAGCACTCATGAAACACATTTTCTTTTGGGCCCTAATATGTCAATTCCCACCTTTTCCCAGCCCTCCAGAGGTACCCCACTTGCTTGACCTGTACGTGATCCACCCTCTTAGTCTTGTTGGTATCTGCACATGTATGACAGTTCTTCACTGCCCTCTCTTCCATGTCATCCATTCCTGGTTATGAGTACTTCTTTCTCAATCTTCTCTTCGTCAAACTTCGGCACAAATGTCCAATATGACATTCATCACAATGTTCTGTTTTACTGCAAAAGGCAGAATATATTTCTCTCTCCTTGCTAGACCCGACTCATACAGTGCCGGCTCATCTTTAACCAAATTGTATGCCACATCACACATCGGTTTCCAAGGCCACCCTCACTGCGTGCACTCTAATACAAAATTTAATTCATCACCCTCCTCCATCACTTTCTTTCACTCTTCCTCCAGTACAACCACTCCTAACAACTCCTGAATGTTCACTTCCCATATATCTATCACTTTCGCCACTAGACCCTTCACCAGTTACTACATGCCCCAGGTACCTAATTACCTAATATCATCTACCCTGAACTTGCATTTTTCCTTCTTTTCTGTTAGGCCTGCCTCCTGTAAAGTTTCTAGCACTTGCATTAACAACCTATCGTGTTCCTCCTCCTCCCATGCACACAACAGGAGGTCATCCTGGAAACAGTGCATGCCTCTGCTTTCCTTAAATAAGTGTTCCATCATCCTGTGAAAAACCACACTTGAGTATGCCAACTCAAACGGCATGTGCCTAAATTGATATGCACCCAACAGTGTTATATATCATGTTACATGTCTTCAAATCAGTATGTAAATCCACTTGGTGGCATGCAGACGATAATGAATGGTTGAAAACCACTTTACCTTGCCCATAGTGGTCAATATATTACTAATATTTGGAAGCAGATACTGGTCCACCCATATCACCCATATCTCCGTATTAACACTGCGTAAGTCAACATATATGCAGATCCTGCCAATCCGACATTTCAGTCACTACATTAGGCGATAATCGCTCACTTGCCTCAATGGGTTTGATAGTGCCCTCACCACACAACATTTTTAACTCCTGATCCAACTCCCCTCTCACACTCAAAGGAACATGTCTCACTGTGTGTATTACTGGGGCAGCTCCCCATTTGAGTTTGATTTTGTGACTGAAACCTATGTTGTCTTTCAAAACCTCTGGCAATGTGTCAACTATTTGCTTTCCATATTCTCTCCCTACAAACTGCACCTTTTTCTCCTGCCCATCTTTGAGTTACATTTTTATACAGCCCTGGTGCCTCCACCCTAGCAAATAATTACCCTTCTGTGCAATATAAAGGTTTCCCTTTATATTTTGATTGCCCACTCCTATGTTATACCATGCATAGCCTAGTATGGGGATCAGCAACGCTCCCATATGCAGAGGCATCAATGTGATTCTCCTTTAAATCTTCTACACTCCGTCTTAGACTTGATTCATACACATTCTGAGATAAAAGCGTTTAGGGTCATTGCTCGACTTGTTCTTCTTCTGCTACTCCATGTATGTTGATTGCTTTAATATGTACGATTACTCTTGAAAAGTCTATTCTATCTTCCGAGTTCACCACGTTTACGCACAGCTTTAATGATCCATTTTCCCTTCTCACTGGTTCACTTATACGACACATTTGTTTGCAACGTGTCCCTTCTTTTTACATTTGTGGCACACTCCCTTCTTTATCGGACATTCAAGATCATGTGCCCTATTATTTCACACCTAAAACAAGAGCCTCTGAATCCCCCCATGTGCTCCCTTGTGCACTGTGGTACTCCCTCTTCTTTGGTTCTGTTGCAACCATTGTTCTCTCCTCTTCGAATTGGTGTCCGGCATGGACTTCTTTAACTTTCTCATTTACTGTTTCCTTCATTTCCATATACTGTGAGCATTTCCTACTCAATTCTATACTTTTTTTCTATTTCTAACACCTCCAACAACATGGAGTACTTTGCACAGTTTCTCTTTTATACTTAAATCTGCCATGTGCAATACTAGTTGGTCTTCCATCTACTCATCACCTATGCCAGAAAAATTGCACTAAACTATTGATATCCTCAAATTCACTATGTACACATCTGCACTTTCCTTGACAACTCAACCATCTAGCTCCCAAATACCTAGCAGCTAGGTATTTGGGAGCTAGATGGTTGATACTTTTGAAAGTTAGAGAAGCTGTCTTGAGTTTGATTTTGTCCGCTGTGGAGAGCCAGTTGGATTGTCTTCTAGCCTCTGAAATATGCTCCCTACTTGGAATTCCTAAGGCAGCTCTAAGAGCATTGTTCTGTAGTGTTTGAATCTTTTGCAACGTATGTTTATTGGCCCCTATATATAGTGCGTTGCAGTAGTCCAATTTCGACAGCTGGTTAACAAACGTTTCTATGCGATACGGCTCACTTAGTCCAGGTAGGCAAATCCTTGTATTTTATAATACTTGTTCACTATTGGCGTGTTAAGGATATCCCCAATCTAACGAGTGTTATATCCCTCAGATCAGTGGTGTCTTGCTGGCTTTTGCCTGCTGTGATCAGCATTTCAGCAGACGAATTAACGACACATCATGAAGTCTACAAGAACTTTCAGTCTCTACCTGTACCTGGGAACACACGTGTCTCCTACAGAGATAGGTAGGCGAGTCAATCACCATCCAATTTTGATCAATCTTGCAAATTTGTCCAGGATCAAACTGTTATGCTGAAGCGCCTCCAAGGTCTTCTTTCCCACAGTACATGGGATAATCTCTGTACATTTTTAAACATCTTGTGGTGTACATTTGAATAGCACATATGCATGCCTTGTGGATAATAAAAATGGTGCAATATAACACCATGAGTGGGGCCAATCAACATGCGTCATAGTCAGATAGAACACTGATCCTGACAGGTCTTTGGACCCAAAATCTTGGTTTGTCTTTAAGATGAATAAGTTTACATCTACAAATCAGGAAATTGGTACTCGGTATGTCGAGCTGAGTGTGAAAGTATGATATATTATTCAGACAGTGTGTAATATGAAACATGCTATACTAAGCACGGTTTCAACTTTTTAATTAACTTAGGCTTGCAACACAGGAGTGACCCTCTCATTGTTTTATTCATTAAAGGGTCACCTACCAGTTCACATGTTTGATGGCAGTAACAGCAAGGAGGGTCAGAACACTACGAGATCCGTCCTCACCATTCTCTACGCATATATATTGATATGAAGGCTGTCCTGTAGAAAGTGGGCACATTAGTTTAAATGCCACTGAAACCAGTAGACTAAGAACCGACAGTAACCACAGGTTCTTGCTTCAACAACGCCTGAGCATTTCTTTTTTGAGGGGTTGCCTTGAGTGTGAGCTTGCTCTTATTAGTCTTCTTTAACATCTGTATGACAGTAATTTCATTCTTGCATGAACAAGTTGAATGTTCAGAAAAAACCTTTGGTCATTGCTAATCTTTCTTACTGAATTGATAATTTAAGATTATCCTTTAAACACACGAGTACACATTAGCTTGGGTCTGCAGATTATTAAAAATGGAATCGTCACCATGAGCAGACTGACCTAATGTGTGTTTTTGTATACTGCTTGTGACGTCACACATCGTGCTTCTTACACCGTGTGATTGATGCCCTTTTTCAGCAGGAGGATGTATCAGCTTCATAAACATTCCCATTGTCAGCTGCATGTTAGGATGTTGGTCAATTTCCATTCCTTATTCTGTCCGCTTTTATAGAAGCGGCACACCAGCACATTCTAGCATTAGAGGGTATATAGGCAGTCAGAACTTCACTCTAGCCTTCTGTCCTCTGTTGTGATGCAAGCTGCAAGTTGGGGCACCCCTTGTTGAGTTCCATATTGGTTCTCTCACAAGGGCCGTGTTTGGAATAGCATGATCATGGTTGCTATTGCCAATTTAATTTTGGGGTATTGCTCCTTGATTGTGTTATAATACCATTGCTCAGACAAACCCTGCATTTAACCCATAGGCACCCTATTTCGTGTTTGTTAACATCCTACTACTGACAATCAAGTAGATTTATCCAAAGGGTCCAGGTACATACACCCTTTAATTTAAAGCAGAGACATTGGCCCTCATTCTGAGTATGGAGGTAATCATGGCGCTATTAGTGCCATGACTACCTCCAATACAGGTACCGAGTCCTCCCTGGTTCAATGGGGACTTACCGGTCTATTCCGACCTTTGCAGGACCGTTAAGTCCCCATTGAAAAAGCCATTCCCCATTCCCATTTGAGCCCCCGTAGGGCTCAATGGGAAGGGGGAAGGCGCTTTGCGGTACCGTTATTAGCTCTAAAGTCCCTTAACGGGTCCCGTCCTTAACTCCTGGTAAAACCAGGCGTTAAGGAAGGGACCCACTAAGGGAACTCGGAATAGGGCGCAAAGGGATTACCGGCACCAGTGTCCTTACCGGTGCCCGGTATCCCTTTGCGCCCAACTCGAAATGAGGCCCATTGTCATAGTGGCATTTAGTAACCTCTAATATCAATTCCTCTGGCTCTATAATTATACACAGCTCATACAAGCTCACACTTTGGCGTGGTCCCTGGGAACTTGCAAGTGAACAATACTCCAACAACATTGATACAATTCCCTTTTTCTCGTGGGACCTCTGACTTGGGTCCACTTTTATTGGGAGCAGGCCCACCCTGCCATGACGTCCTGATTACACCACTGTGCAAGAGTCCTGACTGTCTGATTGGTCCAGCACTTGTGTTGCACCTTCTTAAACCGAACATGAGGAGTTCAGGGTCAGGAGAGCATTCTCTTTGTGGATAACCTCATGTATGCACTGGCCACCCTCACCGCCAGAAACTCGTAGACACCATTTGAATTTGCCTGCAGCTTAGTTTGCAACTGTACAGCACACATTCCACTTGCACAAACGCAAACAAGCTGTGTTAACCAAGTCAAAGGCAACGTCCTGTTACATCTGCACGTGAAATCTGGCAAATAATTTGGCAATTTTTCCCAAGAACCTTTGCATGGCGAGTCATCTGTCTAGATCCTTTCCATGGCGTGTTTGAGTGCAATGTTGCAATCAGCGATGCGTGTTCCATCCCTGAATTTGATCAATGTTTCCTCTTGCATGTTACCCAATATTAAATCTGTATTTTAGTAGCAAGTATGCCCTAGTCATTTTCGTGTTTTGGCAATCACATTTATGTGTACACAGAAACATTTTAAATACCATTCTGAGCCTGGTTGTCAAACTTCATTTGCTCTGATCAATGCCAGAATATTCCAAAGCTAAGTGATTGTGCCTGCCATGCGCAGATGTGGCTCACGTTAGAAATGCGATTGGAAGCGGCTGTAGCAAGCCCGCGCTCTTGTCATGTTCCCAATAAGTGTCTTTCATAATTGCAACGTGTGCATGAAGCCCCTGCCACTTTGAATATCACAATGCAAACGCACATGGAAAGGAAGATGAAAGCGCCGTCATTCTTCAGCTAGAAAGAGAGGTGGATAACCAGAGCTTCAGGTGCACACATGCAGATGGACTGCTAGGAACTGGAAAGGAGACAAACCCTGCACGCCTTTCCTTTTCCAACTCGAAATACAATCGCGCTCTATTTAGCAAGAGGGGGTGAATTTGAGTGGACAACTAGCTTGCATTTTCAGGATTAGAGGTTAGGAATTTCAGAAATCCGATGACCTTTGATTTGAGGAAGCAGCTAGCTGCATTTCACATTTTAAGTAACTTTTAGCTTGTTGCAATACGCAAACTATAATACACCCACTGGCGGCAGCCAATAGTGGCAAGCAAAATGTCTTGAACTAAATAAAATTCAACAGCAAGAAGAGTTTTACTGATTAGAAGGTAGCTTTAATCCAGGGTGGTGCGCCCATTATGACTGTGGCGGAACGAGGCTACCGATATCTTCCAATGGAGCTGTTGGTAGTCATGCATTCTCCTCAGTCCATCCCTCACCACTCCCGCCACTAGTCTATAGCCAACTGTGGAAAATGCAGATCAGCTTAGAGGCTGTTAGATGGAGCTGGCTGGTGATGGTAGCAATGCATCCACCATTCCAGAACAGTTTGAAGTTCCCCATTAGCCACCCACCTCAGGCCCTAGGGATCCTCTGCGAGCTCTCCCATCTCTTAATTGTACTACTGAAGCTTTCCAGAGTCTGGGTGGCAGGGCAGGAGTCAGGCAATGTTTTCTTTGTTTGTTTTTAGAAACGAGGAAAGCCAGTGCAAAGCAGAGCACTGTGTGCTGGCTTTGAATTAGGCAGGCATACATCACAGAGAAGAGACCCACCAATGTTGTAGCACTTGTCTATGTTACAAACAGTACTACTCCTGAAACACTCCAAACTTTTGGAACTTGTCCTTTGTTTGCTTAAATTCTCACTTGTTGAATCTCCAATGCATGCCTAATGTATTATAATATCTGTCACATGTTTCTGGCAGTGCTCTTTGTCAGTGCCTGACATGACTAGCTCTGAACTAAAACAAAAGCAAACATCACTATTTGTGTTCATCTTATCACCCTTTTTGCCACATATTGTTCCACCATTCGGATGACCTGTGCTGGTGTCACGCAAGTATTTCTTAATTGAACGGACATGCGTCCCATTATTTTTCTTTAAAATACATTACAGAATTCTATGTGGTTATTGAGAATGGGACTGTCATGCTCTAAAATGTTTTTTTTTCTGTAATAATCATATATGCTTCACCAAGTGCACTCTTTGAATCACAGAGTAGACATCTTTCATCTATGACCCACTACTGATGTTGATTAGCGATGGGGAAGCTGTTGAACATATGGGACAGGCATGAGCCCGGTGTATGTCTGACTCTAATGTAGGTAGAGTGCATCAGGACCAAGCATACTAAAACTTCACAAAAAGTGTCTTGCTGGGAAGTCA
The DNA here is from genome assembly GCF_040938575.1 of Ambystoma mexicanum. Lineage (NCBI taxonomy): Eukaryota > Metazoa > Chordata > Amphibia > Caudata > Ambystomatidae > Ambystoma > Ambystoma mexicanum. The sequence goes on from NC_090935.1 coordinate 846,839,097, forward strand.
AGTTTCTCTGGGCGGGTTCACCCCACTGCAAGTTTTCCTATTGGACTTTGCCGTGGGTCCTCAGGTGGTGTTCCAGTACTGCGTTCCAATTGGGAGAAGAATTTTAACTAGCCAATCAGAGAACTCAAGGCTGCTCTTGAGTGTGGTGGCACTTCCGTTTGCCAGAGGGTGTGACTGACAGTGGGCAGGCAGCCAGTGTAAGCTGCAACCTCTACTTCAAATGTAGAAAGGAGGAGAGGCTTGGCAACCTAGTCTATGAGTAAGCACTGCCACAGCTGGTGCATGGATATGTATGATGATCACATATCATGGAAGTTCAGCACCCTCAAGTATAATGTAATGACAGTGACAATGAAGTGTCATATGACACTCGACCTCACTGCCAGTCACACAATCATGCAGAAAGTGGCGCAAGTTTTCCCTGACTCTCAACATGCACAAATGCCTTCTCGATGCATAGCATCGGGTCCAGCAGAGCCTGACCCAGTGGCATCATCAACGATCAGACCGACCGTGTCTTTACCACCCCTAGCAGTGTGACTTATTGGTTGAGTCTAGAGTGTTGTGGTACTTGAGCATGGTAAAAGAGACCAAAAGAGAGTAGAAGGATGAGGCATGCAGACACACACTGCCTGTATTATGTCAGATGTGTACATCAGGGAAGATGGACGAAATGGAAAAGGAAAATGCTGTGTTGATGCACATTCCCGAGCACCATCCTACCCTCCAGTAGGTGATTGAGCAAGAGGAAAGAAAAAGAAGAGAAACAGTACAGAAGAAATGAAAGGCATAGTGAAACATGCACGCGTGGCTCTACTGGTAGGAAGATCAAAAAGAATCTGAAGCAGAAGCACCAGTTTGAGAGTGCAGTACGATGTTCTAGCTTCACTAGTAGTTAGAGATAAATGGGCTGAGGCTGAACTACGAGGAAGCACAATTTCACCATCAACCTGCATGAATAAAGAAAACTCATAGAATCGGGCACCACTGCAAGGTACAGTCGGATAGATCAAGGCAACACTACCAGGGATGTAGAATCTTTCTGTCGGGCTGAGTCATTGAGTTTGAGGTGCATCTGTCCACAGGAATCTTGGTGGGGCTGGTCCTTAATTGAAGCAGAATTTCTATTGGTCACAATGTCAAGGTTAAATAGAATGAATAAAGAAGATGCCTGGAATTGGACCTGACTGGAAAGACTGGCGGGGGTATCCTGTACTATGGTACAGTGACTACCCAAACCCCCACAAAGGAATGTCCTCACATTATGTTAGGTGATACCCTAGTTGTTTTATTAACTAATATAAAAGGTATGTGGATACATACAAATAATAAGAATAAGACTCATTTTGCACACAGAAAGGTAATCAAATAGTGTACTCAATCTATACAGTACTAAGTGATACCCTTAGATTCAGTTACAATGTACCAAATGCTGACAGTTATTAAAATGTATTACATTATTAGGCACAGTTTAACCTCTTAGACATTACAGTAGAAATGCAGGCAAGGTTGAGAATAGAAAATGCAATACTGTGTGAGGATCCCACCACCTGGGCGAAGAAAAATATAAGTTTCACTTTGCTTTTAAAACAATGCACAGTTTATATATGTTAAGTAATTGTCTGTTTTTATTTTCTACAGATCCCACCACCCCAAACAACCTGGGAAGGTACAGGAGAACAGTATCCACAATGAACCTGGAACCCCCTTGGGTGAACCCTGAGGTTGGAAGACACTGTTCGTCGTCACAGTAGCGTGGGTACCATGGGAGGCGAAGTGGTGGTGTTTCTTGGTTTTACTCAATGATGCCCCACAAAGATGGACCCCTTCTGTAGGAAAGAGTCACTGGGACATCAGTGTCAAGCAGGAGAAGGGAACCAATAAGTGTCAGAAAGGCAGCAGTTAATGTCTGTCACAGTGGCCTCTTTCATCGGGTTTCTACGCCGGCTGTGGATGTCCAACGAAGAGGAAACTCACTGTGGACCGCAACAAGACTTGGGAAGTGAGGATGAGTCCATTGGTTTTCATCAATGACCTTCTGTGGTGATGGGTGCAGTGACAAAATTAGGTATTGGGATTTGTTATTTCACGGTTGGCTGCTGTTCGTTCTTTGGTCCAACACCAGCAGCACAGATAATAGGATGGTTTCTGGTGACTTGGACTCCAGCACTGAACTTCTCTTTTGGCCACCACCAAGTTTGGATCCTCGGGACTCGATCTTCAGTTCGAAATGGCATGAAAACCACCAGTCAGCACTTCTCTACGGCAGGCGACACTGGAGTTCCTCGGCCGTAGAAAGGTGATAGATGTAGAGGTTGCAGTGTCTTTTGAATATTCCTTTGGTTGGTTGTAACTTTACAAGATCCATCCATCAGGCAGCACCATGCCAGGGTACCCCCTCTTCTGGTTGATACACAGAAACCTGGCCTCCCAGCGGTCACAAACAGCCTCCGGACCCTGGATGATGCTGGTGGACTTCTTTGGCTCACACTGTCCAGAAACTCCTCTTCAGGACCCACAATGTTATATCCTCAGGACCGCAGGCACTCAGGACTGGGTTCTAGGACACTTCAGGTGAAGAGCAGAAGTTGCACAAAGTTCCCTCATAGCTACAGGAAGAGGTCACCTGTTGAGCTCCTCTCTCATTCAGTCTTTGATTCAGCAAAGCAGCTTTTGGATTTGTTGAAGAGTTGCAGCTGCAGTCTTCTTCCTCCAGCTGGATTCAGGATACAAGCTTCAGGAATACCCCAGGTTTCTTCTTCTGGCTTCTGATGTCAGCTTCAGACACAGAGGTAAGTGAGGGGTCCCTTGCTATATACTAATGTCCCCCATTCACCCAGGCAGAGCTAGCCTCATTCAGCCAATCACACAGCAGTGTATTCATCAGTCAGCATCCAATCAGGTTCACATGCATTCAGGCCATTCACCCAAATCCAGACCCCCAAAATAGTGAATTTGTATTGGAGGCCACTACCAACCTTTCAGATCTCACACCACATTAGTTCCTGTATCAGTTAGGGCTTGCTTAGTCAGACCACAAGCATTGCGACACAAGCAAAACCAGACACCCACATCACAGAATGTGATTCGACTCCTCTCCATTCATTCAGGTCCTTCCCCGTTCATGTACCAAAACAAGCAGTCCCAATGTAGTAGGGGGAGCCCCAGAGCCATATATGGTCCTTCCACCCAACATCCAATCAGGGGAAGGCAACAGAGCCAGGGTTTCTCGGGACTTTGAGAAATAAGAAGGGAAAGGCAGAACGCCAGGGGGGGCATTTTGCCTTTGTTTCAGAATCCATCGATTCTTATGGCAGGGCCTGGGTATTCCAAAATGGGGGAGACTCAAAACCACTTCTGAATCAGCATGTAGCTGCCATCAGCCCATGCCCATGCTTCGTGGGCCACACACAGGTGTTCAAAAACAAACACTAAAGGTAGTAAGGTGCACCCCTACCCATTGGTGTAATACGGGTATCCCATGGGTCTTTGTTCACCAAGAATAGACAAATGAAGAGCTGCACTGCAATTGGGTTCAAACTGGCCTCCTGTGCAGAAAACATATAGAAAACAATTACAGGGAAGTGATAGGACAAGAACACCCTTCATCTGCATAAGCCACTTTAAAGGCGTATGGTTAGTTTGCATCTTAAAGGCTGACACAGTAAGCCATGGTATAAACGCCTAAGTCTCCAAACTATGCTAAAGCATTCCTTTTCAACATTGGCCCACCTAAGTTCTCTACCTTTCAGTTGCCTACTAAAGAAGATTATGGGATGTTCTCTCCCTTTGTCGTCCAACTGGGACAAGACAGCACCAATTCCTGTGCCACTGGCATCAGTTTGTACAATAAAGGGTCGACTGTATTCAGGGTCACACAACACAGGTGCCTTACAGAGACCTTCCTTCAAGCCATCAAATTCCCTTTGACAGTCTTCACTCAAATTAACCTTCTTTCGCTGCATGGGGATGTCAGAAATGTCAGAGGGGCAGCTATGGTGCCATAGTCTGACATGTAGTTCCTGTAGTGCCCTGTGAGGCCCAAAGAAGCTCTCAGCTAGGTTTGAGTATGTGGGATCTCCCATTCCTGTACAGCTTGTACATTGCTTGGGAGAGGTTGGATTTGACCCCTTCCTACCACATGACCAAGGTAATTGACCTTCCCCATGGCTATCTGGCACTTGGTCTCCTTGATAGTGAGGTTGACCCTTTTCATGGCCTGCAACACAGTGGTCTGAAGTGATTGTGGCACCAGTGTGGCACATTATGCCTACTGTTGTGAAGGTCTTCTTATCAAGAGATACTTGAGTGTTTGTAAAGTTAGTGAGTTTAAAGTTATTTTTAGTGCCTTCTGCATTGTATCTTAAAAGCATTAATATTACATATTGGGTATTTGTATCTATTTGTGTGTTGGATAGGTTGCCTGAATTGAAAAATTGGCATAATATGCAATGATATGCATTTTGGAGAAGTTGTTGAAATGGAATCGAATTGCATTCTGGTATATATACATACACAAATTGTTCATTAGGATGTGCTCTTGTGAAAAAATGGTTACAGAGACTGCATATATGTTTCCACGTGTATGAAATGTGTTAGACTTAATTTATATGAATGTGTTTTGTCTCTAGCACTTTTAGTAAGTACATTAAAAATACATGAGGATCTTCCTGTGTGTTTATGGTTCATTTAACAGTTCCTGCACAGTAGTCCAATTCCTGTCTTATTCACGAGACACTATAGATAGTGGTAGGTTTTTAGGGGCATTTTTGTGTAGGATGAGCATGTGTAAACACAGCTGCCCTGAGCCGTTTAAGTACACATTGTCCACAATTGGTGGCAATTTGCATAGTAAATTGATTGCTATTTTTGCATAGCAATTTACTCCAGTTGTGTTGCAGAATTTAAAAGGGCCAGAAAATGTTTAGTTTGTTTTTTGTTGTTTTTTTTGTTGCTGGGATTGTGGGGAGATCTGCTATAGTTTCTGTTTGTACTAGTTTAAAGTTTGTTTTTTAGGTACAGGGTGAATATCCATATGTGGAGTGTACAGTGCATGCAGTCTGGTGTATCCTAGGATGCAGGGAATGTCAGTGTTGGCTTTGTTAGCATCAAAGTTAATTAAGACTAGATCAGAGAGTGTACAAAGACATGAAAGTGCAACGTAATTCATACCTTCTTTGAAGACTTTGATGCCAATGTCAACAAGTGCATGATCGAGAGACTTTACAACTTCTGAATGGTAATATCATATACAAGAGACACAGAGAATTGTTCTATGCGTACGCACATATCTTTGAAAAGAGGAAAACGTGCTGTTGTACAGGGGAGTTATTTTCGCTTCTCTAACTTTGTCAAAACTGATGTTGAACCATTGGATAATGTTTTCATTTGCTTATGTTTGGAAGCTAACCACTGTAGCAATTGCTCCATTGACTAAACCTTGTTTGATGTAAAGGTTGTGTTTTGGTTTAGTCACAGAACTAATAGTTATTCCAATCTAGAGATGTGTTTGAGATACATTTGTCTAGGTTACTTAGTAGTGCTGTTGCTTGTTGACACATACAAAGTGTAATGCCATGCACTTCTAGTTTGGTTGTGCTGCTGAATTGGATTATCTTTTGCATCTGATTTCTTAGCATTGTTTCATTGAATTGTTTATAGTCTGCAAGTGTTTGCATTAAGCACTTTCATTTTTGCTTTTGTTTAATTTAATTGATCCATTACACCTGGTGGAGATGTGTTTTTGTTCACACAGCTCATGCATTAGTCTACTGTTCAACGATAATCTTATGTCATTGGTAAGCACACCAGTTCAATATTTGTTAAGATCTGAGCATATGTTAGATCTTCAGACTGACACATGTTGTGTGCAAGTTCCATATAATGAAAATTACACCACAGATTGACTTTTCCTATGCTGCTGAGTGTTTTATGTCATGCTTCATAGCCTAATGTTTTGAATATGGGATGCCCTTTGACTGGTGTTAACAGTCGGAGGTCACCAAAAACATTAACATGTTTTCCTCCAAAGAGTTTTTCGTATCAACGTTTTAGGACTTGCTGCATTCTTCAACAAATTAATGCAAGCATTAGGTTGTAAAACATGCTTACTTCATCTACTTGGAGGACATTTATTTGTCATAGAATTCTGCTTACTTTGTTAACAGCTTCTGCTGACAATTTATATTAACAGTAGGAGGTCTCCAAAAACAATAACATGTTTTCCTCCAAAGAGTTTTCGTATCACGATTTTATGACTTTCTGCATTCTTTCGATGAATTAATGCAAGCATTAGGTTGGAAAACATGCTTACTTCATCTACTTGGAGGACATTTGTTTGTCATAGAATTCTGCTTACTTCGTTAACAGCTTCTGCTGACAATTTGTAATATACTAATTTGTTTGGTTTTCTACTGGGAGGAGGACTAATTGGTGTAAAGTTACACCTCATATGCTGTAAGCAGCTAGACCTCTGGGGGCTGTTGAAAAAATTGAAATGTTATTCGTTTTGTCTTCTACACATTTTCTGATTGTTTTAATTAAAAGGGCTTTCCCAGAACAAGCTTCACCACTTACATATAAGAGAAGAGGTTTGCAATGTTTACAACTATGGGTATTATTTGCATGTTTTAGTCCAGGTTCGAGTTTTCAGTGACTTCTATGTTCATCAATTTACTGTGATTTGAGCACTGACAAATCATCCATAGATCGTTTGGACTGATACATGGTGCATTGTATCTCATTCATTGCAATGTCTGCTTAATTTTGAATGAGTGGTTATCCAAGTGGTTTTTGGCTTCCTGTTAATGATGGTTGACTTCCTTCAGAAGAGTCTTGATCTAGTGTTGTTTCTATTTCTTCGTGTTGTTGGTGTTAATTGTCCAACATTTTTTTCCACTGTTCAAAATTGTCATTAATTATTTTGTTTTAATTTGGCTTGAATGCAGTTTCAAATTTGTCATGGTCACCTAACAATTCTTCCTCTTTTCTCCAAGGTTTGAATACTTGCAGTAAGACCATTTAATACAGTTTTCTAAGTTGTGTAGCTGTAAATGATAACTTTCCATGGTAAATTAGACTGGATTTTGAAAGCCTTACTAGGCTTTCTTCACAATTTAATACTGAGTATTTGCATGTTGTCTCATTTGGAATAACATTATTTTTGCAGGTATAGTTTTTGGATACATCATAGAGGCAGATGTTTTCCAAAGCAGCACTTCTGCTTGGATAGTATGTGTCAATCAGATATTTGTTTTAAATGTCTTGGCTGTTAGGATCGTCTGTGACTCTAGATTTGATTTCTTGATAGGATTTAAGTACTCTTTTTCACGATGAATCTGGACCAAGATTGACCCAGAGAATGTTCTCGGATTTCCCATATAAGGATGTCTCTGTTAAAAGAGCTGCAGCGTTGTAGGACACACATTCTCTATGTGACATCATTTAGATACCAAAGATGTACAATTTTTGTGAAAGGGTTTTGTCAGATGATATGTCATCCCAAAGGCCTTTTAACTCAGCTTTGGTGAGATAGGCTGTGACATACATTGCAATGGCAGTTAAATTGTCTGCAATGTATTGAACGTCTATGTTACCATTCCACAAGAGGGAAATGATAGGATTGTAATAATTGATGTACTTGAATGCTTCATCACCTCTAATGTTGTGTGTACCTTTTGGAGATTTGTCTTTTACACTGTGCATAACTAAAGACAGGATACTATTTGCATGACCTTTGGCACAAACCGCTCTAGGGAATCCAAAGAAACATTTGGTGAAGTAATTCCCTGTGTTTTGTATCAATGATGGCTGTATCTGCCATACTTAAGCCTTTGGAAACATAACATTGGGTTCCATAGGTAATTATGTGTGACTTTTGAAGGTATGTCACAGATAATGTAGTTTTCAGTAAATTTGAAAACAGTATCATCACTGTTGTGGCCAAATTTGGGAGCATTTTTAATCCACAAAAGCATGTGGATGGGTGGCGCTCCTCTGGATTGATATTCTTTCCTCCAAAAGAATTGTTATACTTCTCTGAGTGAGGGAAAGTTTTTATCACAGATGAAGTGTAACATGATCAGGAAACAATGGTGAAATGATCTTGAGACATTGACAGGATCGAGAGAAAAGCGTTCTCCTGAACCGTTTATGTCTATTCCTTCTTTATTTTGTTTTGCAGTGGGTCGAAGGTCATGCAAGTCCTCCCATGCATATTCTGTACCCCTTACAGACACAAACCATGTCAGGGGACCTAGGTTCCTTAACATACAAAGTAAATCAGAATGACATCAGGACCAATATTCCATTATACAACGCATATTTGCCAAGAAATGTGTAAAACTTGACTGCCACACTTCATCTGTTTCTTTTGTAGGAGTTTAGTAGCTTACCTGTTTAGAAAATAGGTGCTTTTTTATGTGTGTTTGCAACTACATAACATAGAGTTTCTGGTTTGCTTTCAAACAAGAAATTGACATTGTATTCAACATTTTGCCGGTATTGTAGATCTTCATAATACATTTGTATAGAATGATATTGTGATGCACTGATTTGTATGGGTCTTTCATCATGTCTTCCTCCTTTTCCTGTAGGAAAGAGTAGGGGAAATAACGTACTTTTAAAACAATTTCCCAGACACGTTGTTAAATTGTTTTCTTTTAATGTTTTACTGTGGCTACATCGACATTGCTTGATACAGTTTGAGGTTCATTTTCAGTTGTAACTTTTTTACTATATATTGTTTTTTTTTTCTTTTTTCAAGCCGGAGATTAGTTTTGTTAGTGGTGACTCTCATACTTTACAAGAGCACAATTACTCTTTTTATCTACTTGATTTCTTCTTTGTTTTCTACAGAGCTGAGTTTTAGTAGGCATTGTTTTCTAAATGTTAGAACAGATAAAGTGTGTATTTTAATTGTATACGAGGGTTCTGTGGTGTTATTGTACAGGGATGAGGAAGAGTGGTGCATGGATAATAATGTGCTTTAGTATTGGTTACTGTGATGAGGAAGAGTAGAGTTATGTAGTAGGATGTGGAAGAGGAATGCATAGATAGTGCAAGCTATGGAGTGAAATACTTGTAAAGGTTGTAGACCTCGTGTGTAGTGGTATAAGGAAGAGAGATGTGAGGATCATGCTAAATAACAGGATTTCAGTAATGGTATGATGAAGTTGGAAAATGGAGCAAGGAATGTGTTGGTGTTACTTAAATCATATGAGGGAGAGCGTCGCAAGTATAAACATATAGGCAAATGTTGGGTATTGAGACGAGGAAGATGGGTGTTGGAGCAATAATCTAGATTATAGTTGGTTACTTCAATGTGTAAGAGGAATGTGTAGATAAAAGGAAGTATTTAGAACAACCTTTGTACAAGAAGAGGTTGTAGACATCTGGTATAGTGGTATGAGGAAGAAGGGTGTGAGGATGATACAGAATAATGCATTTTGAGGAAGGGGAAATGGAGCAAGGAATGCATTGGTGTTAGTTAAGTGATATGAGAGAGAGAGTTATAAATATAAACACATAGGTACATGTTAGGTACTCAGATGAGGAAGAGTGGTGTTTGAGTACAAATATAGAATATAGTTGGGTAGTATGACATGGAGTATGATGTGGAAGAGGACTGTGTAAATGATGGGAGGAATGGACTAAAGCATTTGTTGAGTAAGATTTTGTAGACATGGGTTGTGATATGAGAACGAGGGATGGGGATAAGAGTACATATTGTGATGTGAGTATTGGTATGAGTAAGGGGGAACTATGGGAATTAATGCATTGTTCTTAGTGAGGTCACATGAGGTAGAGTGTTTTCAACATGAAGATATAGGTTAATGCTGGGTAATGGGATGAGGGAGTGGCTGTTGGAGTAATAATATAGATTATAATTGCATAGTAGGATGTGGAAAGTAATGTGCAGAGAATGAGAGGTATTGAACAAAATACTTGTAGAGGAATAGTTTATAGATGTCTGGTGTAGCGGTATGAGCTAGAGTGATATGAAGATAATAAAAAATAATGTAATTTCAGTAATGTTATGAGGAAGAGGAAATATTGCAACGAATAGATAGTTGTTAGTGAAGGTACATGAGAGAGAAAGGTTCTAATACTGTGGGGGTCATTACGAGGTTGGAGGTAGCCATGGCACTATTAGCGCCATGGCTACCCCATTACCGCATACCAGGTCTGGGTTCCCTAAATGGGGAGTACTGGGCCATTCCAACCTTGGAGGACCCGGTATATCCTCATTCAGGGAACCCATCCCCATTCCCATTCGAGCCCCCATAGGGCTCAATGGGAATGGGGACCATGCTAACAAGGGACCCGTTAATAACGGGCCCGTTGTTAGCATGCTGGTCTTTTAGCGGCTCCCACTAAGGGCGCCTGGTAAAACCAGCCGCCCTTAGCGGGAGTCGCTAAAGGGCCTCGTAATGCGGCGGTAAGGGGTTAGCGGCACCATTAACCCCTTACCGCCAAGATCGTAATGACCCCCTGTGTAGTGTTGGGTAAATGATATATTCCAATTGGGAAATGGTTTGTGGAAGAGGTATGTATATGTGCTGGGGATTGTGTGATAAATTATTTGTAGTGTTATGGGTTGCAAAGTGGTGTTGTTATTTAATAAGGCAGTGGTGCTAAGGAGGAATGTTGTTCTGTAATGGAAAAGAGAGTGATTGTTTGAATGCAAGGAGGAAGTGTGTAATGGAATAGAATATAGTATGAAAGGACAGTTTAGGATAATACACAGTATAGGTGTGTTATTACAATTGGTGTGACTTACATGGCACATTAATATACTTTGTAGAAATGGCAGAGTCTTGTATAGGTTTCTATGGTAATCTTTTTTCTGTAAATGTTAAAAGAAATGTATTTGGCACATGTGATAATTGGGGACTGTTATACATAGTGGGGCATGGTCCAGCGAGTTCAAGGGCACAGAGAAGAGCCCTCCACCCCCACTTGGTATAAGGGGCCTTAAGGTGATTTAAGGTGATTTTCATCATCCTAAATCACCTATCATCATCTTTGTTTTGTGATGTGAACTGGTCATTAGTGTGTTGTGTGAGGAGGTGTGTGGGTTATTGCCATCATGATGGGGCACATTTTAATAATTATCAGACTAGAGTACTGTTCACCTTAAGAAATGTATATTTTGATAGACCTTATATAAATTAAATTATGGCACATGTTATGAAGGATCATGAGGACCCAGCACAATACACATTACAGATTCAGGGTATGTGGAATGCTGATATAGGGGTATCATGGGATAAGTCTATAGAAATATTTTATCACATACTGAAGCAAGGACTCCCATAGGAGGTGCAGAAAGATTTGGATAAGGTAGTAGGGATTGAGGCTAAGGGATGTTCAGAGATTCAGGCAACTTTTGTGCATCATTGCAATCAACAACAGGAGAAGAGAAAGGAAGTATTGGATAACACACAGAAAGCTGAAGCGAAATGAGTCCAGACAGAATGATCAAAGTTGAGTATAGAAGGAGCAGTGATCATGGGTCCACCTGTGGGGCCGGTAGAACAATAAATGCCACTGGTGGACATGAGGGGGGTGCCGGAAAGGGTGGGAGGATATGAATATTATCCATACAACAACAGGTACTTAGGAGGGTGTCAGGAACATCATTCAAGAGGAAGAGGGGACTTAAGATGTTTTTTGAAGAGGTAGAGGAGGAGTATTTGGCGAGATGGGGCTGAGATTTGGTGGACCTTGGCTGTGTTGTTCACGTGTAAAAATGGGCCATTTTGCGCGAGAGTGTAGGAATAGGCAAGCAGCTGGGTATAAACCCGTGTATATCTCAGTCGGCTGATGGCTCTGGTCACATATCCACAGCAGTATGGGATGATGCCTCTGAGTGCCCCATATGGCACAGCACTCACACAGGTGCCCCAGCAGGGACACCAGCCCCCGTACCAGTCATACACCATTATCACAACAGATGCAACAGCAGCAGGGACACCCACTTTTACTAAATAGCACACCCATGTACACATAAAAACAAGCACAACAGTCAGCACCACAGGTACAGGAGGAAAATACCTTACCACACGGCAGAGGGACACACCACCAGGGGGTGAGTATGGTGGGCAGGTAACCCTGTCCTCTGCCCAGGATCAAACACCCTCCCTGAATAGGACAGCCCACAAAGAGCTTTGGCATGATAACATGAACATTATATAGTTAAGGTGCCACTAGAGCAATACCATTGCACCCAGATGTGTTAATGTATGGAGTGTATGTGTTGTTGAGCTGGGAGCCAGGTAGATGAAACAAGTCATGGAGGGTGACATCAGAAGTTTTGTTTTGGCATGCAATGCAACAAGAGCAGGGCATCAGATGGGCAGTTGTTTCAGGATGTTGACAATGATGGTGAAATGATCCTGCAGGTTTGTATCACATGTCAAATAATGATTCTGCATAGGAATGTCCCTTGTCCTATACTTATTTTGCTAAATGCATGCCTGCATAATTACAGAAAGATTTGTTACCAATCCCAAGCACTTTATGGACAGGCAACCCCCCATGCTGCACGATTCTTGAAGAGCATAGGGCAGGCCATATCAAGTTGAAACAAGAAGCAATGTTACCGAGAGTGTGAGAATGTCAATTATATAGAGAGGCAGATAGAGAATACATGAGACAATTGTTGTGTTATTGCAGCAAAGAATTACAGTACCCTCAGGATCCCAGTGTAACATGCCATATATCCAGTCAATAAAAGCAAAAGAGTAAATTGGAGGATGATACAGGATGTATGTATCTTAAATAACATTTTTGTGGCTGAATCGCTGTTTTACCGAACCCCGTCACGATCCTTTGCAGTATACCAACTAAGGCCACACACTTTACTGTCATTGATTTAAAACATATTGATCTTTTCTATTATATTCCATCCAGATTCACAATATCTCACCACAAAGGTTCAAACATACTAGACTCCCTCAGTGGTATTGTGAATTTCCCAGTATTTTTAACAGAGTATTACACATGGATTTGGGCAGCCTACATGTACCGAGTACGATCATCCAGTATGTAAATTACCTCTTTATGTGCAGGGCAACAGAAGAAGTGTGTAGGTAAGATTTGATTAAACTGTTGCAATTGTTTGCAGACAAAGGATACAAAGTGGACAAGGACAAAATGCAGTACTGTCAAAAAGAGGGAGTCTACTTGGGACAGATTGTATCCTCTGCAGGGAAACCAGCAACACCAGAACGGGCAGCTGCAGTACAGAACACAGCATAGCCTGTGACCATGAACGAAATGCAACAGTTCTTGGAATGTGTATCCATTGTATAGGATGGATGTTTGACTATTATACTTACACAAAAGCCCTACTGCAGGGACTCAAGGAGGCACAAAAAGGGACATGTCACTCACATGGACAACAGGAATGATAACATGTTTCCAGGAGCTCGAAGATGCCATAAGCAACGCACCATCATTAGCAACCCTTGATCATGCAAAATAAATGTATCTATTCTCACATTGCAATGCACAATTGACTGCAGTATTGGCTCAGTATGCATCACTGGGACACAAATCCTTATCATATGACAGTGGCATATTAGAGTCAGTGATGCAGGGTCAATGCCCTTGTGAGCTGGCACTGGCCGCTGCAATCTTTTCCCATCAAAAGATCTGCGACAATCTCTATGGGGTGTTCAGTCACATTATAAGTAGAGCAAGCAGTGTTTGCAATTCTTGAAAGATCGAAATCTACTTAAACTACACAAAGGACCTCAGCATACAAAGTAATTCTCTCAAGCCCATCCATTCACATTGTGAGATATCCCACAGTAAACCCATCTACGTGTATTGCTATACTTGTTGTGGAAGGAGAGGAAGTGTATGATTGTGTCACTTATGAAGGCCCTGAAGATGATTTATTAAAAGCTTTGTGAGATATCCCACAGTAAACCCATCTACGTGTATTGCTATACTTGTTGTGGAAGGAGAGGAAATGTATGATTGTGTCACTTATGAAGGCCCTGTAGATGATTTATTAAAAGCTAGAGAGGATGCACTTGTGGAGGGGAAAGTTCTCTTCATTGGTGGGTCATTGATGATTGATCAGGAGATGGGCCAGAGACACAAACGTGCAGCAGTGGTGCACTTTATAGCTGGAAAATATGAAGTACTAGTACAAAAAGTTAAACCAGACACTATTCGGCTCAGGCAGCAGAACTGATTGCATTAATTGAATTATCAATTGACCAATTACTCGGATTCCGCATCGCCTCGACTGTACATTCAGGGTTGTCAAGATGGAAAAGGAGGAGATTACAGAGGTCTGATAGCTCACCTGTACCACAAGCGGCCTTATTAGAGAAATTGATGTATGCTTTGTCCCGCCCAACGTTAGGAGCAGTTGTTCAATACACCACCGACACCCAGAATACAGACCCTGTTTCTCTTGGCATCAATGCAGCAGATAAGGATGCCAAAGATGCAGCGTATAACAGGGATCCATATGTCAATATATACCGTGAGGTGGCAACCCAACAGTTACAATTAACAATCCGATACAATGTAATGCAGATTACATAAATAATTGAATGACAGGGCTAAGAACCTCACAATGAGAAGGACCTTTATATATGATATGATATATTGTATGTTATTTATAACGCGCTTAATACCCAGAGTTTTTCGAAGCGTCGACCCGGGGATTAAACCTGAGCTATCCTCCGGAGACTGATTACACTGTAATTACATTTTAGATTACACTGGGTTACTCACAGTCACGGACCAATTTGATTTGGAGGCGAAATGTGACAGGTAAGGTGGTAATATCACAGGAGTTGCTAATGGTTGTTTTTGAGCAGTGAACTACTCGGTGCATGTTTCTAAACATCATATTGCTGCTGACATTCAGGAGGACTGGTTTGTCCCAATTTATAGGAATTTATCAACACATTTGCGGCAAATTGCACAACATGTGATATGTACAAAACAGGCCAGAAGCTCAAGACACTTTGTGGCACATTGTCCCGTCCCACTGGTCCATTCCGCGAGCATCACATAGGCTACATGGATATGATAAACAGGTGTAGTAATATCATTACCTAATTGTTGTGGTGTCTTTTCTCCCATTTGGCCGAGGCTGGTCAAGAGCACACCCGGATGCAAAATTACAGCATTTTTTTAAAAAAAGTTTATTTTAAAGAGAGTTACATCAGAACAAAGCATCACAAAATCAGCAGCATAATTCCATCCTTACAACAAGCTGATATTCATAGCACAACAAACAATGTTTACTTTTCATGGAGCAGACGGGGGAGTAAAGTTGTTATCCGACAACATATTACAGAAGTAGTTTCTAAAGGGGGCCCAAATATCTTTAGGGCTGCATGTTGCAGACACAGTTAACACAAATTGCTCTTTGCGCTCATTTACCATAGTAAGTTCTCTAAGGAAATATTCCTTACGGGGTGTATTAATTGAATTCCAGCACTTTAATATGCAGCATTTAGCAACTATATATGCTACATGAAATAGTTGTCTGGTAGTTTCTGCCGTTTTACCTATATCACCAAACAGATATTTTAGTGGTGAAGGGGAATCAGAGATAGAAGTGATCTCCTCCAGGATTTCTGCTACCTCATCCCAGAATTTTGCCACCAGGGGGCAAGACCAGTACATATGATATGCATTTGCGTTAACAGCATCGCATTTCAGACATCTCCCTGTGCAGTTCTCCACAAATTTAGCCAGTTTAAGAGGGGAATAGTGTAACGGATTAAGTATTTTAAATTGGATTAATCTCAAACCTGAATTCAGGGAAACTGACCTAGTGAGCTGACAGCATCTGGGCCATTTTTCGTCGCTGATTGTGTACCCCAAGTCATGGTTCCAGGTTTCCTTCATGGTGTTGAGGGAAGGTAAGTGTGTTTGAATTAGAGTGTACAGAATAGATAACCCTTTCTTCTGCCTGTCTGTCGCTGTTATAGCCCTTGTACATTCGTGTATAGGGGGTTCTGCAGGGAATGTTGACCATTTAGCTGCAAATGTGGCAATTCAAATGTTGAAAGTGGAATCGCTTATGCTGCCCACTCCCCATTGCGTCCACAAAGTCCTTCAGTTCGATATACCTGCCCTCTGGGAACATATCACGCATTTTAAAGTGTTTAGCCAGATTCCAAAGCTTCTGAAGTGATTTATCAAATGTGGGGGCAATATTGGGGACATTCCATAAGGGGATTTCCTGGTCATAAGGGGTTCACAAGTCCGATCTATTTATATATTTTGAACCATGCATGTACGGTAGCACTCACTGGGTCAAACTTGCAGGAGTCCTTGTCATGATCTCTGCTTCCAAAAGGTCAGGACTTACCCAACTCCCTTGGAAGCAGACCCATAACCCAGGTTCCGAGTGCCAACCAGTCCCAATTGGGACCTTTTGGACCCTGTCCTGGCGCCAGTGGCACCAGGCTCATAAATATGCCCAGTCCCAGCGCTGGAAGCGCCGGGCTCATAATGCTTGGGTGGACTTACCTGCAGCAGACCATGCTGCTTACTTACCTGCCAGTTGCGCCTCTAATCCTCTTCTGTTTGGGACTACTTTTCCTGTTGGGTGGGGCAGGAGCCACTCCCTAGGTTCAGAACACTGGAACTCTTCTGGAAAGCAGGAACTCTTTTCTTACCTAGGCGAGGCTGTGGAAGGAGACACCTAAGCACTACAGGAGGCTATTTAAACCACACCCGATGGATGAATCTTGCTTTGCGTTATTCTGCATCCTCTGCAGCAGAACGCTCATTGTGTCTTCTGCATCTGATCCTGGGCCTAAGGGAAAAAGGCTTACCATCCTGAATCCAGTCTTCAGCAACACCTATAAAGACAAGAAAGAACAGGTTAGCACTACGGTCTTCAGTGACAGCGCTTCTCTTACCTGGTCCATCGGCTGTCACCAACGCCTCGTGCTGCTTTCCGGCATCTGAAAGACAAAGGCTTACCTACTCTTCGCGTGCTCCGGAGGTCTTCGCACTGCATTCCGGCATCTGAAAGACAAAAGCTTACCAACTCTTTGCACGCTCCGGAGGCCTTCGGCGCTGCATCCCGCATCTGAAAGACAAAAGAAGGTGCGTTTAAAGACATTGGGTAACTTTATTACTCACGTGCCATTACTCCTTCCCACGCCGAACCCAGTGGGTATTCCGGCACCCTTCAGCAGCTCCGAACTTGTACCTGCAAGATAAAAGGACAGTTAGTGTGCATCGTGAAGCAGGCAACAAGCGCTTACTTACGTGCTTCCAGGCGCTTCTATTCCTCACACGGGTTCCATCCTCAACTCACTTCAGCCCGTCATCCGCCATCGCCGGAACCCTGCAAAACAAGAGACATCATTACAAAAGACTTTTAAAGACATTTGAAATACTCGGAACTTACCGTTCGTGCAATAAACGACGGACAGCAGTCCTCTGAGGTCAAGAGGCCTGCACCCTTATCCAGTGAAGAAACTGGTTACGGCACCCTGCCCCGAGGCAGATGGAGAGCTCAGCATTCACTTACCTAAGGTGAGAGCGTTAACCTTTGGGGTTCTACAGGAGAAGAGAAAGGGAAGAAGAGGGAGACACCCAATAACCCCAGTTCATTAATCCCATATTTTCTATCTGCAGACATCTTACTCTTCGAGTCAGACATACAGTGCACAGAGGTCCAGCCCAAAGAGCCAACCGTGTGTTACACATCACCTTTGAAGATACGGTATTCGCCCAGTCAAGACCGGCGCCTCTGCGAGAATCAGGTGAGCGTTACAGTCCTTGTGTTTCAAGCTGAATATAACCGAGTGGACATCTATCTATGGGGATATGTGCTGCCTTGTCATTTGGGTCAAACCAGTGCTTGGCAAACTGTTCTTGGGCTACTAAGTAGTATAGCTCAAAGTCTGGGGCAGAAATGCCTCCGGTCGAGAATGGCTCGATTAATTTGGTCCATTTCATCCTGGCTGTCTTCCCGCCCCATATGAACGTGGTGACTAATGTTTGAAGTTTCCAAAAAAAAGATTGCCGGGCCACAGGGGTATGTTGCCAAAACAATAAAGTCATTTGGGGAGGAGTATCATCTCAAGAAGAGCCACTCGGCCATATAAGGAGATGGGAAGTCTGGTCCATAGCTGCAGCTTAACAGTAAATGATTGTAAAAGTGCCTCATGATTATCCATGTATAACGTGTGTTTGTCCCTGGACACCACCACGCCTAGATAGCGGACCCGGTCAGGGGACCATTTGAATCCGACCATGTCGGATAGATCTTGGGTAGCTGGGGTTAAAGGAAACAGTTCAGACTTGGAGATGTTAATTCTGTACCCAGAATATTCAGCGAATGTATGAATATCTGCCATAATTGGCTCCAGGTTAGCTTAGGGGTCCCGAACATACAGCAAGGTGTCATGAGCGTATAGGGAGTTTAAGTGAAGGGGTCCAGTCATTCTGATACCTCCATGTGTATGGCATTGCCAGATGAATTCTGCCATGGGTTCGATCATGAGGGCAAACAATATGGGGGAAAACGAACATCCCTGCCTGGTGCCCCTACCTAATGGAAAGAGGGATGAGATGGTATAGTTGGTGAGGACCTGGGTTTCGGGGTTGTGTACAAGAGCCGGACACAGTTGAGGAAGTATTGACCTAATCCAAAATGTTTAAGCACTGAAAATAAGTAGGACCATTAAACAGAATCAAAAGGCGTCTAGGTGTATAGGGTTGAAATCACTGTGTCAGCTTTGGGTTTAATCTGGGCCATCACACCAAAGAGATGTCTTAGGTTTAAGGCCATGGACCGTGTGGGAATGAAGCCCACCTGGTCTGGTGAACCAGTGAGGGCACATGTGGTAGGAGTCTGGTTGCGAGTATTTTAGCAAAAATCTTGGCATCAGTGTTAATAAGGGAGAGGGATCTATTAGAGGACAGGTCTTGTGGAGGGCGTTGCGGCTTAAGCAGCACAGTGATTACATCCTCTTCCAGGGATGGCGGGAGTGAGCCCTGTGTCATTGACTCCTCCCATACTTTTAATAATCTAGGGACCAGTTTGTCGTGATATTCTTTATATAGCTCTGCCCCCAGGCCATCTGAACCGGCGGCCTTACCCAATGTTAATGCCTTTATGGCAGCTATGACTTTGGCTAGTGTTATGGATGAGTCCAGTGCAAGCATGGTTTTGAGGAGAAGAGTTGGGAGCTCAATACCCTGCAGATAGTCAATTATCCCATGGACTTAGTGTCTCAGTTAAAGTATAAAGTTTTGTAAATTGATTGATTGACCATGTCATCCACAGGAGTATGTATACTGACAATTGGATTTCAGTGGCGTTCTGCTTTAAGCATGTTAGCTAGAGATTTCCCTGCTTTATTGCTCTCACCATACCTGCGGGCCCTGGCGGGGGGTGGCTATGTACAGGATTTCCCTATAGGCTAGTTTGTTAAATTCACCTAACGCATCATGGATTTTGGAGAGAACCTCTTTATTATGCGTGGCACTGTATTCTGCCTCCGCCCCTGCCTGTTCAGTTTCAGCTACTCCCAATTCCCTTCTGACAGCAGCTAGTAGAGCAGTGGACTTACCTGTAATGATGCATCATACCCATACCTTAAATGTCTCCCACAATGTGGAGTATGTGTGAAGATCTTTGAGTATGGCCGAGGGCATCCTCCAGCGCCTAGTCAGTGGGGCGCCTTCTTGCAAGGCCAGGGTGAGGGATATCGGAGAAAGGTCTGAGAGGGTACGTGGATATAAGTTGCATTCAACAACCGAATCCGCCAGGGATGAACTCACAAGCCAATAATCTATGCACGATTCCGACTCATGCACTGATGAGTAATATGTATATTGTTTCCCCAGTGGATGAAGTGCACGCCAGGCGTCTGTAATGAATACCTGAGACATAATATGTCATAGGGTGGATGCAGCTTTTGTGGGACCCCGGGGGGTTGTAGAGGATCGGTCGAGCGATGTATCTAGGATTGTATTGAAATCCCCACCCTACAATATCAGAGCGTCATCCTTTGTGTCCAATATACTCAGTATCATGCAGTAGAATTCGGGGTCATCTATATTGGGCCCATATATATTCACTATGACCACGGCCGGACCAGTTATCTCCCCCCACATGAGTACATATATGCCCTGGGCATCTATCATACTGTCCAGGTAAAAAAAGCCCACAGAGGGGTATACAAGAGTAAGGACACCTCTGGATTTAGCTGAATATTCCGTCCCATATCTGAGGGGGTCCCATCGTGGGAGAAAACTGGAAACCATCCTTTTAAGTGCGTGTGTTTCTTGAAGCAGTAGTACTTGGGGATTATGTCTCGCAACATATGCCGCAAACTTCCTGGCCTTAATCGGGTTCTTAAGCCCCCGTACATTCCAAGAGAGCAATGTAATAGTTATCCCCTTATGACCATGTGTTGTATGTGCCATTCCATAGAGGTGTCACCTCGAGTGCTAAGGCACAGTTCCGCTGATTGGACAGATCTTGTAGCAGTGTAACTCTCTGATTTTTAAACCATAGCAGTCCCAACGGTCCAGGGGTCATTCCAAACATGTCCTGGCATGGTGCTGTGGGTGAAACCTCCTGCCCTAACATTACTCCGCCTAATGCAGAGATCAGAACTTCCCATGCAGTTCCCCCTACCCCCACCCGCACCATCAACCCCAACCTGATGATGAACCCCATTGAACAACTTCTGGATCCTTCCAGGGGTGCTGATATCGCGGCTCACAACTGCCACGGTAGACCATCACTCAACCGGTGTGCAAAACAAGTGGTTGTTAGTGCCACCCTGGACACCTCTTTCTTTCTCTGATACAATTATGACAAAAAGATATTGGAGTAAACATGATCATTCAGCCGGATCTCTTCTATCTCCTGAGGAGTATGGGGGCCTGTTTTGATCATTTCTCAGTTCTTGTGACGGTAGCGGAATTGAGGCTTCTATGTAGTCCATCGGTTCCCTAGGGTGTTCAAAAAAGTGAGCACAACCTTCATGTTGTATGTGCAGTTTCACTGGGAAGATTAGTGCATACGGGACCTGTCGTAAGCGGAGTTGTTATTTGACCTGGTCGTATGATTTCCCCTGGGTAGATGTTAATATTGTTGCTTTCATGTCGGTGGGGGCCCTTTTCTCTCGCAAAGCGGAGATCTCTGTCCCTGTCTCTGTAGTTTAATAACCTGCCGATTATAGTTCAGGATGGGGCCCTGGGTTTAGGCGTCAGTGCTAGTGTGCGGTGGGCCCTCTCAACTAGGAAATGTTCAGAGAAGGCATGATCTCCAAACAAGGATTTCAGTAACGATTCTACATGTGTCTCCATAGGGCCCTTGCAGAAGGATTCCATCATTCCCACAATGCAAATATATTTCCTGCGGGATCGGGATTCCAAATCATCGCACTTTCCTCGTAGTTTGCCCATCTCGCTTTTCAACAGGGTAATCTCTCAATTGGCCCATGGAGTCTTCATTGTTACTTCTCCTTGATTCAGCCTCCGTTACATGTGCACATTCTTTCTACAAGCTGGCTTTTGATGAACCAATGGTGGCAACAATATCATCTCATTTCACATTAACTGACACAAATCCACTTTGTACCATGGTTAGGAGCTGTTCATATCTGGCATTCTCGGATGTGATTGTCGGGGGTTCAGCAAGTGGTGGAGGCATTGTGCCCAGAGCTTGGCTGCTTGTAAAGGAGTCAATAGGTCTAGTCTTTTTCGTCTTGGAGCGGCTCCCCTGGGTATCGCCAAGTAATCAAAGATTAGGCATTAATTTGCTACACACGTGGTCTGCACTCAAGTACTCGCATCAAAAGCGCAAGTTGTTGTATGTGTCTGTTATGTTTCTGTGGCAGCCCACAACTTAACTGACTTCCGTAGTGACCCTGGTACCTGCAGCAGTAATTTGGTAAAGCACTTGGATAGAGCTTAGCTACTTAGCAGTTCTGGTTCACAGCAGGGAGGGCACATAGGAGAGATGTACAATGGGGGTCGAGTGATCTTATGCAATCCCAGATGAGAACCAGACTAGATAGTGGTTATCGACAGGTGATTCAGGATATCTTGCGTGGGATTTTCACATTAGCAATGGGCTTATTCACTGAGTCATACGCAGGCGTCTTTATTTTGTAGAAAAGTGATGAACCCTCTGTCTGCGCTTCAATAGACTGTTAGGATGGGTTGTGCTCTCTCACGTATCTCAACAATGAGTTTGTATCGCCATTATTACCCTGACTTAGTTGGTCTCACAGCATGCTTTGGGTCCACAGCGTTATGCTTATTTACTATGATTACATGCAAATGAAAGATCTCCCAGTTCTCCGCTCTATTATGGCTGTGTGGGCAGGCTGCCTGATGTAATGCCAGTGCTTAGTGTCAGAGGGGTGTCTCAGTTGCCCCAGGCCCCTGCAGCATTCTGCTTACCGGATACTCAGTGAGGGTTCTGCAGCTCGGACCAGGGTGGACTCGCCTATATGTGGCACACTCCACAGGATAACCAACTTCTGTGTCATTACTCTGTCAGCAGGCGTACAACCACTTGTTTGGACAGTCTTTAATAGCCTCAAATGTCCTGTGCCCTCTCACGTATCCTCAGCAAGGATCAGATGCTTCTTCTGTATATCTTCGGGCTTTTCATTGAAGCCCAGGGGCTTGGCCTGTGGTACGGCACACCGAGAAGGCTCTGCCGTATGATGCTGTCGCACACCTTTACTTCCCGGAATGCCCCCAGGGATCATGGTCCCGCAAGAAACAGCGCAGAGAATAGTTATTACAGCCTCATCCGGCGCCGTGATTTTTTTCATAGTATGGTGTAGGGTCGTGGCGAAGTTAACTTCATGTGCAGTGCTGCGGACGCAGGGCACGCAACCCATAATGGAGACACCCAGATGAACCGCAACCTCAAGTGGCGCCTCTTCACTCACTGTTGGCCAGGCACTCGCATTTGCAGAGGGACTGCTACGTATGGCAAACAGTACGCTCCCCACAGACATCTGTTGCCGGCCCAGATCGGGTGCGGGTAACGTCCCCCCAGATCAGCACTGCAGTCCAAAGTCAGGGTCTTCAGCCTCCGATAGGTTGCCGGATGCCTAGCCTGAGGGTCCCGATCCACAGCCCCTGGGAGCTGGAGCTAGTCTTTTTCCACCAGGCCGGCTCCCGACCAATGCTCCACAGAGGAGAACAAGTCCAGCAGGTCCCAGCCAATCGGTCCTCTACCGGCGGGGGCCGGACACCACTCATGTAGGAGATGCCTGCGCAGGAGGAGCACCACGCCCCATTCTGCCCCCAGGTCCAGGGCGCACACCCCGCAATTTGGTGGGCCGTCCGAGGGCATTGTCTGCGCCGCAGCCGTAACCCGGTTCATGGCTACAGCAATCAATGTCTCTGCCTCAGGGTTCCACAGGGGGATACTCCTTTCATAAGGATACCGCTTTGGGTATCGCCAAGGCACACTGCTGCTGCAGGAAATCCAGCGGTAAAGACTGCGCGCCTCTATCCGGTGGCAGCACAGTCTCCGCCCACTTCGAGGCCCACAAGCATTTCCGAATCAGCAGGCTCGAGTGGTTGCCACATGGATCTCCCCTACAGCCTGTCATTTTCGCTGCCCTCGCTGGATCTAGCCAAGCAAATTTCTAGTCCAGTTTTTGACGTTTTTCCCTGGGGTTTGGACAAGAGATACACCCTTATGGTATGGTCTGATGCACATCGAGTAGATCTCCCGGGTGGCTACCGAACATGATTTTTTACTTCAAAAGGATTCTAGCCGGAGAGGAGCTCTCACCTTAGGTAGCCATCTTGTGTACGCGCAACAGCGCCCCCAGCCACAGCATTTTTAAAATGCAAGTTATTTCCAAATTGGGGAGTGTGTGAGGTCCTAAAATCTGATAACGGAATTCATTTTTTAATTATCTATTTAACGAAATAGTGTTCCTATTGGGGATAAAGCACACAATGTTATAATTTTTTCATTTTCAGGTCAACCGGAATGTAGAAAAGATGATCAGACTTTTGGAGAAAAAACTTTCTAAGATATATGTAACTTTAGGTTGGAAATGAGTGCAATGCCTTGCTCTGATTTGTTAATCTTGAGATTACAGCCCAGTAAAGACCACCACTTGTCCCCGCATGAGATAGCGAACACCTCTTACACCTACAAGCAACACATCAGATGCTCAGAGGACAGCCAGAGTTTTGGGGGTGAGGTTCCAGGGGTATTTGCATGAGTTAACAAATTGTATGCAGGTTTTGTCGCACCAGATTGCTCCAAAAAAAGAAGATACTGCTGCCGCATCACTGACATATGAACCCGCCACCACCACAACAGTTGTTTCCAGAGGATAGAATTTATGTTCGGAATTGTGGGTGCTGCTGATTTGAACAGAAACATCACGGCCCCTTTACTGTACTACCCCCTTTGCTGTTCGGTTGATGGAGTTGCAGTATTGGGTTCACCTATCTGACATTCAGAAGGCACCTGGTATTGCTACACTTTTTCACCAGATTGACCCACTTGCTGACTAAGATTAAAGTATATTTTGCAGCACATTTCTTTGCTATTTGAGCATATTAATCCCTTTACCATGACAGAGAATTGGTATTTGTTTGAGAAGATGCCTTTTTTCTCTCTCCATCTGCAGGCTTAACAATACAGACATTATGCAATATATATGTTATGCTGTATATGTTGTTTTTTTGTGGGTTGTATAGTTTATTTTGTGATTGGGGACATAGAAAGGGTGGTTTCTAGATATATTAGAAAATTATACAGATTTGGGGATAACATGAATTAGAAGGCAAACTGAAGAAGAGATAGAGTAAACAAATATAAAGGGGTCACCTTTGACACCATGGATGATGTGCACCACCCTGGATCAGAAAACACGTGGTGTAATCACATGTGCAAAGTTGGGAGGGAGAGGTCAAACAAGAGCATCTATGTATGCTCTTTCATTCCTTATACAACGGGTGCAACCAAGCTGTTCAACCCCAAGAAATGATGCCTCTTATAGCCCAGTGTTTAGTACACTTAGCCCTGTTCAGAGTACAAATCCTTTTCTAAAGGCACACTGTTGAAGCAGTAATCATGGACAGAGAGGATGAAGAATGGGCTAAGAAGAAAGAACAAGCCTGGTGCATGGTATGACCATCGTTGAAGATGGAGCTATCCTTGTTTTCCAAAAATATATGGGTGGCGGTAGTGAAGAGCTGTGCAGCAGGAGGTTAACTGGGGATTCCTGAAGACATGGTGGAACGCATGAATCAGAACTGCGGCAGAACATGGGTTAACTACATGCCAAAATTGAGATGGATCGAGTTAAGCAAAACACCAGGCAAAATACGGAGGCCAGCAGAGTATTCCTTTTGCTTTTGAGGAAATGGCACTATACCCATAGGAACAAACAGCTGGTGCAATAAAACAATGTTCATCCCTGTCCTTACTGAAGGTACCACAGCGTTGATCGATGTGCACTGGATGTGTGTACGATATGCATATTTACACCTCCCACCATAATAAAGGGGTGCGTGCTCGCTCTTCACCATAC
This sequence comes from Ambystoma mexicanum, assembly GCF_040938575.1. NCBI lineage: Eukaryota > Metazoa > Chordata > Amphibia > Caudata > Ambystomatidae > Ambystoma > Ambystoma mexicanum. The sequence goes on from NC_090935.1 coordinate 846,864,647, forward strand.
ACTCTCTATTTTTAGTAGTTACCGATCTGTCAATAATAAATGTGCTGGCCTCATAGTCAACTAAGCCCCCATCCGACGGGCATGCCCACTGCTCATCAAGAAATTATCATTGGAAGAGATCAAACTATTTATCAAAAGACTCCTCTGAGAAACTTAAGGCAACTCTGGATCAATTACTGCATATTTACCAAAACTGAGGTTTGTTTTGCTTCAATTTGCCTAACTCTAAGTGGCTCCAGATAACCAGATGAGAGATGCTTCAGATGGCGAACCAGACAGATCAGATCCTTAACTAAACAAAGAGTGAGTTAAGGGCAATCCAGGTCATGACCACAGTACAGATATGTTCTGGATCTGCTCTCGGCTATGGAAGGGGGTGTATGCAAGAGAAATGGACTGTCCTGCTGCACGTATATTTGGCCAAATGATGCAGACAATGGATCTTTATCTCATGCGATAGGGTCCCTTCACAATCTGAGTATAACTATGGAAAAGGAAGCTGGAGTGAACACAGATGATTGGTTCGATTCCATGTTTTCTTGGTCCGCATCATGCTTAGAAATAGAAGTAGAAATGCTGGATCCCATTGTTTTTTTTCTGCTCGTGCTTTTTTGTTCATGTCAAATGATCCTGAGGTGCTGTACAAAGACGTTGCGGAAGAGTGTTATGATGATGGTATTGATAATGGTGGGGAGAGCTCCTCCTCTCACAAAACACAAGTGCACCCAGACTGATAGATGTGTTGCGGTTGTGTGGCCAAGGATGGTCAAAATAGAGTGGGGATTAGAACCCCTGTGAACTTTGACCACGGCCCCACTGGACCCAGGGAATGATATTGAGTGATGGGTCGATTTAGCAGGAGATGGTGGTGCTGTTTCATGAATAGTACCCCAGAAGTGTATGCAAAAAGGGGCAGGGTTATTTTTGCAAAGCATGTGCAGCTAAGGATGATGAATATAGGAAAAAGGAGGAAGCAGGGTTAGTTAATGGGGTATTAACTAAAGGGGAAATGTTGGAATACACGTACAGCATCACATTCTGTCCAAATAATTCTGGTTGAGAAAAACCTGTTAGATTGAACCATCATGGGAGCAGACTTAAAGTGGTGCTGCAGATGCACACACATTGTTTTAGTTAGGTTTGCACATGTTTGATACTCATGTATAGCAAAACAGAAAGAGCAAAAAAAAATGCATTGTTGTTATGATTGCAGAAGTCACAGCTAGGGCAGCATATTGGTCCGGTGATTAGGTTTTGTATTTGTAGTAACATAGTGTAATGTGATGTGTGGGAAAGCCTGAATTAGATTGAAAATTGAGTCAGCAAGGTATTATGGTAGAGGCAAGGTCAGTGTGTTAACATGGGACGAGTGTCACCATTTTGGATGTTAAGACCTAGCACACAATGAATAGAATAGAATGCAGATTGTGGTTCTGTTAGTTCAGCTACAAAAACAAATCCGCTTTTTCTTTCCACAGGAGAGACACCAAGGTCAGAGTAATCCATGGTACACAGATAAGTGCTAATCAGCTCCAGCTGCTGAAGGTGAATGTTGTGGGAATGAAATGTGATCTGGTATAAAAGATGTCATTCCTTGAGATAAGACAAGCTTTGTGTCAGTTTGTTTCCTTTTGTGCAGTGATAATGTGACCTTTTGGATTACTTTTATGGGTGGTTTTATAGGTGGTTTTTGGGCTGCTGTCCTTTCACCACCAATAAGCGGAAACTATACATAGGGACATATGGTATTTGAGGAGGAATACTGAGCTGTTATGTGATGTTTGGTTATTTGCCCACCTTTTGTCTGTGTATGACCATGCTAATCATTATAGCAATTGGCACACAGATCCTTCCCCTCACTTCCCAAAACACTTCCTTCTAGGAACTATTTCTGATTGCTTTATTCAAGCATTACCATCAGTGTTTCCTGTCAAGTGACTGCTAGTGTTTTTTAGAGCAGGTTCTGGACAGTTTATGAGTTAATTGATGCTGTAAACCAGGTCTGCCTTTAGACAGTAGTCCATTTATATGAACTATGTGTCTCATTCACTGAAGTGTTGTTCAAAACTAGCATTTATAAAGGCATTGGCGTTGGCCTATGTATACATATTTGCTATTTGCTGGGCACTGCTATCAGATTACCACATACTTTCAACATGTCACACCTGCTACCATCAAGTGCCAGTTAATACCACTATAGCAGTGTTTGACAGGTACCTTTTTAATGCGTAAACAAATGGCCAGACTGTTGCAATTGCTAATGCTTAATGACAGAAGGCAGCAATATTTGTTGTACTTTAGGTTGGTAATTAAGGTAGTTTTAGTTATGGAATTTCTCTTTGGTATAAGAAGTGGGATATGGCATTCACTATGAAAGGAGAAGTATTTTTTAAAAGTAGTAATGAGCTATTGGGGTGGGTGTTACAGTGAAGGATATTTTGTATCATTGCAAACCCCTTGCAGTTGAACTGAAGTTAGAGGCAAGGCTATGCAATATAAAGATCTGGCACATTTTTCACATAAGGCAGGTATTTCTTTTTAAGGAAGGCGCCAATATTTGATGTACTGAAGTTTATTAATGGAGGTACTTTTCATTAATGAATTGCATAGTTAATAACATACAGAAGTACATGTTGTACAATGAAGAGAGAAAACACAGTTCGGGATCAGGAGCTACATATTGGAATGTGGATTGTTATAAGTAGAAGCATATGTGATTCACTATGCATGGAAAATAGTTTTTAAAGCACTAATTAGTTACTTTTAGAAGTGCTGCAGTAAAGTATATTTTGAAGCATGCAGCAAAGGACATCAGTTGTTGTTCAGGTTATATCATAAAAAAGGGGGTATACAAAGTTACATTTGTAAATGAAAGAATACCTGTAATGTGTCTTCTTAGATGTAGATTGTGGAATGTAGATCCTGTTGAATCTGGATTTAGAAATCTGTAAATGTTTGCTCTGTAGTTTTTGATGTATGAGGTTCTGAATCACAACACAAATGCACTTTCAGAGTTGAAGGAGTCATCTGAATTGTTGCACTAAGGTGACAGCATTAGATGTAGAGTTGTGTGATGTGATTGGTGAATGGGTGTGTGTCTTTTTGAATGTAGCCAATCAGGGAGTGTTACAGAGATAAAGGTAAAAAGTGAAGAAGGGCTGCCCTATGCCTTGACATCCACGGATGTCTGCAACTATTCACGGATGGATTGCACATGCCATCCAGCTGTTTTCTTCATGTACTGCATGGAAAGAGAACTGCCGAGGTCCCTGACACCCACAATGTCCCTGGATGTCAGGAGGTTCAGCCAATCAGGCCTTTCTCTTTGAGGAGGAGTTTTTTTATTTTTTTTATTCAAACCGTTGTTTATTAATTCGATCACCAAACTTTTACAACTTTTATAAAACATAAATTCTTCATGTTATCAGTTAAAATTTTCAAATAGACAATTACCAGATGGACAATTTCCTTCCTGCTAGACTGTTCTCTTTGCCTAGTATATATAGTTTTTGTAAATGTGGTTAACAGCCAAGTTCATTCATTTGGTATACATCCTGTGGATGAATTTTTAACATCTTCCTATTTACATGTATTTAAGCAGGTCCAAGTGGTAATAAACACTAGTGTTGAAACTTCATTTCTGGATTAGAGTGTAATTTCCCAATTCAAATAGAGATGCCAGATATCATAGTGAGAACCTAAGTTCTATTTAGGCGTGTAACGGAGGGAGACAGTACTTACAACATCCTAACATCCAGAATTCTATCAGCAGACCAGTGAGATTTACTGAAACAAAAGATATATAAGTAAAGTATTGGTTGCATCAGCAGCTAACCTACCCCTGAACCTATCTCAAGTTCGTTTTTTATAATTATTAAGAGTCTCCACAAGGATAATATGAAGCTCGTTCGAGTCCCCCACATACAGGCTAACCAAAGCCATTCCCTGGTTGCCTCGGATATTACACACTCTGTTGCAATTGTTAATGCACGTGTTGTCTCAAAATGGGGACAGAATATAACTAGGTGTTTCAGAGTTTCTTTATCCATCATTGCAGAATCTGCATCCCAGCTCCGCATCTACTTTCCACTGAGGGCTGCAACTACCAATCCTTTCTAGAGTAAGGGATAGGTTCGTTTTGAATGAAAATAAGTTTCCCTGGCTTTATTACATGGAAATTGAATTACGGTTTGTGGGGACGTCTTGGAGAACAAAAACGAGCTGCTTCCTTGTATCCCTTAAGTTCCGCCATTCCAGTTATTGTTTTACACCAGTCATTCTCCATAATACGATATTTCACGTAATTTGGCCTAAATTCTAAATCTGCTGGTACAAGTGCAATTTCGTCCAGTAGGTGGACCATTTGTGAGTGGTAATTCGTGATGGAAGATCATTCAGACGTGACCATTAATTGACCCAAGTCTTCATACAGACAATTGTCCGGTGGGTATAGCATTCTAGAAAAGTTAGCCAACAGATGCCAGTTACGGCGGGCGGATAGTGCAGTGAGACCAAGTTCTTGCCTTATTACAATATTTGGAGTGGATTTGGCCAACCGCAAAGCCCCCTTCCAAATACAACCTTGTAATTGGTCAAGATAGCTATTGATGTTCGCCAGGCACATATCCAGAGCAAAAAGGATGACAGATTCCACTTTCAAGATGTAAAATTGCAGTAGTGGCCGCAATGAGAATTTGCAAAACTTTACATAAACTATCCGCATTTGAGTGGAAAGGGGAGCCGCTTTCTTTTGTAATACCTCTTTCCAAATTGCCAAGGAGTGGGAGTCAGATATAGTGTAGCCAAGATAACGAATTGCAGGCACTATGGTTATGGGGATGTTTTCAATTCTCCAATTCCGGGTGATGTTTTCCCCCTTAAAATTCCTAAATACTACTATATTAGATTTTTCCACATTGCATTTTAAATTATGGGTAAGGCAGTAAGATGCAAATAGTTCTAATTTAATTTGCAGACCTTTGGCCGTACGATCAAAGATTACTATATCATCAGCAAAGGCTCGCCATTGTATTTTTAAGTGGCCAAGCCTTGACGGATAAGAAATCTGATTGTTCCAGATGTCGTTAATGCCGCATAGATAAAGATTGAAAAGTGTGGCTGCTAGGTTGCATCCTTGTTTTACACCAAGCTCAATCTTTATTGGATGCGTGGTTGCGCCTTCATTGTTCACGCTTACCAAATAAGTGTTATTTGTATGGAGCTTAGATATTAGTTGTATGATGTACTCAGGGACATTCATAGCAGCCATTTTTTTCCACAGGAGTGCTCGTATGACACAGTCAAAGGCGGAGGTAAGGTCTATTGATGCCATATAGAGTGGGCCGGAGCCCCTTTTTTTGTGTTTGGCTAGCAGATGTGCCATAATTGTTGCATTAAGGGGAGTACCCATCCTTGCGTGGAATCCAATTTGATACTTGGACAAAATCTTAAGCTGTCCAATGACCGCATGTAATTCCCCCAAGAGCAAGCTAGCAAACACTTTAGCAGCAGTATCAATTAGCGCTATTGGTCGAAAATTGCTAGGCTCAGACCTTACTCCTTTTTTATATATTGGGACAATGATGGAATTTAGCCATGAAGGGGGGGTGTCGGCGGTTACTAGAATGTTATCAAAAAGATTCTTAAAGATCTTAGCCCACATAACTGGATGCCGTTTAAGAACACAAGGAGGAATCCCATCCGGGCTTGCTGCTTTTGAATATTTTAAGGAAGTTATCGTGGTTTCAATACTTGACATTTCCCATAGTGAAAAAGAAGCAGTGGCTAAACAGGTCCATTTATACTCGATTTTCACTAATGCTACTGGTAGGGCGAATTATTTTTCTAAATAAATCTTCCAGGGCTGTGCAGAGATCGACGAAGACTGGTTAGTGGGGAGTGCCAAAGTTCCCGCCCCGAGCAAAGCCCAAGTGGATCGTCTATCCCTATGGCAAAGTGTGCTAAACATTTTCTGATTTTCCTGATTTTGAATGAAATTCTTATGATCTCTGCATTTGTTTTGATAGGTGTTCAAAACCCTTTTTTTCTATCAGGAAGTCCCCCCACATAAGTGATTTTTTAAGAATTACACAAAGAGCCGCATTCTTTGATCTTTTAGCTTCAAAAATAAAATTGGAATTTTGAGGGGTAGATTGTACGTGAGGGTGCGGAGTGTATGACCACAAGGATTTTATTACCTCAGTTATTATGCTAGATAGAACGGCAAGCTTTAGATTTGGACAATTTCGATGCTGATAAGAGCTGTGATATAGAGGCGTGCAGAGATCATATCATTTACTCTATCACAAAGGTTAGTGGCCCATCGAATTGACAGGCCAGGTTGATCCCCTTCTAGGAACCCTTGTTGATGGTCCTTAAATAGATGTACAACGTCTAACTGAAGGTTCAGATGAATCATGTAATGGTCACTATAATCAGAATCATATATTTTGATATTATTGGGGGATGACTGCAAACCTCGCGATATGGCGAAGTAGTCAATACAAGTCGAGCTGTTCCCTCTCCTCCAAGTATAACAACCATCACTAGTGCCAAAAGGGAGGATGTCAAGTTCCCAGGATTCCAAATACTCTTGCCACAAGCGACCTCTGTGTCCTGCTTGCTGAGAACCCCCACATTTAACAAGGTTAGAATTAGTTTTCATACAAAACGCATTGAAATCCCCTCCTAGTACAATATCACATGTAGGATGTACTGAAAAAACTTCGTTAAACAAAGTGTCCAGCTCTTGGAAAGCAACTGTTAGATTGAGTATTGCAGGATTATGATATAGGCATACCAAAAGGAGAGGAGTTAGCTGTGAACCTTTGAGCATAATAAGTGCAGTCATCATTGCAATTGCATTATAAACATCTAGTACAAGTGCATTTAGATTGGTGTTTAAACATATTGCAAGACCCCCGTAGGGCCTGCCACTTGTACCTCGTTGCGCTTTTGTTTGAAGGACAGTGTATCCGGGCAACAAAAGTTCATGGTCACACATAGTTTCTTGGCATAACATAATGTCACATTCCATTCCTATATGTGGGTTGCTAAACCAAGACTTAAAATTGCTAAAACCGCAAGAATTCCAAGACAAGATAGATAAGGAATATGGCTGATTAGAGGGGAGTATTATTCATAGCTGGATTTAGAGCGTTGTGCAAAGCGGCTAACCATGACCAGTGCTTACTGGTATTGGATAAGCCACCTAGTTGTGCAATGACCTCTGAGTTTACCCCACTCTGTGAACCACCAGGGGCTAAATTTGGCAATTGCACCGGAGGAGGTGCCAAAGGCGTTTCGTTAAATGAGATGGCATCATCGATTGAGTCGATGGGATACAGCATCAAGCCAATAAAACGCAACTCTTCCGTATATTGCAGGAGGAGATTGGTGATAATGGCCGATTGCACCTTGCACACCATACGATGGTTCTGAATTGGCGGCAAGGTAATCCATTCAATATCATTTGTGTGCAGAGTGCGGAGGCAGGGAATGCGATTAAAAGCTTGCATCAATGCTGAGCGATTAAGTCGCTTTATGCCGTTCTTGAACGATATTATTTCCCATCCTATGATTGTAGTGGACTGTTTGGCCATTTCCCCCATCACTTCAGAGTCCACCCCGGAATGTACTGGAGGTGACTCCTGCTGCTTTTGCTTCTCACCTACTCCCTTTGAGTCCTGCGAGAATGCAGGCTTCTTAGCAGACTCATGGTCATTCTCATCAGCAGCAGATGGCATACTATCCGGAGCAGGGTAAATTTGGCCATTGTTTTCAAGTAGTGTAGTTAGTGCTGAGGGGCTGTTAGGATAAAATGCCTGACCCCCCTCCGTGCAGGTTGAAGAGATCCCCACTTTCTCTTCCCCCCGGCCTGGTTGTAGAAAAAATAACACCTGTTCCAACTTCTCGGCATGTAAGGCAACTTCCTTACATAGAGCATGCGTGAGGCTATGGCAGGTGGTATCAGGTCTTGGGGCAAGCAGAGTTTGTGCATATGATTGAGGGAATGCATAGGTAACAGTGGGAACATTCGTAATTTTAGGTTCATTCAAAGGGGCAACTAGAAAATCTGTTTGGGTAGTCATGGAGCTGTACGAGGGTGCTTCCATTTTTGATGGTTGCTGCCCCTCTGGTACCCGTCTAAGACTGTCCACAAATATAAAACCCTCCAATTTATTCATTTTTAGTAGAATTTCTTTCAATGCTGTTTTGCAATCTCTTCATTCATAATGCCTGTACTCATGGCCACGATGTAGTAAATTGAGTATTCTTGTTAGTACTGGGTAGGATGCTTCAAGAGATTGCATGTCCCCTCTGGGTTCCAAGATATCGAAACCCAATGGATGATTCGAGACTTTTTTTAGGAGGCGAGTCCAGGGGGTCTATTACAGATTTTGTGGTGCCACATGGAGGTCGGGTGGGATAAGATGGCCAGGAGCTAAAAATTGGTAGGCTGGGCTTCATTGGAAGGAGGTGTTGGACGAGATGTTTAAGTCTTCCATAAGTGTTGTGTCTTTGCAGTGAATATGCACATCAGCTCTTTTGCAACTCGGGAAAGTAACTGGCTTAGAAGGACCAACCGATAAACGCACCCGTTTTTCAAGGGCAGCGAATACAACCGGGGCTAATATAGAGTTATCAGAGGGTGAGGAGGGGATGTCCTCAATAGAGTGCTCCGGAGGAGGAGCTACAATATCCATACACATGCTAAGGAAGCTTTTGCGAGGTGGTTTAGGTAAGGGCTTACTTGGGGGCGATTTAGCGCCAGAGGGGGGAGACCCATTTGTTGCAGAAGCGAGTGCCTGGGCACCCGCATAGGAGAACGCCACCTCATGTTTTATTAGGTCCTGATCGGTTATAAGGCCCCAGTGCGCCGCTAGACCAGTGCTTCCACTTGGCCCAGAAGTGTCACTCCTCACAGAGTCTTTAACCAGTAACATTTTTTTATTTTTTGACTTTTTTTCGGGGTTTTAGAGGGAGACGATTTTAAAGGGCGCCCACTGCGCAGAAACCATTTAACCCTACGTACCACTTAGGTCAATGAATTAGAGGAGTGAAAATACCTCACATGGCCCGTTTTCACCGCCTCTCCGCCTAACAGCCCAACAGCCACTTGGAGCCCACTTCGATGCGCACGCGCGATGTGAGTGCGTGAGGGCTAAATAGGAAGTTGGGAGTTGCAGGGGGCGGTGCGGCGAGAGCAGGGGGCGGAGCTAATCCGAGAGTGACTGCAAAACAGAAAAAAATAGAATGAAGGAACAGTTATCCTTTAGAACGTAACAAAGGCACGCACATAAGAGTCCTGTTATAGATGCCGGGGCAAAGCCGCGGCAACAATTTCCAAACTAAAAAAGGAAAAACTTTTCAGTGAGGAATATCAAAAGTTCATTACTTGTTGCAATGTCCAATACAGCGTTTCGCCATCCGAAAACTTCCTCTTGCGCACGGCGTTTGGAGAAAAAGCACTGTCACCCTAGCTGGAACTTCGCTTGACGGTAGCAAATCCAACAGCAATTCCGGACAGCCCAACAGCCACTTGGAGCACACTTCGATGGAGAAAGAGTTTAGCTGTAACATAGGACAGGGTAGTAAGTGCTTTATTTCTTGTTTTAATTGTTGAAACCACGGAGCTCAAAATAAGTTTGTTTGGAATATAGGAGATGTGTGGATTATTTGGTTGCAGATATATGAGAGCATCTTGGCATCTCACATAATCTTGGCTTAGAAAGAATTGGAGGTGGTGTGGCATGGAGTTTGTGTACTGAAATGGACTGAACTATTACCCATGTTTGAAGATATGGTTCATTTGAAACATCCAGAAATTATTGTAGTACATTGTGGATGTAATAGTTTAGGGTATGTAAATGGTATAACATTGCATTTTGCCATGAAATATACTTTCACAAGCATATTGGAACTTTTTCCCCAAACAATGTTTCTTTATTCACAAATTAGTCAAATACAAGTGTGGAAAAGATCAAAGTTGTTTTCTTCACAAATAAAAAAAAAAGCAAGTTGTAATGTCAATAAAGCTGTATGTGCTTACTTGCGAGATGAAGGAATGGCATCTTTTGAAAATGATAACACTTGGCATGATGGAGTGAACATTTGCAGAAAAGATGCAATACATCTAACAAGCGCTGGAAATTACCTTTTTCTTTCTAATATTCGGAATGCAGTGAAACAGTTTTTGTTAAAGAAATGAAACAGAAAGAAGAAGATTATACAATGAAAAATTGATTAGTCCACATTGTACATATACATATTAAGATGAGAGTCTTACAGGAACAAAACAAGCTCCTTTAAGAGCTTACTTTATAGTATGAAAGGAAGCAGGTAAGTGAAGTTTAAACCCATTTTTTTAATCATCCAGTCTGTAGAGATGTTGTCCGTCCACGGACTTCAATGGTGAAAAGAGAAAAATAGAGAAAGCACAGGAAGGTATGGTCTTTGGTGGTGTAATGTCAATGTGAGGTGTAAAAGCTTTGAGTATGGCTTAAACGCCTTCCAATCATATCACTCTCTATTTTTCATTGTTTCTAAGGCAGAGAAGATGGGTGGAACAGAACCTTATTTCTGTGACTTTTTTTGTATCTTCTGTGCTACACAAATGCTCCAGTATTTGCACTGGCATACATTTTAATGCCAGTGAAAATGATGGAGATTCTTATGGACTTCAACTACTTTGTGCATAATTAGAAAGGTGGTGCCCCATAGAACCTTTTTTTTCTTTCTGTTTTTCTGCATTTTTGTATTTTTTGTTTTTGCAGAGAAAGATGGAGGGTGGTGGAGGGGAGGGGCACCAACCACTGTAAGGGACAAGGGAAGAGGTAACACACTAGTTAGAAAAACAAAGGTAGTGGGCAATTCTTTTTGTGTGCCTTGACACCAGCCTTGACAGGCACTGTGGAATTGCTCCCCCCTACAAATGAGTGTGTCACAGTACGCACACAAGACAGTTGTCCATAAAAGGTATGGGTTGACTACCTCTTGTACGCCTGCCCCACTGAGGTGGAATGATTGGTGGCAGGAGGGGAAGATGAGGCAGCAGTAGTGGAGGTACCTCTATGCCCTGTGAAGGGAACTGTCTTCCTAAGGGCAGTCGGGCAGAAAGTCCTGCTGTGGCGTCTCATGGAGGTGGTGCCGAAGAAGTACTGCCCCTTCTGGATGTGCCTGAGTGCAGCCTGAGCCTTCAGCACTCCACTAACGATGGTGAAAACCTCCACAGCTCAAACTCTCCTGACCACCTGACGTAGTGAGTACCACCTCAACTCCATCGGCATCCTCCTGATACTTCTGCAGCTCATCTGCTGCAGTACTCCTGTTCCCTTGCCCAGGTTCTTCAGGTGGCGGTGGTCGTCGTGGCCCATGAGGAGGAGGGATGGCCATGACAGATACCAATTCTATAATTGTTCTCTTGCTCCAAAAGTTACTCCTCTCTGTAGTTCTTCCAGATTGAGACTACTTAAAAGAAATCGGTGGGTCCCTTTGGAGGAACCATCTGTGGTCTTTCCTCCTGTCCCCGGACTTCGGAGTCCAAAAAAAGCTGTTAAAAGAATTAAAACGTTTAGAGAACAGCTAAGAATGCCTGTAGTAGTTGTGGAAAGGCAGAATTCCAACTTGAGAGTTGGTAGTGTTGACGAAAATTGAATTGCAAGATGTCCACGAAGCACAGACCTCAACCGCAGACACATCATCATGCCGCATGGGCTTGGTTATGTGATGTCATTCTCAGCTGTCCATAATCATGTCACAATGTTCACGAACTATAGCACACCCTTGCGCTGCGACCAAAACGGCCAAACATTGGCATTTGCGAACTAATTAAAACTGTGTCCACTAGTTACAAACAGGTAGGTTGATCACAAATGTAATCGTAGGTTGTGACATCACTCAGGCACTCTATTGAGACCACACCATTTTATGATGTCAATGGCACTGCAGATGTGGTGGCCAGTTCACGAACGTCAGACATCCATGTGACCTCACTATAATGTGGTGTTGTGGACATGAACATCCATATAGTGCATGGATTTTAAATTGTCATTAAAAAAGTAATTACATTTGAGACATATGTACATGATATGTACATTTATATGCTTAAAGATATGGAGGGAGAATCACTTTGGGAAAAAACAATAGGCAAATTTGGGGTGATATATTTTCATGATGGGGTGCATTAGGGACCTTAACACAGTGACCCTTTAACAAGGTTTTTACACTGAATTTCATCTGTTTTTATTAGTGCAACTTAACCATACCATTCCATTAAAAAGGTTTTTCACTGAATTGCATAGGTTTTTACTAGAGCAACTTAATTTACCATCAACTTCATACTTTTTCTTTACAAACTTTGCAATTAAAAATCATTCATTCCTGCCACATATTATCTATTATGTCTGTGAAGAGTATCGATAGTCTGCAGATGTGCATGGGGACTGGTGGCATCAACATTAGCCAAAATCACAGTGGGTCACATATTCCTTTTTAGTTTTAGTAGAAAAAATATTTGTAGATCAACAATGCAAACACTCACTACAATCGTGTTTTCCATCCATTATAACATTTAAAAAAAATGAAATTTGTGTTTCAAAATTATCACACAATATCATAGATTGTACCAAATATTGAAGAACACTACATACCCTGTATAAATATTGTATTTTGAAATAAAAACATCCAGCGCTCTTCAATGGTCAGAATTCTAATTCCCCAAAGAAGTTATAAATGAACAAGAACAAACTACTAATGGTGAATTCTTTGGTATTTTATAAAAAATAATACAGTTATATTACTTATAACAAACTATTATACTTAATGTATTACATATATTTTCTACTTTACAATCTGGTTATTTTGGGTCCTGAGGTGAGAAAGAGGGGTTTTGGAGTACTAATATAGATCATAATTGTGCAGTAGGATATGGATGAAGAATGTATAGATAATGAGAGCTATGGAGTAAAACATTTGTAGAGGAAGATGTTATAGACCTCTGCTGTAGTGGTATGAGGGAGAGGGATGTGGGGATAATGCAAAAATGTGATTTGAGTAATGGTATGAGGAAGGTGGAAATACAACAATGCATGGATTGTTTTTAATGAAGTCACATGAGGCAGAATTTTGTAAGCATGACAATATATATATATATATATATCTTCAGGCTTACAACACCCTCCCTCATATTACTTTACTAACAACATTTCATGCATTGTAAGCAGAGACATGTTATAGAATCAAGGCTCTATGACAAAGCTGGAGAGGTATTGCCTTCTCCGTCCTCATACAATAACTGTCCAACTCTATTCCAAAGGTAACCCAGAAAACTGAAGACCACCTGACTGTTCAGAAACAGTTAAACACCAGGATATTTAATACACCGGATAGAGACCTATTGGCAATCCTAGGACAGTGAATAAACTTCAGCAGACTGCCACAACACTGCCACCATTGCATGACATGTTACCTTCTGTCTGAACATATTACACATCAAAATGAACACAATGATCCAAGCACCCTCTAAGGAACAACAAAACACAACCTGACACTTTATCAATGAGTGACACATCAATATTAAGAGAGGGATGAAAACAACCATTAAGGAAAAACACAAAACACCTATGAAACCAACAAGAGAACATTAACAAGCAAAGCTAGCTTTCGCAGGTTAGCATATTTCAATGTGTCCTCCCATGTCACCACTGCAACAAACTCAACAAAATTCAACAAACACCAAACAGCTAGACCGACTATAGCCTTGTATTCACACTGCCTTACCATCCCCAGATTCCACCTAAAAAGAGCTGGTGGAGTGAGCGTCCCTGTGTTAGCCGCCAAACAGTGGAATGCCTTACCCCTCAGCTTCAGAATGGAACCGTCGTTCTGGACCTTTAGAGCCAAAGTAAAGAGCTGGCTCTTCGGTAAGAAATGTTAATGATTGGCTATTTTGCCCTCAAAATACCATGCCTGCTTAATATCTTTGTATGTCTGGCTGTACCACTTGCAGCCTGGTATTGTAACTGAATCTCTTAACTTTTGACCCCCATGTAACCATGGTCGACCTGCACTTATTTTTGTTTTTGTTGTTGTTGTAAATTGTCTGTAACAATCGCTCAAGTGTTTGCCACCCAGTTACCTGAGGGTTTGGTTGTGTGCTACAAATAAAGAAACTAAACTAAACTAAACTAGAGAATGCAACAAAGATGAGACCAGAAACAAATGTACAAGAAAAAGTAAAACACACCATGAAACCGAGCCCAGCAAATCTGTTCAAAGAATCCAAGCTACTAACAAGCTCACGTCCCAAACATCTCAATCAACACACACACTCATAAATTCACGGACACTTAACACAGCTAGAAAAAAGACCTTGCCCAATCACAACTTTCTACACCTCTCCAACCGACTGCGAAAACCCATACACTATGCACAGTTCCACTGCCATCTTAAGTCTCCCTTCAGGAAACATAGACATCAGGGTAAATACAACCTAGAGAACTCAACCACAATAACACCAGTTCCTAATGACTCTACCAGCAACAACAGTTGAGCACTACTCATTATATTTTCCCTCTCACCCCTTTGGATCCACCTCCCCCCTTTTTTCTCTTTCAGATCCATTCGAGCACTTGGAGACAATGAGGATTGCAATGGTGCAGGGTAAAAGAAAGACGAAGTGTTCTTTAGGTAAAGAATGAGCAATCGTCAGAAAATTTGCGGCACACACTTTTAAAGGTAGAGAGTGTCCATGTTTTGGAGCCAATAAAATGAAAGAATTGGAACAGAAATGAGGATGGAGGCAATAAGGAACAGTAAGTAGAAACGGAGATGTACAGTGACAATGGCATGAAGGAGAATATAGAGACATCAAAGAAGAAAAGCTAACAGAAGCCAGAGTATGAACACATTTAAACACAAATCATTTAACAATAAAAATAAAACAATAATGGAATAGAAGCAGAGAGACTCCAAAGATGAAGATATAGATGGCCGCAGAGATAAACAATATGGTGCATTGCGAAAAATGACAGTAGTGGTAATATTTTGGAAAGTAAGAAACTATTTGATTTTGGAGATGTAATGAAAAAAAAATGGGTGGACTATGCCGTATGTGAGATATGAAGAGAACATGCCAGCAAAAGGTCAGATGCTGAAAGTGGAATGTGAGAAGAAGGCTAAAGACCAATGATGAGAGAGACACAGAAGATGGAGCAGAGGCAGACAGAATTTCATTTTTTTATGAGTTAAGGTGCAAATCATGAGCAAGCATCAACTTCTGGGTGGCTAAGAAACAGGATGTAAGGGAGGAGTGGAGTGAGCCAGTAAACCTAGGGAAACAGAAACATATTTTTGAGAATCATCCGCATAGAAATGACATTACTAATTAAAATAAGAAATTGGTGAAGTATGGAGGGAAAATGCATTGTTTTCCTGTCACACAACTGGCAATAGTTTTTGACTGCACTAGCGGGGTCTAAAGAACTACGTATTAGTCCAAATTAAAATCGTTGCTCGTTAGAATGAAAAGGGTGTTCATAAAGTCAGAAACGCAATCAACCACGTCCTTTTCTTGGCTTCGCGGTTACATTTTCCCCCTGTTCTTCCAGGAACGTAAGCACCCTAGTGAGGCATGGACGTGAAATCACCACATGATCCGATATGTGATGTGAACCCAGCTGTGCCTGACTAGATGCAATGTTTAATGACAGACTCCAAAGCTGTCTAAAAGCAATCCACAGATGCTCAATCGAATGCTGCCTAAAAACAAATAAAGAAGGCATATTCCAGAGCACACGTAGACAAGGTTATTATTCTGTGCCTGAAGCTTGTTTTTAATACGTTGAATTTGTATATCAGGACAATCAATTCTGTTGCTTGCCTGCCCCTGGAGAAATTTGCACAGTGGACCCTGATTACTTCTCTGACATCCGGAACCTACATGCTGCTTTGCAAGAAAGCAAAAGCATAACACATGCACTATTTCAGCCATGGCACTGTGCCACAATGTGTGTCACTGTATGTTAGGGTGTTCTTTTATACATCAGACATTTTGTGAAATATGTAACTTTTGAGAAGCTGTTTAGAAAAGGGATTTAATCTGCTCGTGTTTTCCTTATACAATTCCACACCTTACCACTACATCTACACCAAGTGTTGCATAGTTACGTGTTAGGACCCCCGGTTATTACTGGCGACATGACATTTGGACAACCCACCTCTTTCCTTGGATTTCAGCCCCTTCACACATGAGACAGTTGCAGGAAATTGATGAAACATCAATGTGGTTGTAAAAGGACCAGACAGAGCTCATTGTAAGCGCCTTGATGCAGCGATCACAACATAAGGTCATGTTGGACCTTTGAAGCCATGTTTCAAGGCATCATTTCTGAGATATTTGCATCGCAACACACTGCACCGCGCCAGGGTGGAGACCAGGTGGGGAAAGCACACAGAAGGTTGCAGTATGCTTCAGCACACCAACTCTCACCTCCCCTCCACGTCTGCTCTCGGGTAGGTCAGCCAGCCACACACGCCCATTCTCAATGCAGTTTTCTTCAGAGTGCAAAGCAGATCAAGCGATAAGCAACTCGGAACAGCGACTTACAGGATCATTGATTTTCAGCAATTGATGAGAGTGTTATCAAGTGCAGAGTAGGGGTAATTTTTGCTAGTTCTCAAAACAATTGCAAATGTGTGCGCGCTCCATTGCATTAAGTCAAGAGTGTGATGATGGATTAAAACAAGTTATGGAATCATGCTATATACATTCGGTTAGGCATGAATAAAATGTGTAAGGTAATGCGCAGTTTGATCATATCACCCTCATTCCTTTGTGGCCTACGTGTCCAATGAGTGTTAGAAATGCACTTCTAGATATCTGTCAAAGCCAGGAAAGCTCCTACAACTTGGTTATTACCAAAAATGCATTGTATTTCTTTGACCATTGCTGACAATCTGTGCTAGTGCCTTTCATGGCCTTAGCCTAATATTTTACGTGTGTGTAAGTGTGACCTAAAGGTGCATAATACATGTATGTCACATTTACATATACACATAGTACTATTTCCTTTTGCCTATCACGCAAAATGTTGACTATCAAGGCACATGCCAATTCATCATAAACTACAGAAAGTAGAAGGCTGCCTGGTGATCCTTCTAGTCTCTTAGCTACTTTCCTCAGACTGGTTCTTGGAGGAAGGTGTTTACAGAGCACTAGACCGAAATAATTTTAGACTAATAAACAGAAATTGTTTAGGATTGGTGAAGCAACTTTGGGACACAGCATAGCCACGTCTGCTGTTCCAATGTCGGCAGGCTCCCCTAGTATTACTTAATCTATGAATGACAAAGCAAATTGTCCTGTTGAATAGTTTTTGCGATGACAGTTACCAGTGTGTAGATTAGTTGAACTATTCTTCACCATTCATTTCATGTATCTTAAAAATTCAACTCAGACTGCAAAATATTCAGCTTGTGCTGTCAACAAACCTCCTGATACCGAACCCCAAACAAGCACAAAAATGAAACCAGCCTGACTAAATGGACTCTCATAAGATAGCTTGTTCACAAGCAAAATAATTAGGTGACCTCCATGTCATTTACCTTTCAGTGTTATCACATACCAGTCAAATTATAAAAGAATACACTTCTATCTTCATAC
The DNA here is from genome assembly GCF_040938575.1 of Ambystoma mexicanum. Lineage (NCBI taxonomy): Eukaryota > Metazoa > Chordata > Amphibia > Caudata > Ambystomatidae > Ambystoma > Ambystoma mexicanum. The sequence continues at coordinate 846,882,309 of NC_090935.1, forward strand.
CATGAAAGGAAATCATACCGCTTTCGCTGCCCCAGGACCTCCACTCTGCATTAGAATCTTTAGACATTGGGCCTCATTACGAGTAGGGTGGTAACGGATACTGGGCACCGGTAAGGATACCGGTGCCGGTAATTCCCTACCGCCCTATTCCGAGGTCCCTTGGCGGGGACCATAAGGAACGTGTGGTCAGACCCCACTTCCCTTAAGGGTCCCGCTAAGTGACCCGGGCGCTAATAACGGGATTGCACATCGCAAGCCCGTTATTAGCACCCTCCCCATTCCCATTGAGCCTATGGGGGCTCAAATGGGAATGGGGAATGGTATGTTCAATGGGGACTTAGCGGTCCCACAAGGGTCGGACCAGACCGGTAAGTCCCCATTGAGCTACACCGGTGCCGGACCCGTTATTGGTGGCAGTCATGGTGCAAATAGCGCCATGACTACCACCAATCACATAAAGAGGCCCATTGACTGGCTTGAGTTCAGGAAGTCTGTGCGCATCAGTCTCTCAGAGTCCTCGTTCATTTCCCACCCAGCCCCATCAATGCTTTCTTTGACACGCCTGTGAGACTTGCCAGGGGATCACAAGAGAACACTGACATAATTCCAGATACCAGTAGATGCCTAAATAAATCAGTAGAAACATTTTCTGGTTAATATTAAAAGTTCTTCACTTAGAGAAAGTCCCTTTCTAAGATTGTAGCAATATCGGGAGGCGTGAGCAATCCCAGCAGTATGAGCACCCAATTTCTTGAAACTAGACAAGGAAAAAGCTTAAAAGGTCCACGTCAGGAAATCTCTGGCTATATAGAGATCTTTACATATCAATTTAGAAATCTCAACTATCTATAGCGCCTTTCCAAAACAATATAAAAATGTTCCTCTTGTTTTTCAACCTCATCTGTGTTCTGCCTAAAGTACCACAATATCAGAGAGTATCACATGTACTGCTGTATTGTTATCCTTATTTCATCCTTCTCAACTCTCCATCGCACTTGTGCTTATCTCCGCTGTGTGCTGTAGTAATGCTTTGCAAACATAGGGCTTCATTTACAAATAGTTTTTCAATAGGGTTTTCCCACTGGAAAACGATGAAGTCATTCAGGGCCCTGGACTGCTTCCAAGCTCATATGCTATGTAGAGTCCTCAGATATCTCTGGGAGTGGAGAAACACTTTATAAAAGAGCTACACAATTAAGAAGATCTATACATAAATAAATGCATACAATACAGCTTTTTCCAGGACCAAGTAGACTCTCTGCCCAGAGAAAATGTTTAACCTGTTGCAATTGGTCGACTCACAGCTGATTATGAAGGATTGTATACAACCGTCTTAATTATTCAAGGAAAACATTGTGGCAGTGGGGTGAATAGTTAAATGATGAGGCATTACAATGCTAAAGTCATGTTTCACTCCTACTCACAAAATAAAAGTGTATCGATGACAGGCACTGGCAAGAGAAAACGACCTGAAAAGCGATCAAATTAACAAAGCCAGAGTTTTCTTTTATTCAAGTGTGTTCAGGCTTAAATGTACACGTCTGGCTAAATTATATTTTTCGTGGAAGACTCACAAGTGCTCACCTGTAAACACTTGCGCTGCTTCAATATTCACCATGAATGGAAACGGGACATACCCATTTAACTCGGATCAAAATCCAGATATCTACAACCCCAATTTGCTTGCAGCAATACCTAGATTTGTCGGAGTAGTAGTATTAGGTAGCATGTCCCAGGGTAACTTGCAGAGGTTGAGCCCAATTCATGGGTTAGCAGCTGTCATTTTGGTGTAAGTCTGTGAGTTGGTTGTTAGTGTCATTCCGTCACCAAGTGAACATCTGCAATGTTGAAGCAATGTAATATAAATGTACAAATTTGTATAGCGCTTAATGACAGATTCCTGAATCTTCAAAGCAATCTAATAATCAGTGTCATTATTATTACCCACTTGTGGTAAACATTTTATCAACCTCTGGGGCATGATGGTGTGAGTTGCCACAATCAGATAAATGCACCCATGTCACAGAAAGCATTGCCCTGTTCCCAAGGCAAGCACGTTGTAGTGGTTAAAATGAAAACACTGGGGGTCATTTTACATTGGGTGGTGTGGTAAACCAACGTTTTAGATCAAGGTGTGTGCAATATATTTATCCACTCAGTAGTACTTCCCCCCACATCAACAAATCTGCCTTTCAGCAGAAACAGCAAAATGGCTGCGCTGGCTCCTTTGAGCGCCACTGCCTCACACCAAAACTGCGTTTTGCAGTGACAAAAGCAGGGCTGCACTGTTTAGACATAGCACCATTGGGCAAGATGGAACTGGAAGCACCCCGAGAAAGGCTACTAGGATGTGTTCCTGTTTGTCGTAAAGAAATAGAGTGAAAAAGCAGTGCTGTTTTGCTGCAAGCCCAAAGTTCCTATTGAACAAGGGAATATTTCACCTTTAAAATGATGCCGCTCTAATGTTATTTTTCCCTGTTCTTCATCACACTACCTTTATCAAAAAAGACCCTGCCATGCCCAGCAATATTCACATTGTGCTCCATCAGAAAAGAGCATTGTTCCTGAATGGCAGGCTGTGCCAGCCAAATCTGACAAATCAACAAAATGTTACTTCAGCTGCACAGAAAAACGCTTAAACCTTTGCTACAAAATGTCAAAAATCACTGCTTGAAAAGAAATTCTAGCTTTCTGTACAATTTCAGGAGACCTTTGCCCCGCACAGACTTTTGTTTAAAAGGAACTCATTATGGATACAGAACAATGTGGGAATCCAGATAGAAAAAACAAATTTGAAAAAAAAATGTTTTAAAAGTGTATGTGGGATAAGCCTATGAAAAGTTTTTTGCTGTGAAAGATATATGAGGGATGTTTTATTCAACAGGCTTGTTTTTTTTTAATTCAGAAATAAATAAATGAATAAGGAATTATATGGCAGTGGCTACATGGGGGGGGAACATCAGCCCAAAACAGGTTTCTGCTGGGAGGATGCTAGCAACAAAAGGACCCTCACAGTAGATCCTAGACACACAAGTGACAATTGCTACCTTCACAGACTTTGGTCTGTGCTCCAGCCTCTTACAATGGAGATCTGGAACACGAACATGCGAAATGAAAAATCACACCTCCCTGTGACTTCTACAAGAAGCTTCAAAGAAAAACTTCATGACAACCTTGAACTTAGGTGGGTAGCTTGGAAGCTGGGCCCATATATGGGGAACAATACTGAACATTTGTTTCCAAAGACTATTTTATGAATAAAACTTGTAAGACTTTTATCTTTGCCACAGGACTTTGCAACAATTTGAAAATTTAAAGTTTAAATGTGATTTTATAGACTTTCATTTAAGACATCATAGACTTCACTTACACATGGGGAACAGAAATGGCAGATAATTGGGTATTATAAGGAAAGTAGCCATGATGCCATTAATACGTACATCACTTGTGATAATCCACACCCATGTATAAAGTTATAGAATTTTAGGCTGACTATTTCATACTCAAAATGCCAAAAAAGAATTAAAAGGGCGAAACAATGTCTCACAAACTGGACGATTGGGCGGCTATGTCCAACACAAAATATGTAATCTTCCTATGTAATTGGTTAAAATGCCACAACTGTGCAGATGTGTAAATCATGTTCAGGTTGATTTTGGGCAAAAAGGTCTGTGGGAAGTCTTTTCATCTCATAAAATGCAACCTCGTGAACTGAGTTACCTCCTGGAGGAGCTAACCGACAATGATTGTCCTATCCAGTTGTTGAGGCGTGCTCAGCTAAGCCTGCCCTACCATATAGTCTATGATGTCACTATGCATTATAAATAAGTGTCCCTGACAGGACTCCTGGCTGTCTCTTGAATATCCCGTGTTGCGTTCCTGATCTTACATTCATCCTGCCAGACTCCAGAGCCCACTGCAAAGCCAAAGCATAGCTGATTCCAGATTTCACTGCCAGGCCAAAGCCTAGCTAACTCTACTCCAGCAAAGGCCTATATTCAGAAAATCCCACAAAAATCCCATTAAAAGAGGAAAAGCTGTGATACCCCTTTTGGGAAGCATCCTGAAAGAAGACTGGCTTCTTGCCACTACCTGCATGCCCGCTGACCTTTAGTATCCAGTTACCAGACCTTGCCCATCTGTATTTTGCCAGGAGAGTCCGCTATCCGGTGACCAGAATCTTTTGTGACCAGAATCTGTTGACTGTCTGAAATCCCAGACGCAAAAGTGGACTGTGAGTATAATCCCCATCCCAGAAAAATACATAGTCTCCCCATCTTGACCCTTTTATCTTTATTCCACTTTCTAAGCAATCCTATCCATTCCCTGCTAACTTGTTAAAACTGTTAGAAGTCCCTGTGCATCTTGTCATCTACCTCCAAGCGTTAGCGCCACTTTCCATTCCTTTTTGTCCTGCATAGATCATAAGCCTTCAGTCATATTTGGAATAATTAAGGTAATTTCCACATAAAGCTGAACACTGGGTTGACAGGGTGTAGTCGTGAATGAAACTTGGATCTTACTGTGTCCCTCTTTATCAATATAGTCTTGTTAAGTCAAACTTGTACTTTTCGCAGCTGATTTTCTTTCATCTTTCATGGCTTCATTTTACCTAAATCTAATCTTTTTCTATCTTGCATATCTCATCCAGTTGTATAACTAGAGGCAGTCTGTCACTTCCATATTGTCCCTATGATATACATCTGTCACCCAACGCATTCGAAATCAGATTATTTCACCCGTTTTTCATAACATTTGGGTATGTCATTTTAAAAAGGAATTGAGAAAATGCAACTTTCCAAGGTGTGAATGTGGCTGCAACATGTTCTAACTTTCCAATTGCTTTAGAATTGTGTGCCTTTTGTTGGTCCATTGCCTTGTGATTGCTAGTGTTTATGCATTACTGCCTTTGTGAGAAATCATATTTGCCTCAGAGATTTAACCTCACAATAAGTTTTTTTTTGTCAATTTCCGAGTGTCATTTGATGCCATTGCAAATGGTATTTCCTCTTATTTTGTGAGGGAGGGTCAGAGTTTGATTCTGTTTGCTGCTTCTTATCCCTGACTATCTACTGTTTCTGTCCATCCTGTCTCGGAATTTGATTATTTGTGGGTTGAGGGAACATTGCAGGGGGAAACCTTAACTTGGGTGGTATCTATCCTAATTAAAAAAAGTGATCCCATTCAATTCTGCTTTGGATATGTTCTACTAGAAGGTTAACCAAGTGCATTGCTTCCATTTCTATTGTAATTATCACCCCAATAGTGATTGCTGCCCAATATTAAAATATGCAAAATTAAAGAAGGGTGAGGCGCGCACTCCCGGTCCTTGTCAGTTTAAACCTGTTGCAAAAATTAAATAAATAGCTGGGTCACATCCCAAAATGGACAAGTATTCACAGGGTTAGATCCCTTCTGCTGCAAAACAGGTACTCCGTGTTCACAGGGTTGAATCCCATCAGCTGCAGTTCTGTGGTCTGTATTTGTTCTCCTCCAAGCGATTTCTTATCTCAAATAATCATCAGGGAGGCTGAATTTTCTATAGCAGGTGTAACTAATTAGACTCTAAGGATTGTGGTAGCTGTAGTGAAAAGTTTTTTTCTGTTCAGGTGAGCAGCAACCGACACCCCTCCAATAGCACAAGTCCTTCCCAAATTTGGGGAAGGGAAGAGAACCATCTTTATGATTCTCCAAAGTGGGGCACAGTCAACCCGTGGCGCTGCCTCTGGAGACCGGGACTCCCATAGCATTATGTGCAAAATAAAACAAGGGTGAGGCGCGCAATCCCGGTCCTGGTCAGTTTAAACCTGTTGCAAAAATTAAATAAATAGCTGGGTCACATCCCAAAATGGACAAATATTCACAGGGTTAGATCCCTTCTGCTGCAAAACAGGTACTCCATGTTCACAGGGTTGAATCCCATCAGCTGCAGTTCTGTGGCCTGTAGTTGTTCTCCTTCAAGCACTTTCTTATCTCAAATAATCATCAGGGAGGCTGTGTTTTCTACAGCAGGTGTAACTAATTACACTCTAAGGATTGTGGTAGCTGTAGTGAAACGTTTTTTTCTATTCAGGTGTCTAATTAGTTACACCTGCTATAGAAAACACAGCCACCCTGATGATTATTGGAGATAAGAAAGCTGATGGGATTCAACCCTGTGAACACTGAGTACCTGTTTTGCAACAGAAGGGATCTAACCCTGTGAATACTTATCCATTTTGGGATGTGACCCAGCTATTTTTAATTTGTGCAACAGGTTTAAACTGACCAGGACCGGGAGTGCGCGCCTCACCCTTCTTTAATTTTGCACAATATTAAAATGTGTGTGATTTTTGGGAATTCTAAAAATAAATAAATATTATATTTTCACCAACCGGCCTGGTTCATGGTCCATTGTGACCCGGTAGGTATTTGTCAAAGGGGGTGTGAGACAGGTTGGGTATCAGCTCAATTTGAATTAATTGAAGTCAAAGAAAAAGCATTCCTATTGAGCACCACATCACAGGATAAGACCAAGTGTCCTGGTCCGGTGTGTGATGCCCGATTGGTTTGCTTATCAGGTGTAACTTGTTAACTCCTTGCTTTACTGCTCTGGTAAATTTTCGGAATACAGAGTTTTGGCCACAGAAGATTCTAGATTTTTACATCAGACTTTGGGCCCAAATATATATGAGTGGTGGGTTGAGAGGAATAACTAATGTAGGGGTGATAAGGGGTGGAGATGCAGGGGGTCTCCCTCGAATATGTTTGAGGCAAAATCAGTCAATAAAAAAAAATGTGATTACAACTTGTCAATCAGATCACATTGAACCTAATTCCAAAGTGCTTAAAAAGGGGATCAGGCGTAGGAAACGAAATAAACTTGTTCTGCAGTGCTCCACCCCACTGTCTGCAAAGTGCCATTCATTTTACCCCTGCATGCAATTTTCATGCAGGTAAAACACAATGGATGCCTCTCTAATTTGTCTCCATTTAGCACCTTCTAAATGGAGGTGTATTGCGTAGGAATCCATTGTAAATGGCATTGCAGAGAAATTTGCAAGCAACATTCACATTTTTTATAAAAATTATTCAGGGTGATTTTCACAATTGTTACACTCACTTTTAAACTTTGTTTTGTAAATGTTTAAAATGGTGTTAAAGGACACAACATCACATACATGCTAATGTTGGCAGAATGCCCATGCAATCTTCACTTCTTGTAAAATGTGCTGTCTTGTGGAAGCATTGTGGTCACACACTTCTTCGCTTCATTTGATAGCTCTTATTTGTAAGGTAAATGATGCTGGTGCATGTGGCATCCTGCTCTTTGTTTCATGCTAGCCTGATGGAATCCTCTCTTCCCCTACCTTCAAAACCTGCCTGTACTGCTCTTGCAGAAGCGGGCAGGCACATTTTCAAAGTATACCTTCCATGGGTGTTCTGCAGTACAGCTATAGGGACAACATATCTACAAAGAAACGTCCCGGAACCCTTTTTCCAGTTTTTATTTCCTCCAATGTTCGCAGGAAGTGGTGTACAATTGGTCATTGTATATTTGTATAAATGCATGCATATATTTATTCATTGGTCTTTTAGAAAACACCATCCACAAACAGTCACTTTGTAGCAACCCAAGTATTAAAAGGGAAACATATAGCAAGGTAGGAAGGCTCTGATCCTTTAAAGCCTATGAGGATTCAGGAACACTTAATACCCAGGGAAGGGGGTGCAAGTCTGGAGTGCAGTATAACCATATAAGATAAAATGCTTTACTTCGGATACTATTATCTCTATCCAACCTCAACGCCGCATGCCGGACACGTCGACTGCCATCACAAAAATGCCTAGCAGATAAATATGCCTGCATGAGCATTGCCAACTTTACCCTAATTGAGTGCCCATCGCCACACGCCTTGCACCGCGGTGCAGTGTTTTGCACGATTATCAAACTGTGGAAAGCTATCCCACATACCTAGCTATGCTATCTGACCCGTCCTTTATGCCTGCAATTCTACCCTAGGTAGTCCACGGCATTCCATGGGTTCCCCGAGTACTTCACATTGATTTGCATGAGTCGACTGTACTTCATGCGCATTTCTAATGCTATATTGTCTTGATTCAGCCTACTACATTCCAAACGGATTTCTAGCATTCCACACTGATCTAAACTGGTCTATAGTACTTCATTTGCATTTCTATTGTTTTATACTGTCCTGAATTAGCTGATTGCATTCCAAGTGTACTCCTTGTGCCCTTACTGACTTAAACTAGCCCACCTTACTTCTTGCGTATCTCTAGTGTTTTTATATTGACTTGAATCAGCCTACTGTACTCCATGAGGATGTCTAGTGTCTTACTGACCCGAATTTGCCCACTGTATTCCACGTGTTCCCCCAGTGTTTTACGTTGTTTTGCCAGCACCCACTTTGCACCACGTAATTAATGCTTAATGCTTAATATTGACTGGATTGAACCTACTGCATTCTACGTGTATTTCTGGTGTTCTATACTGATTTGAATGAGCCTAAAGCACTTCATATGCATTTCTAATGTCTTATACTGATCTAAATCAGCCTATTACTTCCATGCGGATCTCCAGTGTCTCATCAACCTGAATTTGCCCACTTTATTCCATGTGCATCTATAGAGTTCTACATTGACTGGATTCAGCCTACCACTTGCATGCATGCACATTATCAGTGTCTCTGAATTGATCCTAACTTACCTATGACATTTCATGCGCTCGAAATCTACCTCCACTAGCCTATTCTAATCTCTATATGTAGCTGTAGTGCAACATCACGTTACCCATATCCCTGAGACACTTTGTACACTACTGTGCTAAATCTAGCCTCACTAGGAACTCTTCTAGCTTTAGGCCCATTGGCTAGCCTGATGAAATTATCTACCTTACCAGCAACAGACTGTAAATTGACAATTAACATGACTTCGACCTTGCGCAATTTGCCCATATCATCTCAAACCAATAACCTGGCCTATAGACAACTGTCAAGTAATTTGACCCTCGCCCGGATTACACCCAATCCGAGTATTCCTTGTAATATTTCTTCTAGAAACATCAGGCTCTGCTCTAGTTTGCCCAAAATATTTGAACCACTGGTTAGCTCAATAACCAACCATAACCATATGAGAAAAAGCCCACTCAGTAGACAAACTAATACTACAGAAAAGCCTGTTCTTATTACCTCACCCTCTCGTACTACACACAACCCACCGCACAAAAAACCACAGCAGACTAAGTCCTATACCGCATCACAAGATGCTGTAGCGTCCACTGGTACCTCACTGCCCCCTTTGCCTAACAGCTCTGTGTCTGCCCCATAACATTAAATGCACACTTTAACCTCATTGATAGAATAAAAAAAATGCACAAACCATATCCACACTCTTGTCAAGTTGGAAGGGAATTGTTGACGTCACATGTCCAAAATACATGATATTGTAAAGTGAGCCCTTGTCGCGATGGCTCCATCACATGTGTTTCCCTGAGTCGCATTCATCAAGTGCAGACAAAATGTCTCATCTGACTGCCATCTTGAAGGTAGGTCCCTCTGCACCATTGCAGCTGGTCCTGCTCACCACCACTCATCACTGCCATTTACACTTTCCTGCAATGGGAAAAATTAACAGCTGCCCACCCACCCCCTCTCCATGCATGTCTCTGATACCTCAACATGTCCCTTGCCCCATCATGAAGATTCATACCAAATCTCCCAGAAAGCAATGTATTCTCTCACAGGATACACAAGTATAAATAAATGATGCAAGGTTACACACCCCTCACCACCAACAGTCCTTGATCATAACAATGGCAACAAAGCAGAAACATTACACATGAGAAAGACATTTAGGCCACAAAGGGAAAATTCACCACTGCATTCCGAGTTTAAAGAAACCTCTCAAGATGTTAAGTGTACCTTAATAGTACAATTATATTATCACTTCAGCCACGAAGCAGAAACCAGCAGTCCTGACACATAGACGGGAACTCAATACAAAAAAAGACTGGATCCAAGTGATAGGGTACCTGCATCCCATGCACTCAATATCTGGCATAAATAGCCCAATTCATTAATTCAGTAAATATATTCACAGGGGGTAATTCACAGAGTTAAGCGCAGAAGCAGCGCACGCGAGCAGCGCAGAGAGGGAGCATGTGCCAGCGTGCGCCAGCCGTGTGCGCTAAACAGCATTCTGGCGCACCACGTATTCATGGATTTTCCAAGCCATTTGGAGCCGTGGAGCAGCGAACATCCCACAGCGCCAGTTACGCCCCCAAAAACACCCCTTGCGCAAGGAAAAGCTATTGAAATCCCCAATATGGCGCAAAGGGACGTGCTAACCCTGCACCAGCTTACAGGGCTGCTACACTGTAATCTTGTTAGAAATTACGCATACCCCACTCACTGCAGCCATAACGCGTGAAAATGTACTAGTTCACCCCCTTGAATACGGGTATCCTGCTTGCGGCACTCAAAATGCGTGAAAACGTCCCCGTGCACCCCCTTCCATATGTGTACCCTGCTCGAGGCTGCCAAAACGTGTGGAAATGAACTTGTGCACCCCCTTGAATATGCATACTCTGCCTGTGCCAGGCAGATTGTGTGGAAAATGTCCCCACTGTGGTGTTGGCTGCCTGTGGGTCATGGTCTGGGGTGATGGGCTGCCTGTGGGTCATGGTCTGGGGTGATGGGCTGACTTCAGGTCGGCATGGTCTGGGGTGATGGGTTGCCTGCCGCTAATGGTCTGGGTTGATGGGCTGCCTGCGGGCATTGGTCATGGTGGATGGGCTGCCTGCGGGGCATGGGGAGGGTGGATGGGTGCCTGCGGTCATGGTCAAGGTGGATGGGCTGCCTGCGGCTCATGGTCTGGGGTTATGGGCTGCTTGCGGGTTATGGTCATGGTGGATGGGCTGCCTGCCAGGCATGGGGAGGGTGGATGGACTGCCTGCGGGTCATGGTGGATGGGCTGCCTGCGGGGCATGGGGAGGGTGGATGGGCTGCTTGCAGGTCATGGTCATGGTAGATGGGCCGCATGTGGGGCATGGAGAGGGTGGATGGGCTGCCTGCGCGTATTCAGGGGTGCGTGTGGCGTTTTACATGCAATAGACCTGGCGCGAGCGGGGTACGTGTATTGCAGGGGTGCGCAGGGACTTTTACACACAATGGGCATGGCATGAGCGGGGTATATGTATTTCGGGGAGTGCGGGGACTTTTACACATGATTGGCCTGGCGCGAGTGGGGTACGTGTATTCCAGGGGTGCGTGGGGACTTTTACACGCGATAGGCCTGGCGCATGCGGGGTACACCTATTTCAGGTGTGCGTGTGGAGTTTCACACATGAATTGCTTGGCTCGAGCAGGGTACGTGTATTCAGGGGGTGCGTGGGGAGTAATACAAGCGATTTGGTGTTGTTGGCCCTCCTGGGTGTGTCCCTCCCCCCTCCCCATGCCCTGCAGGCAGCCCACACCACAGGGGACCACCCTACACCCCTGGGCATGCCCCGCAGGCTGCCCATGACCCCAGTCCATGAGCTGCAGGCAGCCCATCCACCATGACCATGACCCGCAGGCAGCTTATCCACCCACCCCATGCCTGGCAGGCAGCCCATCCACCATCACCATGACCCACAGGAAGCCCATCACCCCAGACCATGACCCACAGGCAGCCCATCACCTCTGGGCATGCCCCGCAGGCAGCCCATCTCCCCAGACCATCACCTGCAGGCAGCTCAAATGGCGCCATTCACTTGGGAGCCCCGACACATGTCCCCCCACCCCACCCCCAGTGACGGGCACCTGCCAGCAGGCCCCGACACATGTCCCCCACCCCACTCCCATTGACAGCAACCTGCCAGCAGGCCCCGACTCATGTCCCCCACCCCACCCCCAGTGATGGCAACCTGATCCCCTTTTTAAGCACTTTGGAATTAGGTTCAATGTGATCTGATTGACAAGTTGTAATCACATTTTTTTTTATTGACTGATTTTGCCTCAAACATATTCGAGGGAGACCCCCTGCATCTCCACCCCTTATCACCCCTACATTAGTTATTCCTCTCAACCCACCACTCATATATATTTGGGCCCAAAGTCTGATGTAAAAATCTAGAATCTTCTGTGGCCAAAACTCTGTATTCCGAAAATTTACCAGAGCAGTAAAGCAAGGAGTTAACAAGTTACACCTGATAAGCAAACCAATCGGGCATCACACACCGGACCAGGACACTTGGTCTTATCCTGTGATGTGGTGCTCAATAGGAATGCTTTTTCTTTGACTTCAATTAATTCAAATTGAGCTGATACCCAACCTGTCTCACACCCCCTTTGACAAATACCTACCGGGTCACAATGGACCATGAACCAGGCCGGTTGGTGAAAATATAATATTTATTTATTTTTAGAATTCCCAAAAATCACACACATTTTAATATTGTGCAAAATTAAAGAAGGGTGATGCCTCTCTAATTTGTCTCCATTTAGCACCTTCTAAATGGAGGTGTATTGCGTAGGAATCCATTGTAAATGGCATTGCAGAGAAATTTGCAAGCAACATTCACATTTTTTATAAAAATTATTCAGGGTGATTTTCACAATTGTTACACTCACTTTTAAACTTTGTTTTGTAAATGTTTAAAATGGTGTTAAAGGACACAACATCACATACATGCTAATGTTGGCAGAATGCTCAATGCAATCTTCACTTCTTGTAAAATGTGCTGTCTTGTGGAAGCATTGTGGTCACACACTTCTTCGCTTCATTTGATAGCTCTTATTTGTAAGGTAAATGATGCTGGTGCATGTGGCATCCTGCTCTTTGTTTCATGCTAGCCTGATGGAATCCTCTCTTCCCCTACCTTCAAAACCTGCCTGTACTGCTCTTGCAGAAGCGGGCAGGCACATTTTCAAAGTATACCTTCCATGGGTGTTCTGCAGTACAGCTATAGGGACAACATATCTACAAAGAAACGTCCCGGAACCCTTTTTCCAGTTTTTATTTCCTCCAATGTTCGCAGGAAGTGGTGTACAATTGGTCATTGTATATTTGTATAAATGCATGCATATATTTATTCATTGGTCTTTTAGAAAACACCATCCACAAACAGTCACTTTGTAGCAACCCAAGTATTAAAAGGGAAACATATAGCAAGGTAGGAAGGCTCTGATCCTTTAAAGCCTATGAGGATTCAGGAACACTTAATACCCAGGGAAGGGGGTGCAAGTCTGGAGTGCAGTATAACCATATAAGATAAAATGCTTTACTTCGGATACTATTATCTCTATCCAACCTCAACGCCGCATGCCGGACACGTCGACTGCCATCACAAAAATGCCTAGCAGATAAATATGCCTGCATGAGCATTGCCAACTTTACCCTAATTGAGTGCCCATCGCCACATGCCTCCCACCGCGGTGCAGTGTTTTGCACGATTATCAAACTGTGGAAAGCTATCCCACATACCTAGCTATGCTATCTGACCCGTCCTTTATGCCTGCAATTCTACCCTAGGTAGTCCACGGCATTCCATGGGTTCCCCGAGTACTTCACATTGATTTGCATGAGTCGACTGTACTTCATGCGCATTTCTAATGCTATATTGTCTTGATTCAGCCTACTACATTCCAAACGGATTTCTAGCATTCCACACTGATCTAAACTGGTCTATAGTACTTCATTTGCATTTCTATTGTTTTATACTGTCCTGAATTAGCTGATTGCATTCCAAGTGTACTCCTAGTGCCCGTACTGACTTAAACTAGCCCACCTTACTTCTTGCGTATCTCTAGTGTTTTTATATTGACTTGAATCAGCCTACTGTACTCCATGAGGATGTCTAGTGTCTTACTGACCCGAATTTGCCCACTGTATTCCACGTGTTCCCCCAGTGTTTTACGTTGTTTTGCCAGCACCCACTTTGCACCACGTAATTAATGCTTAATGCTTAATATTGACTGGATTGAACCTACTGCATTCTACGTGTATTTCTGGTGTTCTATACTGATTTGAATGAGCCTAAAGCACTTCATATGCATTTCTAATGTCTTATACTGATCTAAATCAGCCTATTACTTCCATGCGGATCTCCAGTGTCTCATCAACCTGAATTTGCCCACTTTATTCCATGTGCATCTATAGAGTTCTACATTGACTGGATTCAGCCTACCACTTGCATGCATGCACATTATCAGTGTCTCTGAATTGATCCTAACTTACCTATGACATTTCATGCGCTCGAAATCTACCTCCACTAGCCTATTCTAATCTCTATATGTAGCTGTAGTGCAACATCACGTTACCCATATCCCTGAGACACTTTGTACACTACTGTGCTAAATCTAGCCTCACTAGGAACTCTTCTAGCTTTAGGCCCATTGGCTAGCCTGATGAAATTATCTACCTTACCAGCAACAGACTGTAAATTGACAATTAACATGACTTCGACCTTGCGCAATTTGCCCATATCATCTCAAACCAATAACCTGGCCTATAGACAACTGTCAAGTAATTTGACCCTCGCCCGGATTACACCCAATCCGAGTATTCCTTGTAATATTTCTTCTAGAAACATCAGGCTCTGCTCTAGTTTGCCCAAAATATTTGAACCACTGGTTAGCTCAATAACCAACCATAACCATATGAGAAAAAGCCCACTCAGTAGACAAACTAATACTACAGAAAAGCCTGTTCTTATTACCTCACCCTCTCGTACTACACACAACCCACCGCACAAAAAACCACAGCAGACTAAGTCCTATACCGCATCACAAGATGCTGTAGCGTCCACTGGTACCTCACTGCCCCCTTTGCCTAACAGCTCTGTGTCTGCCCCATAACATTAAATGCACACTTTAACCTCATTGATAGAATAAAAAAAATGCACAAACCATATCCACACTCTTGTCAAGTTGGAAGGGAATTGTTGACGTCACATGTCCAAAATACATGATATTGTAAAGTGAGCCCTTGTCGCGATGGCTCCATCACATGTGTTTCCCTGAGTCGCATTCATCAAGTGCAGACAAAATGTCTCATCTGACTGCCATCTTGAAGGTAGGTCCCTCTGCACCATTGCAGCTGGTCCTGCTCACCACCACTCATCACTGCCATTTACACTTTCCTGCAATGGGAAAAATTAACAGCTGCCCACCCACCCCCTCTCCATGCATGTCTCTGATACCTCAACATGTCCCTTGCCCCATCATGAAGATTCATACCAAATCTCCCAGAAAGCAATGTATTCTCTCACAGGATACACAAGTATAAATAAATGATGCAAGGTTACACACCCCTCACCACCAACAGTCCTTGATCATAACAATGGCAACAAAGCAGAAACATTACACATGAGAAAGACATTTAGGCCACAAAGGGAAAATTCACCACTGCATTCCGAGTTTAAAGAAACCTCTCAAGATGTTAAGTGTACCTTAATAGTACAATTATATTATCACTTCAGCCACGAAGCAGAAACCAGCAGTCCTGACACATAGACGGGAACTCAATACAAAAAAAGACTGGATCCAAGTGATAGGGTACCTGCATCCCATGCACTCAATATCTGGCATAAATAGCCCAATTCATTAATTCAGTAAATATATTCACAGGGGGTAATTCACAGAGTTAAGCGCAGAAGCAGCGCACGCGAGCAGCGCAGAGAGGGAGCATGTGCCAGCGTGCGCCAGCCGTGTGCGCTAAACAGCATTCTGGCGCACCACGTATTCATGGATTTTCCAAGCCATTTGGAGCCGTGGAGCAGCGAACATCCCACAGCGCCAGTTACGCCCCCAAAAACACCCCTTGCGCAAGGAAAAGCTATTGAAATCCCCAATATGGCGCAAAGGGACGTGCTAACCCTGCACCAGCTTACAGGGCTGCTACACTGTAATCTTGTTAGAAATTACGCATACCCCACTCACTGCAGCCATAACGCGTGAAAATGTACTAGTTCACCCCCTTGAATACGGGTATCCTGCTTGCGGCACTCAAAATGCGTGAAAACGTCCCCGTGCACCCCCTTCCATATGTGTACCCTGCTCGAGGCTGCCAAAACGTGTGGAAATGAACTTGTGCACCCCCTTGAATATGCATACTCTGCCTGTGCCAGGCAGATTGTGTGGAAAATGTCCCCACTGTGGTGTTGGCTGCCTGTGGGTCATGGTCTGGGGTGATGGGCTGCCTGTGGGTCATGGTCTGGGGTGATGGGCTGACTTCAGGTCGGCATGGTCTGGGGTGATGGGTTGCCTGCCGCTAATGGTCTGGGTTGATGGGCTGCCTGCGGGCATTGGTCATGGTGGATGGGCTGCCTGCGGGGCATGGGGAGGGTGGATGGGTGCCTGCGGTCATGGTCAAGGTGGATGGGCTGCCTGCGGCTCATGGTCTGGGGTTATGGGCTGCTTGCGGGTTATGGTCATGGTGGATGGGCTGCCTGCCAGGCATGGGGAGGGTGGATGGACTGCCTGCGGGTCATGGTGGATGGGCTGCCTGCGGGGCATGGGGAGGGTGGATGGGCTGCTTGCAGGTCATGGTCATGGTAGATGGGCCGCATGTGGGGCATGGAGAGGGTGGATGGGCTGCCTGCGCGTATTCAGGGGTGCGTGTGGCGTTTTACATGCAATAGACCTGGCGCGAGCGGGGTACGTGTATTGCAGGGGTGCGCAGGGACTTTTACACACAATGGGCATGGCATGAGCGGGGTATATGTATTTCGGGGAGTGCGGGGACTTTTACACATGATTGGCCTGGCGCGAGTGGGGTACGTGTATTCCAGGGGTGCGTGGGGACTTTTACACGCGATAGGCCTGGCGCATGCGGGGTACACCTATTTCAGGTGTGCGTGTGGAGTTTCACACATGAATTGCTTGGCTCGAGCAGGGTACGTGTATTCAGGGGGTGCGTGGGGAGTAATACAAGCGATTTGGTGTTGTTGGCCCTCCTGGGTGTGTCCCTCCCCCCTCCCCATGCCCTGCAGGCAGCCCACACCACAGGGGACCACCCTACACCCCTGGGCATGCCCCGCAGGCTGCCCATGACCCCAGTCCATGAGCTGCAGGCAGCCCATCCACCATGACCATGACCCGCAGGCAGCTTATCCACCCACCCCATGCCTGGCAGGCAGCCCATCCACCATCACCATGACCCACAGGAAGCCCATCACCCCAGACCATGACCCACAGGCAGCCCATCACCTCTGGGCATGCCCCGCAGGCAGCCCATCTCCCCAGACCATCACCTGCAGGCAGCTCAAATGGCGCCATTCACTTGGGAGCCCCGACACATGTCCCCCCACCCCACCCCCAGTGACGGGCACCTGCCAGCAGGCCCCGACACATGTCCCCCACCCCACTCCCATTGACAGCAACCTGCCAGCAGGCCCCGACTCATGTCCCCCACCCCACCCCCAGTGATGGCAACCTGCCAGCAGGCCCGGACTCATGGACTGCCCCTGGGCAGGACAAAGACTGATATGCAGGGAAATGTCTTCTCTGTGAAAGGGACAGTGAGCTAAAGACTTGGTAGAGTCTCTCCCAGGGGTTACTCACCCAAGAACAGGTCATTGGACTGTGTTTGTGCTTGTAGAGAGGTTCCTAGATGCCCTCCTTGTTTTGCATACACTGCGACCACTCCCAAATTACCCATGCCATGAGAGTCTTAAAAGAACAAGCATGGCCATGAATAAATGCACAACAGAGAAACACAGTGGCAACACAAGACTGAGGCAAGGCTCATAGAGACATGCACAAAACCGATGGGAGCACACAACACCAATAATGAAGATATATGAAATGTATTAAACAACATAAAATATGACATAATGAAAATCACACATTCAAATGATGAACTAATGAAAGTAATGCCAAAAATAAAGTAAAATCCAATGAAAAACAAAAATCGACGACATGAAAACTGAAAAGTGGTCCATCGCCAAAGTCCATATAAAGTCAATGAAAAAACAAAAGCACAAAACACCAATGCTCCATGGAATGATGAAACAACGAAAGTATGTACAAGTCTGGTACTATTTACACTGAAAGTCAGAAGGGTCCATGATCCCAAAACAAAAGGAAACCTACCAAAAAACCTATAACATATACAACTATATACAAAAAGTAGACCAAAGTCTGTGAACTCCAAATGAAAATAAAAACCAAATGAAACCTAAGCCTAAATAACTATATAAAAAGGCGGCGGGCTAGTCCGACGGCTCACTTTTGATGTTCCGAGCCAGGGCATCATCGAACTCCATGTCGATGTTCCGGAGGTGGGCCTCTTCCCATGCCTTGAGGTCTCACAGGGATGCAGCCATCACCTCCCCAACTCCTTGCGAGTTGCCTCAAGGCCTCTAAGCCCGCCTCAATGCCCGGCGCGTGGAGTTCCCCGCCCTGACAATTGTGAGCCGTGCCTCCTCTGCCCGCCGCCGCTCCGCATCTATCTGCTGGCCCAACCGCTGCCACATGGCAGACACTCCCAATCCTGGGTCCTCCTGCCGGACTGCCGATACCTGCCCCTGTGATGTTGATGACCCTGACCCATGATCGCTCCCATGCTGAGCCTGCTGCTGCCGTGCATGTGCCCTGCCTGTTGATGCCTGCACATCCTCCTCTTGCTGGGGTCCAGTTGGTGGGGTGGCCACCCCTGCTGGACCTCCAACTCCCTACTGTGGCAGGGATGTGTCCTCCACCAGCCTGGCCGCTGGCTCAGGTGATAATTGGGCAGGAAGATGGCACAGAGGACGACTGGCCTATAGTGGGCTCAGTTGAAGAGGGGGTCGCAAGAAGTTCCATCCAGCACATGGATGAGCCCAGTGCCGACGACCTGTCCTAGTAGGTCGACGTGCCCAAAGATGGATTCGAAATGACGTGCATTGTCCAGACGAGAACCCTGCACGTCATCCCAAATCAGACATTGGCGCAACGCCACCCCAGCTAGGATAGGCTCAATCCGGTCATGGATTGCAACATCCGCAAAGAGAAGAAGGCCAGTTGTTGTATGAGCATCCCCTCCCTGAAAATGGGTCTGGACGGAGGCATCCCTGCTGGTGTCGGATGATGCAGTCACAGGAACGTGGACAGGATTACACACATGCACCTCAGCGGCAGCCTGTGATGCCTCCTGTCCCTGCTCCTGGACTGAACCACTAGCACTAGTGGAATCTCCCCTCCAGGCCTCATGTGTGGCCCTTCCATGGCCTCCTCCTCAACCAAACCCCCACCAACATGGATGACTCTGTGCCAGCTTCCTCCATAGGCCCCTGTGGGGGCTCAGCTGCCCCTACTGCTGCTGAGGAGTCCACCTCCAAACTCCGCCTCTTGGACCTCCCCTCGACAGCTGCGGCCGTGGACGCGGCCCCACACTTCTCACTCCCGGAAAATATGACTACGTGGGAGGTGAGCTGGTCCTTGCTTCTCCGGCTGGCGGTGGGATCCCTGCCGCTGTGCTCCACAGCACCATCTCCGCCCTCTTCATCAGTCGACGCTGCAGACAGGGAGAGACAGAACACAGGCATCAGGGCACTGTAAAATGGTTGGATACACACATGACAGTTGCACATGAGTGGCAGTGGCAAACTTCACAGTTGGCATCACACTCCCCAACACTCATATCATTTGAACCCACACAAATGCACAAATTAACAGGAATCGTGCAGCAGGCAGCAGCATCCATACACACACAACAGCATGAATATCCGAAGCTTGGCATGACGTCACAAGCAACATGGGGAGTGCCAAACACATGCACACACGCCACCAGACAGACATGCATCTGTACATCTCTGCCACCTGTCAAAGGGCAATCATCGGCAACTATGTCACATCTGCCAATCAGATTCCTACATGTCTGTGTCACATGCATCCATGGCGTTTCACAGTGGCACACATGTCAAACACACACACGCACATGCATGCCGTGCACGTACATGAAGATGGACTCAGCATCCATGTGTCACACCCCAACCATGCCATAGTACTTACAAAGAAATGCTAACATGTGTGCATCTCCACATGCTGTTGTGCATCATGCTTTGGAACACATACACCATTGATGTGCATCACACATGACTGGACTCACATGCAGCACGGTCATGTCCCTGCGCATACACATCCATACATGAGCCTTTTCAGACATATGTCCAAGCTGCACACTCCTGGCACACCTCAACATGCACTGCTTCCAATAAGTATGAATGAACACTAACTGCTCGAATGCGGACAGAACTCACTCTCGAGGACCTGGCGGTGAAGTGCTGGGTTAATGCGTTCCAGGACCCTCATGTCGTTGGTGGTTCGGTGGACCCGGCGCCTCACTGCATCCGCTGCTTCCAAGAGGCAACAGGCCTTCTTGAGGGTCCTGGACCTGAATTCCTCCCAGCGCTTACAGAATTGTGGTAGGTCGCGAGTTGCCACCCCCTCCCTATTGATGGCAACCATGATGTCCTTCCAGATCCTCTCCCGTCCATCCATGTCGGCACATGTTCTTCCAAAGAGGGCATCATAATGCACCAGGACTTGCTCCACCAGGATGCCAACCTCTCCTGCTGTGAAGCTGGCAGCCCTCTGCCTCTCTGGCTGGGGGTTGCCAGTGGTCTCCGATGATGTTTGCCCCGACATGGCAACCTCCGAGGCAGGTGTGGGTGGGCAACTGGGTCCTGGTGCTGTGGAACGATGGAACTGCAGTCGGGAGTCTTCTGTTCCAGCAGGGGTAGTCACAGCAACTGAACCCCTGCAGATGGCTGGCATGCAGGCACCAAATAGCAGGGCACGTGGGCAGCTGGCAGGCAGGCAGCAGCAGATGGCTGGTGGGAGTCAGCTCAGGGCTCTGGGGGGCAGGAAAATGGCCTTTTGGGCCGGAGCATGGTCTTCCGTGTGTTGTCGCGTGGCCAGCTTGATATGGAGTCATTTGGCATGTGAAAAAACAGCATGTCAGCAATTGGAGGAAAGGCCTTTAGCGCGTAAGCGCATAAGTGATGTGATGTGCGCAGGAATTTCCCTCGGCACGGGTGCATAGCTAATCAGCATGTGCAAAAACAGCACGTCTGGGTGTCACTGCGTGTAATTCGAGGAAAGGCCCTTAGCGCGTAAGCGTGTAAGTAACATGGCCCGCATGGGCGTTTCTGTGGGCAGAGTTTAAAGGTCCACTTAGGACACCATTTTCTTGTACGTGCTTTTTATGGAGAGCGAGTGGGTGATTTTTGTAATTCTTTTTGGTTCACATGCGATTACTTCACAACGGTTGCAGTGCGTACTCCTTATTTACTGAGGCAACGTTCAATTCTTCTTTTGGTGGGGGTGTTGCCAAAGTGTCCACGTGTGTCTTTTTCACAGTATTTTTCCAGGCAGATGGTGAGTTGCACACATATTTTTCCACTGTGATTGCCCCTGTGTGTTGCGTACCCATTCAGAGGTCATTGTAGCCTGCATTTAACAAGCATACATTTTTTTGGTGTTTCTGGGTGCCACAGCGTACTGTGGGTCCTTAATTCCACGCACGTGGGCTACCGAGGGGTCGCGTGCATGTATTTCTTTTTATCGTGGTGCCTGAGCGTTGCGTGACTCGTCATCTTCCCCCAGGGGTCCCAGGCAGCCTTCCTAGAGCACAGGGGTATGTATTCCATCTAGTACCCTTCCCCATTCACCCCAATTGGCCAGGACAATTGTTTACTGCTCCTCCCATTCGCACAACAACATCAGTGCCATGGTTAGGAGGCGACCTAGTGCTAAGGGAGGCAAAGTTGGCAGACCTCCAAGAGGTGTCCGCGGTAGGGGATGTGGCCAGGAAGAGCAGGGTGGCCCAAGAGGCCAGTGTGTGGAGGACCAATCAGGGACACCTATGCCCCCCCAATGGGTCGGGGAGATGCAGCTGACACCATCCCAGCTCAGGCCCTGTTAACCCAGCCCAGATTGGTCATGGCACTGGCATGGGATGACTCACAGGCCGACTTCCGTGTCACGAAGTCAAAGCCATGTGTGGCGAAAGTTGCTGTCACCAGGCCACGTGGATCTGGGGCAGCAATGTCATCTGCTGCCCCAAGTAGCCAGGGTGAGGAGGCTGAAGGGGCAGCTGCAGCTCAATCCACACTGGCTCTGAGTCATCCAGCTGGGAGAGTGTTGGTCCCAGACCATCACACCAAGGCAGTTGTGCTGCTTGGTCCTGGCAACAGCACCCAGCAGCCAATGCCTGCAGTGCGACCTTTGGTCATCGTGCCATTGCCTGCTTCCAGTGCCCAGTCCACCTGCACTTCAGCCCCTACCGACCAGACCGGCGTAAGCCACTCAGGCTCCGCACCACCTCTCAAGAGGAAGAAGCGTGCTCTTGCAGAACAGGCTTGGACCCCAGACACGGCTCGCCCCTCCGGCACGTCAAGGAAGCAGAGTTTCAATGATGTGGAACTAGACACACTAAAGAGCTATGTGTCAGCCCATGGCCGCGAGATGCTGGTGACTGCAGGGTGCAAGACTACGACTGCTCAACGTAGGGCCCACTGGCAGTGCATCACGGACCAGATTAATTCCCTTGGATTTGTGAAGCGCACAGCTGATCATTGCTCAAAGCAGTAGAAGACGTCAAATGTCGAACACAAAACAAGCTGGCTTTCAATTATGCTTCTAGTCTGGTGACTAGCAGTGGGTCTCCAACAGAGGAGAATGAACTAACAGAACATGAGGCAATCACTGGAGGGTTCATCGCAGAGGATCACATCCAAGGTGTGGGAGACCTATAAGACCTTGAGGAAATGTCCGGTGAGTGGCTATGCGTGTGTGTGCAAACCATGTTTATGTTGCTTGGGTGATGTGCTCTGATTGAGTGCCAGGTCAGGCTGTGTAGTCATGACTGCTATAGGTCACCCACGTGGTGCCTCCAAACCATCCCCTGCACTTGGGTTTGGGTTTCACAGTATCCCTACTGACCACAGAAAACACTTTGCACCTGATGACTGCACTTGCCCTTCAACTGGCATCATGCCACAACATTGTTAATACTGTTTTTCTTTTCATTCTGCCTGATTGATGGAATCATTTGCATGATAAACACACATTTTTGTGCCATTCTGGCACCAATTCACCATACTTCAGACATAGATTTCACTCCACAATGCGTTTGTTGACTTTTTATGGACATTATTTAATCAATCATGCTGATTGACATTTGTGCACCTACACATGCACTGCACACTATGACGTTAGAGCCCTGTTTGATTGTTCAACATGACAATTGACTTGTGTCATGTCCAAGTGACCTACCATTGATGTATCCATGTGCCTAAATTCACTGTATTAGTAAACACTGGTGTAGTTGCAGCGTGTGACACATGTGTGTTTTGTCACACTCTTTTGCATGTTCTATTTCATGATGTGTGTCTCACATGGATGGGGGACTGTACTGATTTACTACCATCTGGGTGTCCTTGTCAATTCTGCCATGGATATGCTATGTGCCATCTGTGTGCTGGCATGTGTCATGTTTGTGGATTGTCCATGCCACTCGGAGGTTAATGTGTGATGCAGCTGCTATGCACCATGCAGCGCATGTGTTGCTTGTCAATTTTGGCGTCCTCAGTATCTGTTTTTTTTTTGGATGGGAAAGCGTCTGCGTGGGTCCGCCCACGTTGTCGATAATTAGAAGAAGTAGTAGAAGAAGTATCTGGTTTTAGGGATCCCTTCCACTTCATTGCCAGTGCATGCATGCCATAGTTAGTCTCATTAATTTATTTGATGTGTAGATTGTGATGCCTATGTGTGTCAGCTATGCTGTTCATGCCTGTCTTCATTACTTTAGTTTTATTTATGTGTAGGAGATGAGGCACTAGATGCTGTTGAGGATGAGGAGATAGCATGGGGACAGGAGTACTCAGAGCACCAACCAGGCACCAGCGGAGGATTTGGGGTGGTGGTGCAGGAAAATCCATTAGTTCTACAGACCATCCTGTCCACGGGTGTCTCTGGGTATACCTCCCATGACCTCTATGGATCAGGTACTGAATCAGACATTGAGACAAATGTCCCGTTGCAGGTGAGTGTTTCTGGCAGGGATGCTGTTCTGTCCAACCCACCTGCACTGGGGGTAAGCCCCTCAATGGGGCATTCAGTGTTGGAATGTCTGCCTGTGGCGGTTACGGATGCAGGGTCACACTCCACTATATTTGCTCCTGTTCCTGGGCCAGCATATCAAAGGAGGAATGCAGTCCTGCAGCCTCAGGCAGTGCCAGCACAGCAAGGTGCACATCACCTTGGTCCAAACAGGTGTGGAGCCCACTAACACAGTGGCCATGCACCCCCAGGCAATACTGTGTGGGAGAACTCCATGTATACTATTGCAGCACAACAGGGGGCATCATGTGAGATGATGGCTCAGGTCATGGATAGGGTGGCCACTTCCATTATCCCCTTTTAAGGCAGGTGGAACTCCAGCAACAGGCAATGGAGTCCACGTGCCGCTCACACAGGGAGGACATGTTGGCGTCCAACAGGGACCGAAGGGCTGAACTGGAGACTCATCTGCAGCCATATCTGCAGAGTCACAGGCCCATAGGAATGTCCTGAGGTTAGAACACAGGTCCCTCAGAGATACTCTGGGTGCACTTGAGGTGTCCCAGAGGTCAAGGTCAGAACAGCAGCTGGAGCAGCTAACATGCACAATCTCAGCTGAGCTCCAGGCAACCCGTGAGGAGATCCGGGCATCACGTGAGGCCTTGCAGGCAGAAGTCTGTGCTACCCATGAGGTGCTGCATGGGGATCTCCGGACCATCATCCTGAAGAACCAAACCTTTCAGACCTGCATGCTTGCGGTGATGACAGCGACGGCAGTTCTCCCACTACAGGGTAGCAGTGCGTTTTATTTTTTTTCTCAACATCCACGCATGTGGGCATATAGGTACACCCTGTACCCTCCTCCCTCCTGGGTGCCCCTCCCTGGTCGACACATGGCCATTTTTGATTTTTATTTTTAATGTTTCTTTTTATTTTTTTAAATCGTTTTAATTTTTGATTTTGTTTTCATATTTGATTCTGATTTTTCCTTTTAAATTAGAATTTGATTTTTAAATGTTCATTTTTTCTTTTGATTTTTTCAGTTTATTCTTTTCATTTTCTTTTCATAATTCATTTATTTTAATTTTTCATTTCATTTGTTTAATTTACATTTACTTTTTTGTTGATAGCTGTTTTATTTCAGATTGTACATTCATATTACAGTGTGTTGCATTGTGTGGCTCCCGTATGCATCCACTGTGTGTTCCAGCTGGGCACATGCAGGCTTGTCCTGTGTTTGATTTTGAAACTTGGGCTCCTGACACATATGCCACTCCTCCTTCCCCTTTCCATGGGCTTGCAAGGTTGTGACCAAGTGACAGTAACTTACACAGAGGCATTGGGCTTCCATAAGTTGTGTGGGCAGTCTATAGTCCAAACTGTGCATACACACCTAGTGGGGATTCGTGATGATTTCTCCACTGCATTGTTAATTTGTATATTGTATTCCATATATGACATTATACATATTTGCATGTAGCTTCTTCATGTCTTAACTAGCCTGTCTCCATTGTAGATGCAGTTCATGTTGTATGCAGTATACTGCCACATTTACCTACCAGCAACACACTGGAGATTGAAAGGGTCGATGTGCTGCCTTTGTCGGGTTGTGACACTTGCACTACTTTCATTTTTTACTGTCATTCGTTGCCACTGTTGGGTCCTGTATTAATGTTTTGTCTTGCTGGTAAGTATTTGTTCATGTGTGCTGTTTCATTTTCATTGGTGAGAGGGAATTGCCCCTGGCCTGTTTCCATTTGGGACAGTACACTTTGTGACACTTGTGTCATGTGTTGTGCATTCATTTGGTTGCTTTCACATTGCATGCCATGCCATGGTGTGTTGGGTAGCTGAGATGGGGTTAGGGAGAGGTTGGGTGATATGTCACTATTTGGGTGTAATATTTTACAAGGGGGTCGTCCTTCATGCTGCATGAATGTGTGGCTTTTGCTGACACAGCTTTGGGTCTGTTTAAGTAGCTAGGGATGCACACAATGTAGCACTTCCAGGAAAACAATCTCAGGGTGGTATGGTTGTGACAGTTGACTGTCCCTTTTGTCATCATCATCAATTGTCAGCTGGTATGTGCCAGGCCTGTGTGCACTCCGCAGGGGTGAGATTTTAGGTGAAGAAATTTGCCACAAGCTGGGTACGGGCTGCCTCACCACATGCCCTTTCCCCTCCCATGCGCAGCGGCCATGCATGTGGTTGGGGATGTGGGGGTACCACCATGTCCACCGGCATCCCCCGTCGGGTTGCAACGTTGTGCAGGACACATGCTGCCACTATGATCCTGCACACTACTGGGGGCGCATATAGCAGCTGCCCACCAGAGCGGTCAAGGGAGCGAAAACGTGACTTGAGCACTCCGAATGTGCGCTCCACTATGCCCCGGGTTGCAATATGGGCTGTGTTGTATCTTACCTGGGGTGGTGTGGGGTTCCGTATTGGCGTCATCATGTAGGTGCTCAGAGGGTAGGCACTGTCCACTGGGGAGGTGATAATGGTTGTAATTAGTTGGGTTTTCCCATTTCTCAGTGTCTGACATGCATGCATGTGCAGAGGCATTTGTACTCACCAATGAGCCATGTGTCGCCATGCCTCCCAGCTTCCAGGTCTCAGTTTAGGGGTGACATTCTGAATATAAAACTATCATGGCTGGACCCCGGATAGTTGGCATATATTGAGGTGATGATTCCCTTGGCATCACATACAACCTGCACGTTGATGGGATGCCAGTGCTTGAGGGTACGATAGTTGTGCTCAGCGGCCTTGGGAGGACGTAGAGACACATGGGTGCAATCAATGCACCTAGCACTTTGGGGAAGTGTGCCACCCCGTAAAAGTCCTGGACCATGGCCTGCCTTTATGCAGGTGTTCTGGGCATGTATATGTGCCTGCAGACTGAGGGGCGTGCAGCCATGATCGCCAACACTTGGTGTAGGCAGGGTGACTGTGTGGCCTGTGAGAGGGCCCCAACTATGGCACTTGTCCGCTGAAATGACCCAGTAGCCAAGAAATGCAGTACATTGAGCACCTTTTCCAAGGGACTCAGTGCTTGGGAGCACAGAGTGGGTGATGTGAGGTCATCATCCCACTCAGCAACCAGTTCTAGGATGATTTGGGGTGGAAACCGGTACCTCCCATACACCTGGTCATCAGGCATCCCAAAAAGGCTGGTCCTGGGTAAAAAAATGCGGGGCCATGCTATCCTCCTCCTCCTGCGGTGTCCCACGACCACTGCTGCGAGGAACGGTGTATTCATCATAGCGTATGAGATACTTTGTTGTTTGCATGCACGTTTAGGCTGCGCGGGGCCGCTTACGCCTGCTTCCTGCTGGCATATGTGTTTCCAGATTAGCGTGTCTTCTGTGGCACGCGGGTTTACCCTGTTCAATTCCATGAATATGTGTTGTTAGCGCGCGTGTGGGCGTTGCGAGGATTTAGCAGCGGTACTTCCCCGTAACGCCCACATTTTCACGTGTTGTTCCCCATTCCGTTTTTTCCGCCCCTTTTTAGGTGTGTGCGCTGCCCTGTGTGCGCCTTCACTGGCCGTCTCGCGCGCAGCCTTCGGAATGTCACAATGAAGTGTGCGCCACATGCGGATTCAGCGCACATCACAGGTAAGCCACGCGCAGCCCATTTCATGAATCGACAAACGGCGGTGTGCGCAGCTTTAGCACGCGTGCGCTGCGATTTTCACGCTTGCGCTCCCCTTTTCAGCACACATTAATTCCATGAATTACCCTGACAGTGTTTTATGGAAATATATCATTTGAACATTTGCGGTTATGCTTACAAAAACAGATCCTTTGATTCTTCTTCTAAAATCAATGATTTAATTGCAGAAAAAACAAGCTCAACGCATTTCAGATGCAAACAGTAATCAATCTGCTGAGTTAATAAGAATAAGAACTATCAGTATTGCTTCTATTATTAATGATTTCCAATTAACAATTGAGTTTGGGAACTTTAATCATTTACCTCATGTCATGTTTGAGAATATAATTTGTGTATCCGATGTCCATTACAAGTGTTGACAGTTGTCACATGGCATCCCACCAAGAGAAGGTACTCTGTTATATTTACCAATATCAGCCAAAACTGGTAAGAGAGAGATTAAAGATGTTCTGCAAACCAAAATACTAATAATAACCATAAATGCAGATTCTCTAGTATAGAACTTCAAATGTATGATCAAAATTAAGTTCCCCATAACTTGATGAACAAGGAATCAGACCAATACAACTGGGCTTTGAGTGAACCCTACAACATAAAATGCAGACCAATTGTCACATGTGACCAGTGTTAGGGAGAAGTCTCTGTTTAGGCTGAATTTCCTAACCTAGTGAGTCCCCCAGCAGCTTTGCTGGATTTCTGGAGTTTGTTTTTTTCATCCTGCCAAGAGTGAGACTCTTTTTCTCCCACTCTTGGACATGATTTGTGGTATTTCTTTGAATGTTAATGTGTTCTATGGGCTATGGGTCTTTTACTCCATAGGGTCTCATGTGTTTTGCTATCTGTGTTACACAGCACCCTCCGTGCCGTAACACTGGGGTGTCCTAGGTGACCCCCACCATAGACTCCATACCCTGGGACTGACTACTGTCTCCCAGGGCATGTAAAGTCACCAATGGCTTTACTAGACCTAAATTTACTAACAGAACCAGTACAAACCATCCTATTGTGGACGTAATTCAATTACCCCTGGGTCTGTTGTTTGAGGGGGCACTGTCCCGTCCCCCCTCGTCGAGTTTTGGCTGGTGGTAGTGGATACTACTTTTTATATTCGACCGCGAATATATCCCTATGGGATTTTCCCATTGTTCGAGGCTAATACCTTTTCTATGTAGCCTCGGTCATACCGCCGGTTTATTACATTAAAATGAATTCACCGGTTGGTATTTTCTGCCAGAATTCGGTTTTTAAATGGCGTATGTGTTCGCCTCTGTAACTCCAAACCAAAGGTTGAGCCCTTTGTTCCACATTTGGCAGGTGTGGGATGTATTTACCCATGCATCCGAGCCCTACCTCAAAACTGTGCAGTACTGACATGGAAAACATCATGATGGCCAGAGCTTCCCAGAAAATGCACAGGGAAATGCATGAAGAATAGGCTGCCACTCATTTTTGCCGATGTTATGGGCACAGAAGGACACTGCCTAAATCCACCATTGGACTACCCACACAGTAGTCTGAAACCATTGGGAATGGCAATGCTGATTGCCAAAAGCAAACCCATAACTGTGGAGAATTCATTTTCTTAAATCCCAAAAAGGGGTGCAGTACCAGTACTCACCACTATCCAAAAGCCAGCGTTTTAAAACCACCAGATTTTACTTTTTTGTAGAAAACTGAATAAATGAACCCAAAACATGCCAAAGAAAGACTTACTGAGAGGTCGATCCAATGTAAATTTATATTCTGAAGTGACTTGAAGGTTTATAACAAGACTGGCTGAGCTGTGGATTTCAGCAGTTTAAGTAAATTTGGACTGAAAGACACTAAAAAATCTAAATGTTTAAATTGACTGAGTGACCTACTTTTGAGTGTCACATAGGTTGCAATTGTTTAAATGTCATAGTTTTAAACTTAGAATCAGCCTTCTAGCTGCATATGTGAAAATGTTTAGTTTTATTGGAATGCAGAAACTGGGGAACAGAAATGACATGTAGCTAAAAACTGGCTTAAAGAGATTCCAATTTGCCTGGCAACTACCCCCATCAGGAGTGAAACTTGAGTCACAGCTGTGTTCCCAGGCCTAGCTGCCCTTTTGCTGCTCACACCAAAAGGGATATGACACTTCCCTGATTGAATTACCTGGGCTCTGCAGGAAATTGAACAAAGCCCTGTCTTGACTCAGGCAAATGTTTTATGGCGGGAGTCGTAAATGGAGATTTCTCCTGGAAGCATAGGGGAGGGGCACTGCCTGTGAGAGCAAGCTGGCTTGGCAGAACTGGAAAAACCAGAAATTCAACCTTGTGCTGGAGGAAAACCACACCCCTTTGGGGCCAGAACATAACCCTAAAAAGATGAATAACTCATAGAGCGGACATGTGAAAATTGTATAAATGACACCATAATTCTTG
Organism: Ambystoma mexicanum; assembly: GCF_040938575.1. Classification (NCBI taxonomy): domain Eukaryota; kingdom Metazoa; phylum Chordata; class Amphibia; order Caudata; family Ambystomatidae; genus Ambystoma; species Ambystoma mexicanum. The sequence continues at coordinate 846,912,424 of NC_090935.1, forward strand.
TGATTTTTCTGCCCACATTTTAAGAGGTTTTTAGAACCGGTGGCATGTTCAGGAGGGTTTTAGCGGAAAAGAGGATATTACTCAAAATGTGTGCATGTGAAAAATCTGACACTTCATCAACTAATGTCCATACTCCTTGCGCACATGTGTGTAAATTTGGGTTAATGTCCAAAATTGCGAAACCAGTTAAAAAGTGAAATATGTGCCATTTTTGAATGCAAGCCCCCAGGAAGAGCAGATTTGGACAGGGTATACCTCCTGTGATATGTGAAGGGTGCATGTAATTTTAAACAAATGTGTACCTGTGCAAATATGTTTTTTTGAGAAAATATAGATTGTGTGTAAAGTTGACAGGGGTGGGTTCTCTGTATCATAAACAGACCTCATCATGATGACACTTCATTTCATTCCCCCAATCAAGTGGAAGCGGATGAAGTGGCCAATGACAAGTGGAGAGGGGCTGGCTAGTGATGCTGCTCACACACACCCATTTTCAAAACACATAAAAGCAGAGAGACAGGACAGATAGGGATTTTCAAATCCATTTGCAGCTGGAAGCTCTGCCGGGAAAATCCATACTTTACCTCCATCAATCTCCAGAGAAAGCTGTGCAGAAAGATCCAGACTTTAAATCCCTCAATCTTCAGAATCCAGAGAGAGAGCAGACCCAGATCACTGTGAAGTGCAGAGACCAGAGTCCCGTCTAAAACCTGACCAGATCCATGGCGAGGCCCATTTCACTCAAGAATATAGTGTGAGTACCTAGAAAACTGTGCAGAACCAATCTCCTAGTTAAAATATTATAATTCAATCTAGTTTAATCTAAGTAGAACTGTCTCCTAACTGTCACCTGTCATTTGCAAAGCTGTCACATGTCATTTTCTAGTTGCAAGCTGCACTTGTCTTTTTGAACTTTAAAATTTCAAATCTGAAAAACGACCTTTATTTAATCGCTCATATCTCCGTGACCGTTTGTGCTAGAGACTTGCAGTAACTTTCATCTGGAAGCTGAGATCCTAGGCTTTCCTAGGACCCGAAAACAATATTGCTATTGCTATTTTACCGCGATTTGCAAATTTCTCCACTTGCAAAAAGATAGCTGCTTTTGCTTTCGTCTGAAAGAAATTCGTTTGCCTCATAAAAACCATCCCTGCATCATTGCTAGTGTGAGCCTGGACTAATATTAACTAGATACCACTCACGCTGAACCTCTAGAGGGAATTAAAAGCATTTTAGCATATTTTTTATTCATTTCCAGCACATTTAAAAGCATTTGGGCCTGTGTTTTCAACTTCTGTAGTCTAAGTTGCTGGGTGAACTGAATCACATTTAATTGCATTTCTGAGAACTGTGTGCCTTCCTTCCATTTCCTTGCATTGCATAAAAGGGGGGTGAATTGTACAAGAAAGTGATTACATTGTTTTTGCTGAGATCCTATCAAGTTATTTTCTGTACTGCATTTCATTCCACATTGCATCCATTTGAAACCATAAAAGTATTGTTGCTATCTTATCCATTTCATGTCAACTCCTTAGTGATTATCAAGAAGTGTGCTAGTGCCAGATTCTCCGTTGTTAATCTTTATCATACCAGATTAAGTGTGATATCCAATTATTAATTTATTATAAAGCGTGATATAGATATATATTGCTTTACTTCTCAAATAAACCTTTTAACTTGCAAAACAGAACTACTTCTTGGCTCAGTGGGGTCAGGGGGATTCTGAGAGAGGGGTGTTATATAGGGGTAGTCATCCAGAACGCATGAACTGGACATAAAGATATATCAATAAGGGTTTTCATTCAGTATTATAGACTAGGCGTTGACTTAGCTGTAGTGTTGAATTGAATCCTCTTACACAGGCTTCTGCACATAAGCCCTCCAGACTGGTGCCATTCTGTCTGGGTACCACAGGGAGTGTGGGAGGGGGTTTAGGCACCCTGGACTGAGTTGCCTTGCCAACTCAAGTCGCACTCTGGTGTGATTGGCCCAAGTGGTGAGCCACCCTGCTCACCACTTTGCATGTTTGATTGACAGCTACGCTGAATGAATGGGGGTTTTCTGCATAAAAGCAGGGCTTTGGGGACTGGAACTTTAGAAGTCGCCACAGGACCTAAGAATCCGATGAGGGTAAAACTGAGCCGACCTGCAACGACGACACCACCAGTGGAGCCCTGCTGAACCGACTCACCACTTCCCAACGACAGAGGAGATCTCCCTGCTGGAGAGTCTTCTTCCCGTTGACTGGTGGGAACAACCAGTCACTTGCTTTATCTTCGCTTCCAGGACGTCTAGTGGTCAAATTGCCCGTGCTGAGCACCCCGGCAACCGGATAACCACTAACCACTGCACCGCGACCAAAAGGTGGTGCCTTGTGACTGAGCACTCCGAGGCTGGTCTCTTCCCTGGTGGTGCAACGATCTTCAACTTTTCTCTACCACGAGATCATATCTTCTTCTGGCAAAGCCCCGCCTTGCATCCACCACCAGGAACAACTGCCCCCGCCGGAGCTGTCTCTTCACTTTCAAGGTACTGTGTCTGCCTGGCTTCCATTGAACCGGTTAGCGTGAGTTGTCTTAAATCCTTACCTTTCCACTGTGTCGCCTCCAGACCATCTTAACTTTTGTTCTAAAACTGGTCCAACCTTTCTGTGACATTTTGCTACAAAGACTTGAAGTGCATTTCCACTGTGGTATTTTTGGGACATACCGCCTTGCCTCTCTCCGAGTGGGCCTGGCCACTGAACTTTGTGATCTACAGTAGACCCTGCCTTGCTTGCCTTGCATTTGCTTCGTAAAAGTGTTGGTACTGATTTGGTTTCATACCCTGCCTTTTTCTCTCCCTTTCTAACGAATACTTGAGTGCCATCTAGGTTAAGCACTCACCTCTGTCTGCAAATAAGTGGTGTCTTTGAACCTAGACTTGTCGAAATATTGTTAAGGGATTGATATATACTTATAGTAACTGTGATTGAACATGTTTGCCATATTAGTGCCAGTGTGTTTTTCATAGATGTGTCTTTAAATAAATAATTATATATCTTTACACCCAAGCTATGATCCGTGTCTGCTTGTTCTACTGTGTAAATTGCCCTATCTTGTATACTCTAAATACTGCCTAACTCGTCTTGAGAGAAGTCTGACTGCTCAGCCACAGCTACCAGGTAAATCTGGGTGGTGTAGACTGCTACCAATTGGGTTTTACTGCTAACTCCTGTAGTCTTAAACTTTTTGAAGTGGTCCCAGAGGGAACTGCACAGGTTTCTGCCTAATAACCATCATTGTTTAATCAGTGAACTAAATCGCCAACATTCTAGGTCACTGCAGTACTCTTACCGAGTTCTGTAATCAAGATAAATGTGCCCATACCTTGGGATTCCAAAACTGGGCCAATTCAAATAGTTTATACAAGTGTTCTACAAGAATAAAAGAGGAAACCAATTGTCACATAAACGTCTTGAAGGTCAATAGTATAGCTTAGTCATCATCCTACTAAAACATTTCACTAAGAGCCAAATACTTACAATCTACACCATGCCGCATGGAGATGTGCCACATGCACACTAAGGTGCCATTGTAGACATGTCAATTCAAGATGGCCGGTGTATGTAAACAGGTAGTGTGGAGTGTGATAACATCATTGCGCACCCCATTACAAGTTCCATTTTAAGTATCGCTGTATATATGCAGCTAAGAATGTTCTCCATTAGGCAAATTACATAATGAATGTTCAATAGCACAGCCTGGGTACTACAATAGTATTCTAATTGCGAGTTGAACTCTCATCGCATAGCATAATTGATCAAACTTTAAAAAAGAAAATAAAACTCCAATTATGGAACTGACAGATGTCAGCATCTATAAAAGTGTAGTACACATATATTCATCTGGTGGTATAATTCAAAAATTTCTGCTCAATAAGTTACACATGTATTTTGTTCTCCTTGTGAAAAGAAAAAGAATCAACACCATTTTATTTAATAAGACCTGTGTGACAAATTACCTCAACATTTAACTTGTGACATGATTACTAGTGAGCCAGTTGACATCATTACTACAAGAGAGAGAAATTAAGATACTCAAGAAAAGAAAAAAACAGCTAAAAAGTCTGAAATCAATAATGACACCGAAAGCCATAATTAGTCTACTAAAAAAAATGCCTATATGGCATTAACATCACTCACTCTGTACCAAATACTGAGAAAGTTAAAAATAAAGTCTTATTTGCCATAGAGCAACATTTTGTTCAGAAGTCACCAAAGACATCAATTCTTTTTGGAAATTATAGAAGCGGGCCAAGGTAAAACTCCTCAATCATTGGTTCCAAATGATCTAGCTGGTATATACAGAACAGTTCTCTCTGAGAAAATCTCTTATGTAGGTCACCAGCTCTTGGCAAGGAGTGCACTACTTCCAATACTGCACATACCATTTGAGCCAAAGTATGATGTTGTTCCCATAAATGCCTATAGAGTGGCAATGTTTCATTACATGTCCTAATTTTGGACTTATGCTCTGTCCACCTCTTCTCCGCTTTCCTGACAGTCTGGCCACATAAGGTGACCGACAACTGCACCTCACCAGCAATGCACCACATACTTCACACATCAATCGCATGCAAGTTTTTTATCTGGATCACACACCCACATGGATTGTGAGAGGCAGGTATTTCGTATGCCCATGCATCATGGACAAGGGTTAACTGGAAAGCAATGTGGCCCAGTAATATCATTTTCAAAGTAGCCCCATATCACAATTTTACAACAAGCCCAACCCATTTTCCCATGAGAAAATGTAGAAATATTACACAAAAGAGACCCAATGTGCAGAGGTCTACTGGTAAATTACCAGACGTCCCTATGGGCCAGTCCAACCCTGATTATGAAGTTGCTACTAGACTTGACACATGTCAAGTCTCGGTTTGCCAGGCTAACATGACAGTGGTGCAAATGTAATTAGCATATCAATCCATCATCAACTCAGTGGTCTCCTATCAATTAGGCTTTGAAGCTTGGCCTTGGAAGTGTGCTTAGCTCTGAGAAATTCAGGGAGTGAAAGCATGCGCTCTGCCCTTGTGCGTAGGTGTGACCATCTTGTTCGTCCAACTTCATGCTTCCATGTGACTATAGACCATGAAATCAAGCCTTTAGTGCATTTAATACTATTTTTTAATAGACCTCTGATGTCTTCCTTGTTATCTTTATACCTTCTGAACTGGAGTTCTGTTCTTTCACGCAATTTTGTATCCAATGTCAGTTCACTCCAGTTTGATAAGACCTTGGCTTCTTGGCGTATCCAACTATGTCTGCTGAGATACAATTTCTAATCCAATTTCCTTTCTAACTGTGACAGACTAGAAAGGAGGCCTTCTTGCTAATGTCCAGCACTGCTATAATGCGTAGTAGAAACATTGATCTTTCGCTTGTCCATAAGCATATTACACAGCCACGGTAGTGGTTGTGTAGTTATGGTTAAGTTGCTGTTTTCATAGGCAGAGCACTTTTTGGGTGGCTTATACCTTCGCTCCCCCTGGACGAATCCACACCAAACTTTGCAAAAAAAGTATACGGCCCACTCTGAATTTTTTTGGAAAGTTGGTGAGGATTCGTCCAGGGGGGCAGAGTTATAGGGGGTCCCAAAACTTTTTTTTCGCATAGACTGAATGGGGAAAAAAAATGTGCTTGCACCTTCAGTCCAAACCGCTGGACGGATTCTCACCAAATTTGGACCAGGAGTAGCGGCTTGGTCCCAAAAGCGTGCTTTTGCAGATTTGGTGAAAATCCGTCCAGTAGTTTTTTAAAAAATGAACAAAAGATAGGTCATAAAAAATGAGTGATATCTGTGTTCGGTCCGCGGACACACTTCCCTGTTCGCTCCGTGGACAGTGTCCTTATTAGCCAATCGGCTTGCGTGATGTCCGCAGACATGCGACGTGTTCGCTGATTGGATGGCCTGGAGCGTGAAGCATGTCAGATTTTCGGTGGCGCCCACCATCTTGGATTCGCCGACGTCCGCGGACAGCGCGGTGAAACTTGGTTTAAAATATGTATTTAGTAGAGTGTGTTGATGTGTAAGAGTGTTTGGGGAGGGTGGTAGAGTATGAGATAGGTTAAATGTTGTGTTTTTTATGTGGTAGAGGCTCTTGTTGTGTTCGATTTTTCTGCTGACAACACGGCTGTTCTGAAATGTTCTAAATAAACTAAATGGGGGGTGTTCTGAGGACGCAATATGTGTCCGTTTTGTTCGCAAGCAAGCTGAAACTGTTCTAAGAACGCTTGCGGTGTCCTGAAATGTTTGTAAATAAACAAAATGAGGGTGTCCTGAGGACCCTGTCCATATTGTTCGTTGTCAAGTTTAAAGTGTTCTAAGAACACTCGCGGTGTCCTGAAATGTTCGTAGGCGGTGTCATGAAGACGCTGTCCGCATTGTTCTCTGGCAAGTTGAATGTGTTCGAAGAACACTCGTGGTGTCCTGAAATGTTCGTAAATAAACAAAATGGGGGTGTCCTGAGGACGCTGTATGTATTGTGTGATGGGAAGTTGAATGTGTTCTAAGAACACTCGTGGTGTCCTGAAATGTTTGTAAATAAACAAAATGGGGGTGTCCTGAGGACGCTGTCTGTATTGTTCGATGATAATTTGAATGTGTTCTAAGAACACTCGTGGTGTCCTGAAATGTTTGTAAATAAACAAAATGGGGGTTTCCTGAGGACGCTGTCTGTATTGTTCGATGGGAAGTTGAATGGGTTCTAAGAACACTCGCTGTGTTCTGAAATGTTCGTAAATAAACAAAATAGGGGTGTCCTGAGGACGCTCTCCATATTGTTCTCTGGTAAGTTGAATGTGTTCTAAGAACACTGGCGGTGTCCTGAAATGTTCGCAAATAAACAAAATGGGGGTGTTCTGAGGACGCTGTCCGTATTGTTCGCTGTCAAGTTGAAAGTGTTCTAAGAACACTTGCGGTGTCCTGAAATGTTCATAGGGGGTTTTCTGAAGACGCTGTCCGTATTGTTCGCTGGCAAGTTGAATGTGTTCTAAGAACACTTGCGGTGTTCTGAAATGTTCGTAAATAAACAAAATGGCTGTGTCCTGAGGACGCTGTCCAAATTGTTCTCTGGCAAGTTGAATGTGTTCTAAGAACACTCGTGGTGTCCTGAAATGTTCGTAAATAAACAAAATGGGGGTGTCCTGAGGACGCTATCTATATTGTTCGTTGTCAAGTTTAAAGTGTTCTAAGAATAATTGCGGTGTCCTGAAATGTTCGTAGAGGCTGTCCTGAAGACGCTGTCCGTATTGTTCTCTGGCAAGTTGAATGTGTTCTAATAACACTCGTGGTGTCCTGGAATGTTCGCAAATAAAAAAATGGAGGTGTCCTGAGGACGCTGTCCGTATTGTTCTCTTGCAAGTTGAATGTTTTCTAAGAACACTCGCGGTGTCCTGAAATGTTCGCAAATAAACACAATGGGGGTTTTCTGAGGACGCTGTCCGTATTGTTCGCTGGCAAGTTTAAAGTGTTCTAAGAACACTCATAATGTCTGCGGACATTAAAAGTTTCCATAGGCCATAGTTGAAATGTTTGACTCTATGGGTGTGATATGCTGCGGTGGTTGTGGCCAGGGCATAGAGTCTTGGGTGCATGGCCATCTAGCCATGCACCCAAGACTCTATGCCCTGGCCACAACCACCACAACATATCACACTCATAGTTGCTTATAACTTTGAGTCAAAAACAAATTTATAAGGAACAAAGTTATAAGCCACTATGGGTGTGATATGCTGCGATGGTTGTACTTATTATAATATACTTACTGTTTGGTTTAGTAACTGGAGTACATGTATTTCTTGTTCATTTCTGTGATAAAAGAAAATAGCATGTTAGTATTAGTATTGTGTACTGTATTACAAATTACTTATTACATTGTATAATCAACTTATTTATTTTTTTGGACCCTCATATTTAGTAGATTATAAACCAGAGTACTGTGCAATTTGCTCAGTTTCTGTGTTTTTTTGCTAAAATCATTGGGTCTGTGGGAGAAAAAAAAATCCATGTTGGATTAAAAAAAAAATATGTTTCTGTTATGCTTTGTTTGTTTGTTTTTAGTGTTCACTTGTTGTTTCTGGATAATGCTTTATACATTGGCTTGTTGCAGTTTTTTGGAGCAGTGACATATTATTTATTTGTTTGGATATTGTAAAATTTTGGAGCAATTAGATACCAGTAGGCGTATTCTAACTGTCTATTTGTTTTATATATTTTAGTGGTATTGATTTATCTGTTTGGATATTGTTAAATATTTGGACAGTTAGATACCAATTGGCATATTCTAACTGTCTATTTTTTGCTCTAATTTAGTGGTATTCATTTATCTGATTAGTTGTTGTAGAATCTTTGGGCAGTTAGATAGCTTTTGGAATATTCTAACAGTTTATATTTTTTTACTAGGGGGCCAATTCATAGAATTCGGCGCACAAGTGGCGCATGCGGCTGGCACACAGTGTGCGCGTGCGGTAGTCTGCGCCAGCCGCGTGCGCCGAAACACATTCAGGCGCACAGCGTATTCATGGATTCCAACATCCACAACCAGCCGTGGCGCAGAAGAACGCCCCTCGCGCAGGGAAAAGCCATCAAAATCCCCAATCCAGCGCAAAGGGCAGCAGCAAACGCAGAGCGGGGAGCGTGTATTTCAGGGGTGTGCGGGTGTTCCCACACGCGATAGGCCTGGGTACGTGTATTACAGGGGTGCGCAAGAAATTCTACATGCGATTGGCCTGGGTACGTGGATTTCAGGGGTGCGTGAGAAAATCTACAAGCGATTGACCTGGGTACGTGGATTTCAGGGGTGCGCGAGAAAATCTACACGCGATTGGCCTGGGTACGTGTATTACAGGGGTGCGCGAGAAAATCTACACGCGATTGGCCTGGGTACGTGTATTCCGGGGGTGCGCGAGAATTTCTACACGCGATTGGCCTGGGTACGTGTATTACAGGGGTACGCGAGAAATCCTACACGTGATTGGGCCTGTGCGAGTGGGGCAGTGTATTACGTGGGTGTGCGGGAAGTTGAAGAGGTGAATTGCCAGTGTGGGTCCTCCCAGGTCTCCCCTCTACCCCCTCCACGACCTCTGCAGGCAGCCCACACCACATGGGACTACCCTGCACCCCTGGTCATGTCCCGCAGGCAGCGAATCCACCATGGGCATGCCCCCCAGCCAAGCCAGATGTCCCCTTGCACCCCCACACCCCAGCACCGTGGGGCACCTGCCAGCAGGCCCCCAACCATGTCCCACTCATGTCCCCTTGCACCCCCACCCCCCAGCACTGTGGGGCACCTGCCAGCAGGCCCCCAACCATGTCTCCTTGCACCCCCACTCCCCAGCAGGCCCCCACTCATGTCCCCCTGCACCCCCACCCCCCAGCACTGTGGGGCACCTGCCAGCAGGCCCCCAACCATGTCCCCTTGCACCCGCACCCCCCAGCAGGCCCCCACTCATGTCCCCCTGCACCCCCACCCCCCAGCACTGTGGGGCACCTGCCAGCAGGCCCCCAACCATGTCCCACTCATGTCCCCTTGCACCCCCACCCCCCAGCAGGCCCCCACTCATGTCCCCTTGCACCCCCACCCCCCAGCATTGTGGGGCACCTGCCAGCAGGCCCCCAAACATGTCTCACTCATGTCCCCTTGCACCCCCACCCCCCAGCAGGCCCCCACTCATGTCCCCTTGCACCCCCACCCCCCAGCACTGTGGGGCACCTGCCAGCAGGCCCCCAACCATGTCCCACTCATGTCCCCTTGCACCCCCACCCCCCAGCAGGCCCCCACTCATGTTCCCTTTCACCCCCACCCCCCAACACTGTGGGGCACCTGCCAGCAGGCCCCCAACCATGTCCCACTCATGTCCCCTTGCACCCCCACCCACCAGCAGGCCCCCACTCATGTCCCCTTGCACCCCCACCCCCCAGCACTGTGGGGCACCTGCCAGCAGGCCCCCAACCATGTCCCACTCATGTCCCCTTGCACCCCCACCCCCCAGCAGGCCCCCACTCATGTCCCCCTGCACCCCCACCCCCCAGCACTGTGGGGCACCTGCTAGCAGGCCCCCAACCATGTCCCCTTGCACCCCCACCCCCCAGCAGGCCCCCACTCATGCCCCCCTGCGCCCCCACCCCCCAGCACTGTGGGGCACCTGCCAGCAGGCCCCCAACCATGTCCCACTCATGTCCCCTTGCACCCCCACCCCCCAGCAGGCCCCCACTCATGTCCCCCTGCACCCCCACCCCCCAGCACTGTGGGGCACCTGCCAGCAGGCCCCCAACCATGTCCCCTTGCACCCCCACCCCCCAGCAGGCCCCCACTCATGTCCCCCTGCACCCCCACCCCCCAGCACTGTGGGGCACCTGCCAGCAGGCCTCCAACCATGTCCCACTCATGTCCCCTTGCACCCCCACCCCCCAGCAGGCCCCCACTCATGTCCCCTTGCACCCCCACCCCCCAGCACTGTGGGGCACCTGCCAGCAGGCCCCCAACCATGTCCCCTTGCACCCCCACCCCCCAGCAGGCCCCCACTCATGTCCCCCTGCACCCCCACTCCCCAGCACTGTGGGGCACCTGCCAGCAGGCCCCCAACCATGTCCCACTCATGTCCCCTTGCACCCCCACCCCCCGGCACTGTGGGGCACCTGCCAGCAGGCCCCCAACCATGTCCCACTCATGTCCCATTGCACCCCCACCCCCCAGCAGGCCCCCACTCATGTCCCCTTTCACCCCCACCCCCAGCACTGTGGGTCACCTGCCAGTAGGCCCCCAACCATGTCCCCTTGCACCCCCACCCCCCAGCAGGCCCCCACTCATGTCCCCCTGCACCCCCACCCCCCAGCACTGTGGGGCACCTGCCAGCAGGCCCCCAACCATGTCCCCTTGCACCCCCATCCCCCAGCAGGCCCCCACTCATGTCCCCCTGCACCCCCACCCCCCAGCACTGTGGGGCACCTGCCAGCAGGCCCCCAACCATGTCCCCTTGCACCCCCACCCCCCAGCAGGCCCCCACTCATGTCCCCCTCGACCCCCAACCCCCAGCACTGTGGGGCACCTGCCAGCAGGCCCCCAACCATGTCCCACTCATGTCCCCTTGCACCCCCACCCCCCAGCAGGCCCCCACTCATGTCCCCTTGCACCCCCACCCCCCAGCACTGTGGGGCACCTGCCAGCAGGCCCCCAACCATGTCCCACTCATGTCCCCTTGCACCCCCACCCCCCAGCAGGCCCCCACTCATGTCCCCCTGCACCCCCACCCCCCAGCACTGTGGGGCACCTGCCAGCAGGCCCCCGACCATGTCCCACTCATGTCCCCTTGGACCCCCACCCCCCAGCAGGCCCCCACTCATGTCCCCTTACACCCCCACCCCCCTGCAGGCCCCCACTCATGTCCCCCTGCCCCCAGGTCCTGACGAAACGCAATCATGGCAGTAATGGGCAGCATACCCAGCACAAACACCCAGCCATGGATTGCATCCACCCACAAAGTAGATGCAATTACATGATACAACCCCAATGGCAAGTATGTAAATGAACACATGTCCGTCACACACACATACACAATGGGTGCAAGTGAATGTCAAAACCCATATCATGACATGCATGAAACCAATGAGAAAATAGCACAAATGTAAGTAATAAATATATGTATTCAAGATGAAAATGAAGTAAAGAAATAAAACACACAACAATGGGGATGACAAAACAAATGGTCCATGTCCGAAAACTAATAGAAAAAATCAAAAAACAAAGGAATCCAAAAACTAATGTAGTCCAAAGAAAAATAATGGGGGGAAAAAATAAGGAAAAACCATTGCCTCATGGTGAACACAAATATAAATCCAACAAATGTTTTTTTCCAAACATCAAACTATGTACAAGAATATCCCAGGGTCCATGAGCCCAACACCATAAATGAAACCTACTACTACTAACTAATAAAAAAAATATATACAGAAAAGTGGCCATTGTCCGAGCGTTCCAAAAAAACTTAAAGAATAAAGGAAACCTAACACTAACTAACTAAAGAACTATATACAATGGCAGCGGGCAAGTCCTGCGGCTCACTCTGTGATGTTGCCGGCCAGGGCATCATCGAACTCCATGTCGATGTCCCGGAGGCGGGACTCTGTCCTGGCCCCGAGGTCTCACAGGGACAACCCCGTGTCCACCTCAAACTCCCTGCGAGCTTCCTCGAGGCACTCAGCCCGCCTCAACGCCCGACGCATGGAGAACTCCGTCCTGACCATGGTGGGCCGCTCCTCTTCCGCCCGCTGCTGCTCCGCACCTATCCGCTGGACCAACTGCTCCCACACGGAAGACACTGCCATCCCAGGGTTCTCCTGCCCTCCGGCCGATGCCTGCCCCTCTGATCTTGATGGCCCCGAGCCATGATGCCTCCCACGTCGAGCCTGCTGCTGCCTCTGACGCCACTGCCTCTGCCAGCACAACGGCATCCAGGCTGATGGAATCCACCGATGCCGTCGTGCACATGCCCTGCCAGATGATGCCGGCACATCCTCCATCTGCAGGGGGACAGTTGCTGGTGTGTCCACCCCTGCTGGACCTTCGACTCCCGACTGTGGCAGGGATGGGGTCCCCACCGAGCTGGCTGCGTTGGATGGGGCAGGTCCACAGGGGGCCCTGGTGGCATCTGGGCCAGAAGACGGCATGGAGCACGACTGGCGCATAGCCTCCACAGAGGAGGAGAGGGTCGCTACTGAGCCACACATTGGGCCTGGTGGGGGCATCCCCGCTGGTGCAAGTGGTGCAGTCCAGGGCCAGGGGCAGGAGGCAGCACAGGTCGCCGTGGAGGTGCCTGTGCATGTCACAGTCCCTGACACTGTGACTGCACCACCATGCACCAGCAGGGATGTCCCATCCCAGGCCCGTCCGCAGGTAGGGGAGATGTCCATGTCATCTGACACTCCTCTACCTGCGGACGAGGGGACCCCTGGCCGTGTGGAGAGGGTCCTGATTGGTGTCGCGTTGTGCACGGCTGGCATTCGTGATGAGGTGCATGCTTCCTGGGAGGAGCATGAACATCATCACGAAGAGCACCGTGCGTACGTGAACCATTTGGGAGCCGCCATGGTCGGGGGTTTCCTACATGTGTGTGGCCTTCTGGCGACCCTCTCCTCCTCTGTGGAGGCTATGCGCCAGTCGTGCTCCATGCCGTCTTCCGGCCCAGATGCCACCAGGGCCCCCTGTGGACCTGCCCCGACCAACGCAGCCAGCTCGGTGGGGACCCCATCCCTGCCACAATCGGGAGTCGAAGGTCCAGCAGGGGTGGACACACCAGCAACTGTTCCGCTGCAGATGGAGGATGTGCCGGCATCATCTGGCAGGGCACGTGCACGACGGCATCGGTGGATTCCATCAGCCTGGATGCCGTCGTGCTGGCAGAGGCAGTGGCGTCGGAGGCATCATGGCTCGGGGCCATCAAGATCAGAGGGGCAGGCATCGGCCGGAGGGCAGGAGAACCCTGGGATGGCAGTGTCTTCCGTGTGGGAGCAGTTGGTCCAGCGGATAGGTGCGGAGCGGCAGCGGGCGGAAGAGGAGCGGCTCACCATGGTCAGGGCGGAGTTCTCCATGCGTCGGGCGTTGAGGCGGGCTGAGTGCCTCGAGGAAGCTCGCAGGGAGTTTGAGGTGGACACGGGGTTGTCCCTGCGAGACCTCGGGGCCAGGACAGAGTCCCGCCTCCGGGACATCGACATGGAGTTCGATGATGCCCTGGCCGGCAACATCACAGAGTGAGCCGCAGGACTTGCCCGCTGCCATTGTATATAGTTCTTTAGTTAGTTAGTGTTAGGTTTCCTTTATTTTTTAAGTTTTTTTTGGACCGCTCGGACAATGGCCACTTTTCTGTATATAATTTTTTTATTAGTTAGTAGTAGTAGGTTTCATTTATGGTGTTGGGCTCATGGACCCTGGGATATTCTTGTACATAGTTTGATGTTTGGAAAACATTTCTTGGATTTATATTTGTGTTCACCAGGAGGCAATGTTTTTTCCTTATTTTTTCCCCCCATTATTTTTCTTTGGACTACATTAGTTTTTGGATTCCTTTGTTTTTTGATTTTTTCTATTAGTTCTCGGACATGGACCATTTGTTTTGTCATCCCCATTGTTGTGTGTTTTATTTCTTTACTTCATTTTCATCTTTAATACATATATTTATTACTTACATTTGTGGTATTTTCTCATTGGTTTCATGCATGTCGTGATATGGGTTTTGACATTCACTTGCACCCATTGTGTATGTGTGTGTGACGGACATGTGTTCATTTACATACTTGCCATTGGGGTTGTATCATGTAATTGCATCTACTATGTGGGTGGATGCAATCCTTGGCTGGGTGTTTGTGCTGGGTATGCTGCCCATTACTGCCATGATTGCGTTTCGTCAGGACCTGGGGGCAGGGGGACATGAGTGGGGGCCTGCAGGGGGGTGGGGGTGCAAGGGGACATGAGTGGGGGCCTGCTGGGGGGTGGGGGTGCAAGGGGACATGAGTGGGACATGGTTGGGGGCCTGCTGGCAGGTGCCCCACAGTGCTGGGGGGTGGGGGTGCAGGGGGACATGAGTGGGCGCCTACTGGGGGGTGGGGGTGCAAGGGGACATGGTTGGGGGCCTGCTGGCAGGTGCCCCACAGTGCTGGGGGGTGGGGGTGAGGGGGACATGAGTGGGGGCCTGCTGGGGGGTGGGGGTGCAAGGGGACATGGTTGGGGCCTGCTGGCAGGTGCCCCACAGTGCTGGGGGGTGGGGGTGCAAGGGGACATGAGTGGGGGACTGCTGGGGGGTGGGGGTGCAGGGGGACATGAGTTGGGGCCTGCTGGGGGGTGGGGGTGGTGGGAGACATGGGTGGGGGCCTTGTGGAGGTTGCCCCTGGTGACTGGAGGGGTGGGGGTGGTGGGAGACATGAGTGGGGGCCTGCTGGGGGGTGGGGGTGCAAGGGGACATGGTTGGGGGCCTGCTGGCAGGTGCCCCACAGTGCTGGGGGGTGGGGGTGCAGGGGGACATGAGTGGGGGCCTGCTGGGGGGTGGGGGTGCAAGGGGACATGAGTGGGACATGGTTGGGGGCCTGCTGGCAGGTGCCCCACAGTGCTGGGCGGTGGGGGTTCAAGGGGACATGAGTGGGGGCCTGCTGGGGGGGTGGGGGTTCAAGGGGACATGGTTGGGGGCCTGCTGGCAGGTGCCCCACAGTGCTGGGGGGTGGGGGTGCAGGGGGACATGAGTGGGGGCATGCTGGGGGGTGGGGGTGCAAGGGGACATGAGTGGGACATGTTTGGGGGCCTGCTGGCAGGTGCCCCACAGTGCTGGGGGGTGGGGGTGCAGGGGGACATGAGTGGGGGCCTGCTGGGGGGTGGGGGTGCAAGGGGACATGAGTGGGACATGGTTGGGGGCCTGCTGGCAGGTGCCCCACAGTGCTGGGGGGTGGGGGTGCAGGGGGACATGAGTGGGGGCCTGCTGGGGGGTGGGGGTGCAAGGGGACATGGTTGGGGGCCTGCTGGCAGGTGCCCCACAGTGCTGGGGG
This sequence comes from Ambystoma mexicanum, assembly GCF_040938575.1. Taxonomy (NCBI): domain Eukaryota; kingdom Metazoa; phylum Chordata; class Amphibia; order Caudata; family Ambystomatidae; genus Ambystoma; species Ambystoma mexicanum. The sequence continues at coordinate 846,927,993 of NC_090935.1, forward strand.
GTGGGGGTGCAAGGGGACATGAGTGGGGGCCTGCTGGGGGGTGGGGGTGCAAGGGGACATGAGTGGGACATGGTTGGGGGCCTGCTGGCAGGTGCCCCACAGTGCTGGGGGGTGGGGGTGCAGGGGGACATGAGTGGGGGACTGCTGGGGGGTGGGGGTGCAAGGGGACATGGTTGGGGGTCTGCTGGCAGGTGCCCCACAGTGCTGGGGGGTGGGGGTGCAGGGGGACATGAGTGGGGGCCTGCTGGGGGGTGGGGGTGCAAGGGGACATGGTTGGGGGCCTGCTGGCAGGTGCCCCACAGTGCTGGGGGGTGGGGGTGCAAGGGGACATGAGTGGGACATGGTTGGGGGCCTGCTGGCAGGTGCCCCACGGTGCTGGGGGGTGGGGGTGCAAGGGGACATGTGCCTTGGCTGGGGGGCATGCCCATGGTGGATGGGCTGCCTGCGGGACATGACCAGGGGTGCAGGGTAGTCCCCTGTGGTGTGGGCTGCCTGCAGAGGTCGTGGAGGGCGTAGAGGGGAGACTTGGAAGGACCCACACTGGCAATTCACCTCTTCAACTTCCCGCGCACCCATGTAATACGCTGCCCCACTCGCACAGGCCCAATCGCGTGTAGGATTTCTCGCGCACCCCTGTAATACACGTACCCAGGCCAATCGTGTGTAGAATTTCTCGCGCACCCCCGGAATACACGTACCCAGGCCAATCGCGTGCAGATTTTCTCGCGCACCCCTGTAATACACGTACCCAGGCCAATCGTGTGTAGATTTTCTCGCGCACCCCTGAAATCCACGTACCCAGGCCAATCGCGTGTAGATTTTCTCGCGCACCCCTGAAATCCACGTACCCAGCCCAATCGCGTGTAGATTTTCTCGCGCACCCCTGAAATCCACGTACCCAGACCAATCGCGTGTAGAATTTCTCGCGCACCCCTGAAATCCACGTACCCAGCCCAATCGCGTGTAGATTTTCTCGCGCACCCCTGTAATACACGTAACCAGGCCAATCGCGTGTAGAATTTCTCGCGCACCCCTGAAATCCACGTACCCCGCTCAATCGCGTATTTGACTTCCCGCGCGCCACTTTTTTGATGCGCTGGGACTCTACCACCTGCCTTCGTGTGGCGGCCGTGTTTCAGCTTGTGCGTGTCTTTGGCTGTGCGTGTCTTTGCCCTATTCGATTCCATGAATACGTGTGGTTCGAGTGCATGTGGGCGTTCCGTCTGCTTCCCTGCAGTACATCCCCAGTTACGCCCTTATTTTCGCATGTTGTTCCCCATTCCGCGCTTTACGCCCCATGTCCCGCCCACTTTCTGGTGTGTGCGCTGAGGTTGTGCGCTTTCACTGTGCGCGTCGCGCATGCCTTTCGCGATGTTGCAGTGACTTGTGCGCCATGCACGGGTTTGGCGCACATCCCGCGGTGAACACGTGCAGGGACTTCCATGAATCGCACGCGTGCGCATGCGCCTGTTTTTTTCCGCTTGCGCATGCTTGCGCGAAGATTTTCGGTGCACGTTTGTTCCATGAATCGGCCCCTATATGTTTACTTAAGGTTTAAGTACAGTTTAGTTATCAAATTTTGGTTTTAAGAACATTAAATAAGCATCTGTAAGATTTTCTGGTAATCTCTGCTTTAGAGTAATGGTACTATCATTACATTCAAACCATCCACAATAATTTTTTATATATGCAGTGTAGTGCCCTGAATTGGTTGTGGCTCCTGCGTGGTAGATTATACCTATTGTTGTGAAGGTTTTCTTACCAAGTGATATTTGACCATGTGTGAATCCAGTCAGCTTGCAGTTGTTTTTGGTACCATCTTCCTTGTAACGTAGAAGCATTAGTATTACGTATTTACTATGTGTTTGTATTACTAACGTGGAGCGATTATCTGAATTGCAGGTAGTACATAATCTACCATGGTTTGCATTTTGTACAAGTTGCTGAAATGGAATGGATTCACAATTAGGTATTGATATATATATATAGTCAGTGAAAAAACTTTGTTAAAGGGACGTTATGGTTCCAAGTAAAACCGAAAAACCCTTGAAATTAGCCAGTTATGGTAAGCTAAGCAACCATAACTCGCGCCACCACCGTGCACTGCTAAGACTAACACCCAGGACATCAAAGATGACATCACAAATGTCATTGATGACATCACTGATGACATCACATGTCTGGCTCACTATTTTTTCTTTTGCTGACATATCTAGGCCACATGGTTTTCTTCAGTAACAGTCAGAAACTAAGAATTTTATTTTATTTGTAGACATATCCTTCTAGTAGGTTCTTACAGTAATTCCCTTAGAGTACAGTCACATCATATGAAACATATACATATGGGAAAACACAAGCTTGAAAGACAGCAATCCTTTTTGTGCATAAAGATAATCACTAGACTTATGAGCACTTTCTGATAGTTCTGTTGTTTTTTTTTTTATAGCTGTACCTTCCCTGTATATGGTCATATTTGTATACATTGTACTCACACTACTTTCCTTAGGGTCCAATCACATCAAGTGATACATATACATAGGGTAAATAGCAGCTTTGAAACAGAGCAATCATTTATTTGCATGAAACTAATCAGTTAAGTTATGAATTGTTTCTGCTACTACTTGTGCTTTTTTGCTAACTTCACTTTCCATGTATATACCCATATTGGTATGTGTTCTTGTGTCTTTGTGTTTTGTCTATAGTAATGCAATTATGTAATACATGGGTTTTATTAGCTACTTATTACATATTTCACAGTACACAAAAATCTATTAAGAAAACAATTAGCATTTCATTATTCAACATATTAACATTACGAATATCATACCTTCATCTTGTACGCTGCACACAATGTTATGTTTCTGTATGAGTAGCTTAGTATACTAGATAGAACCCCGTAATAGGATGCTATTTATATCAATGCATCGTTCAATGCACTTATTAGGGTATATTTCTTGCAATGATTGTTGACACTTTTTTCGCAACATAATAAGAATCCCTTCTACACATATTTCATGAGAAGTACATACACATGTGATGTCATCAATGACATTTGTGATGTCATCTTTGATGTCCTGGATGTTAGTCTTAGCAGTGCACGGTGGTGGCGCGAGTTATGGTTGCTCAGCTTACCGTAACTGGCGAATTTCAAGGGTTTTTCGGTTTTACTTGGAACCATAACGTCCCTTTAACAAAGTTTTTTCACTGAATTTCATAGGTTTTTAGTAGCGCAACTTAACCATAACGTCCCTTTAACAAAGTTTTTTTCACTGAATTTCATAGGTTTTTAATAGCGCAATTCAACCATGACGTCCCTTTAACAAAGTTTTTTCACTGAATTTCATAGTTTTTTAGTAGCACAACTTAACAATAATGCCTTTGACTTTATATACATGTCATATGGGACTGACTAGATCTCTTCTTATGAACTTGATGTCCACGAACTTATTTAATGTTCGCGGACATGTTCAGAGAACAGTACCACTACATAAAAACTGTGGGGGTGGGGTGTGGGGGTATGTTTGATTGTTATATCATAATATAGGAACATTTAACAAATTCAAAAAGCAGCACACAAACACATTATATATAGTAATACATAAGAAATGTAACCCATATATGTAACACACTAACCATTCATTTAAATACAATATGTTCTGAAATGGAATATACCACAAGAAGATAAATTGGCTTCCAACATAATTACCTCACAGACACAACAGAACTGAGAACAAGACCAGACCCACTGAATACATAAGACTTATCTTACCAGAACTAGTAAGTGTACTTCATTTTACTCATATATTTATAAACTTTCTGTATTAGATTAAAAAATATATTATCTTTTTTTTTTTTCTCACAGAAATGTCTAATACTCTGGAATGACTAGAGGACAATTTCCCACATGAAGAAATGTCACAAGATAGTGAAACTAATGGCAAACACTTTATAATATAAACCATTTATTTATTTTTTTTTATATACATTTAACATATATATTATTTTTTTGTACAGAGCATACCAAAATAGAAAAAACTTCAGAAAACCCTGTTATGGATAACAGTCTTCACAATATAGAAGAAAAAATGGATGTATTGTTGGTTAATTTTAATAATTTAAAACTTTTGAAGAAAATCATTTCAAACCAAAAACCTCGTACCATTGCCCCACATGTACTTGTCCCTCCTCACCATATCCCAGTCAATTATCCCCAAACCCTCTCCATAATCCAAAACGTTTTGATGAGACTTCCATCCCTTCTTCATCTAATACCAATCATGTTGAAACCCCAAATTCTCCTGTTTTTGTTTCTGTTTCTGACTCACCTTCTCTGTCATAAATTATTAATATATGTTAAATAAAGTTTAATTTTTATATTTTTAAAAACAATAAAAGTGTACGCGGACAGTGCGAGTGTTCTGAAATGTTCGTACATAAACAAAATGGAGGTGTCCTGAAGAACACCACACCTGTTCGTACTGTTCGCTAGCAAGTTGAAACTCTTCTAAGAACACACATGGTGTCCTGAAATGTTCATAAAGAAACAAAAATTAAAATGTTCTAAAGAACACTATATCTGTCCGTAATGTTCGCTATCAACTTAAAACTGTCCTAAGAACACAATTGGTGTCCTGAAATGTTCGTAAATAAAGGAAAATGATGTGCCCTGAACCACAGTACAACTGTTCGTAGTGTTCGCTAGCAACATGAAACTATACTAAGAACACACGCGGTGTCCTGAATTGTTTCTAAACAAACAAAAATTAAAGTGTCCTAAAGAACACTATACCTGTCCGGTACTGTTCGCTAGCAAGTTCAAACTGTTCTAAGAACGCTATTGGTGTCCTGAAATGTTCGTACGTAAACGAAAATGGAGGTGTCCTGAAGAACACTATACCTGTTTGTAGTGTTCGCTACCCAATTGAAACTGTTCTAAGAACACAATTGGTGTCCTGAAATGTTCGTACATAAACGAAATTACACGCGTCCTGAAGAACACTATATCTGTCCTTATTGTTCGCTACCAAGTTTAAACTGTTCTAAGAACACAGGCGATGTCCTGAAATGTTCGTTTCACGTGTGACGCACTTTTAATTACTTCAGAACCCGAACAGTGTCCGTAGGACATCAATGCGCATACGCTAACCAATCTCCGTGCACGTGGTGTCCTGCGGACAGGCGCTTCCTTCGCGGACTAGTTCAGGAACGGATGATACGACCGCGCCCACGCTCATCGTGTGTCCTGAAATGCGGACACTGTTCGTGTCCCCGAACAATTTAAAAGTACATTTTCAGTTAATCCATAATATTTTTCAATAAAATCTCACCATGGCACAAGTCCCACAGAGCAATCTTGAGTTTCTATATACCTTTTGAAACTTTCCGATCCTTTTTTTGTGTTCGATCTGTCCGCGGACAGTGCGCATGTCCGCGAACCGCGCACAAGCACCCCTATAAAAGACCACGCCCAAGAGCTTATTCCCATTGTGTTTCTGGCTATTCTTCAGAACACAGTGATTTTTGCTGCCACCTGCAGACTACACCATCATTGAGATGTCATCCTTGGCTGCTGAACTGCCACTTGGCGCTGCACCTGCTTCAGCACCACGCCCACCCCCTCCACCACCACCACCTCCCCAAGGGCCTGAAGAGGGGAACAGGAGTGAGGATGCGGAGGAGGAAGAAGAGGATGATGAGAATGAGGTAGAGGAAAACCCTACTACCCACACTAGGCATGAGTCTTGGGTGTGGCGGTTATTTACCATGCATGGTAATGTTCCTAAGGCTCGTGCGAACCGTGTTACCTGCAATGAGTGCAAAATGATACTCAGTCGTGGGAAGCATCGTAAGTGCAGCTTTGGGACCACTACTATGAAGCGACACCTGAGGTCATTTCACTCGGGGGCTATTCGCAGGGTTGTACCTTGCGAAGAACGTAGCAGGTTGATTTCCTCTACTTCATCCTCTGTTTCTGATCCTGTCACCACAAGGACCACCTCTGTGGGACAGCGTCTTCATCAAGCTGCCTCACAGGCCATACAGAATGCTGATGACCCTTACCTTTCGAGGGTCACAGTTGTATGTATGTACTGTGACACAGTACTCTGCAGGGGGGAGCGACTTCGGAGTGCTTTTGAGACTATTATCTCAGAGCACGAGAAGACCTGCTCACTACCCAAATAAAACCCACTCTACATCTTCCTCTCTCAGCTCGCCCTTTCTTATCCCTGTGGTTGGTGTCCCCCCCTTTACCCTCCTCTCCTAGTGTGTCGTGTCTGAAAAACCAAAAAAAATACAAAATTACAAAAATCAAAAAAAAATAAGGCTCTTTTCAGAGCCGCCTTTCCCAGTTAAAAAATAGAAGTGAAAATAAACGAAGCAGGGCTCTTTGTATTTTTTACAATTCCGCGGACAGTTCACGAACATTTAAAAAATTGGGTTGCTACTCCATCACAAACATTGTAATTTTCTCTGGAAAGAAGTGGTGGCTCTGAAAAGAGCCTTTGGGTGGTGTTTGTAAGTCAAAAATTGTAAATACTTAAAATCTACTTCAAAATCGTTGTTGTAATTCCAAAAAAGGTCGCAATGCATTGTGTACATTTCTAAGAAAAATCTGATTGCCAGCATATGTAAATGGACTCCATCTCAGCGAAAAATGTATGTACTACAAAATATAATATTTTCATTGTGAAAAGAAGACATGCCAAAATCTCTTAGAAAGGCACAAACAGCCTTATTAACATTGTGCCTTGCTTTTTCCATTTGTGGACCAAATGAAGAAGAACGAAGCCACATTTGTCTCTGCGCAATCCGTGAAAATATCACTTGAGAATTAGGAAACATGTCCATAACCTTCCTAAGTCCTTCTTTCATAGCAAATTGCAAACAAATTCCAGTCACATGTCCTAAACTGTTCCCTCCACAATGAATTACAATTATGTCTGGATGTTGTTCTGTCTCCAAAGTAGCACAGTGAGGTAGCAAGTCCAACCACTTCATTCCATGTACTCCATGCCAGTGTACTTCCACATGTGGGAATCCAAGATCTACAGCTACTCCACAGCTTTCTGCATGCACCTTCAACCAATGTGTCCATGAATCTCCTAAAATCCAAACAATCTGTTTTCTGAAACACACAGCCATAGCTATCTTTTGTTCTCTCAGCAAAAAGAGTATCTGAGAAAATCTCTCCTGGCACAACATGCCCACCAAACTTTCCTGGCCAATCCCTTTCAGTGCTTATTCTCATTTGCATGACTTCTGAACCCAAAAATCCCCGGATGTAACTCCTGATGTCCGCGAACTACCGCCATGTCCCCGGACATATCGTAACATGAACAGCCCTTCTACCATTTCCACTACACTCTCTCTGCCATTCCCTCATTGGATGTACTTCAAAAATCACATGACCATGCACCAATCACATTCAAGACCTCTACATCTAACTGCATCAACATAGATCAGCACTGCAAATGTACTCTGAATGTCTCCGAGTACAAGTGTCATATCATTGGCAAGCAGCATCTACCAGAAATACTGTACAAGTCTTCAAGATTTCTACTTGCAGCTCCATGCATATCCATATGAATGAACACAAACTTCAGGTGTGCATATTTTCTGTATAGTAGATGAACACATTTTGAAACAGACTTTTACCTTGTAAAATCTGTAAAATGAATTTACTGTACTTTTTTCAATTTCCTAAAATCAACTATCACTTATAAACCTTTATACTATTTACTTTCTTTATACACACACACTCAAATCATGTTAAACTAACATTTTTTAAATAAAATATATAGACTACATATATTCAAACAAAATTGCATGCAAACGCAATCTATGTTTAAACCTTTATAAAAATACTTATACAATTTCATATTTTTTGTTATTTATTTACTTAATTACTTTAAATTAGACATGACATTGAGGCGCTAATACCTAGAACAGTTTACTTACAGAAATAGTGGTATTCACTAATATATTATAAATTTCACAAGACATAGTAAAGATATTTTTTTTTGCTGCAGTTAGTCATTCAATACAATTTGTTCATTAAGAACATATCATATGTACTGAACTGATGCAATGTATCTTATGTAAATACATTAGTTTAATGGTTTTAAAGAAGGCACTGAGGATTTCAATTAAAAAAAATCAATATCTAAATTAAAAACAGTGCTATATACAAACAAAGTTACTAATTTGAAGCTTTTACAATTGCAGTGAAGACCAGTTTCCTGAAAGAAGCAGCCGAATTCGAAGAAGAAAGAAAAACTAAGAAGTTACCTGTTAATTTTTAAAAAAAGTAAGTAAAATATCACCATAATATTTGTATTATTAATCAAATATACTATAACATTAATACGAGCTATTTTGGTTTCTAAAAATAGAGATTTTGTACCATTTTGTCCAAAAATGTCCATGTCTTAAACAGCGATTTACAGCCAGAATGGCCCACAAATTTCTATATTTGGACACATAAATTACCCAACTGAACCACTAGAATTTTCATATTATAGAACAAACAACTGTTTTAATTGTATACATTAGATTTACTATTTGTACTTTTCCACACCACTAGCTTACTTTTTTTTGTCATCTGAACCCCAGTTTAGTAACACATAAATTCAAGAATACCTATCCCTACTAGTTTTAGTTCCCAATGCACAATGACACACCATTACATACAAATTTATCATCTTACTCAAACGCTCATGCACACAGCACACATACATTCCAGAACACCCCAACCCATATCTTCTTTATTTTTTTCAACAGACCCTAAAGAATGCCTACCAAAAGTCAAGTCCGTAGAAAGCAACACAAAAGTAGAGCAAATGAAAATAAAGGTGTCCAACATAAGCATCCATCTCTAGCAGAATTTGTAAAAAAAAGTTGAAACAAAACAGCTAATACAATCATTTAGTGAAACACAAGAAGTTTCAAGTACAACAACTTCGCTTCCTCTATCAAAATGTAAAACAAACCAAAAAACAATTAACAGAAAATCAGCTATCAGTACAGATAAAACTACTTCTTCAAATTTTAATATAGTGCAAAGTAAGCATACCAAGAAAATTATTTTAGCCAAAATATACCATCACAAAGTCCTTCAAAATCTTATAAAAACAAGAGAGAAATCAGGTTCAAAGATTAAAACCTACCGTAGGAAATTAATCTTAGAAGCATTGATGGACAGTGCAATTCTTCTCAAAAGAAATGTATTTATTTTACTGTTAAACAAAATGAAACCACTAACAAAACTAATAACTAAATTACAAAAAAACTTCTCAATAAGCGAAATATCAACAGAAAGAACTTCTTAAGTATCAGCGGAGGTGAATGGAATCACACTACAAGCACAGAACCATATTTTAATGAAGAAGCGTACAAACAAAAGCAAACAAATACAATTGCCATAAATAGCAGTGGTCGAGATTATGAAAAAGTGAATAATACCATAATGGAACAAGAAGCACTCCTTACAAAAATATGCCCTGAAAACTTAGAATTACCCCTCCATTCAACTGAATCAGAATGTCTAGTGTACAAATGGCCATGCACGTCAATGTGTAACATTCCCAAACAATGTTTCAAATCTTTACGCCAATTCCTCAATAAATATGTAAAAAGCAAAGACAAAATCAAAATTAAATTACTGCAAAATATAGATACCTGTCCAGTACGCAAGTACACAGGACTACAAGGACATTCATTGGCCTGCATTACAGGACCTACTTGTAAAACCACTTTCCATGATATCAAAAGGATATCAACACATCATTCAACTATAAGAAATCTAGTCTATAAACTGTACTATGCTAAAAGTCCTGCTTTAGCACTAGCAAAGTTAAATAACATCCTTCTACATGGTACAGCAAAAGACCTACTTGAAGAAATTCACTATATCCAGAAAAAATATTTTGGAAGTGAAAGCCATTTACAGAATGAAATAGCTTTAAACCAATTAAGCAACAATTCTACACATGGCAACCTTTTGCTAAACACATACAAAAAAGAAATACTAAAATTTAAAAGTACATCAGCTGAAGTACCAAACCATGTATGTGTATGTTGCCATAGAATTTTTTATAAAAGTAACACAAAAACTGTGGACCTATCCTACAAAATAGAAGACAATGAAGATTCTAAATGGTTTGAATTAGCTCTCTACCTTGTAGCAGAAAACAAATATGAAATAACTGAGCCCTTAATACTTTGCAGTTATTGCACTACAAAACTTGACAACAACCAAACTCCTTCACGTTCTATCACAAATAATTTGGAATTATACCCAGTACCAAAACCTCTACAACAACTTAATTTATATGAGAGCATCATAATTCAAACAGTACACCCATTTCAAGCAGTAATACGCCTTCAACCAAAACAGCAAAATTACCTCCCTCTGAATTGGTAAAAGGCATTCGTGGAAAAGTAGTTTATTTACCATTAAATCTAAAAGAAAATGTGCATACTCTAGGAGTGCAACGTCCAATGCAGCAATCGTTACTTATATTAGTAAATGGAGTACCTACAAAAGACAAAAAAATATGGCAACAGCTGGTAGATTTATGTAAAGTTAGACAAGCCTTCCAATATCTTAAAGAGAATAATGAATATTACAAAGAAATTAATATTGAAGAAAACTTGACAGATACAACTGAAATAATTCAAGAAACACAAGAAGCTAGTCAATTTGAGCTACTAATTCCTGCTACAATATCAAATACTTTAGACCATTATACAATTCATCCTTTGCACTGTAATGATACCGTACAAGATGTACTGGAAACTTACCAAATGCGTCAAACAAAAGGATCGCCAATCAGTATATGGGAAAAAAGTATAGAAGCACGTGCTTTTCCTCTACTCTTTCCTACTGGCAAAGGAGGAAGGTATGATGATAGACCTATTCAAATATCAGCTTCAGAATAAAGCTCATTACGGATGTATTCTGAAGATCCCAGATTTAGACAAAATGTGGAATACATATTCCACCTACTCTTTGAAAGTGAACTAGCAACTTTATGTTACGGAGTTGCACACATATTAAAATCAGCATCACACTTTCAAAATATGACAGCTACACAATTATTAGAGAAAGTGCAACAAAAGGATGAGGTTTTACAATCAAATATTACAAATCTATTAGCAAATATGCGTGGTACTAAAGAGTACTGGTTTCGACGTCATGTACGTTGTATGATCAGAAACCTTGGCCCACCAAATTGGTTTGTTACATTAAGTTGTGCAGAATATGCATGGGAAGATTTACATGATTTCCTACGCATATCAAATAAAAACAAAACAAACATAGATATTCTAACACATGGAGAACTTTGTTCTTTGGATCCTGTTAATGTTTCAAGATATTTTCACCATCGCTTCATTGCTATGTTACATTTTATTTGTAATAAAACTGTTCCTCCCCTTGGAGAAGTGCAACACTTCTTTTGGAGAAAAGAATACCAAGCCAGAGGAGCACCACATATCCACATGCTTTTATGGATTAAAGATGCTCCTGAATTTGGTCAAGACAGTGATGCCACTGTTTTACAGTTTATTGAAAAATATGTCACTTGTGAAATTCCATCAGAAGCCACAAATAGTGATCTTCATGCACAAATTTTACAATTTCAAAGACACAAATGTGGAAAATATTGTTGTCGCAAATACAAAAACAAAGGCAAATACTACAACAAATGCTGATTTGGTTTCCCTAGACCAGTTACAAATACAGGTCAAGTAAACAACCTCATGTCTTCAGTTAGACATAGTTGTAAAGGTAAGTCACCTAAAAATACATATTACATAAAAAGAAATGAAGAAGAAAAATATATCAATGATTATAATGCAATCATTGCCCACTTATTGAATGAAAACATAGATGTGCAATACATTGCAGACAATTCTACTGAAGTTGCACGATATGTCACAGCATACTTAACTAAAGCAAAAAAGACAGAGCTCCAAGACCTCTGGAATTACCTGTCATCAGATAAAACAGTATCTCAGAAATTATACAGCTTGGGCATAAAAATGCTCACCCATAGAGAATGTGGATCTTATGAAGCAGCTGATTGTTTAACTGGTACTTCATTGTATGGTAAATCTGAAAATATAGTATGGCTAAGTCTTGGTCCAGCTAAATCTAGAAAAAGAGTTCTAAAATCATATGAAGATATAGAAACAATAGCCAAACATGATCCCAACAGCCAAGACATTTTAAAAAACAATTTATTGGACACATACTACCCAAACAGAAGTAATACTTTGGAAAACATGTGTCTATACCAAATAGCCCAAAACTACACATACAAAAATAATATGAAACCTGATGAAAAAAAAGGTAAATATAGAGTGACAGACTGTGAAGGCGGCTTAGTTAAACTCACTAAACCAAATGTAATTAATCATATCAAATTGTCATTGAAGACTCCTCAACATAAAGAAGTATATTACATGTCCCTGCTACAACTCTTCAAACCATGGAGAAAAGAAGAACAATTACTAGATAACTATGACTCATATGAGGATGCTTTCAAAGCAAATGAAAGCACTATAACTGATGTAAACTTTACACAGTACAAAACAATGTTGCACAATGAACAGCAACATGAAGACGAACTCCAAGCCCAACTAGATAAGGATACTCCTGACAGTAGTCAACCTTCTGTATCAGGAAGCCAAGAACCACTGGGAGAACCATTAATAACAAATGAGGCAGAATTAGCTATGATAGAAGTAGAAAACACCATGTGTCAGTATGAAGATAAGGAAGACTTAACTGTACTACAATCAAAACTAAACAATGAGCAAAGTAGCATTTTTCAAGAAGTAACAAAACAAATTGCACATGGTGTAAAACATGAAAATAAAGAATGTTCCTGCCATAATTATAAACCTATACTACTGTACGTCAGTGGTGAAGCTGGTTCTGGCAAAACATTCCTAATCGAAATCATTAGTAAGTTCCTTCAACAATTGACAAACAACAAACTGCCAGCTGTTGTCACTGCCCCCACAGGTTTACCTGCCTACAACATAGGTGGTGTTACATTACACCGATTACTACTATTACCAGTAGAACACCAGAACAAATTAGACTATTACAAACTTTCTGCAGAAGCTGCAATGGAATTACGCAGAGTATTGAAACAAATCAAAATGCTACTAATAGATGAAGTGAGCATGGTCTCCAACCTGATGTTAGCTTTGATTCACCTCAGATTACAAGAAGTACTCAAATCAGACTATGAAGAGCTCTTTGCAGGAAAATACATTATTGTTTTTGAAGATCTGCTTCAATTAACACCAGTAAAAGGTGAACCTATTTTTAAAACATTAGGGCACAAACTCTGCCGTAAAACTGTTGGCAGCATTGGAAATGTCAACCTTTGGCAACATTTCCAATACAGAGAATTAACAGAAAACATGCGCCAATCTGCAGATCTAACTTATGCCAACATTTTAAAAAGTTTGAGAGTTGGTATACTTTCTAAAGAAGCAGAAGCAACATTGAAAACCCGGCACTTTAATGCACTTTATGGCGATAATGCATGTGCTACAGATGTTATCGAGCAATTAGCCCACAAAAATGTCAATTGTATGGCCTTAATTCCAACTCTTGCAAGCTGTCTCAAATTCAATGAAATAATGTTAAGTAAAGAAATGCAACCAATAATGGAAATTAGCGCCACAGACAAACTAGATGTACATGGTATCACACTACCCATGTGTGACCAAGCCACAACAAGACTAAATAATTTAGAAAAATCAATCTCAAACACAGCAGGCTTAGAAAAGATGTTAAAATTATCCTTAAATTGCAGAGTAATGCTTAAGCGTAACCTTGACGTGGACCAAGGACTAGTTAATGGAGAACTGGGTACAGTTGTTGGCTTTCAAACATACCCACGTGACAACAAAATTCAGTTTGTCAATATACTCTTTGACAAACTTTCAGAAGTAAAACGGATAAGACGGTCAACAGCTAGATTCCTTCTCTTCAAAGATATGTATGTACGCAGAGAACAATTTTCTCTAACTCTTGCATAGGCAGTCACGATTCATAAATCACAAGGTCTTACCCTAGGCAAAGCAATGATAGATATTGGTAACACAGTCTTTAAAGAAGGCATGAGCTACGTAGCACTAACACGCTTACGTACACTTGACGGTCTATTTCTAATCAACTTTGATGCAAGTAAAGTAAACGCTGATATTCCTTGCATTTTAGAATATAATAGACTTTGCTCACTATACACTCCCCATCTAAACACATATTCTGTTCCACAAAAACTAAAACGTTGTAAAAGAAAACTAAATCCAACAAAAATGCAACAGGACGTCACTGCAAATCCTCCAAAGAGAGTAAAAGAAACTAATACTTCATCAAGTATCACAAACAAAAAAGAATCAATTAGAGAAAGTAAACCAGGTACTTCTTTAAAGAAGGAAGACAAACTCCAAAAAAAGCAGTTAGATACAGAACTACTTGGACCATTTAAATTCTCAAATATAGTTGGTGTAAGTTGCTATGCAAATGTAGCAATGAATATTCTATTTCAATTACCACCATTTGTTGACAACATTTACTTACACTTTAGAGACCCATTGTGTATGCAAATGTTAGTACTTCATAGAAACGCAAAAAACAATCCTGACAACACATATAGTGTTTATGGAATAAGACAAGAATCGGACTACTGTGCTGGAATGGTGAAATTCACTATAAACTCACAGGAAGATCCACAAGAATTTTTAATGTACTTACTACAAGTACTGGAAAACAAAAACATACCTATAAAGGAAATCTTCCAGATTTCATACATGTGGAAACATACATGCACTCTGTGCAACAATGTGACACAAGAAGAAATTCCCAATGAACGCTTCATATATATATATCAATACCAAATTGTGAATCCATTCCATTTCAGCAACTTGTACAAAATGCAAACCATGGTAGATTATGCTCTACCTGCAATTCAGATAATCGCTCCACGTTAGTAATACAAACACATAGTAAATACGTAATACTAATGCTTCTACGTTACAATGCAGATGATACCAAAAACAACTGCAAGCTGACTGGATTCACACATAGTCAAATATCACTTGGTAAGAAAACCTTCACAACAAGGTATAATCTACCACGCAGGAGCCACAACCAATTCAGGGCACTACACGGCATATATAAAAAGAAATGTGGATGGTTTGAATGTAATGATAGTACCATTACTCTAAAGCAGAGATTACCAGCACATCTTACAAACGCTTATTTGATGTTCTTAAAACCAAAATTTGATCAATAAACTGTATTTAAACCTTTAAGTAAATGTGTGTTAAAAAATATAAACTGTTAGAATACTCCAAAAGCTATCTAACTGCTCAAAGATTCTACAACAACTAATCAGATAAATGAATACCACTAAATTAGACCAGAAAATACACAGTTAGAATACGGCAATTGGTATCTAACTGTCCCAAAATTATAAATTTGTGTTAAAATAATATAAACTGTTAGAATACTCCAAAAGCTATCTAACAGATCAAAGATTCTACAACAACTAATCAGATAAATGAATACCACTAAATTAGACCAAAAAATACACAGTTAGAATACGCCAATTGGTATCTAACTGTCCCAAAATTTAACAATATCCAAATAGATAAATCAAAACCACTAAAATATATCAAAAAAATAGACAGTTAAAATACGCCAATTGGTATCTAACTGCTCCAAAATGGTATAATATCAAAACAAATCAAGAATCTGTTACTGCTGCAAAAAAAAATACAACAAAGCAAAGTATAAAGCATTAGCCAGAAACAACAAGTGAACACTGAAAACAAACAAACAAATAAACTGTAGCATAACAGAAAAAGGTTTTTTTTTTAAATCCAACATGGATTTTTTTTTCTCCCACAGACCCAATGATTTTAGCAACAAATACAGAAACTGAGCATTGCACAGTACTCTGATTTGTACTCTTCTAAATATGAGGGTCGAAAAAAAATAAAAGTATATTGCTTATACAATGTAATAAGTCATTACAAAATACTAAAACTAACATGCTATTTTCTTTAATCACAGAAATGAAGAAGAAAAACATGGACTCCCATTACTAGACCAAACAGTAAGTATACAATAATAAGGACAACCATAGCAGCATATCACATCCATAGTATCTAATACCTTTGTTCCTTATACATTTGTTTTTCACCCAAAGTTATAAGCAAATATGAATGTGATATGCTGCGGTGGTTGTTGCCAGGGCATAGAGTCTTGGGTGCATGGCCAAATGGCCATGCACCCAAGACTCTATGCCCTGGCAACAACCACCGCAGCATATCACATCCATAGAGTCAAACATTTCAACTATGATCTATGGGAAACTTTGAATGTCTGTGAACAATGTGAGTGTTCTTAGAACACTTTGAACTTGCCAGAGAACAATACGGACACCGTTTTCAGGACACCCCCTACGAACATTTCAGAACAACGCGATAGTTCTTAGAACAATTTCAACTTAACAACGAACAATACGGACAGATTCTTAAGGACACTCCCTACGAACATTCCAGGACACCGGGAGTGTTCTCAAAAACGTCTTCAGAATACCCCCATTTTGTTTATTTGCGAACATTTCAGGACACCGCGGGTGTTCTTAGAACACATTCAACTTGACAGAGAACAATACGGACAGCGTCCTCAGGACACCCCCTACGAATACTCCCCGGACACCGCGAGTGTTCTTAGAAGCGTCTTCAGAAAACCACCATCTTGTTTATTTGCGAACATTTCAGGACACCGCGAGTGTTCTTAGGACACATTCAACTTGACAGAGAACAATACGGACAGCGTCCTCAGGACACCCCCTACGAACATTCCAGGCCACCGGGAGTGTTCTTAGAAGCTTCTTCAGAACACCACCATCTTGTTTATTTGCGAACATTTCAGGACACCGCGAGTGTTCTTAGGAAACATTCAACTTGACAGAGAACAATACGGACAGCGTCCTCAGGACACCCCCTATGAACACTCCCCGGACACCGCGAGTGTTCTTAGAAGCGTCTTCAGAACACCACCATCTTGTTTATTTGCGAACATTTCAGGACACCCCAAGTGTTCTTAGGACACCTTCAACTTGACAGAGAACAATACGGACAGCGTCCTCAGGACACCCCCTACGAACACACCCCGGACACCACGAGTGTTCTTAGAAGCGTCTTCAGAACACCCCCATTTTGTTTATTTGCAAACATTTCAGGACACCGCGAGTGTTCTTAGAACACATTCAACTTGACAGAGAACAATACGGACAGCGTCCTCAGGACACCCCTTACGAACATTCCAGGACACCGTGAGTGTTCTTAGAAGCGTCTTCAGAACACCACAATCTTGTTTATTTGCGAACATTTCAGGACACCGCGAGTGTTCTTAGGACACATTCAACTTGACAGAGAACAATACGGACAGCGTCCTCAGGACACCCCCTACGAACATTCCAGGACACCGGGAGTGTTCTTAGAAGCTTCTTCAGAACACCACCATCTTGTTTATTTGCAAACATTTCAGGACACCGCGAGTGTTCTTAGGACACATTCAACTTGACAGAGAACAATACGGAAAGCGTCCTCAGGACACCCCCAACGAACACTCTCCGGACACCGCGAGTGTTCTTAGAAGCGTCTTCAGAACACCACCATCTTGTTTATTTGCGAACATTTCAGGACACCGCGAGTGTTCTTAGGACACATTCAACTTGACAGAGAACAATACGGACAGCGTCCTCAGGACACCCCCTACGAACACTCCCCGGACACCACGAGTGATCTTAGAAGCATCTTCAGAACACCCCCATTTTGTTTATTTGCGAACATTTCAGGACACCGCGGGTGTTCACAGAACACATTCAACTTGACAGAGAACAATACGGACAACGTCCTCAGGACACCCCCTACGAACACTCCCCGGACACCACGAGTGTTCTTAGAAGCGTCTTCAGAACACCCCCATTTTGTTTATTTGCGAACATTTCAGGACACCGCGGGTGTTCTTAGGACACATTCAACTTGACAGAGAACAATACGGACAGCGTCCTCAGGACACCCCCTACGAACATTTCAGGACACCGGGAGTGTTCTCAAAAATGTCTTCAGAACACCCCCATTTGGTTTATTTGAGAACATTTCAGGACACCGTGGGTGTTCTTAGAACACATTCAACTTGACAGAGAACAATACGGACAGCGTCCTCAGGACACCCCCTACGAACATTCCCCGGACACCGCGAGAGTTCTTAGAACAGTTTCACTTTGCTTGCGAACAAAATGGACACATATTGAGTCCTTAGAACACCCCCCAGTCAGTTTATTTAGAACATTTAAGAACACCCGTGATGTCCGCAAACAAATCGAACACAAAAAGAATGTCTAACACATAAAAAACACAACTTTCATCCTATCTCATACACTCCCACCCTCCCCAAACACTCCTACACACCAACACACTCTACAAAATACACATTTTGAACAAAGTTTCACCACTCTGTCCGCAGAGGTCCGCGAATCCAAGATGGCGGGCGCTACCGAAAAATCTGACGCGCTTCACGCTCCACGCTCCACGCCGTCCAATCAGCAAACTTGTTGCATGTCCGTGAACATCACGCAAGACGATTGGCCAATCAGGACACTGTCCACGGAGCGAACAGGGAAGTGTGTCCGCGAACCGAACACAGATATCACTAATTTTTTTTTTACCTACTTTTTGGTCATTTTTTTAAAAACTACTGGACGGATTTTCACCAAATTTGCAAAAGCACGCTTTCGGGACTAAGCCGCTGCTCCTGGTCCAAATTTGGTGGAAATCCGTCCAGTGGTTTGGGCTGTAGGCGCAAGCAAAATGTTTTTCCCATTCAGTCTATGGGAAAAAAAAAGTTTTGGGACCCCCCTATAACTTTGCCCCCCCTGGACGAATCCTCACCAATCTTTGCAAAGAAATTCAGAGTGACCCAAATACTTTTTCTGCAAAGTTTGGTGAGGATCCGTCCAGGGAGAGCGAAGTTATAAGCCACCCAAAAAGTGCTCTTCCTATGGAAACAGCAACTTAACCATAAATACATGGCCACTACTGTGGCCATGTAATGAAGCGTTCATTGGGGATATATTCTTGTGTCACAATGTTGCAGAGAGTGCATGTATGTTTCCACATGTATGAAATCTGGAAGATTTCATTTATAGGTATGTTTTTATTTTCCAGTACTTGTAGTAAGTACATTAGAAATTCTTGTGGATCTTCCTGTGAGTTTACAGTGAATTTAACCATTCCAGCACAGTAGTCCAATTGTTGTCTTATTCCATAAACACTATGGGCCTCATTACGACCCAGGCGGTAAGTTACCGCCTGGGCCGTGACTTTACCACCATGGCGTAAACTACGTTTACGCCATGGTGGTTGGCAGACTTACCGCCCCATTCCGACCTAGGCGGGGCGGTAAGTCCCCAATCCCCATTTACCCTTCCCCATTCCCATTTTTGCCCCATAGGGCATAATGGGAGTGGGGAAGGCGTTAATTACGCCACCGTAAATTACGGTGGCGTAATTAACTCCATGGTCCCTTAGCGCCATGGATTTTAACACCTGCTAAAAGCAGGTGTTAAAAGCACCATGGCGCTAGGGGACCTCGTAATTGGCGGTAAGGGGTCGGCGCAGCTAACGCTGGCGTTAACCCCTTACCGCCAGGGTCGTAATGAGGCCCTATATGTGTTATCAGGATTGTTTGTTGCATTTCTGTGAAGTACTAACATTTGCAAACACAATTGGTCTGTACTGTGTAAGTAAATGTTGTCAACAATTGGTGGCAATAGAAATAGACTATTCATTGCTACATTTGCGTAGCAACTTACTCCAACTATATTTGAGAGTTTAAATGGACCAGGTACTTCTGTATCTGATTGTTTTTTTTTTTAGTTTGTCTTCCTTCTTTGATGAGGTGCCTGGTTTACTTTCCCTAATGGGTTCTTCTATGTTTGTGGTACTTGATGAAGTTTTAGTTTCTTTTACTCTCTTTGGAGGATTTGCAGTGACATCCTGTTGCATTTCTGTTTGATTTAGTTCTCTTTTAAACATTTTACTTTTTGTGGTACAGAATATGTGTTTAGATGGGGGGTGTATAGTGAGCGAAGTCTATTGTATCCTAAAATGCAAGGAATATCAGCGTTTACTTTACTTGCATCAAAGTTGATTAGAAATAGACTGTCAAGTGTATGTAAGCGTGATAGTGCTACGCAGCTTATGCCTTCTTTAAAGACTGTCAGGGTAATTCATAGAAATTCGCACAAAAGTGGCACACGCGGGTGGCGCACAGCGTGCCCGTGCGAATGTCTGTGCCAGTCGCGTGCGCTAAAATCGATTTCTGCGCACAGCGTATTCATGGAGTTTCGCATCCAAAACCAGCCGTGGCGCAGCGTGGCGCAGCGACCCTGCAGCAGTGCCAGTTACGCCCCCAAGAACGCCCTTGCGCAAGGAAAAGCCTTCAAAATCCCCAAATAATCGCAAAGGGCTGCGCTAACCCTGGACCAGTTCACAGGGCTGGCAAACAGCAAACGCCAAGCGGGGAACGTGTATTTCAGTGATTTGCGGGAAGTTCCACACGCGATTGTCCTGTGTACGTGTGTATCAGGGGTGCGTGGGAAGTAACACACGCAAAAGCAGCAGGGTACGTGTATTTCAGGGGTGCGCGGGAAGTATCACATGCAAAAGCAGCAGGGTACGTGTATTTCAGGGGTGCGCGGGAATTATCACACGCGATTCCATCAGGGTACGTTTATTCAAGGGGTGCGCGGGAAGTATCACACGCAAAAACAGCAGGGTACGTGTATTTCAGGGGTGCGCGGGAAGTATCACACGCAAAAGCAGCAGGGTACGTGTATCTCAGGGGTGCGCGGGAAGTATCACACGCGATTCCATCAGGGTACGTTTATTCCAGGGGTGCGCGGGGAGCACCACACAAGAATTGCACGTGTGGGTCCTCCCAGGTGTTCGCTCTACACCCTCCACGGCCCCTGCAGGTGGCCCACACCACAGTGGCCTACCCTGCACATGTCCTGCAGGCACCCCATCCACCATGGCCATGCTCCCCAGCCAACCCACATGTCACCTTGCACTACTGCCCACCAACGCATGTCCCTCTGCACCCCCAGCCACCAGAGGTATCCTCCACCAGGCCCCCACCCATGTCTCCCATCACCCCCAGCCCCCAGCCACCAGGGGCAGCCTCCACCAGGTCCCCACCCATGTCTACCACCACCCCCACCCCCCAGCAGTGCAGGGGCAGCCTCCACCAGGCCCCCACGCATGTCTCCCACCACCCCCACCCCCAGCCACCAGGGGCAGCGTCCACCAGGCCCCCACTCATGTCTACCACCACCCTCATGCCCCAGCAGTGCAGGGGCATCCTCCACCAGGCCCCCACTCAGGTCCCCTATCACCCCCACCCCCCAGCCACCAGGGGCAGCCTCCACCAGGCCCCCACTCATGTCTACCACCACCCCCACCCCCCAGCAGTGCAGGGGCAGCCTCCACCAGGCCCCCACTCATGTCCCCTATCACCCCCACCCCCCAGCAGTGCAGGGGCAGCCTCCACCAGGCCCCCACTCATGTCTCCCACCACCCCCACCCCCCAGCAGTGCAGGGGAAGTCTCCACCAGGCCCCCAGTCATGTCTCCCACCACCCCCACCCCCCAGCCACCAGGGGCAGCATCCACTAGGCCTCCACCCATGTCTATTACCACCCCCACCCCCCAGCAGTGCAGGGGCAGCCTCCACCAGGCCCCCACTCATGTCTCCCACCACCCCCACACCCCAGCCACCAGGGGCAGCCTCCACCAGGCCCCCACCCATGTCTACCACCACCCCACCCCCAGCAGTGCAGGGGCAGCCTCCACCAGGCCCCCACTCATGTCTCCCTGCACCCCCACACCCAGCCACCAGGGGCACCCTCCACCAGGCCCCCGCTCATGTCCAACTCATGTCTCCCTGCACCCCCACCCCCCAGCCACCAGGGGCAGCCTCCAACAGGCCCCCACTCATGTCTCCCACCACCCCCACCCCCCAGCCACCTGGGGCAGCCTCCACCAGGCCCCCACCCATGTCTACTACCACCCCCACCCCCCAGCAGTGCAGGGGCAGCCTCCACCAGCCCCCCACTCATGTCTACCACCACCCACACCCCCAGCAGTGCAGGGGCAGCCTCCACCATGCCCCCACTCATGTCTCCCACCCCCCACCCCCCAGCAGTGCAGGTGCAGCCTCCACCAGGCCCCCACCCATGTCTCCCACCACCCCCACCCCCAAGCCACCAGGGGCAGCCTCCACCAGGCCCCCACCCATGTCTCCCACCACCCCCACCCCCCAGCAGTGCAGGGGCAGCCTCCACCAGGCCCCCACTCATGTCTACCACCACCCCCACTCTCCAGCAGTGCAGGGGCAGCCTCCACCAGGCCCCCACTCAAGTCCCCTATCACCCCCACCCCCCAGCAGTGCAGGGGCATCCTCCACCAGGCCCCCACTCATGTACCCTATCACCCCCACCCCCCAGCAGTGCAGGGGCAGCCTCCACCGGGCCCCCCACTCATGTCCCCTATCACCCTCACACCC
This sequence comes from Ambystoma mexicanum, assembly GCF_040938575.1. Taxonomy (NCBI): domain Eukaryota; kingdom Metazoa; phylum Chordata; class Amphibia; order Caudata; family Ambystomatidae; genus Ambystoma; species Ambystoma mexicanum. Next base: position 846,950,664 of record NC_090935.1, read on the forward strand.
CAGCCACCAGGGGCAGCCTCCACCAGGCCCCCATTCATGTCCCCTATCACCCCCACCCCCGGCCACCAAGGGCAGCCTCCACTAGGCCTCCACCCATGTCTATTACCAACCCCACCCCCCAGCAGTGCAGGGGCAGCCTCCACCAGGCCCCCACTCATGTCTCCCACCACCCCCACCCCCCAGCCACCAGGGGCAGCCTCCACCAGGCCCCCACCCATGTCTACCACCACCCCCACCCCCAGCAGTGCAGGGGCAGCCTCCACCAGGCCCCCACTCATGTCCCCTATCACCCCCACCCCCCAGCAGTGCAGGGGCAGCCTCCACCATGCCCCCACTCATGTCTCCCACCCCCCACCCCCCAGCAGTGCAGGTGCAGCCTCCACCAGGCCCCCACCCATGTCTCCCACCACCCCCACCCCCAAGCCACCAGGGGCAGCCTCCACCAGGCCCCCACCCATGTCTCCCACCACCCCCACCCCCCAGCAGTGCAGGGGCAGCCTCCACCAGGCCCCCACTCATGTCTACCACCACCCCCACTCTCCAGCAGTGCAGGGGCAGCCTCCACCAGGCCCCCACTCAAGTCCCCTATCACCCCCACCCCCCAGCAGTGCAGGGGCATCCTCCACCAGGCCCCCACTCATGTACCCTATCACCCCCACCCCCCAGCAGTGCAGGGGCAGCCTCCACCAGGCCCCCCACTCATGTCCCCTATCACCCTCACACCCCAGCCACCAGGGGCAGCCTCCACCAGGCCCCCATTCATGTCCCCTATCACCCCCACCCCCGGCCACCAGGGGCAGCCTCCACTAGGCCTCCACCCATGTCTATTACCAACCCCACCCCCCAGCAGTGCAGGGGCAGCCTCCACCAGGCCCCCACTCATGTCTCCCACCACCCCCACCCCCCAGCCACCAGGGGCAGCCTCCACCAGGCCCCCACCCATGTCTACCACCACCCCCACCCCCAGCAGTGCAGGGGCAACCTCCACCAGGCCCCCACTCATGTCTCCCTGCACCCCCACCCCCCAGCCACCAGGGGCACCCTCCACAAGGCCCCCACTCACGTCCAACTCATGTCTTTTTTTTTTTTAATTGATTTAGCTGTTATAAACAACTTTTCAATATACAAAATTAAACAGTTTAAAAAATATACAACAATTCATTTTTACATTCATAGGCGATGTACAAACTCAAAAAAGCCAAAAGACCGAAGCACAATATATAAAACAAGTTATAGCTATAACAATAGCAATAAAGCAGTAAACAGATAACAGTCCACAACCAGATTAACCGTAAGCTTTAGACTATAGTCCAACCACAGCTAGACAATTCATAAAACTAGATTTTATCCAGAAATTCAATAGCAGTTAATTGCCAATGCGTCAAGTGTACGCTGCTTGAGATTACAACTTCTTCTCATTTATCAATATCCCAATTTACCGCAGATAGGAAATTAAATAAAGCTATCTGAACAGAATAATTGTTAAAACACAATAAAAACGACCAACGCATATCGTGGTCGATAGTTACTAAGGTACTAATCACCTTTGAAAAGTACCGTGCTCTAAGGGTTACAAGTTGGACACAGTGACAGACCAAGTGTTCAAGAGACTCGGTTGTAGTTGCATCCTTACAGAATCTACATATTGTAAGTGCTCGCGGTCTCAAATTACGTCTTGCTTGAACTAGATAAGTCGGCCATAAATCAAACCAAGCCCTTAAAAGACCTGCTCTAAATGATGCCGATGGAGATTTCAGAAGATAAGCCTCTGGACTTTTAACTGGTTTAGGCCAGAACCGAAACCTACATGGTTGACGGTACTTTTGGCATTTTTTGAGGGTCTTAAGCCAGTCGAGTTGGAATAACAGATTTCTTGACTTCTCTGGATTAGAAGTCAATAAATCAATTGATATGTTTGCACTCGCTAGGGATTCCAAACAAAAATCTGTCCATTGTTTTAGAAAGGACTTGTCTGATGATAACATATAATCAGCAATTATCCAAAGGGTGTTTGTTTTGGGAGATGCCATGACACATTTACGCAAGAGCATACAGCAGCGCCATGTATAAACTGCCTGCATTGAAATAAGACCAAGTTCATAGCGCAGCCAAGAACCAGGAACACAGTTAGGCAAAGCAAGCACTGCCCACCAAAATTTGCCTTCAAGTGTGTCAAAAATTAAATTTAAATTTTTACAGTTCAATAGCATTTCCGCGCCGTATAAGATAGAAGGTATCGCTTTCATGGTCCAAAAAGTTATAGCCGGTTTAATGGTAAATTTACCAAATTTATGTAATATTATTTTGGTTTGGGAAATGGCCGAAAACAACTTTGCCTCTAGGCGCTCGACCTGACTACAAGATTTTATGGAACCATCAAAGTCAACACCTAGATAGGTATAAGTTGGGACAATCTCTAGTGGTATATTATTTATTGACCACTTTAACTTATATCTATGAAGACGATTTGCATGGTAAACTACAATCTGTGTTTTTTTGGTATTAACTATTAGTTGGTTCTCATGTAAATACTTGCTGAAAGTATCAATCAGATTCTGGAGGCCCTTCGGAGTTTTCGAAATGAGAACTATGTCATCAGCATAGTTCAGATTTGTTATTTTTTGACCTTTTAAGATGGGGGCATCAGAAAATGTCTGCAAAAAGATAGTGCTTAAATCATGGATAAAGTAATTGAAGATTGCGACGGCTAATAAGCATCCTTGTTTTAGGCCTCTAGCTGTCTTGATTGGAGCTGACAGCAGGCCCTCCAGGGTAAGTCTAACCCGAATTGACGTTGCACCATGAAACGCATGGAAAATATCAAGAAGGTCTGGTGGACAACTATCTCTTACGAGTTTTGTCACTAGTAAGGGGCGGGAAACAGAATCAAAAGCGGTATGTAGGTCAATGAACGCAAAGTAAACTGATTGTTTTTGTGATTGGCTAAGGGCTTTAATTGCATGGAGGGTTAATAGATTAATACCGGTCCCCATCCCTGCTACAAACCCTGTTTGATGCCAATCACGCTTACCACTACTTTCAGTCCATTGATTAAATTCTGCCAATACTAGCTTTGCAACGAGTTTGCCTGGGGCATCTAACAAAGCGATTGGGCGATAATTTCGAGGGTCAGCGCGGTCACCCTTCTTATAGATGGGGACTACTACTGAGCATAACCAAGAAGTTGGCAATCTACGATGGATCATTACTTGGGAGAAGATTGCATTAAGATTTAGGGCCCAAAGTCTTGAATTTTCTTTCAAGATGGCGTTGTGGAGGCCATCGGGGCCAGCAGCACGAGATGAACTTAGCTTCTGAATCAGCTCTTCGAGTAGGGTGGGAGAGCAATGGATGGTCCAGGATGTGGAGGATCGAAGCTGATAATCCTTTGGATCGAAGCCTGGGGCTCTATATAAATCTGTAAAATGAGATATCCAGACATCCTCTTTAACAGTTCCTGTTTGTACATACGCTTGGGTTTGATTTGATTTCTGATTAAGGTGGCGCCATATCTCTGCAGAGTTTTTAGACCAGATTGCAGAAAACATGGCTTCGCCATCTTGTTGGTAGATACGGGCTCGGCGTCCACGAATCCAATTCTGGTATTTGCATTTAGCTGTTTTTAAAGCAGAATTGGTGTTTATCGTATTTGACCTGAGAATTGATCTCTTTTCCTTACGGTATTCCGCCTTGCGGATTTTAATTACAAGGTCAAATGTGTGGCTATGATTTTTAACGTAAGCATTTGGAACAATAGTGTTCCAAAAAGGTTCAAGAAAATCAATGCATTCGATCAAATTGTACGAGTTATCTGATTTATGTATTGCATGGGTGAACTTCATTAAGTTTCCATAAGACCATTTTAAACGGGTCTTGGTGTTATTAACCATTAAAGGTTGGTTCAACCATTGTCTAGATGTGCTATTAGATAGCCAGGCATATTGTAACGAGAGCAAGTGATGATCACTTGACAACTGCTGGATTATCTCAAACGAGAGAATCTCGGAAAACATGGCATATGCAACATACATATAGTCAATGATGCTATGGCTGGTGTCTCTCTGCCATGTAGGATTCGGTGGAATATCATTAGCTACCGAGCCATTCACCATTCGCATATTACAATCAGACATAATCCTTGACCAGCTGGTAACGGCCTTCGTCTTGATTTTAAGAGGAGAGGATAAACAATCCATGTTTAAGTCGCCCATAATAAAGGTTTCCGTAATGCCAGCAGTAGCTGATATGAGGTCTATAAACCCTGTTAACCCCGCAAAAAAAATTGATTCAGATATCCCTGCCGGATTACGGTAGATATTAATGAGGGCTATTGTGTGATTTTTACAGTTAATTTTCACCAATTGCATATAAATGTTCACATGGCTCCAGGCTTCGATTTGAAATCCCAATTTTTTATTTACAGCCACCAATAAACCTGACAAAGGCCGACCACGAGATCCCATCTTTGCAGGTAAAAGAATGACATCAAAATTGTCCCAAGTAGGTGGTTCCAAATACCAAATCTCTTGGAGAGCAATTATCGCATAACCTGCTAATGTTTTTAAGGAAGTTAGTAAATGGGCATGACCACGAGTGTTCCAGGAAGCTATCTTAATGGCATAAGGCTGTGAAGTAATTAATGGTTAATATCTCGCCACCTGCATGTCATCACAAGAACTCAAATAAGTTTTGAATCGCTGAGCACAGGGAGCATCGTTACATTTTGTAATGCGATCTGGGTCTTGAGCTAGCAAAAATCCCATATTAAATAGGGACATTTTTGCCAGCCATATTGTATTTAGGACTAGACCTGAAGGAATCCATAATCTCACAATCGCTGTTGAATCATCAGTGAGATATTCAACTTGGGCGATATCAAGAGATGTTAGATCCTCTAGTTCGTATACATCGCCAAAAATATTCAAGACACTTTGGGCCTCATTACGACCCTGGCGGAAAGTGACTGACCGGACCGCAACAGCGTAAATAGCGTTTCCGCCATTGCACGAAGGAGCAAAGTGCGGCTAATCACGACCCATCGGGCACGAGCATTACGCCATGGCGGAATCCGAAAGGCTGCGATGGCGGAAATGACCCCAAAACGGCCCTTACCGCCGCCGTACGCTGCACCAGGTGCAATACCGCCACCCATCTTAGCGGTCACCGTAATGAGCGGTCACCGTAACGAGCGGGCACCGCAAATTACGGCCACCGTAAATATACGGAAACGGAAGTAAAAGCATGTGGCCGGAACGGGAAACAGCACGCCGCACAACTATAAAATCCGAATCCCAACACAACCATTAAAAATCCGACCCTGACACACATCCCAACCCGTTAGCAACCCCAGTTAAAAAAATAAATATGGGAAAGGTAGCCAAGAAAGCGTGTGACCGCAAGCGGCAGGTACACTTCTCCCGAGAGGAACTGACCGTGCTCACCGAGACCCTCCAGGAAAATGCCGCCGTCGTCTTCTCCAGTCAAATGACCAGGACGGCCCTTGCCAACAAGAAGGCCATATGGGCCCTGGTGGCACAGCGCGTAAGTGCGGTGGGGACAACACCCCGCACGCCACAGCAATGTCGCAAGCGGTGGGACGACCTGCGGATCCGCGTACGCAGCATACTTTCTGCGAACAGGAACATCGCCACAGCTACCGGGGGGGGTTCAGAGTCGCCCATCAAGTTGACCCCCTGGGAGGAAATCTGCGCCTCCACCATAGGAATGGAGAGCATAGAGGGAGTCGGAGGGATGGAGAAAGGAGTGCCGACATCCGGAGAATCAGGTAGGTTGGCCAAGAGAAACAATGCGAAATCCACAAACCACGAACATGTGCAGTACCATGTGACCCCATAGTGCAATACATACTTTGCCCTGACAGCGCCCTCTAAAAGTCAGAATGAACAAACAAATCAATCAAGAAGCCATAAACAACCCCTACATGTGCAGCATGCACCCCCTAACTGCAGGCAGCCAAATGAATGCATCCTCAATCCACACGAAAATGAGACCACCTCCAAGGCCCAGTCCCAAATCAGCCTCATGTACCACCCCAATGCATTTGATACGTTGCCATTCCAAATCCGACAGACCCATAACTAACGCTCGCCCCTCTTTACTCCACCACAGGGTCCGATACCAACGACGAGCTGCAGGACACCCCTACCAGCACGCCTGCAAAGAGGGCCAGGACCAACGTCCCAAGAGCCTCCACCTCAGGTGCAAGGATCAAGACACGGCAGCAGCAGGAATCAAGTGGCAGCACACTGGAGGGGACTGCAACAGGCACCCCAGCAGCCAGCAAGTCCACAACCCCAGCACCACAGGTCCCCCCAAAGAACGTATCTGATGGCACTGCCTCTGGTGGTAGCAGCACCATAGGTGACACAGCTGTCATGCCAGCATGCTCCGACACGGAAAACAGTGCTGGCGACGTAGGTACCATCCATGACCTCTCCCAATCCCCCTGCATGTTCCATCCCCTACACCATGACGAAACCACGCAGGGGCACCCTGAAGACGACGACTGGCCAACCCCCACAAGTCCTGTGCCAAGGCAACATGTGTTGAGCAGCCCCCCTGTCACACCACCGCAAATGTCCATGGCCCAGCAGAGGCAACAGTCCCTCGACCTGCTGATCGAGCAACAGCAGGAAGTGTCCACGCTACTCAAGGACCATGCAAATGAATGCGGGGGTTCCAGGGCAGCCATGGAAACATCCACCGAGACACTCAGGGCACAAATAGAGAAAAGTAGTGAGAGCCTCAGGGGAGAAATGGAGAGAAGCACCGAGAGCCTGAGAGCACAAATGGAGAAAAGCACCGAGAGCCTGAGAGCACAAATGGAGAAAAGCACCGAGAGCCTGAGGGGGGAACTGCATGCGACGTCCAAAGACGTTTGTGCTGAACTTGCTGCTGTGCGCCGTGTGCTCTCGGAGCTCTCACAAACCCTCAGAGACATGCATGGACGCGAGCAGGCAGAGACATCATCCGTGGCAAGTTCCGTCCAGGGCAGCCCCCAACGCAGATCTGGCAGGAACCTGCGCTCCACGGGCAGGGGTGCCCCTGATACCCGTAGAGGGGGCTTGCAATAGCGTCCAACCACGGACAGCATGCATATTTGGACACTGGTGTTGGGGGGGGAGGTAGTAGGGTGGAGGGGGTGTGTTGGGCTTCACTGGGTGGCGGGTCCATAGGGTGTATAAATCAAATCACATTAACAATACAGCATCTCATAATCATCCAATGACATGTGTGGACATTGATATTTGCGTACGAGGCCTTCATAGGCGTACAGTCCACAATGTGCCTGTACTACACACACACAGTGCCACAGGTCCCCTTTCCGTGTAATAGGCACCATGCGTGGTTGCTAGAAGCATGCATCTATGATGCTCTGTCGGATTGCACGTGCATCCTGTGCCTCATGGACTCCTTGAGGTGCCTCCACATCCCCACCCTCATCATCATCATCATCTTCAGGTGCATGCAGTACAGCGTCAGGGGGCATGGGCACATTCCTACGTATGCACATGTTGTGCAGCATGACACATGCCATGACCATCTTAGAAACCTTCTCATGGCTGTACATGAGTGCCCCGCCAGACCTGCTGAGGCTGCGGAAACGAGCCTTCAGTAGGCCGAATGCCTGTTCAATGACCACACGGGTACGTGAGTGGGCATGGTTGTAGTCCTCCTCATGCTCGTTCTGTGGGTTCCGGATTGGTGTAAGGAGCCATCTCTTCAGTGGATACCCGGCATCACCTGTATGAGACGAATAAAGGGTGTCAGTGGAATGATAGTGCTAAGTAGCCCCCCCCCCCCTGCAAGGTCATTGACGCATCAAATGGGCCACGATGTCATGCATGGAATGAGACTCACCGAGTAGCCAGGATCTGTGCCCTGCGTGTCGCTCCATGTAGCGTGGTATTCTTGTGTTCCTCAGGACCATAGAATCATGGGTAGATCCTGGAAATCTGGCACAACAATGCGTAAATATCTTGTTGGAGTCACACACCATTTGCACATTGATTGAATGAAATTGTTTCCGGTTGCGGTACTGGACCTCCATGGCATGTGGGACAACCAATTCAACATGGGTGCAGTCGATGGCACCAATGCAACCCGGGATGCCGCCAAGTGCATGGAATCCCACTTTTGCGTTGGTAATCTCCTGGTACGTGCGTGGTAGTGTGATGTGGTCGTCGGCGTGCTTCAGGAGGGCATCGTGCACTTGGAAGAGTGTCCGTGAGAACAGTGGCTGTGAAATGCCATGCAACTGTCCCACTGTGTGCTGGTAGGTGCCTGTGGCCAGGAAGTGGAGTGCAGACACCACCTTCAGTAGGGGTGGGATGGCGGTTGGGCTATCTATCATGCTCACGAGGTCAGCATGTGTCATGTCCACAATGGCGATTATGGTGTCCCGGTCCAAACGGTAGAGGGTGTGGATCTGCTCAGCAGTGAGGTTGAACGGATCGGCTCGGAGGCGTGGGATTGCGGGCCGCCTGCGTGGTGGTAGTGGCAGTGCTTGTGGGCCTTGCTGACCCTGCCTTGCCCTCCTCCTCCTCCTTCTCCTCCGTCTCCCCTGTGCGCCCGGTTGTTGTACCTGTTGTTGTTCGTCGTCTTCTTGTAGTTGTAGCACTTGCAGTGCTATCTGGTCCCCCAGGCCCAACATCGCTAGTCCTGCCGGTAGCATTTTGGAGTGGGAGTGGTTGTGGGAGGGGTTTGGGTCTGCTATATATGTGCTGTCGGCCTGTATGGCCTCCACCTGTGCTGATTGAATGATTCTGTGGCAGATGCTATCCCTTCTGGCCGAGCACGTCCCGCACGTAAGGCTGCATTTGGCCGCATGGCATCTTGGGATTGGAATCATGTATCTAATCCCGATGGCAGTGTGATGTACTTTGACTGATCTTCATGGTATGCTCCCATTGTTACACATGCTATGATTGCAGCCGCTTACATACCTGTGAAGAGTCAGTGGTATGTAGGGCTCGATCGATGGCCGACCCTCATGCAGCACAGTAACGTACTTCACCGACGGGCGTGGCGTCCCATTTGTGATTGCAGCCAGTTAGCATCATGACACACAGCCGCACTACATTGATGTAATTGTGAATGCAAGCGTTCACAGAAGCCTTTTCGACGTAATGTTGCAAGTGAGGAATTCGAAGGCCAGCATTTTGGGCTTTGAAGTAGCGGCGAGGATACGCCCACAGGTCTGGCTGGGAATGTAACGTTCTATTGTAGAATGTCCTTGGGACATGGCCCATAACGAGCAGGCAATGAATGATATGAATTGAGTGGGATGCGCAATAGCGTAGTGGACGATAAGGCAGGACGTTCCCAAATCCATCTTGCTTCACAACACTACAGATCCGGCCAGGGGCACAGTGGTTTTTGCGGACTGCATTACGCACAGACGCGATGGAAGTTTCACATATTATGTGAGTGAATATTCATGCGTTTTCATTGCGGGATGAGGGAATGATGAATGGATGCATGGACTGATGATTCCGTTTAGGGTCTGCCATGTACATGGGTTTTTTGATTCACTCCCCTTCCCCTGCGTTATGTGATGCAAGGCTGCCATAGTGGGACATACGTCTATCTGCCCTTGTCGGATCCTCCCTGTCTCGACGCGCCTTCATACACTTGTGTCTAGGCACGTTACTAATCCCATGTCATGGGTTCCATCTTGACGGACGCATGCACAGTAACCGACGTTGCCAATGGTGTATTTAGCTCGATTGGTTTCGTTATGATTCGATACTGATTTAGGGGTGTGTATATTCCTTTGGAGTGGGCTAGCATGCATATGGGTGTGGATTTGGTGTGTTGAATGAAGATTGTAATGCATCATGAGTCCCGTAATGCAATCGGTTAATTTGTGTTTCTTTTGGGTGACAGGTATCTCCTGCCCTATTGCAGATGCCATCTCTACGCCACTCCTCCAGATGGTTTTTACTCTCGACTCCTGCAGCTTCGGGTGAATCAGTGGAGCACCATTTCGATCTTATGGGACGATCGCCAATGGGCCACATGCCCTTACGCTGTACTGGTGGCTAGGTGCAACATTTCGGCCTTTCAGCTCGACTAGTGCCTGCCTCATGGGACGGACCTGCGGTTCTTGCCGCTTCCATATTGCCTTTTGGAACGTTGATGTAGGCCCTGTGTGCCATGATGGTACAGGGCGTCACACAAGTGGAAGCCGGTCAATTATTGCAGATGCAGCCCTCGGTGATGATGGTTGTTTTGGTGTTATTTTGCAAATTGCTGTGGGGCCTTTGTCATTTGGATGTGCATTTAAATTGTATTCCGATATTTGTCGTGTTGCGTTGTTCTTTGCAGGTGATGTGGCGATTTTCGCTTTGTGGCGGTATGTATTGCGAGATGATCTGCATTGTGTTCCGCCTTCTGAGTTGAGTTGTGTGGTACAGTACTGGCCGCGTTTGCCTACGTAGCACAGTATGGTCACGGATAGGGGCTGCCATTGTGTCTGTTTACATGATGTGCTGTTCAGGGGCGGGGGATTGGCTTTTGGCCGACTGGTGCCTGTCAGCCAGGTCGATTGGTGGAATGATGGGTTGTTCAGAATGTGGCTGGTCACAGGTGACTGTGTTTGCGTGCGTTTGTTGGAGGGGGACTGGGGTCATGTCCATTGGAATAGCTTCTGTATTGATGCCATCTGTGCCCTGCAGCTCCCATCGGCCCCTCTTGGGATGAGCCTGGCTGCTCAGTCACTCTGCCAACTTGTGTGGTACATGCTTCTGCTGATGGTTGGTTTGTTTACTGGCATGAGTACAGGGCTGGTGCAATCCCCCTCAGGATGCTGTTTTGGATGTTGCCTTGCGATGGTGGCAAGCGATGGGGGACTACTGTTGTTTTGTGTCATGTGTTCTTGATTTTCATTTTGATGTATTGTACCTTCACATGCCTGTGCTGCGTCAGTACGGCTATGGTGACATGCCGTACATGGATGCCCACTCACGGGGCGCTTTGAGCCCCTGCATGCTTTTCTACGTTGGCATGCATGGGTGAATTGTGGATTTCACTGGTTGCATAGTGTGAGTACATTGCGCCTGCCAGGAGTTGTGCAATGAGGCCAGGGAGTGGAGTACAGGCACTCAGTGGGCCATTTACGGTTGGTTCACGTTGCCGTATTTCTCGCCATGGCGGAATGGTACTTTACGACGTGCTTGATGGCGTTCAGTACATGTCCGCTAGGGTCAGAATTCGCGTACCGTTGCGCCATGGCGGTGATTCCGGTTTTGCAAGGCGCGCGTGCGCGTACTTGGTGCAGTTAGCGTTGCCGTTCACTGCGGTGTCGCTAATGGCATCGTACTTTACGGTGACGGGTCATGATCGCAACGAGCGGTGTTCGATGGCGGTATTGCATTTCCGCCATCATTTTTCCATTTCCGCAAGGGTCGTAATGAGGCCCTTTGTCTGTTTAAGTTGAATTTAGGATAGGGACCTTCGCGGCATTTCAAAATTAACGTGTGACAAGCTGAGGCAGGCGAAGTCGAGTGACGGGTCAGTTTACGATTACTATTTCTCGGTTCCTGATTATTGGACGAGTTGTTACTTCTTTCCAAATTGTATTGTGGATTTCCTGGGGTCAAACAAGGAGCTCGATTAGATACATTCGAGACCCCATTGTTTGTTGGATTCAATGGAGTTATTGGTTGAACAACCGGGGATGACCACGAAACCGTTTTTGCATGAGTGTCAGAAGCTAATTTCGTTAGTGAATACTTATGTGCCAAACCACGTTCGTCTGAGTAAGAATCCAGCGCCCTACGCATTTCCCTCAGAAAATCAACCTTTTGTAAATCATTTTCATGATTTTTGGGTGTTAATGAATGTTTATCCGAGGGTATGACCAATGTCCTTGGCGAAGACGGATCATAGTTGTTATTGGTATGGGCAGTTTCAAGTACTTCAACCAAGGCATCCAACGGGTCATGTACCACAGGGGGTGCAGGCAAAACCTGCGCAACAGAGTTAATTGTGACACTAGCTGAGGTGACTGGGCGTATGGTTACGGGATCATAAGGCATGGGACAAGGCGCAGTGATCTTTTTAAAAAAGGCGTGTATGGACGCTTTTGGCATTCGAGCCACGGACATTTTCTTGTTTTTGTTTTTTTTTTTTTTTGGTAGGTGCCTTGACAATCTGCCTAGGTTTAGGTGATACAGCAGCGGTACTTTCAGATGTTAAAGGAATATTATTCCCAATAGACACTAACAGGGTAATTCATAGAATCCAGCGCACAAGTAGCGCACGCGGCTGGCGCACAGCGTGCGCCTGCGATAGTCTGCGCCAGGCACGTGCGCTAAAACAGATTTCCGCGCACAGCGTATTCATGGATTTCAAGCTCCCAAACCAGCCGTGGCGCAGAGAATCGCAGCGAGCCTGCAGCAGCGCCAGTAACGCCCCCAAGAACGCCCTCGCGCAAGGAAAAGCCATCAAAATCGCTAAATCATCGCTAAGGGCTGCGCTAACCCTGGACCACTTCACAGGGCAGGCAAACAAGGAAAGCAAAGCGGGCAATCTTCAAATCAGGAGTACGCGGGAAGTACTACACGCGACTAGGCAGGGAACGTGAATTACAGGGGTACGCGGGAATCATCACACGCGAACAGCCAGGGTGCGTGTATTACAGGGGTACGCGTGAAGTAGAACACGCGATAGGCCAGGGAACGTGTATTACAGGGGTACGCGGGAATTATCACATGCGAACAGCCAGGGTGCGTGTATTACAGGGGTAGCGGGAAGTTCAACACGCGATTGGCCAGGGAACGTGTATTACAGGGGTACGCGTGAAGTAGAACACGCGATAGGCCAGGGAACGTGTATCACAGGGGTACGCGGGAATTATCACACGCGAACAGCCAGGGTGCGTGTATTACAGGGGTAGCGGGAAGTTCAACACGCGATTGGCCAGGGTACGTGTATCACAGGGGTGCGTGGGAATTATCACATGCGAATAGGCTGGGTGGGCCCTCACAGGTGTATCCTGTACACCCTCCACGGCCCCTGCAGGCAGCCCACAAAACAGTGGACTACCCTGCACACCTGATCATGTCCCCCTGCACCCCCATCCACCAGGGGCACCCTCTACCAGGCCCCCACCCATGTCTCCCACCACCCCCACCCCCCAGCAGTGCAGGGGCACCTGCCATCAGGCCCCCACCCATGTCTCCCACCACCCCCACCCCCATCCACCAGGGGCACCCTCCACCAGGCCCCCACCCATGTCTCCCACCACCCCCACCCACCAGCACTGTGGGGCACGTGGCCAGCAGGCAGTCAGGCAGCAGCAGATGGCAGGTGGGAGCGTGCTCAGGGCTCTGGGGGACTTTAATTCGGCCTCCTGGCCAGGAGCGTGGTCTTTCATGTTTGAACGCGTGGACAGCCTGATAGCGAGTGATTTTGCACGTGAAAACCCCACACTCAGCGAATCGCGCGAAAACCCGTCACCAGCATATGTGCGTCTATAGTTACCTGCACGTGCAGTGTCAAAGCGTGTGATTGGTGAAAATGGATCTACACGCAGGAGTGACAAAGCGTGTGATTGGTGAAAAGTGAGCTACACGCAGGAGTGTCAAAGCGTGTGATTGGTGAAAAAGGATCCACACGCAGGAGTGACAAAGCGTGTGATTGGTGAAAAGTGAGCTACACGCAGGAGTGTCAAAGCGTGTGATTGGTGAAAAAGGATCCACACGCAGAAGTGACAAAGCGTGTGATTGGTGAACATGGGCCAAGCACGTACACGCCGTAAGTGACGCTGTACGTGTGGGCCTGTATATAAGGTAGTGTTGAACACCATTTCCTTGTACGTGCTTTTCGTGGAGAGCGAGTGGGTGAATTCTGTACTTCTTGTCGTTTCACACGCGATTTACTTCACGGCGTTTCCAGTTCGTACTCCCTGTTACCTCTGACAGCTTTTTTTCTTTTTCCTCTTCTACTGGTTTACCTGGGCCTGTTCCCTCAAACAGTGTCCCCTTCTACTGTTGTCCTGTCTCCTCAGACAGCGTACACATCTTCTTTTGGCGGGGGTGTTGCCAACCAAACGCGCTCATTTTTCACGCTCTTTTACCTGGCAGACGGTGAGTCACGCACGTATCTAACTTCTGTGCTTGCCCCGTGTGTAGCCTACCCCTTCAGAGGTCATTCTAGGCTGCGTGTGACACGCATACGTTCATTGTGTTACTGGATGCCACAGCGTAGTGCAGGGTTTTCCATCAGCACACGTGGTCTAGGAGGGGTATTGTGCACGTTCCTTAACTTTTTTGGGGTGCCTGTGCGTTGCGTGACCCGTCATCTTTCCCCAGGGGTGTCATATAGCCTTGCCACTGCACTAGGGTACGAATACCATCTGGTACCCAACCCCTTTGACACCCAATTGCCCAGGACAATTGTGCACACCGACTCCCATACGCACAATACCATCAGTGCCATGGTTGGGAGGCGTGCAAGCCGTAAGGGTGGCAAAGGTGGCCGAGCCACACGTGGTGGCCGTGGAGGATCCACTAGGGGACGTGGTTGTGACTTGCAGGGTGCCCCTGTCCCCCCCAGTCTGGAGGACCAGTCAGGGACACCCATGCCCCCCCCCCCCCAGTTGAGAGTCATGTGGCTGATACCAACCCTGATCAGCCCTTGTCGGACCAGGCCATTGTGGCACCAGACCTGTCCGAGGGTGATCCCATCGCTGACATCCAGGTCAGCAGGTCCACTGCACGTGCACCGGTGCACATTGGTGTCATCAGGGCACGCGCATCTATGCCAGATAGGTCATCTGCTGGCCCCCGTAGCCAGGGTGTGGCTCCATCCACCCCACCTCTCATACACCCTGCCAAGACTGTGTCGGTCCTAGTTCATGCACCTCAGATCAGGCCTGACCCCATCCCACTACCCCCAATGCCTGCACCTACTCCCATGCTGAGTGGGCAATCCCACACACCCAGTACTGAGTCCACCACGGCTCCTGCCCCTAGTGTCCACAGCGGCGTAGGACACTCTGGATCCCCACCCCCTTCCAAGCGCAAGAGGAAGAGTGCACGTCCGGCACAGGCTGATGCCCCAGGCACGGCTGCACAGTCCGGCCCATCAAGGAAGCCAAGCTTCACAGACGCCGAACTGAATGCACTTGTTCAGTATGTGTCAGATCATGATAGGGAAATGGTCATCGTTGCAGGGTCCAAGACCACACATGCCAGACGCCAGGCACACTGGCAGACCATTGCTGACAGAATAAGTGCCCTTGGAGTAGTGAGGCGCACAGCTAGTGATTGCCAGAAGCGCTGGAATGACCTTAAGCGCAGGGCAAAGGATAAGCTGGCCTCAAGTCATGCCGCAACCTTGGTGACTGGAGGTGAGTCCCCAGCACAGGAAATAGAACTCACACCACACGAGTCCGTAGCTGGATCCTACGTCACCGAGGGACAACTCCAAGGTGTGGGAGATCTCCCTGATTACGAGGCATCATCCGGTGAGTGCACATGCATGTGTGTATTATCCATGTGCATGGTGTGTGTGTGAAGCATTCATGTTGGGTGCCTGTCAAGGGGGTGTGTGGCAGAGTTGATAGTGGCACCCATGTGCCTCATCCAGTATGTTCAGTGCAACACCATCTGCCCACAGCACTATCCCTACTGGCAACAGTGCACATATGGCCCGACACCATGGAAGTTGCCCTTGAATTGTCATTTTGTCACTACATTGTTGCTCATACTCCCCTGTCTATTCATCTGATGTCTTACATACCATTCCTATACTTACCCCCAGCCATTCAAGTTTCATCTTCACATGCCTGACATGCAATGATACCACATGCTAATGCGTCCTCTGTATATAAATGCCAACCAACATGCTGTCATACTGTGGATGTTGCCTTGACATCCACCTCCTACCTGTGGGCTTTGGTACCGTCTGGTTTCGAGCCCCATTCCCTCACACTCCATGCTGCTCTTCATGGTCTATCTTCCATGACTTCTACAGTTCAGACCATCGTGCCCTACTCACGACACCTGCTTGCCAAAAGTCAAATGACGGCACCCTGCCCTCCAATGCGACCCACCCTATTGCTGACCAGTGCATCTGAGCCTACTCAAAGCTAACTCTCACTGACATCTGCTCATACATGCCTTTGCCTGTCCCATAGACCCTTCACATGGTCCCTGTCCTCTCTCCTTGCTCCTCTTCCACCATCAATGGTGGGACCCGTTGGGGTGTACTCCTGGCCTCCTTCCAATCCTCAGAGGCCACTATTGATGTGCATGGTAATGGGAGCGTCTCAGTCCAAGGCCCTTAGGCCAACCTCAATCTCCTTGAGAAATGCTACCCACATCTCATCAACTTCCTTACCTCTCCTGCTGTCCCCCCTCCTCTCTCCTCATCAATCCTGCACTGCCTCCCTGCACCCTCCCATGAACCTTCTCCGCCTCCCACTCCAACTCCTACACATGCTGCACCTCTGATCTCTAGCACTCCCCGTAAGTCCTACAAGGCTGTCAACCTCCTCCACAATTACACTCCTTTCACTGCGGCTGCATCAGGCATTCCTCCGATATCTGTCACTTACATGAGGTTATGCACCTTGACATCCTTGGTCTCATGGAAACATGTCTGACGGCCAGCTCTGTCTGCATCCTTGACCCTCTCCTTGGCCCGCCACTACTGTGCAGGGGGGGTGTGCCCTTGGCTTCCCTGAGGGTATTCCTGCCACTGTCACTCCTACTTAGACCTACTCCACTCTGGAATGGCTTGTGTGAGGTCTCTCTCCACCACACCTTGACATTCTCAAACAGTGCGTACTGTGTCTGGGAAAACTGGTCAAATGTACTACTTCCTTTCTGAGTGTCCTCACCTCTCCTCCTCACTCATGTCCCCAGACACAGAAATCCTCATCCTTGGTGCTGTACGCATCCACCTGCATGCTTGTTGACGCCCCCACGTGACCTTTCTGTGACCTCAGCAACTCCCTCTCACCCTCTAGACTCCCGTCTGTCCCTACTCATTCTGCAGGGCACACTCTTGATGCTCTGATCTCATCTGACTTTCCCCTCTCCGTCCATCTCTGCACTCCTCTCTCCTGGAGTGATCACATTCTCCTCTCCTCCCAGCTCACCCTCACCACCCCACAGGCAAAGCCACCCTCACCACTGTCACACACCTTCTTGGTATTCCGACCCATGAAGTGTGTGTCAGTCGAGGCTCATGCTGCCAAAATCTCCCCCCCATCCAGCTCCCCCTTAGGCTCACTCCCATCCTGACAGGGCCCACTCCATGCTCCACTCCATGTCAGGTACACTGGATGTCTTTGCCACGGTCATGACCACCTGTCTGAAGCCCCATGCCAATGCAGAGTCCTGGCATGACTCGGATCTTGTGAACCCAAACCACAGGTGCCGGGTGGCAGAGAGGGAATGTCCTGCATCATGGCCATCCTCTGGCAAACTGGCCTGCCACATGCTCCAAAGGCAATAGCGCCTCACCCTTTTCACCAAGATGAGATCCCCAATCCAAGGGCACATATCTGCGGCATGTGACAACTCTGCAGGACACATAGAAATCTGCAAGGACCTTGCCGAGCCAGATGCAGTGTGTACCTCCCCTGTCCCCTCCCAGCCCACAGCACTGCATGATTGTCTCTGTACCCCTATAGGCCACCCCCCCAGCACTTGTCTGCGCCTAACACCATCTGCCCTTGACGTCAAGTCCTACTTACCTTGTACAGCACTTCCAGCCGCCACTTCCCCTTGCACTTCATTGTGCCACCCACCCCTGCACTTGCGTGACATGAATGAGACCAGCACCAGTAGGATTGTTGACTGGCATCCCCTTCTGCCCCACCACCCCTCAGTGCTCCGCTGTACCTTCATACATTTCTGGACCGGTGCTTCACGAATGCAATATGAATCCTTTACAGGTGATGGGGAGGTGGAATCACATTGTTTACTGCATTTTGTTGATGTAGACAAGGCACTGTGCATCGTGGCCAATTTGGACTAGCAGATCCATGTACAACATGTTTACTTATTGATGTGACGATGCAATGTCAGGACCAGAGTGGTTGAAATCCAAAAAAGTAGCCCTCCTCTCCCTCTTCACTTGGTGGCTATGTCACATGCCATGTGTGTGATGGCATGTGCCTTTGACATGGCAATCACCGGCCAATGTGTGATGGCAGTGCTAGGCAGCATGGTGAGCAGGCGTTGCTCTCCAATCTGTACATTGTATGCCCTGAGCCTCCCCTACAGACCCAGTGATGGTGAATGCATAGGAGGTCTCCCAGTCATGTGGGACATGTGTCGTAGAACTACTGCCTCTGTTGTTCATCAGCCCTTGTTGCATGCCATGGTGCTAATGCCTGTTTCCATTTTTCTCTTTCATGTCTTTGCAGGGGACGAAGCACTTGTTGATGCTGGGGATGTGGTGGTTGAGCCGTCCCAGGAGGGCAACCCGGGCCGACCTACCACAAGTGAGGGACGTGGTGTGTTTGTGGGTGAAAACCCACAAGTGCTGCAGGTCGTGCTGTCGAGGGGTGTCTCTGGGGGTTCCTCCCCCGAGCAGTATTCAGGTGTAGACTCGGAGGATGACACCTATGTGCAGTTGCAGGTGAGTGTTCTTGGGAGAGAATCTCCTCTGTCCGACCCACCTGCAGCCGGGCCATTGCCCTCAATGGGGATGTCAGTGTCGGCAGATCAGCCTCCGGTGGTTACGGATGCAGGGCCACACCACCCAATCTCTGATCCTGTTCCTGGGGCTGCAGATCAGAGAGGGAATGCAGTCCTGCAGCCTGAGGCCTTGCCGGCACAGCAAGGCGCAGTCCGCCTTGCCCCAGGCAGGTGTGGTGCCCGTCAACGTGGTGGCCGTATGCCACCTGGCAATACCGTTTGGGAGCAATCCATCTACGGTATGGCCACCCAACAGGCAGCATCATCCGAGATGATTGCACAGGCCATGGATAGGGTGGCCACTTCCATTGTCCCCCCAGAAAGGCTGATGGAGCGACTGGAGCAGGCTACAGAGTCCATCTGCCAGGCACACAGGGAGGATATGTTGGCGTCCAACATGGACAGGCGGGCGGCACTGGCGACTCTGCGGGAATCACTTTCCATGGAGTCCCAGCGCCACAGGGAAGGCCTGAGGGAAGAACTCCGTCACCTCAGGTCGACCCTGTTAGAGCTTGAGGCTTCATCCCATAGAAGGACAGAGGAGCAGCTGGAGCGTCTGACACGGACGCTCTCGGCCGAGATGCAGGCAACTCGTGCGGAGGTCAGGTCATCCCGGGAGTTACTGCATGGGGACCTCCGCATGATTATAACCCAGAACCAGAACTACCAGACCCGCCTGCTTGCAGCCATGGAGGAGCAAACTCGTGCTTTGCGTGGGCTGCCTCCCATTGTCACACCATCTTCTGAGGCAGCTCCCCCACCTCCAGAGTCAGCTGCAGGGTCTGGCCAGAGCCATAGCGACTCATCTCCCACAACAGAGTAGCCGTGTGGGCCACGAGCCTATGGGGTGTTTTAGTTTCCCATGATCCACACAGGTGGATTGTGGCGTGCATCCTGTCCTCGGACCTCATAGGTGCCCCCCCCCCCCCGCCGGCCCTTTCATGGCCATTTTTTCTCAATTTTATTTTTATTTTGCAAGAGTGTTGCCTTGTGTGGGTACCTGGGCATACACTGTATTGTGGCTGGGCACATGCAGGCTTGTCCTGAGTTTGGTTTCGATGCTTGGGTAGCAGACATCCACACCCCTCCTGCTTCCGTTTCCATGGGCTTGCAAAGGGTGTGCCCAAGTGACAGCAAATTACACGGTGACATTGGACTCCCATGAGCTGTTGGCCAGTCCATAGTCAATACTGTGTAGACATTCATAGTGTTCATTGTTGTTGCACCTAACTATGCATGATGGTTTGATATGTGCCTCTACTTACATATGTTGCTCATGTTTTGCAGGTATTTCACACAGATCTTCACAAGGGCATACTCTCTGGAGTCAGACTACATGTCGGTAGATGTGCACTGACACTTTTGCATGGCGCCATCACTGTACATCTGGACGGTGAGGACATACCAGCAGAATCAGGTAATGAGACTACCATTGATTACATGCATTGTGTCTTGTTTGGGTGGGCTTCAGGGTGGGTTGGTGTGTAATTTGATTGAAATTACTCTTACACAGGTGTGTAGTAGTGGCTCCAGGGCGGTTAGCTGCTCAAGTGCGGCTATGTTCCATTTGGGGCACTGCTATTTGTGACACTGGTGTCATGTTGTGATGGCCAGTTTGTTTGCTGTCACATACCATGACATGGTGTCCTCAGTGGCGGGACTGTGAAGGGAATGGGTGACATGGCAATGTTGTCATGTAGTGAATTGCTTGTGGCAATGCATATTTGATTGATGGAGTTGTGTCTTTGCGTTGTGATGCATTGCTGGTGTATGTGTAGCTAGGGGTGCACACATATTGACACTTCCATGTTAACAATCTCAGGCTGATGTGTATCTGACAGTTTATTGTCAAGTAATTTTCAGACATTGTCAGGTAGTGTCATCATTGATTGTCAGATGGTATGTGCCAGAGCAGTGTGCACTAGCCAGCACTGTGATTCCTAGGTGAAGAAGTTGGCCACCAGTTGCGTACGGGCTGCCTCCCCCCGTGCCCTTTCCCCTCCCATGCGCAGCGGCCGTGCATGTGGTTGTGGATGTGGGGGCACCACCATGTCCACGGGCAGGCCCCGGCGTGTTGCAACGTTGTGCAGGACACATGCTGCCACTATGATCCTGCACACTATTCGGGGAGCATATAACAGCTGCCCGCCAGAACGGTCAAGGGAGCGAAAGCGTGACTTGAGCACTCCGAATGTGCGCTCCACTATGCCCCGTGTTGCAATGTGGGCTGTGTTGTACCTTACCTGGGGTGGCGTGGTGGGGTTCCGGATTGGGGTCATCATGTGGGGGCTGATAGGGTAGGCACTGTCCCCTGCGGAGGTGGTGATGGGTATCATTAGTGGTGTTGTGTCATGACCCAGTATCTGACATGCATGCATGTGCAGTGGCATTCATGCTCACCAAGCAGCCATGTATCTCCATGCTGGCCAGCCTCTAGGTCCCGGCATAGGGTAGACATTCTGTAGATGAAGCTGTCGTGGGTGGACCCTGGATAGTTGGCATATACTGATGTGATTATTCCCTTGGCATTGCATACAACTTGCACGTTGATGGAATGCCAGTGCTTGCGGTTTCTATAGATGTGCTCTGTTGCCCTGGGTGGACGTAGAGCCACATGTGTGCAGTCAATTGCACCAAGCACTTTGGGGAATTGAGCCACACCATAGAATTCCTGGATGCACGTCCGCCTTTCTGCATGAGTCCTGGGGAGATATATGTGCCTGCGGACTGATGGCCGTGCAGTGATGATGTTCAAGACCTGGTGTAGGCAGCGTGACTGCGTGGCCTGTGACACACCACCCACTATGGCACTTGTCCGCTGAAAGGATCCAGTGGCCAAGAAGTGCAGTACATTCAGGACCTTCTGCAGGGGGCTGAGTGCTTGGGAGCACAGGGTGGGTGATGTGAGGTCATCCTCCCACTCACTGACCAGGTCCAGTCTGATGTGTGCTGGAAACCTGTACCTCCCATACACCTGGTCATCAGGCATCCCGAATAGGCTGGTTCTGGGTGTGAATATTCTGGCCCTGACTCTCCTCCTCCTCCTCCTTTGGTAGCCCACTGCCACTGCTGCTAGGAACGGTATGTTCATCCTGGCATCTGGCTTGTTTATTGAAAAGTGCGCAAATTAATGCCTTGCGCGTGTTGTAGGCGAGCGTGTGAGCCTCGCACCCCTGGAATCGAGTTCCCACTCCAATCGCGTGTGGAAATTCCCACGCAGCAGGCATACAGGTGCGCTGACGTACTTGCGTGTGTAAGTGGCCGCGCACCCCTGAAATACACGTACTTAGGCCAATGGCGTGTACGCGCACTTTTGGCCAATTACACGCGATGACACTCTGACGTGCAGTATTTCCACGTGTGCTCCGTCTTCACGTGCTGAGTGGGGAACGCCCGTGCGGATCACGTCAGACGCGCTTACGCGATGAGGGACTCTGGTCCAATAGAATCGCGTATGCGTGCTGACGCACTTACGCGCTAAGGGCCTTTCCTCGGATTTCACGCTGACGTGCAGGAATTTCACGTGCCAAATCACTCCGTATCAAGCTGGCCACCCGAAAACACACGGAACACCACGCTCCTGCCCCGAAGGCCGAGTTACTGCCCCCCCAGTGCCCTGAGCAGCCTCCCACGTGCTATCTGCTGCTGCCTGCCTGCCTGCCTGCCTGCTGCCACCGTGCCCTGCCATTTGGTGCCTGCACATCAGCCATCTGCAGGGGTCCAGTTGCTGTGTCCACCCCTGCTGGAACTGAAGACTCCCAACTGGGATTACATCGCTCCACAGCCCAGCCCCAGGACCCAGTTGCCCACCCACACCTGCCTCTGGGGTTGCCATGTCGGGCACTTCCACATCTGGCACCAGTGGCAACCCCAGGCCAGAGGGGCAGAGGGGCACCAGCTTCACTGCCACCGAAGTTGGTGTCCTGGTGGAGCATGTCCTGGGGCAGTATGATGCCCTCTTTGGATCGTCCCGCGCCAGCAAGGAAGGACGGGAGAGGATCTGGGCCGACTGTGTGGTTGCCATCAACGCGGAGGGGGTGGCAACCCGCAACGTCTTGAAGATCAAGAAGCGCTGGGAGGACTTGAGGTCCAGGACCCTTGTGAAGGCCCGGCGCCTCGTGGAGGGGGGCCGGGGCCACATGAGTTCCATCCAGAAGAGGGTCCTGGAACGCGTACGCCCAGCCCTCCACGCCCAGATCCTTGAGAGGGAGACCCGTCTGGAGTTGAGCGGTAAGTGTCCAAGCATTACTGTGTGAGACAGGGCATGTTGCGGTGTGCTGGTTCTATGATACTTGCCTGTATGTGTGCCATGGGCCATGTATGCATGTATGTGTGCTGGGACATCATGGTAATGCATGTGCGACCAGTGATGTGTGACCCACATGGTTGTTGCATGTGTTGAAATGCGGCATGGGGAGCACTATGCAGATTTGGGACATGAGAGCATGCCAGTCTCTGTACCTGGACATGGATTGGGGTGAAGGATGGGTGCTGATGCCAGGTACATATATGGTAGCCATGTCTGTGTGCCTGACCTGCATGTCTGTGACTTGTGCATGCCATGGATGCATGACACATGTGTGTGACAATGCACAGATTCAGTGACGCACCCAACTTACCCTTGTTTCGCCTGTGTTCGGTGTGATTGGGGCCAGATGGATGTTACTGAGGTGAAGTGTGTGCATGTGATATGCATGAGCTATGATGCATGTGAGTTACATATCATTGAATGTTTCAAGCGTCAATTGGTCATGCATGGAAATGTGCATGGCATGCACCATGCCTGTTACTGTGTGTGTTTTGCCTGGACTGACCCATGTGTTGTGGAGGGACATGATGGAAGTGTACTTTGACAGGGGTGCTCATCTGCTATTGCTTCCTGTCTAGGGGACCATTGTACAGTAGCCTGATGCTTGTGTCCTTTGTCTCCCTCTACGCAGCGGCTAGTGAAGAAGAGGGCGGAGACGGCGCTGTGGAGCAAGGCGGCGGGGATGCCCCCACGGCTGCAGCGGAAGGGGTGGGTGAGCCCCCACAGGGGCCTGCTACAGCGGGAGACGGTGAGGAGCCATCCAGGTTGGTGGTTTGCACAGAGGAGGAGGAGGCCGACACTGGTGCACACATGGGGCCTGGTGGGAGCATCCCTGCTGGTGCAAGTGGTGCAGTCCAGGGCCAGGGGCAGGAGGCAGCACAGGTCACCGTGGAGGTGCCTGTGCATGTCGCTGTCCCTGACCCTGTGAGTGCACCACCATGCACCAGCAGGGATGCCCCGTCCCAGGCCCGTCCGCAGGTAGAGGGGATGTCCATGTCAACTGACTCCCCTCCACCTGCGGCCGTGGGAACCCCTGGCCGCGTGGAGCAGGTCCTGATTGGGGTCGCGATGCGCACGGCTGTGATTCGTGATGCCGTGCGTGCTTCCCGGTAGGAGCACGCACGTCATCACGAAGTGCACCGTGCCGACGTGGCCCAATTGGGATCGGCCATGTTCGGGGGGTTCCTGCATGTGTTGGCCAATCTGACGGCCCTCTCCTCCTCTGTGCAGGCTATCCACCGGTCGTTCTCCTTGCCGTCTTCCGGCCCAGATGCCACCATGGCCCCCTGTGGACCTGCCCCGACCAATGCAGCCAGCTCGGTGGGGATCCCATCCCTGCCGCAGTTGGGAGTCGGAGGTCCAGCAGGGGTGGACAACACAGCAAGTGGACCCCAGCAGATGGAAGATGTGCCGGCATCATCGGGCAGGGCACGTGCACGACGGCGTCGGTGGTTACCATCAGCCTGGATGCCGTCGTGCTGGCAGAGGCAGTGGCGTCGGAGGCAGCAGCGGGCTCGACGTGGGAGGCATCATGGCTCAGGGCCATCAAGATCAGAGGGGCAGGCATCGGCCGGAGGGCAGGGCAACCCTGGCATGGCGGTGTGTTCCGTGTGGGAGGAGTTTGGCCAGCGGATAGGTGCGGAGCGGCAGCGGGCGGAAGAGGAGCGGCTCGCCATGGCCAGGGCGGAGATCTCCATGCGTCAGGCATTGAGGCGGGCTGAGTGCCTCGAGGAGGCTCGCAGGGAATTTGGTGAGCACATGGGGTTGTCCCTGCAAGACCTCGGGGCCAGGACTGAGTCCCGCCTCCAGGACATTGACATGGAGTTCGAGGATGCCCTGGCCAGCATCACCAAGTGAGCCGCAGGACTAGCCCGCTGCCTTTGTATATAGTTTTTTAGTTAGTTAGTGCTAGGTTTCCTTTATTTCTTTTTATTAATTTGGACCGCTTGGACAATGGCCACTTTTTTGTACATATTTTTTTAATTAGTTAGTATTAGGTTTCATTAGTGGTGTTGGGCTCATGGACCCTTGAACATTCCTGTATATATTGTTATTTTTTGGGAGATACATTTTTTGAATTTCATATTGTTTACACCATGTCGTAATGGTTTTTCTTTGATTTCATGCTACATGTGTTTGCTTTGGACAAAATCTATTGATTTTTCTATCCTTTGTTTTTTGATTTATCATTTTTGTTCTCGGACATGGACCTTTTATTTACTTTGCCAGATAGTTGTATTAGTTTACTTATTATTTTTTTTTTAATACATTTTTTTATTATCTTACACTTGTGTCATTTTTTCTTTGGTTTCTTACATGTCATGATATGGGTTTTGACATTCACTTGCACCCATTGTGTATGTGTGTGTGACGGACATGTGTTCTTTTGCATACTTGCCTTTGGGGTTGTGTCATGTGATTGCATTCACTATGTGGGTGCATGCAATCCTTGCCTGGGTGTTTGTGCTGGGTATGCTGGCCATTACTGCCATTATTGTGTATCGTCAGGACCTGGGGCCAGGGGGACATGGGTGGGGGCCTGCTGGCAGGTTCCCCACAGTGCTGGGGGTGGGGGTGGTGGGAGACATGGGTGGGGGCCTGGTGGAGGGTGCCCCTGGTGGATGGGGGGTGGGGGTGGTGGGAGACATGGGTTGGACATGGGTGGGGGCCTGCTGGCAGGTTCCGCACAGTGCTGGGGGTGGGGGTGGTGGGAGACATGGGTGGGGGCCTGGTGGAGGGTGCCCCTGGTGGATGGGGGGTGGGGGTAGTGGGAGACATGGGTTGGACATGGGTGGGGGCCTGGTGGAGGGTGTCCCTGGTGGATGGGGGGTTGGGGGTGGTGGGAGACATGGGTTGGACATGGGTGGGGGCCTGCTGGCAGGTTCCCCACAGTGCTGGGGGTGGGGGTGGTGGGAGACATGGGTGGGGGCCTGGTGGAGGGTGTCCCTGGTGGATGGGGGGTTGGGGGTGGTGGGAGACATGGGTTGGACATGGGTGGGGGCCTGCTGGCAGGTTCCTCACAGTGCTGGGGGTGGGGGTGGTGGGAGACATGGGTGGGGGCCTGGTGGAGGGTGTCCCTGGTGGATGGGGGGTTGGGGGTGGTGGGAGACATGGGTTGGACATGGGTGGGGGCCTGCTGGCAGGTTCCCCACAGTGCTGGGGGTGGGGGTGGTGGGAGACATGGGTGGGGGCCTGGTGGAGGGTGCCCCTGGTGGATGGGGGGTGGGGGTGGTGGGAGACATGGGTTGGACATGGGTGGGGGCCTGCTGGCAGGTTCCCCACAGTGCTGGGGGTGGGGGTGGTGGGAGACATGGGTGGGGGCCTGGTGGAGGGTGCCCCTGGTGGATGGGGGGTGGGGGTGGTGGGAGACATGGGTTGGACATGGGTGGGGGCCTGGTGGAGGGTGTCCCTGGTGGATGGGGGGTTGGGGGTGGTGGGAGACATGGGTTGGACATGGGTGGGGGCCTGCTGGCAGGTTCCCCACAGTGCTGGGGGTGGGGGTGGTGGGAGACATGGGTGGGGGCCTGGTGGAGGGTGTCCCTGGTGGATGGGGGGTTGGGGGTGGTGGGAGACATGGGTTGGACATGGGTGGGGGCCTGCTGGCAGGTTCCCCACAGTGCTGGGGGTGGGGGTGGTGGGAGACATGGGTGGGGGCCTGGTGGAGGGTGCCCCTGGTGGATGGGGGGTGGGGGTGGTGGGAGACATGGGTTGGACATGGGTGGGGGCCTGCTGGCAGGTTCCCCACAGTGCTGGGGGTGGGGGTGGTGGGAGACATGGGTGGGGGCCTGGTGGAGGGTGCCCCTGGTGGATGGGGGGTGGGGGTGGTGGGAGACATGGGTTGGACATGGGTGGGGGCCTGCTGGCAGGTTCCCCACAGTGCTGGGGGTGGGGGTGGTGGGAGACATGGGTGGGGGCCTGTTGGAGGGTGTCCCTGGTGGATGGGGGGTTGGGGGTGGTGGGAGACATGGGTTGGACATGGGTGGGGGCCTGCTGGCAGGTTCCCCTCAGTGCTGTGGGTGGGGGTGGTGGGAGACATGGGTGGGGGCCTGGTGGAGGGTGCCCCTGGTGGATGGGGGGTGGGGGTGGTGGGAGACATGGGTTGGACATGGGTGGGGGCCTGCTGGCAGGTTCCCCACAGTGCTGGGGGTGGGGGTGGTGGGAGACATGGGTGGGGGCCTGGTGGAGGGTGCCCCTGGTGGATGGGGGGTGGGGGTGGTGGGAGACATGGGTTGGACATGGGTGGGGGCCTGCTGGCAGGTTCCCCACAGTGCTGGGGGTGGGGGTGGTGGGAGACATGGGTGGGGGCCTGGTGGAGGGTGCCCCTGGTGGATGGGGGGTGGGGGTGGTGGGAGACATGGGTTGGACATGGGTGGGGGCCTGCTGGCAGGTTCCCCACAGTGCTGGGGGTGGGGGTGGTGGGAGACATGGGTGGGGGCCTGGTGAAGGGTGCCCCTGGTGGATGGGGGGTGGGGGTGGTGGGAGACATGGGTTGGACATGGGTGGGGGCCTGGTGGAGGGTGTCCCTGGTGGATGGGGGGTTGGGGGTGGTGGGAGACATGGGTTGCACATGGGTGGGGGCCTGCTGGCAGGTTCCCCACAGTGCTGGGGGTGGGGGTGGTGGGAGACATGGGTGGGGGCCTGGTGGAGGGTGTCCCTGGTGGATGGGGGGTTGGGGGTGGTGGGAGACATGGGTTGGACATGGGTGGGGGCCTGGTGGAGGGTGTCCCTGGTGGATGGGGGGTTGGGGGTGGTGGGAGACATGGGTTGGACATGGGTGGGGGCCTGCTGGCAGGTTCCCCACAGTGCTGGGGGTGGGGGTGGTGGGAGACATGGGTGGGGGCCTGGTGGAGGGTGCCCCTGGTGGATGGGGGGTGGGGGTGGTGGGAGACATGGGTTGGACATGGGTGGGGGCCTGGTGGAGGGTGTCCCTGGTGGATGGGGGGTTGGGGGTGGTGGGAGACATGGGTTGGACATGGGTGGGGGCCTGCTGGCAGGTTCCCCACAGTGCTGGGGGTGGGGGTGGTGGGAGACATGGGTGGGGGCCTGGTGGAGGGTGCCCCTGGTGGATGGGGGGTGGGGGTGGTGGGAGACATGGGTTGGACATGGGTGGGGGCCTGGTGGAGGGTGTCCCTGGTGGATGGGGGGTTGGGGGTGGTGGGAGACATGGGTTGGACATGGGTGGGGGCCTGCTGGCAGGTTCCCCACAGTGCTGGGGGTGGGGGTGGTGGGAGACATGGGTGGGGGCCTGGTGGAGGGTGTCCCTGGTGGATGGGGGGTGGGGGTGGTGGGAGACATGGGTTGGACATGGGTGGGGGCCTGGTGGAGGGTGTCCCTGGTGGATGGGGGGTGGGGGTGGTGGGAGACATGAGCAGGTGT
Organism: Ambystoma mexicanum; assembly: GCF_040938575.1. Classification (NCBI taxonomy): domain Eukaryota; kingdom Metazoa; phylum Chordata; class Amphibia; order Caudata; family Ambystomatidae; genus Ambystoma; species Ambystoma mexicanum. Next base: position 846,979,032 of record NC_090935.1, read on the forward strand.
GCAGGGTAGTTCCCTGTGGTGTGTGCTGCCTGCAGGGGCCGTGGAGGGTGTACAGGTAATGCCTGGGAGCACACAGCCAATTCGCGTGTGGAACTTCCCGCGCACTCCTGAAATCCACGTACCCGGCCATATCGCGTGTGCAACTTCCCGCGCACCCCTGCAATCCACGTACCCGGCCATATCGCGTGTGGAACTTCCCGCGCACCCCTGAAATCCACGTAGCCGGCCATGTCGCGTGTGGAACTTCCCGCGCACCCCTGCAATCCACGTACCCGGCCATATCGCGTGTGGAACTTCCCGCGCATCCCTGAAATCCACGTAGCCGGCCATTTCGCGTGTGGAACTTCCCGCGCACCCCTGAAATCCACGTACCCGGCCATATCGCGTGTGGAACTTCCCGCGCACCCCTGAAATCCACGTAGCCGGCCATTTCGCGTGTGGAACTTCCCGCGCACCCCTGCAATCCACGTACCCTGCCATATCGCGTGTGGAACTTCCCGCGCACCCCTGAAATCCACGTAGCCGGCCATATCGCGTGTGGAACTTCCCGCGCACCCCTGAAATCCACGTACCCGGCCATATCGCGTGTGGAACTTCCCGCGCACCCCTGGAATCCACGTAGCCGGCCATTTCGCGTGTGGAACTTCCCGCGCACCCCTGAAATCCACGTACCCGGCCATATCGCGTGTGGAACTTCCCGCGCACCCCTGGAATCCACGTAGCCGGCCATATCGCGTGTGGAACTTCCCGCGCACCCCTGGAATCCACGTAGCCGGCCATTTCGCATGTGGAACTTCCCGCGCACCCCTGAAATCCACGTACCCGGCCATATCGCGTGTGGAACTTCCCGCGCACCCCTGGAATCCACGTAGCCGGCCATTTCGCGTGTGGAACTTCCCGCGCACCCCTGAAATCCACGTACCCGGCCATATCGCGTGTGCAACTTCCCGCGCACCCCTGGAATCCACGTAGCCGGCCATTTCGCGTGTGGAACTTCCCGCGCACCCCTGGAATCCACGTACCCGGCCATATCGCGTGTGCAACTTCCCGCGCACCCCTGGAATCCACGTAGCCGGCCATTTCGCGTGTGCAACTTGCCGCGCACCCCTGTAATCCACGTAGCCGGCCATATCGCGTGTGGAACTTCCCGCGCACCCCTGAAATCCACGTACCCGGCCATATCGCGTGTGCAACTTACCGCGCACCCCGGTATGCACGCACACGTTTATTTTTTCTCTCTGCGCGTGTCTGTGTTTGTGGGTACCCCTTTGTACGTCATTTGTCCTGGAGGGCCACAGTATTGGACATTGATCATGTCTGTATATAGGTGCTATTTGTTGGCGCACCTTTTAGCGCACATTTCTTGCAGGCGCAGAGACGCTACCGCCTGCTTTCTTGTGGCGGTCGTGTTTGTGCCTGTTTGTGCCTGTGCGCTGCTTTGAGCATGCGCTTTTTTGCCCTATTCTATTCCATGAATACGTGTTGTATGCGAGCGTGTGGGCGTTCCGCGCACTTGCCTCCTGAACTTTCCCCGTGCCGCCCACATTCTTCCCCATTCCGAGTGTTGTGCCCCATTTTATTCCCCATTCCGAGTGTCCCGCCCTGTGTCCCGCCTACTTTAGAGCTGTGCGCTGCGCTCGGAGTGATGGCGCAGTGGCCGTGGCGCACGACGTTGGTTGACCTGTGCGCCGGCCTGCGCCGCGCGCTTTTTCCGCGCACGTCCTCTGCTTTTCTTGCGCAGGGACTTCCATGAATCGACGTGCGCTGGTTTCCCTGCGCTTTGCGCTAATTTTAGGCGCAGCGCACGTATTGGCCCCTCTGCGCCGGGATTTTCGGCGCACATTTATTCCATGAATCGGCCTGTAAGTTAGTCATAACAGAGTTACTCTCAGATGTTAAAGCAATGTTATTCACAATGGGCAGGGCATTATCAGACATTGAATCCGATATAATTGAGTCTTGTACACTCACCCATGATTTGTTCTCAGTGGCTGGGGCGACAGATGATTTTGTCGGACTAGATGTAATAATATGAGAAATGATGGGCACCATCGAATGTAAAGGGGCGGCTGAAAGGGCTGAGACTAAATCTAGAGGGGGTATTGAAGAGACAGAGTCCGGCACTAGCCGATTGCCAATTGATGTACCGCTCAGCATGCCGACCGTTAGATGAGATTCAGGCTGGGATACCAGTTTCATATTCTGTGTCCATAACAATAAGTCATCCAACTTGGATTCTTGTTTTGTTATTTTTCCATCCAATACTTCGAAGAGTTTAAACAAAGCCATTAAGGTGGTGTTAATTGCCGTCAGTGTGGTTTGTAACAGCAATGACTGACTTTCAACAAAGTCGCCTGGTGGATCAACCCTGGGGCGGCGTGGTGTTGGGTGGACATATGAGATTGCAGACAAGGAATTAACTGATATTGGGGATTCAGATTTTGCTTGTGAGTTTTGGGAGTTGCAAATCGTTATAGGAGATTCGCACTGACGCGCATGAAGGGACACCTCTTGATCGTCATTTGCTTCGGGAGTGTAATCAGTGGAAATAGATGAATGAGTGCTTTGGGCATCGACTACTGGAGACATCTGACAAGGCGAATTTAGCATTGTGTTGTCAGAGAGTTCACAAGGCACCCTTAGGCCAGCAACAATTCTGTAGGAAGGACGCTGTGTAGGTAAAACAGGGTGGTTGCTTGGCTTAGGTAAGATAAATAGCTGATGAGATTTTTCTATCGACTGCCCTCCTTGTTTAGGCTTTGACAAGCACAATGGTTGCAATACTGTTAAACTGGGGCCCCTTGGTGTCAATGGGCATGGAGTCAGAACAATAGACTTAAAAGAAGTCTTTTTTTGTTGCAAATTATTATGATTACCATCAACACTATTACAAACATTTGTCATAGATGGCATATCGGTTTTCAGAGAATAAAAGCGGCCACGTTTAAGCATTTCAATTTCAATTTCAACAAAAGGGCGTTAAATAGCTAAGTTACAGCACAATAGAGCACTCAAGGTGTTTGTATACGTAATACTCTATGGAGGACTTAGTAAACACTTACACGTGAAAGAAGATATAGATTAAGCCACCTCCACCGTCAATACGGCAAAGCGGCTAAGCGGTACTCAATCCGGTACTCGCCCGTGTGTGCGCACGCTGTGCACGTGTGCAAGATATTTGTAGATTAGGCAGATTCACCACGCAGCCAATCGCCGCGGTAAGGGGTGGAGCCGAAGGAGCTCAAGCACACAGTTCTGGCGCCAAGAACGCCAAAGTAAACTAGAAAACAAACAAACAACACTGTATCACTTTTACTGTGTTTGCAACAGTGTCAATAAAGTTTTTTCAAATGACAAAGTCCTTGCATCACCTCCCCAGGAAAGCGTCCAGCGCCAAAGTCCAACACAAGTCCAGCACGGGAACACAGGAGCACAGGAGCACGAGCAGCAGACAACGCGGCTAAGCAGTACTCAATCCGGTACTCGCCCGTGTGTGTGCGCGCTGTGCGCGTGCGCAAGATATTTGTAGATTAGGCAGATTCACCACGCAGCCAATCGCCGCGGTAAGGGGTGGAGCCGAAGGAGCTCAAGCACACAGTTCTGGTGCCAAGAACGCCAAAGTAAACTCCCCAGGAAAGCGTCCAGAGCCAAAGTCCAACACAAGTCCAGCACGGAAACACAGGAGCACAGGAGCACGAGCAGCAGACAAGGCGGCTAAGCGGTACTCAATCCGGTACTCGCCCGTGTGCTCATGCCGACAACTCATGTCTCCCTGCACCCCCACCCCCCAGCCACCAGGGGAAGCCTCCACCAGGCCCCCACTCATGTCTCCCACCACCCCCACCCTCCAGCCACCAGGGGCAGCCTCCACCAGGCCCCCACCCATGTCTACTACCAACCCCACCCCCCAGCAGTGCAGGGGCAGCCTCCAACAGCCCCCCACTCATGTCTACCACCACCCACACCCCCCAGCAGTGCAGGGGCAGCCTCCACCAGGCCCCCACTCATGTCTCCCACCCCAACACCCCCCAGTAGTGCAGGGGCAGCCTCCACCAGGCCCCCACTCATGTCTCCCACCACCCCCACCCCCAAGCCACCAGGGGAAGCCTCCACCAGGCCCCACCCATGTCTCCCACCACCCCCACCCCCCAGCAGGGCAGGGGCAGCCTCCACCAGGCCCCCACTCATGTCTACCACCACCCCCACTCCCCAGCAGTGCAGGGGCAGCCTCCACCAGGCCCCCCCACTCATGTCCCCTATCATCCTCACACCCCAGCCACCAGGGGCAGCCTCCACCAGGCCCCCATTCATGTCCCCTATCACCCCCACCCCCAGCCACCAGGGGCAGCCTCCACCAGGCCCCCACCCATGTCTACCACCACCCCCACCACCCAGCAGTGCAGGGGCAGCCTCCACCAGGCCCCCACCCATGTCTCCCACCACCCCCACCCCCCATCAGTGCAGGGGCAGCCTCCACCAGGCCCCCACCCATGTCTCCCACCATCCCCACCCCCCAGCAGTGCAGGGGCAGCCTCCACCAGGCCCCCACTCATTTCCCCTATCACCCCCACCCCCAGCCAACAGGGGCAGCCTCCACCAGGCCCCCACTCATGTCTACCACCACCCCCACCCCCCAGCAGTGCAGGGGCAGCCTCCACCAGGCCCCCACTAATGTCCCCTATCACCCCCACCCCCCAGCAGTGCAGGGGCAGCCTCCACCAGGCCCCCACTCATTTGAACCACCACCCCCACCCCCCAGCAGTGCAGGGGCAGCCTCCACCAGGCCCCCACTTATGTCTCCCACCACCCCCACCCGCCAGCAGTGCAGGGGCAGCCTCCACCAGGCCCCCACTCATGTCTACCACCACCCCCACCCCCCAGCTGTGCAGGGGCATCCTCCACCAGGTCCCCACTCATGTCCCCTATCACCCCCACCCCCCAGCAGTGCAGGGGCAGCCTCCACCAGGCCCCCACTCATGTCCTCTATCACCCCCACCCCACAGCAGTGCAGGGGCAGCCTCCACCAGGCCCTCACTCATGTCTCCCACCACCCCCACCCCCCAGCAGTGCAGGGGCAGCCTCCACCAGGCCCCCACTCATGTCTACCACCACCCCCCCTGCCTTCAGGGGCAGCCTCCACCAGGCCCCCACTCATGTCTCCCACCACCCCCACCCCCCAGCAATGCAGGGGCAGCCTCCACCAGGCCCCCACTCATGTCCCCTATCACTCCCACCCCCCAGCCACCAGGGGCAGCCTCCACCATACCCCCACTCATGTCTACCACCCCCCACCCCCCAGCAGTGCAGGGGCAGCATCCACCAGGCCCCCACTCATGTCTCCCTGCACCCCCACCCCCCAGCCACCAGGGGCAGCCTCCACCAGGCCCCCACTCATGTCTCCTTGCACCCCCACCCCCAGCCACTAGGGGCACCCTCCACCAGGCCCCCACTCATGTCCAGCTCATGTCTCCCTGCACCCCCACCCCCCAGCCACCACGGGCAGCCTCCACCAGGCCCTCACTCATGTCTCCCACCACCCATACCCCCCAGCCACCAGGGGCAGCCTCCACCAGGCCCCCACCCATGTCTACCACCACCCCCCAGCAGTGCAGGGGAAGCCTCCACCAGGCCCCCACTCATGTCTACCACCACCCCCACCCCCCAGCAGTGCAGGGGCAGCCTCCACCTGGCTCTCACTCACGTCTCCCCCCACCCCCACCCCCCAGCAGTGCAGGGGCAGCCTCCACCAGGCCCCCACACATGTCTCCCACCACCCCCACCCCCCAGCCACCAGGGGCAGCCTCCACCAGGCCCCCACCCATGTCTACCATCACCCCCACCCCCAGCAGTGCAGGGGCAGCCTCCACCAGGCCCCCACTCATGTCTACCACCACCCCCACCCCCAGCAGTGCAGGGGCAGCCTCCATCAGGCCCCCACTCATGTCCCCTATCACCCCCAAGCACCAGCCACCAGGGGCAGCCTCCACCAGGCCCTCACCCATGTCTCCCACCACCCACACCGCCCAGCAGTGCAGGGGCAGCCTCCACCAGGCCCCCACTCATGTCTACCACCACCTCCACCCCCCAGCAGTGCAGGGGCATCCTCCACCAGGCCCCCACTCATGTCCCCCTGCACCCCCACAACCCAGCAGTGCAGGGGCAGCCTCCACCAGGCCCCCACTCATGTCTCCCTGCACCCCCACCCCGCAGCCACCAGGGGCAGCCTCCACCAGGCCCCCACTCATGTCTCCCACCACCCCCACAACCCAGCAGTGCAGGGGCAGCCTCCACCAGGCCCCCACTCATGTCTCCCTGCACCCCCAGCCCCCAGTCACCAGGGGCAGCCTCCACCAGGCCCCCGCTCATGTCTCCCACCACCCCCACCCCCCAGCAGTGCAGGGGCAGCCTCCACCAGGCCCCCACTCATGTCTACCCCCACCCCCACCCCCCAACACTGCAGGGGCAGCCTCCACCAGGCCCCCACTCATGTCTCCCTGCACCCCACCCCCCAGCAGTGCAGGGGCAGCCTTCACCAGGCCCCCACCCATGTTTCCCATCCAACATGTCACCACAATGTAGATCCCTGGCCCTTATGGTCAGCCTCCAAATGGCAAACACCCACCCGAGTATTGCATCCACCCACTTAGAAATGGCAAAAACATGATAGAAGCCCAATTGCAAGTTTGGAAATGAACACATGTCCCTCACATACACCCAATGGGTGTCAGTGAATGTCAAAACCCATATAATGATATGCATGAAACCAATGAGATGATACTACACATTGAACTTTGAAGAAAAATATGTATTAAACGCAACATAAATTGAATCAAAAATAAACAAACAATAATAGAAATTAAAAAAAAACAACAGCAGGTCCGAAAAATAATGCTAAACCACAAATCATAATGCAAAGGAAAGGTGTCCAAAGTCACAGTCCAAAAAAGTAAATCCAATGGAAAATTAAAATCGAAAACCATTGCTCCATGGCGGAATCATAATAAAAATTGAAAATCTAAAAGTCAACTATGTACAGATAAACAATCCAGGGTCCATGATCCCAACCGAATAAATGAAACCTATCTAATAACACTACCTAAAAAAAATAACTATATACAAAAATGTGGCCCATTGTCCAAAAGGTCGAAAAAAAATGCTAAACCAAAGGAAACCTAACACTAACTACAGAACTATTTACAAGGGCAGCGGGCTAGTCCGACGGCCACTTCGGGATGTTCCGGGCCAGGGCATCATCGAACTCCTGCTCAATGTCCCGAGGCGCTCCTCCTCCATGGCCCCGAGGCTCCGCAGGGCCGTCCATATGTTCCCCCCAAACTCCCTGCGGATTGCCTCGAGGCACTCGGCACGCCTCAGGGCCCTCAGCATGGAGTTCTCCGCCCTGACTATCGTGAGCCGTGCCTCTTCCGCCCGCTGTCGCTCCGCATCTATGGCGTGGCCCAACCGCTGCCACACGGAAGACACTTCCCGTCCTGGGTCCTCCTGCCCTCCGGCCGATGCCTGCCCCTCCGATGTGGAAGGCCCCACCCATCATGGCTACCACCACGTTGCTGCTGCTGCGCCTCTGCCCGTGCACTGCCTCCTGCTGCCTGCACATCCTCCGCTGGCTGGGGTGCAGTCGTTGATGTGGCCACCCCTGCTGGACGTCCGACTCCCAACTCTGGCAGGGATGCCTCCTCCACCAGCCTGGCCGCACCATCAGAGGCAGCTCCACAGGGCACCCAGGTGACTGATGGGTGGGAAGATGGCACAGAGGACGACTGGCGCAAAGGGGGTTCAGTTGGGGAGGGGGTCGTAGCAAGCCCCATTAAATGGAGGAATACGACCTGGGTGACCTTTCCCAGCAGGCTGACGCGGTCAACGAGCCATTCGAGATGACGTGCAGTCTCCTCATGAAAAGACTGCAGGTCACCTGGCATGGCCCTTTGACGCAACGCCACATCAGTCAGGGCAGGCTCAACCCGGACCCAGATAGCCACGTCCGCAGGCAGAGGAAGGCCAGTTGTCGTGAGCTCATCCCCTGCCTGAAAACGGGTCTGGACGTAGGCATCCCTGCTGGTGCAAGATGATGCAGTGACAGGATCAGGGACAGGATTGCACACAGGCACCTCCGCGGGGCCCTGTGCTGCCTCCTGTTCCTGGTCCTGCACTGCACCACTAGCACCAGTGGAATCCCCACCTCCAGACCCCATCTCTGTTGCTTGCACGGCCTCCTCCTCCACCAAACCCCCCACCAAGCTGGATGACTCCGTGCCATCTTCCCCCGTTGGGCCCTGTGGGGTCCCAGCTGCCCCTTCTGCTGCCGAGGAGTCCAACTCCGACCTCCGCCTCTTGGACCTGCCCCTGGCAGCTGCGGCCTGGGACGCTGCACCAGACTCCTCACTCCCTGACGAGATCACAACCTGGGAGGGGAGCCGGGCCTTGCGTCTCCGGCTGGTGGTGCGATCCCCGCCGCTGTGCTCCACAGCACCTTCTCTGCCCTCTTCATCAGTTGACGCTGCAGACAGGGAGAAATAAAACACAGGCATCAGGGCACTGTACAATGGACACATACACACATGACAGTTGCACATGAGTGGCATTGGCAAACCTCAGACATGGCATCACAATCGGCAACACACATGTCATTTCAACTTGCACACATGAGCCATACCACAGCCACATTGCAACTGCCAGCACCATCCATACACATACAACAGCATGAGCAGGCAAAGGTGAGCCAGACATCACATGCAACACAGGGAGTGCACTACACATGCACGCACACCACCACACTGTCATGTGTGAGACATCGATGGTGCTTGTGTGTGTCGGCTTGCATGCCAAATGCAGTTGCGTGGGCACACATGTTTGGATGAATGTGTATGTAAGTGGGCATGTTTGTGATGTCACGCATGTATGTTGTTTTCAGCTGCATGTATCAGCACTGTGTACATGTGCATGTGTGTGTATTTGACAAGGGTGCAACAGTGATGCAACATGGATGCATGTGACAGCGGGATGTGGAAGCCTGATTGGCAGATGTGACATGGATGCCCATCGGAACACTGTGACAGTTGGCTGAGGTGTACACATGCATGCAAGTGTGGTGGTGTGCGTGCATGGGTAGTGCACTCCCTGTGTTGCATGTGATGTCTGGCTCACCTTTGCCTGCTCATGCTGTTGTATGTGTATGGATGGTGCTGGCAGTTGCAATGTGGCTGTGGTATGGCTCATGTGTGCAAGTTGAAATGACATGTGTGTTGCCGATTGTGATGCCATGTCTGAGGTTTGCCAATGCCACTCATGTGCAACTGTCATGTGTGTATGTGCCCATTGTACAGTTCCCTGATGCCTGTGTTTTATTTCTCTCTGTCTGCAGCGTCAACTGATGAAGAGGGCGGAGAAGGTGCTGTGGAGCACAGCGGTGGGGATCGCACCGCCAGCCGGCGACGCAAGGCCCGGCTCCCTTCCCAGGTTGTGATCTCGTCGGGGAGTGAGGAGTCCGGTGCCGCGTACCAGGCCACAGCTGCCGGGGGGATGTCCAAGAGGTGGAGGTCAGAGTTGGACTCCTCGGCAGCAGAAGGGGCAGCTGGGACCCCACAGGGCCCAACGGGGGAAGATGGCATGGAGTCATCCAGGTTGGTGGGGGTTTGGTGGAGGAGGAGGCCGCGCAAGCAACAGAGATGGGGTCTGGAGGTGGGGATTCCACTGGTGCTAGTGGTGCAGTGCAGGACCAGGGACAGGAGGCACTACAGGTCGCCGCGGAGGTGCATGTGTGCAATCCTGTCCCTGATCCTGTCACTGCATCATCTTGCACCAGCAGGGATGCCTATGTCCAGACCCGTTTTCAGGCAGGGGGTGAGCTCACGACAACTGGCCTTCCTCTGCCTGCGGACGTGGCTATCCGGGTCCTGGTTGAGCCTGTCCTGACTGGTGTGGCGTTGCGTCAATGGGCCATGTGAGGTGACCTGCAGTCTTTTCATGAGGAGACTGCACATCATCTCGAATGGCTCGTTGACCGCGTCGGCCTACTGGGACAGGTCACCCAGGCCGGATTCCTCCATTTGATGGGGCTTGCTACGACCCCCCTCCTCAACTGAACCCCCTATGCGCCAGTCGTCCTCCGTACCATCTTCCCACCCATCAGTCACCTAGGTTCCCTGTGGAGCTGCCTCTGATGGTGCGGCCAGGCTGGTGGAGGAGGCATCCCTGCCACAGTCGGGAGTCGGACGTCCAGCAGGGGTGACCACATCAACGACTGCACCCCTGCCAGCGGAGGATGTGCAGGCAGCAGGAGGCAGTGCACGGGCAGAGGCGCAGCAGCAGCAACGTGGTGGGAGCCATGATGGCTCGGGGCCTTCCACATCGGAGGGGCAGGCATCGGCCGGAGGGCAGGAGGACCCAGGACGGGAAGTGTCTTCCGTGTGGCAGCGGTTGGGCCACGTCATAGATGCGGAGCGGCAAGAGGCATGGCTCACGATGGTCAGGGCGGAGAACTCCATGCGGAGGGCCCTGAGGCGTGCCGAGTGCCCCGAGGCAATCCGCAGGGAGTTTGGGGGGAACATGTGGACGGCCCTGCGGACCCTCGGGCCATGGAGGAGGAGCGCCTCCGGGACATTGAGCAGGAGTTCGATGATGCCCTGGCCCGGAACATCCCGAAGTGAGCCGTCGGACTAGCCCGCTGCCCTTGTAAATAGTTATATAGTTAGTGTTAGGTTTCCTTTGGTTTAGCATTTTTTTTGGACCTTTTGGACAATGGGCCACATTTTTGTATATAGTTATTTTTTTTAGGTAGTGTTATTAGATAGGTTTCATTTATTCGGTTGGGATCATGGACCCTGGATTGTTTATCTGTACATAGTTGACTTTTGGATTTTCAATTTTTATTATGATTCCGCCATGGAGCAATGGTTTTCGATTTTAATTTTCCATTGGATTTACTTTTGTGGACTGTGACTTTGGACACCTTTCCTTTGCATTATGATTTGTGGTTTAGCATTATTTCACGGACCTGCTGTTTTATTTTTTTAATTTCTATTATTGTTTGTTTATTTTTGATTCAATTTATGTTGCGTTTAATACATATTTTTTCTTCAAAGTTCAATGTGTAGTATCATCTCATTGGTTTCATGCATATCATTATATGGGTTTTGACATTCACTGACACCCATTGGGTGTATGTGAGGGACATGTGTTCATTTCCAAACTTGCAATTGGGCTTCTATCATGTTTTTGCCATTTCTAAGTGGGTGGATGCAATACTCGGGTGGGTGTTTGCCATTTGGAGGCTGACCATAAGGGCCAGGGATCTACATTGTGGTGACATGTTGGCTGGGAAACATGGGTGGGGGCCTGGTGGAGGCTGCCCCTGCACTGCTAGGGGGTGGGGTGCAGGGAGACATGAGTGGGGGTCTGGTGGAGGCTGCCCCTGCAGTGTTGGGGGGTGGGGGTGGGGGTAGACATGAGTTGGGGCCTAGTGGAGGCTGCCCCTGCACTGCTGGGGGGTGGGGTGGTGGGAGACATGAGTGGGGGCCTGGTGGAGGCTGCCCCTGGTGGCTGGGGGGTGGGGGTGCAGGGAGACATGAGTGGGGGCCTGGTGGAGGCTGCCCCTGCACTGCTGGGTTGTGGGGGTGGTGGGAGACATGAGTGCGGGCCTGGTGGAGGCTGCCCCTGGTGGCTGGGGGCTGGGGGTGCAGGGAGACATGAGTGGGGGCCTGGTGGAGGCTGCCCCTGCACTGCTGGGTTGTGGGGGTGCAGGGGGACATGAGTGGGGGCCTGGTGGAGGCTGCCCCTGCACTGCTGGGGGGTGGGGGTGGTGGGAGACATGAGTGGGGGCCTGGTGGAGGCTGCCCCTGGTGGCTGTGGGGTGGGGGTGGTGGTAGACATGAGTGGGGGCCTGGTAGAGTATGCCCCTGCACTGGTGGGGGGTGGGGGTGCAGGGAGACTTGAGTGGGGGCCTGGTGGAGGCTGCCCCTGGTGGCTGGGTGGTGGGGGTGGTGGTAGACATGAGTGGGGGCCTAGTGGAGGCTGCCCCTGCACTGCTGGGGGGTGGGTGTGGTGGTAGACATGAGTGGGGCCTGGTGGAGGCTGCCCCTGCACTGCTGGGGGGTGGGGGTGGTGGGAGATATGAGTGGGGGCCTGGTGGAGGCTGCCCCTGGTGGCTGGTAGGTGGGGGTGCAGGGAGACATGAGTGGGGGCCTGGTGGAGGCTGCTCCTGCACTGCTGGGGGGTGGGGGTGCAGGGGGACATGAGTGGGGGCCTGGTGGAGGCTGCCCCTGGTGGCTGGGTGGTGCGGGTGGTGGTAGACATGAGTGGGGGCCTGGTGGAGGCTGCCCCTGCACTGCTGGGGGGTGGGGGTGGTGGGAGACATGAGTGGGGGCCTGGTGGAGGCTGCCCCTGCACTGCTGGGGGGTGGGGGTGGTGGGAGACATGAGTGGGGGCCTGGTGGAGGCTGCCCCTGGTGGCTGGGGGTTGGGGGTGCAGGGAGACATGAGTGGGGGCCTGGTGGAGGCTGCCCCTGCACTGCTGGGGGTGGGGGTGGTGGGAGACATGAGTGGGGGCCTGGTGGAGGCTGCCCCTGCACTGCTGGGGGTGGGGGTGGTGGTAGACATGAGTGGGGGCCTGGTGGAGGCTGCCCCTGCACTGCTGGGGGGTGGGAGTGCAGGGGGACATGAGTGGGGCCTGGTGGAGGCTGCCCCTGCACTGCTGGGGGGTGGGGGTGCAGGGAGACATGAGTGGGGGCCTGGTGGAGGCTGCCCCTGCCCTGCTGGGGGGTAGGGGTGGTGGTAGACATGAGTGGGGGCCTGGTGGAGGCTGCCCCTGCACTGCTGGGGGGTGGTGGTTGTGGGAGACATGAGTGGGGCCTGGTGGAGGCTGCCCCTGGTGGCTGGGGGGTGGGGGTGCAGGGAGACATAAGTGGGGGCCTGGTGGAGGCTGCCCCTGCATTGCTGGGGGGTGGGGGTGCAGGGAGACATGAGTGGGGGCCTGGTGGAGGCTGCCCCTGCACTGCTGGGGGGTGGGGGTGGTGGGAGACATGAGTGGGGGCCTGGTGGAGGCTGCCCCTGGTGGCTGGGGGTAGGGGTGCAGGGAGACATGAGTGGGGGCCTGGTGGAGGCTGCCCCTGGTGGCTGGGGGTGGAGGTGGTTGTAGACATGAGTGGGGGCCTGGTGGAGGCTGCCCCTTGTGGCTGGGGGAAGGGGGTGCAGGGAGACATGAGTGGGGGCCTGGTGGAGGCTGCCCCTGGTGGCTGGGGGGGGTGGGGGTGCAGGGAGACATGAGTGGGGGCCTGGTGGAGGCTGCCCCTGGTTGCTGGGCGGTGGTGGTAGACATGAGTGGGGGCCTGGTGGAGGCTGCCCCTGCACTTCTGGCGGGTGGGGGTGGTGGGAGACATGAGTGGGGGCCTGGTGGAGGCTGCCCTTGGTGGCTGGGGGGTGGTGGTGCAGGGAGACATGAGTGGGGGCCTGGTGGAGGCTGCCCCTGGTGGCTGGGGGGTGGGGTTGGTGGTAGGCATGAGTGGGGGCCTGGTGTAGGCTGCCCCTGCACTGCTGGGGGGGTGGGAGTGCAGGGGGACATGAGCGGGGGCCTGGTGGAGGCTGCCCCTGCACTGCTGGGGGGTGGGGGTGGTGGTAGACATGAGTGGGGGCCTGGTGGAGGCTGCCCCTGCACTGCTGGGGGGTGGGGGTGGTGGGAGACATGAGTGGGGGCCTGGTGAAGGCTGCCCCTGGTGGCTGGTAGGTGGGGGTGCAGGGAGACATGAGTGGGGGCCTGGTGGAAGCTGCCCCTGGTGGCTGGGGGGTGGGGGTGGTGGTAGACATGAGTGGGGGCCTGGAGGAGGCTGCCCCTGCACTGCTGGTGGGTTGGGGTGGTGGGAGACATGAGTGGGGGCCTGGTGGAGGCTGCCCCTGGTGGCTGGGGGGTGGGGGTGCAGGGAAACATGAGTGGGGGCCTGGTGGAGGCTGCCCCTGGTGGCTGGGGGGTGGGGGTGCAGGGAGACATGAGTGGGGGCCTGGTGGAGGCTGCCCCTGGTGGCTGGGGGTTGTGGGTGCAGGGAGACATGAGTGGAGGCCTGGTGGAGGCTGCCCCTGGTGGCTGGGGGGTGGGGGTGCAGGGAGACATGAGTGGGGGCCTGGTGGAGGCTGCCCCTGGTGGTTGGGGGGTGGGGGTGGTGGTAGACATGAGTGGGGGCCTGGTGGAGGCTGCCCCTGCCCTGCTGGGGGGTGGGGTGCTGGTAGACATGAATGGGGGCCTGATGGAGGCTGCCCCTGCACTGCTGGGGGGCGGGGGTGGTGGGAGACATGAGTGGGGGCCTGATGGAGGCTGCCCCTGTTGCCTGGGGTGGGGGTGGTGGTAGATATGAGTGGGGGACTGGTGGAGTCTGCCCCTGCACTGCTGGGGTGTGGGGGTGGTGGTAGACATGAGTGGGGGCCTGGTGGACGCTGCCCCTGGTGGCTGGGGGGTGGGGGTGCAGGGAGACATGAGTGGGGGCCTGGTGGAGGCTGCCCCTGGTGGCTGGGGGGTGGGGCTGGTGGTAGACATGAGTGGGGGCCTGGTGGAGGCTGCCCCTGCACTGCTGGGGGGTGGGGGTGGTGGTAGACATGAGTAGGGTCCTGGTGGAGGCTGCCCCTGCACTGCTCGGTGGTGGGGGTGGTGGGAGACATGAGTGGGGGCCTGGTGGAGGCTGCCCCTGGTGGCTGGGGGGTGGGGGTGCAGGGAGACATGAGTGGGGGCCTGGTGGAGGCTGCCCCTGGTGGCTGGGGGGTGGGGGTGCAGGGAGACATATGTTGGTGATCAGTAGTGCAAGGTGACACGTGGGTTGGCTGGGGGGCATGGCCATGGTGGATGGGTTGCCTGTGGGACATGAGCAGGGGTGCAGGGTAGTCTCCTGTGGTATGGGCTGCCTGCAGAGGCCGTGGAGGGTGTAGAGGGAACACCTGGGAGGACCCACACGGCCAAATCACGTGTAGCATTCCCCGGCACCACCTAAATACACGTACCCAGGCCAATCGCGTGTGGAACTTCCCGCGCACCCCAAAACACACGTACCCAGGCCAATCGCGTGGAACTTGCCACGCACCCCGAAACACACGTACCCAGGCTAATCGTGTGTGGAACTTCCCGCGTACCCCGTAGTACACGTACCCAGGGTAATCATGTGTGGAACTTCCCGCGTACCCCGAAGTACACGTACCCAGGCCAATCGCGTGTGGAACTTCCCATGCACCCCGAAACACACGTACCCAGGCTAATCGCGTGTGGAACTTCCCACGCACCCCAAAACACACATACCCAGGCTAATCGCGTGTGGGACTTCCCGCGCACCCCGAAGTACACGTACCCAGGCCAATCGCGCGTGGAACTTCCCGCGCATCCCGAAACACACATACCCAGGCTAATCGCGTGTGGAACTTCCCGCGCACCCCAAAACACACGTGCCCAGGCTAATCGCGTGTAGGACTTCCCGCGCACCCCGAAGAACACGTACCCAGGCCAATCGCGTGTGGGACTTCCCACGCACCCAGGTACACACGCACACGCTATTTTTCACACAGCGGGTGTTTGTGTTTGTCGGTACCCCTTTGCACCTCATTTGTCCTAGAGGGACACTGTATGGACCATTCATCATGGCTGTATATGGGTGCTTTTTGTTATTGCACATTTTGGCGCACATTTTTTTTCAGGCGCAGGGACGCTACCGCCTGCTTTCTTGTGGCGTACTTGTTTGGCCCTGTGTGCGTCTTTGACCGTGCGCTGGTTTGCCCTATTCGATTCTATAAATATGGGTTGTAGGCGGGCGTGTGGGCATTCCGCATACTTGCCTCCTGTACTTCCCCCGTGACGCATATATTTTCACGCGTTGTTCCCCATTCCGAGTGTTACACCCCGTGTTCCGCCTACTTTTGTGATGTGCGGCACGCTATGTGCGATTTCGCAGTGGCCGTGGCGCACGCTGTTGGATGACCTGTGCGCCGGCGTGCGCTGCGCTCATTTTTAGCACACATCCAATGTTTTTCTCACGCACGGACTTCCATGAATCGCTGTGCGCTGGTTTCCCTGCGATTTTCGCACTTGCACTGCGATTTTCGCACTTGCACTGCGATTCGCACGTTTCGGCACCTCTGCGAGGGAATTTTCGGTGCACATTAATTCCATGAATCGACCCCTGTGTTACCAATGTCTATCATTGATTTGTCTAGGGTAAGACCTTGTGATTTATGAATGGTGACTGCGTATGCAAGAGTTAGAGAAAATTGTTCTCAGCGTAAATACATGTCTTTGAAGAGAAGGAATCGAGCTGTTGAGCGTCCTATCCTTTTTACTTCTGAAAGTTTGTCAAAGAGAATATTTGCAAACTGAATTTTGTTGTCACGTGGGTATGTTTGAAAGCCAACAACTGTACCCAGTGGTCCATTCACTAGTCCTTGGTCCACGTAAAGGTTACGTTTAAGCATTACTCTGCAATTTAAGGATAATTTTAATATCATTTCCAAGCCTGCTGTGTTTGAGATTGATTTTCCTAAACTATTTAGTCTTGTTTTGGCTTGGACACACATGGGTAGTGTCATACCATGTACATCTAGTTTGTCTGTGGCCCTAATTCCCATTATTGGTTGCATTTCTTTACTTAACATTATTTCACTGAATTTGAAACTGCTTGCAAGAGATGGCATTAAGACCATAAAATTGACATTTTTGTGGGCTAATTGTTCCATAACATCTGTAGCACAAGCATTATCACCATAAAGTGCATGAATGTGCCGGGTTTTCAATATTGCTTCTACTTCTTTAGAAAGTATACCAACTCTGATACTTTTTAAGATGTTGGCATAAGTGAGATCTGCAGATTGGCACATGTTTTCTGTTTATTCTCTGTATTGGAAATGTTGCCAAAGGTGAACATTTCCAATGCTGCCAACAGTTTTACGGCAGAGTTTGTGTCCTAATGTTTTAAAAATAGGCTCACCTTTTACTGGTGTCAATTGAAGAAGATCTCCGAAAACAATAATGTGTTTTCCTGCAAAGAGCTCTTCATAGTTTGTTTTGAGTACTTCTTGTAATCTGAGGTGAATCAAAGACAAAATTAGGTTGGACACCATGCTCACTTCATCTACTAGTAGCATTTTCATTTGTTTCAATACTCTGCGTAGTTCCATTGCAGCTTCTGCAGTAAGTTTGTAATAGTCTAATTTGTTTTGGTGTTCTACTGGCAGGAGTAGTAATCGGTGTAAAGTGACACCACCTATGTTGTAGGCAGCTAAACCTGTGGGGGCAGTAACAAAAGCTGACAGTTTGTTGTTTGTCAATTGTTGAAGGAACTTACTGATGATTTTGATTAGGAATGTTTTGCCAGAACCAGCTTCACCACTGACATACAGTAGTATAGGTTTGTAATTTTGGATAGGTGCATTCTTTGTTTTCATGTTGTACACCATGTGCAATTTCTTTTGTTACTTCTTGAAAAATGTTACGTTGCTCATTGTTTAGTTTTTATTGTAGTATAGTTAAGTTTTCTTTATCTTCATACTGACACATGGTATTTTCTACTTCTATCATAGCTAATTCTGCTTCATTTGTTATTAGTGGTTCTCCCAGTGGTTCTTGGCTTCCTATTACAGAAGGTTGACTACTGTCAGGAGTGTCCTTATCTAGTTGGGCCTGGAGTTCTTCTTCGTGTTGCTTGCTGTTCATTGTGCAACATTGTTTAGTACTGTGAAAAGTTTACATCAGTTATAGTGCTTTCATTTGCTTTGAAAGCGTCTTCATATGAGTCATAGTTATCTAGTATTTCTTCTTCTTTTCTCCATAGTTTAAAGTGTTGTAGAAGTGAGATGTAATATACTTCTTTATGTTGAGGAGTCTTTAATGACAATTTGATATGATTAATTAAATTTGGTCTGGTGAGTTTTACTAAGCTGCCTTCACAGTTTGTCAATCTGTATTTACTGTTTTTATCATCAGGTTTTATATTATTTTTGTATGTGTAGTTTTGAGCTATGTGGTATAGACACATGGTTTCCAAAATGGTACTCCTGTTTGGGTAGGATGTGTCCAATACATTGTTTTTTAAAATGTCTTGACTGTTGGGATCATGTTTGGCTATTGTTTCTATATCTTTGTATGATTTTAGAACTCTTTTTCTAGATTTAGCTGGACCAAGACTTAGCCAGACTATATTTTCAGATTTACCATACAGTGCAGTACCAGTTAAACGATCAGCTGCTTCATAGGATCCATTATGCTCAAGATGTATAATTTTTGAGACACTGTTTTATCTGATGACAGGTCATTTCAGAGGTCTTGCAGCTCTGTCTTTTCTGCTTTGGTTAAGTATGCTGTGACATATCGTGCAACTGCAGTAGAATTGTCTGCAATGTACTGCACATCTATGTTTGCATTCCATAAGTGGGCAATGATTGCATTGTAATCATTGACATATTTTTCTTCTTCTTTTCTTTTTATGTACATGTATTTTTAGGTGACTTACCTTTAACACTATGTATCACTGAAGACATGAGGTTGTTCACTTGACCTGTATTTGTAACTGGTCTAGGGAAACCAAATCGGCATTTGGTGCAGTATTTCCCTTTTTTTTTGTATTTGCGACAACAATATTTGCCACATTTGTGTCTTCGAAATTGTAAACTTTGTGCATGAAGATCACTATTTTTGGATTCCGATGAAATTTCACAAGTGACATATTTTTCAATAAACTGTAAAACAGTGGCATCACTGTCTTGACCAAATTTAGGAGCATCTTTAATCCATAAAAGCATGTGGACATATGGTGCTCCTCTGGCTTGGTATTCTTTTCTCCAAAAAAAGTGTTGCACTTCTCCAAGGGGAGGAACAGTTTTATTACAAATAAAATGTAGCACAGCAATGAAGCAATGGTGAAAATATCTTGGAACATTAACAGGATCCAGAGAACAAAGTTCTCCAGGTGTTAGTATATCTATGTTTGTTTTGTTTTTGTTTGATATGCATAGGCAATCATGTAAATCTTCCCATGCATATTCTGCACAACTTAATGTAACAAACCAAGTGGGTGGGCCAAGGTTTCTGATCATACAACGTACATCTCTGTGACGTCGAAACCAGTACTCTTTAGTACCATGCATATTTGCTAATAGATTTGTAATATTTGATTGTAAAACCTCATCTTTTTGTTGCACTTTTTGTAATAATTGTGTAGCTGTCATATTTTGAAAGTGTGATCCTGATTTTAATATGTGTGCAACTCCGTAACATAAAGTTGCTAGTTCACTTTCAAAGAGTAGGTAGAATATGTATTCCACATTTTGTCTAAATCTGGGATCTTCAGAATACATCCGTAATGAGCGGTATTCTGATGATTATATTTGAATAGGTCTATCATCGTACCTTCCTCCTTTGCCAGTAGGAAAGAGTAGAGGAAAAGCACGTGCTTCTATACTTTTTTCCCATATCCTTATTGGTGATCCTTTTGTTTGATGCATTTGGTATGTTTCCAGTGCATCTTCTATGGTGTCTTTATAGTGCAATGGATGAATTGTATAATGGTCTACAGTGTTTGATATTGTAGCAGGATCTAGGAGCTCAAATTGACCAGCTTCTTGTGTCTCTTGAATTATTTCAGTTGTATCCTTCAAGTTTTCTTCAATATTAATTTCTTTTAATATTCATTATTCTCTTTAAGATATTGCAGGGCTTCTCTAACTTTATGTAAACCTACCAGCTGTTGCCAATTTTTTTTTGTCTTTTGTAGGTACTCCATTTACCAAGATAATTAAAGATTGTTGCATTGGACGTTGCACTCCTAGAGTGTGCATATTTTCTTTTAGATCTAATGGTAAATACACTACTTTTACACGAATACCTTTCACTATTTCAGAGGGACGTAATTTTGCAGTTTTTGGTTGAAGGCGTATTATTGCTTGAAATGGGTGCACTGTTTGAATTATGATGCTCTCGTATAAATTAAGTAGTTGAAGGGGTTTTGGTAGTGGATATAATTTCAAATTATTTGTGATAGCACGTGAAGGAGTTTGGTTGTTGTCAAGTTTTGTAGTGCAGTAACTACAAAGTATTACGGGGTCAGTTATTTTGTATTTGTTTTCTGCTATAAGGTAGAGAGCTAATTCAAACCATTTAGAATCTTCATTGTCTTCTATTTTGTATGATAGGTCTACAGTTTTTGTGATTTTTTTATAAAATGTTCTGCGACAACTTCAGCTGATGTACTTTTAAATTTTAGAATTTCTTTTTTGTATGTGTGTAGAATTGTTACTAATTTGGTTTACAGCTATTTCATTCTGTAAGTGGGTTTCACTTCCAAAATATTTTTTCTGGATATAGTCAATTTGTTCTAGTAGGTCTTTTGCTGTACCATTTAGAAGAATGTTATTTAAATTGGCTAGTGCTAAAGCAGGACTTTTAGCATAGTACAGTTTATAAACTAGATTTCTTATAGTTGAATCATGTGTTGATATCCTTTCGATATCATGGAAGGTGGTTTTGCAAGTAGGTCCTGTAATGCAGGCCAATGAATGTCCTTTAGTCCTGTGAACTTGTGTACTGGACAGGTATCCATATTTTGCAGTAGTTTAATTTTGATTTTGTCTTTGCTTTTCACATATTGGTTGAGGAATTGGTGTAAAGACTTGGAAAATTGTTTGGGAATGTTACATATTGACGTGCATGGCCATTTGTACACTAGATGTTCTGATTCAGTTGAATCGAGGGGTAATTCTAAGTATTCAGGACATATTTTTGTAAGGAGTACTTCTTGTTCCATCATGGTATTATTAACCTATGTATGGCAATTGTATTTGTTTGCTTTTGTTTGTACGCTTCTTCATTAAAATATGGTTCTGTGCTTGTAGTGTGATTCCATTCACCTCCGCTGATACTTAAGAAGTTCTTTCTGTTTATATTTCGCTTATTGAGAAGTCTTTTTGTAATTTAGTTATTAGTTTTGTTAGTGGTTTCATTTTGTTTAACAGTAAAATAAATACATTTCTTTTGAGAAGAATTGCACTGTCCATCAATGCTTCTAAGATTAATTTCCTACGGTAGGTTTTAATCTTTGAACCTGATTTCTCTCCTGTTTTTATAAGATTTTGAAGGACTTTGTGATGGTATATTTTGGCTAAAATAATTTTCTTGGTATGCTTACTTTGCACTATATTAAAATTTGAAGAAGTAGTTTTATCTGTACTGATAGCTGATTTTCTGTTAATTGTTTTTTGGTTTGTTTTACATTTTGATAGCGGAGGCAAAGTTTTTGTACTTGAAACTTCTTGTGTTTCACTAAATGACTGTATTAGTTGTTTTGTTTCAACTTTTTTTATAAATTGTGCTAGAGATGGATGCTTATGTTGGACACTTTTATTTTCATTTGCTCTACTTCTGCGAAGCTTTCTGCGGACTTGATTGTTGGTAGGCATTCTTTAGGGTCTGTTGAAAAAAATAAAGAAGGTATGGGTTGGGATGTTCTGCAATGTATGTGTGCTGTGTGCATGAGTGTTTGAGTAAGATGATAAAGATGTGTTTAATGGTGTGTGATTGTCCATTGGGAATTACAACTAGTAGGGATATGTATTCTTGAATTAATGTGTTACTAAACTGGGGTTCAGGTGACAGAAAAAAGTAAGCTGGTGGTGTGGAGAAATATAAATAGTATATCTAATGCTATACAATTAAAACAGTTGTTTGTTCTATAACATCTAAATTCGAGCGGTTGAGTTGGGTAATTTGTGTGTCGAAAAATAGGAATTTGTAAGCCATTCTGGCTGTAAATCGCTGTTTGAGACATGGGGATTTTTGGACAGAATGGTGCAGAATCTCTATTTTTAGGCACACAAATAGCATGAATTAACCTTGCAGTGTGTTTGAGTAATAATACAAATATTATAGTGATATTCTACCTACTTTTTTTTCTAAAATGAGCCGGTTACTTCGTAGTTGTTCTTTGTACTTCAAATTCGGTTGCTTCTTTTCAGCAGAATGGTCTTCAATGCAATTGTAAAAGAAACAAATTAGTAGATTTGTTTGTATATAGCACTGTTTTTAATTTAGACATTGATTTTTTAAATTCAAATCCTCAGCGCATTCCTCAAAACCATTAAAACTATCTTATTTACATAAAATACGTCACACCAGTTGAATACATATAATATGTTCTTAATGAACAAATTGTATTGCAATGACTAACTGTAGCAAACAAAATATCTTTTCTATGTCTTGCGAAATTCATAATGTACCACTGAATACCATTATTCCTGTAACTAAGCTCTTCAAAGTAATAGTGCCTCAATGTCATGGGCTGCTTGTCCTATATAAATGTAAGTAATTAAAGAAATAAAGAAATAAAAATGTAATTGTACAAGTATTATTGTTTGAGATTTGAACATAGAGTGTGCATGCAATTTTGTTTGACTATATGTAGTCTATATATTTCATTTCAAAAATGTTAGTTTAACATGATTTGAGTGTGTGTGTGTATAACGAAATTAAATAGTATACAGATTGGTGAGTGACAGTTGATTTTAGGAGATTGAAATAAAGACAGTAGATTCATTTTAGAGATTATACAAGCTAAAAGTCAGTTAGAAAATGTGTTCATGTGCTGTACAGAAAATATGCATACCTGTAGTTTGTGTTCATGCATATGGATATGCATGGAGCTGCAAGTAAAAATCTTGGAGACTTGTACAGTATTTCTTGTAGATGGTGCTTGCCAATGATATGACACTTGTACTCAGAGAGATTCACAGTACATTTGCAGTGCTGATCTATGATAATGCAGTTAGATGTAGAGGTCTTGAATGTGATTGGTGGATGGTCATGTGACTTCTTAGCTACATCCAATGAGGGAATGGCACAGAGAGTGAAGTGGAAATGGTAGAAGGGCTGTTCATGTTACGATATGTCCGCGGACATGGCGGTAGTTCGCGGACATCGGGTGTTACATCCGGGGATTTTTGGGTTCAGAAGTCATGAAAATGAGAATGAGCACTGAAAGGGATTGGTCAGGAAAGTTTAGTGGGTGTGTTGTGCCAGGAGAGAGTTTCTCAGATACTCTTTTTGCTGAGAGAACAACAGATAACTATGGCTGTGTGTTTCAGAAAGCAGATTGTTTGGATTTTGGGAGACTCGTGGAGACATTGGTTGAAGGTGCATGCAGAAACCTGTGAAACGGTTGTAGATCTTGGATTCCCACATGTGGAAGTACACTGGCATGGAGTACGTGGAATGAAGTGGTTGGACTTGTTACCTCTCTGAGCTACTTTGGAGACAGAGCAACATCCAGATATAATTATAATTCATTGTGGAGGGAACTGTTTAGGACATGTGTCTGGAATCTCTTTGCAATTTGCAATGAAACAAGGACTTGGGAAGGTCATGGACATGTTTCCAAATTCCCAAGTAATTTTTTCACGGATTGCGCAGAGACAAATGTGGCTTCGTTCTTCTTCATTTGGTCCACAAATGGAGAAAGCAAGGTGCAATGTCAATAAGGCTGTTTGTGCCTTTCTAAGAGATTTTGGCATGTCCTCTTTTCACAATGAAAATATTATGTTTCGTAGTACATACATTTTTCGCAGAGATGGAGTACACCTAACTTATGCTGGCAATCACATTTTTCTAAGAAACATACAAAATGCATTGCAACCTTTTTTAGAATTACAGGATCCATTTTGAAGTAGGTGTTTATATTTTTTGAAACACAAACACCTCCCAAATTCTCTTTTTAGAGCCACCACTTCCTCCCAGAGAAAATTGCAATGGTTATGATAGGGTAGCACCCCAAAATTGTATATGTCTGCGGACTGTCCGCAGACTTCTAAAAAATACAAAGGGCCCTGCTTCATTTATTTTCACTTCTATTTTTTAACTGTGAAAGGCGGCTAGGAAAAGAGCCTTATTTTTTTGTTATTTTTGTTATTTTATATTTTTTTTGTTTTTTTTATACACGACACACTAGGAGAGGAGGGGGAAGGAGGGTAAAGGGGGGGACACCAACCACAGGGATAAGAAAGGGCGAGCTGAGAGAGGAAAATGTAGAGTGGGTTTTATTTGGATAGTGAGCAGATCTTCTCATGCTCTGAGACGATAGTCTCAAAAGCACTACGAAGTCGCTCCCCCCTGCAGAGCACTGTGTGGCAGTACAAACACACAACTGTGACCCTCGAAAGGTAAGGGTCATCAGCATTATGTATGGCCTGTGAGGCAGCTTGAGGAAGACGCTGTCCCACAGAGGTGTTCCTTGTGGTGACAGGACCAGAAACGGAGGATGAAGTAGAGGAAATCAACCTACTATGCTCCTCGCAAGGTACAACCTTGGGAATGGCCCCAGAGTGAAATGACCTTAGGTGTCGCTTCATGGTAGTTGTCCCAAAGCTGTACGGACCATGTGTCCCGCGACTGAGTACCACTCATTGCAGGTGACTCGGTTCGCACGGGCCTTAGGACCATCCCCATGAATGGTAAATATCCACCACACCCAAGACTCACGCCGAGTGCGGGCAGTAGGGAATTCCACTACCTCATTCTCGTCATCCTCTTATTCCTGCTCTGCATCCTAACTCCTGTTCCCCTCTTCAGGCCCTTGGGGAGGTGGTGGTGGTGGAGGGGGTGGGGGTGTTGCTGACGCAGGTGCAGCACCAGGTGGCAGTAGTGCAGCCATGGATGCTATCTCGATGATGGTGTAATCTGCAAGTTGCAGGAAAAATATCCATGCTCTGAAGAATAGCCAGAAACACAATGAGAATAAGCTCTAGGGCGTCTTTTACAGGGGTGCTTGTACGTGGTTCACGTATATGCGCGCTGTCCGCGGACAGATCGAACACAAAAAAAGGTTCAAAGAAAGGTTAAAAAAAAACTTTCAAAAAGTATGTAGAAACTCAGGATTAGTATGTGGGACTTGTGCTACGGTGAGGTTTTATTGAGAAATATTGAAGATTACTTGAAAATGTACTTTTAAATTGTTCAGGGACACGAACAGTGTCCGCATTCAGAACACGTGATCAGCATGGGCGCGGTCACATGATCGCTTTGCGAACATGTTCGCGAAGGAAGCGGCTGTCCGCAGGACACCAATTGCATGGACATTGGTTGCGCATGCGCGTTGATGTTCTACAGACACTGTTCGGATCTTGAAGTAATTAAAAGTGCATCACACGTCTAACGAACAGTTAGGGACAACCGTTTGTTTTTAGACCAGTTTAACCTCCTTGCGAACAATACGGACAGACACAGCGTCCTCAGGACACCTCCATTTTTGTTTATTTCTCAACATTTCAGAACACCGAGTGTGTTCCTAGAACAGTTTCAACTTGCTAGCAAACAGTACGGACAGGTATACTTTTCTTCAAGACACCTCCATTTTCGTTTATATACAAACATTTCAGGACACCGCTTGTGTTCTTAGAACAGTTTCAACTTGCTAGCGAATGGTACAGACAGGTATAGTGTTCTTCAGGACACCTCCATTTTCGTTTATTTACGAACATTTCAGGACACCACTTGTGTTCTTAGAACAGTTTCAACTTGCTAGCGAACACTACGGACAGGTATAGTGTTCTTCAGGACACCTCCATTTTTATTTATTTACAAACATTTCAGAACAACCGTTTCCATGGACACCTAAATTGTTTTGTTTAAAAAAAAAACTGAAACTAATTACAACACAATATAAAAATGTAACTTTATTTAACATATATTAACAATTCATGACAGAGAAGGTGAGGCAGAAATGGAAACAAAAACAGGAGAATTAGGGGTTTCAACATGATTGATATCAGGTGGAGAAGGGATGGAAGTCTCATCAAAATGTTTTGGGTTATGGAGAGGGTTTGGGGATAATTGACTGGGATATGATGAGGGGAGACAAGTACATGTGGGACAATGGTATGAGGTTTTTGTTTTAAAATGATCCCCAACAAAAGTTTTCAAATGATTAAAATCAATCCACGTTTCTTTTAAGTTGTCAAGAGTGTTATCCGTAACAGTTTCTTCAGAGGTATTTTCTATGTTGGTATGCTCTGTACAAAAAAATATATATATGTTAAATGTATATAAAATAATAATAATTAAATGGTTTATATTGTAAAGTGTGTACCATTAGTTTCACTATCTTCTGACATTTCCTCATGTGGGAAATGCTCCTCTAGCCATTCCAGAGTACTAGACATTTCTGGGAGAAAAAAAAGATAATATATACTTTTTTATCTAATACAGAAAGTTTATAAATATATGAGTAAAATGAAGTACACATACTATTTCAGGTAAGATATGTTCTGAGTATTCTGTAGGTCTGGTCTTGCTCTTAGTTGTGGAGTGTCTGTGAGGTAATTTTGTTGGAAGCCAATTTATCTTCTTTTGGTATATTCCATTTTAGAACATATTGTATTTAAATGAATGGTTAGTGTGTTACATATATGGGTTAAATTTCTTATGTATTACTATATATAATATGTATGTGTGCTGCTTTGGGAATTTTTCAAATGTTACTATGTTATGATATAACAATTAAACATACCCCCCCAAAGTTTTTAGGTAGTGGTACTGTTGTCCGAACATGTCCGCGGACATCAAAAAAGTTTGAGGACATCAATTTCAGTAGTAAGGGTTCAGTATGTTCCATATTACATGCACATAAAGTCAAAGTTATTATTGTTAAGTTATGCTACTAAAAACCTATGACATTCAGTGAAAAAACTTTGTTAAAGGGACGTTATGGGTAAGTTGCGCTACTAAAAACCTATGAAATTCAGTGAAAAAACTTTGTTAAAGGGACGTTATGGTTCCAAGTAAAACCGAAAACCCCCTGAAATTTGCCAGTTATGGTAAGCTAAGCAACCATAACTCGTGCCACCACCATGCACTTCTAAGACTAACACCCATGACATCAAAGAAGACAGCACAAATGCCATTGATGACATCACTGATGACATCACATGTCTGGCTCACTCTTTTTTCATTTGCTGACATATCTAGGCCACATGGGTTTCTTCAGTAACAGTCAGAAACTACACATTTTATTTTATTTGTAGACATATCCTTCAAGTAGGTTCTTACAGTAATTCCCTTAGAGTCCAGTCACATCATACGAAACATATACATAGGGGAAGACACAAGCTTGAAAGACAGCAATCCGTTTTGTGCATAAAAATAATCAATAGAGTTATCAGCACTTTCTGACAGTTCTGTTTTTTTTATTGCTGTTCTTTCCCTGTTTATGGTCATATTTGTATACATTGTACTCACACTACTTTCCTTAGGGTCCAATCACTTCAAGTGATACATATACATAGGGTAAATGGTAGCTTTGAAACAGAGCAATCATTTATTTGCATGAAAATAATCAGTTAGGTTATGCATTGTTTCTGCTACCACTTGTGCTTTTTTGCTAACTTCACTTTCCCTGTATATACCCATATTGGTATGTGTTCCTGTCTCTTTGTGTTTTGTCTATAGTAATGCAATTATGTAATACATGGGTTTTATTAGCTACTTATTACATATTTCACAGTACACAAAAATCTATTAAGAAAACAATTATCATTTCATTATTCAACATATTAACATTACGAATATTATACCTTCATCTTGTATGCTGCACACAATGTTATGTTTCTGCATGAGTAGCTTAGTATACTAGATAGAACCCCATAATAGAATGGTATTTATATCAATGCATCGTTCAATGAACTAATTAGGGTATGATATTTATTTCAATGATCCTTGACACTTTTTTCGCAACATTATAATAATAATCCCGTATACACATATTTAATGAAAAGTACATACACATGTGATGTCATGACATTTGTGATGTCATCTTTGATGTCGTGGGTGTTAGTCTTAGCAGTGCACGGTGGTGGCGTGAGTTATGGTTGCTTAGCTTACCATAACTGGCGAATTTCAAGGGTTTTTCGGTTTTACTTGGAACCATAACGTTCCTTTAACAAAGTTTTTTCACTGAATTTCATAGGTTTTTAGTAGCGCAACTTAACCATAACGTCCCTTTAACAAAGTTTTTTCATTTAATTCCATAGGTTTTTATTAGTGCAACTTCACCATAACATCCTTTTCAATAGATGAAGACCACTAGCATCTTAGGTCCTCAAAGTGGGAACCCAGGGTGGTAAAAAAAAAAACATTTTCCTTCCTACAACAGAACGGCTGCGGCGTCCCGGTGTAGGAAGGAAAATCTTTTACCAAGATGGCCACCATGGAAAGGGAAGGCGGGGTGTATAAAGAGAACACAACAGGGCATGAGCAGGGGTCGGGGGGCAGGGGAGACACATGGGCATGAGCGAGGGGTGGGGGGAACAGGGCACATGGGGCATGAGCGGGTGGTAGGGATTAAAAGGTAGGAAACACGGGGCATGAGCGGGGGTGGGGGGGGACAGGGAAAACACACAGCATGAGCGGGGGGTGGGGGGTAACACGAGGGAAACACAGGGCATGAGCGGGGGTTGGGGGAACACGAGGGAGACACGGGGCATGAGCGGGGGTGGGGGCAACAGGGGAGACATGGGGCATGAGATGGGGGTGGGGGCAACAGGGGAGACACAGGGAATGAGCAGGGGTGGGGGGAAAGGAGGGAGACACGGGGCATGAGCAGGGTGGGTGGAACAGGGGAGACAAGGGGCATGAGCGAGGGGTGGGGAGAACAGGGAAAACACGGGGCATGAGCAGGGGGTGGGCGGGAACAGGGGACACACAGAGCATGAGCGGAGGGTGGGGGGAAAAGGAGAGAGACAAGGGGCATGAGCGGGGGGTGGGGTGGAACAGGGGAGAAACAGGGCATGAGCAGGGGGTGGGGTGAACGGGAGGGAGACACAGGGCAAGAGTGGGGGGAACAGCGCAGACACGGGGCATGAGAGGGGGGGTGGGGGGAAAAGGATGGAGACACGGGGCATGAGCGAGGGGTGGGGGCAAGGGGGGAGAAACGGGGCATGAGCAGGGTGTGGGGGGAACAGGGGAGACATGGGGCATGAGCGGGGGGGTGGGGGCAACAGGGGAGACATGGCATGAGTGTGGGGTGGGGTCAACAGGGGAGACATGGGGCATGAGCGGGGGTGGGGGGAAAGGAGGGAGACATGGGGCATGAGCAGGGGGTGGGGTGGAACAGGGGAGACAAGGGGCATGAGCAAGGGGTGGGGAGAACAGGGAAAACATGGGGCATGAGCAGGGGGTGGGGGGGAACAGGGGAGACACAGAGCATGAGCGGGGGGTGGGTGGGAAACGGAGAGAGACACAGAGCATGAGAGGGGGTAGAGGAAACAGGCAAAACATGGGGCATGAGCAGGGGGTGGGGGGGAACAGGAGGGAGACACAGGGCATGAGTGGGGGGTGGGGGGAAGGGTGGAGACAAGGGGCATGAGCGGGGTGTGGGGAAAGGAGGGAGACATGGGGCATGAGCAGGGGTGGGGGGAAGGAGGGAGACATGGGGCATGAGTGGTGGGTGGGGGTGGAGGGGAAAGGAGGGAGACATGTGGCATGAGCAGGGGTGGGGGAAAGGAGGGAGACATCGGGCATGAGCAGGGGGTGGGGGTAACACAAGGGAGACACAGGGCATGAGCGGGGGTGGGGGGTAGCACAAGGGAGAAACGGGGCATGAGCGGGGGGTGGGGGTAACACAAGGGAGACACAGGCATGAGCAGGGGTGGGGGGTAACACAAGGGAGACACGGGGCATGAGCAGGAGGTAACACAAGGGAGAAACGGGGCATGAGCGGGTGGTAACACAAGGGAGACATGGGGCATGAGCGGGGAGTGGGGGTAACAGGGGAGACAGGGCATGAGCAGGGGGTGGGGGGGAAACAGGGCACACACGGGGCATGAGCGTGGGGTGGGGGAACAGGGCATACACGGGGCATTAGCGTGGGGTATGGGAACCGGGCACACACAGGGCATGAGCAGGGGTGGGGGGAAAGGAGAAGGACACGGGGCATGAGCAGGGGGTGGGGGGAAAGGAGTGAGACACGGGCATGAGCGGGGGTGGGGGGTAACATGAGGGAGACACGGGGCATGAGCGGGCGGTGGGGGGTAACACAAGGGCAACACGGGGCATGAGCAGGGGGGTGGTGGTACAGGAGGGAGACATGGGGCATGAACAGAGGGTGGGGGGAACATCAGGGAGACACAGGACATGAGCGGAGGGTGGGACATGAGCGGAGGGTGGGGGGCAACAGGAGACTCACGGGGCATGAGCGGGGGGTGGAGGAGTACACGAGGCAGACATGGGGCATGAGCGGGGTGTGGGGGGTAACACAAGGGAGACACAGGGCATGAGCGGGGGGTGGGGGAGTAACACGAGGGAGACACGAGGCACGAGTGGGGGTGGGGGGTAACACAAGGGAGACACGGGGCATGAGCGGAGGGTGGGGGATAACACGAGGGAGACACGGGGCATGAGTGGGGTTTGGGGGGTAACAAGGGAGACACTGGGCATGAGCAGGGGGGTGGGGGTAACAAGGGAGACACGGGGCATGAGCGGGGGGTGGGGGGAAACAGGGGAGACAGGGGGCATGAGCGGGGGGTGGGGGGAACAGGTCACACACGGGGCATGCGCGGGGATGGGGGGAAAGGAGGGAGACACAGGGCATGAGTGGGGGGAACAGGGGAGACACAGGGCATGAGCAGGAGGTAGCACAAGGGAGAAACAGGGCATGAGCGGGGGTAACACATGGGAGACATGGGGCATGAGCGGGGAGTGGGGGTAACAGGGGAGACAGGGCAGGGGGTGGGGGGGAAACAGGGCACACACGGGGCATGAGCAGGGGGTGGGGGGAACAGGGCACACACGGGGCATGAGCGTGGGGTGGGGTGGGGGAACAGGGCACACACAGGGCATGAGCGAGGGGTGGGGGGAAAGGAGGGCGACACAGGGCATAAGCGGGGTGGGGGAGGAGGGAGACACGGGGCATGAGCGGGGGGAATAGGGGAGACATGGGGCATGAGCTGGGGGGTGGGGGGAACAGGGGAGACATTTGGCATGAGCGGGGGGGTGGGTGGAACAGGGGAGACATGTGGCATGAGCAGGGGGGATGGGGGAATACGAGGGAGACAAGGGCCATGAGCGGGGGGTGGGGTGGCAGGGGCATGAGCACAGGGTGGGGGAGAACAGGGGAGACACGGGGCATGGGCGGGGGGTGGGAGGAAGGGGAGAGAGACACGGGGCATGAGCAGGGGGTGGGGGGAAGGGGAGAGAGACACGGGGCATGAGCGGGGGGTGGGGGGGAAAGGAGGGAGACATGGGGTATGAGCGGGGGGTGGGGGGAACACGAGGGAGACACGGGGCATGAGCAGGGGGGTGGGAGGGAACAGTAGAGAAACACGGGCCATGAGCAGGGGCTTGGCGGACGGGGAGAGACACACGGGCAGGAGTGGGGGTGGGGGGAAGGGGAGAGACACACGGGGCATGAGCGGGGGTGGGGGGAAGGGTTCGAGAGACACGGGGCATGAGCGGGGAGTGGGGGGGGAAAGGAGGAAGACACAGGGCATGAGCGGGGGGTTGTGGGGGAAGGAAGGAGACACGGGGCATGAGCGGGGTGGGGGAACAGGGGAGACACAGGGCATGAGCAGGGGGTGGGGGTAACACAGGAGACACGGGGCATGATCGGGAGGTGGGGGCTAACACATGGGAGACAGGGGGCCTGAGCATGGGGTGGGGGGTAACACAAGGGAGACACGGGCATGAGCGGGGGTGGGGGGTAACACAAAGGAGACACGGGGCATGAGCGGGGGGTGGGTGGTAACACAAGGGAGACACGGGGCATGAGCAGGGCTAACACAAGGGAGACACGGGGTATGCGTGGGGGGGTAACACAAGGGAGACACGGGGCATGAGCGGGGGTTGGGGGGTAACAGGGGAGACAGGGCATGAGCAGGGGGTGGGGGGAACAGGGCACACACAGGGCATGAGTAGGGGTGTGGGAACAGGAGAAGGACACGGGGCATGTGCGTGGGGTGGGGAGGAAAGGACGGAGACACGGGGCATGAGCGGGGAGTGGGGGGGAAAGGAAGGAGACACGGGGCATGAGCGGGGGGTGGGGGTGGTGGGGGGATAACACGGGGCATGAGCGGGGGTGGGGGGTAACACAAGGGAAACACGGGGCATGAGCAGAGGGGGGTGGGTTGAAACAGAGGAGACACAGGGCATGAGCGGGGTGTGGGGGGTAACACAAGGGAGACACAGGGCATGAGCGGGGGGTGGGGAGGGCATGAGCGGGGGGTGGGGGAGTAACACGAGGGAGACACGGGGCATGAGCAGGGGGTGGGGGGAACAGGGCACACATGGGTCATGAGCGAGGGGTGGGGGGAAAGGAGGAAAGGAGGGAGACACCGGGCATGAGCTGGGGGTGGGCGGAACAGGGGAGACAAGGGGCATGAGCGGGGGGTGCAGGGGAAAGGAGGGGGACACGGGGCATGAGCGGGGGGAACACGAGGGAGACACAGGGCATGAGCGGGGGTTGGGGGGAACACAAGGGAGACACGGGGCATGAGCGGGGGGGTGGGGGCGTAACACGGGGCATGAGCGGGGGGTGGGGGGTAACATGAGGGAAACACGGGGCATGAGCGGGGGTGGGGGGAACACGAGGGAGACATGGGAAATGAGCGGAGGGCGGGGTGCAACAGGAGACACACAGGGCATGAGCGGGGCTTGGGGGGGTACACGAGGGAGACACGGGGCATGAACGGGGGGTGGGGTGGAACAGGGGAGACACGGGGCATGAGCGGGGGGTGGGGGGTAACACAAGGGAGACATGGGGCATGAGCGAGGGGGTGGGGGGAAACACAAAGGAGACACAGGGCATGAGCGGGGGGTGGGGGGGAACACAAGGGAGACACGGGGCATGAGCAGGGGTGGGGGAACAGGGGAGACACAGGGCATGAGTGGGGGTGGGGGAGTAACACGAGGGAGACACAGGGCATGAGCACGGGATACTGTGGAACAGGGGAGGCACGGGGCATGAGCGGGGGTGGGGGGTAACACAAGAGAGACACGGGCATGAGTGGGGGTGGGGGGTAACACAAGAAAGACACGCGGCATGAGCGGGGGGTGGGTGGTAACACTGGAGGCAAGGGGCATGAGCAGGGGTTAGGGGGTAACACAAGGGAGACACAGGCATGAGCAGGGGTGGGGGGTAACCCAAGGGAGACACGGGGCATGAGCAGGAGGTAGCACAAGGGAGAAACAGGGCATGAGCGGGGGGTAACACATGGGAGACATGGGGCATGAGCGGGGAGTGGGGGTAACAGGGGAGACAGGGCAGGGGGTGGGGGGAAACAGGGCACACACGGGGCATGAGCAGGGGGTGGGGGGAACAGGGCACACACGGGGCATGAGCGTGGGGTGGGGTGGGGGAACAGGGCACACACAGGGCATGAGCAGGGGTGGGGGACAGGAGAAGGACACGGGGCATGAGCAGGGGGTGGGGGGAAAGGAGTGAGACACGGGCATGAGTGGGGGTGGGGGGTAACATGAGGGAGACACGGGGCATGAGCGGGCGGTGGGGGTAACACAAGGGCAACACGGGGCATGAGCAGGGGGGTGGCGGTACAGGAGGGAGACATGGGGCATGAGCAGAGGGTGGGGGGAACACGAGGGAGACACGGGACATGAGCAGAGGGTGGGGGGCAACAGGAGACACACAGGGCATGAGCGGGGCGTGGGGGAGTACATGAGGCAGAAATGGGGCATGAGAGGGGGTGGGGGAGTAACATGAGGGAGACACCGACATGAGCAGGGGGTGGGGTGGAACAGGGGAGACACGGGGCATGAGCGGGGGTGGGGGGTAACACGAGGGAGACACGGGGCATGAGCGGGGGTGGGTGGTAACACAAGGGAGACATGGGGCATATGTGGGGGGTGGGTGGTAACACAAGGGAGACACGGGGCATGAGTGGGGTGTGGGGGGTAACAAGGGAGACACTGGGCATGAGCAGGGGGGTGGGGGTAACAAGGGAGACACGGGGCATGGGTGGGGGTGGGGGGTAACAGGGGAGACACAGGGCATGAGCGGGGGCTGGGGAACAGGTCACACAGGGGGGTGGGGGCGAAAGGAGGGAGACAAAGGGCATGAGCGGGGGGTGGGGGGAACAGGGGAAACACAGGGCATGAGCGAGGGGTGGGGGGAATGGAGGGGGACACGGGGCATGAGCGGGGGGAGGAGGGAGACATGGGGCATGAGTGGGGGGTGGGGGGAACAGGGGAGACATTTGGCATGAGCGGGGGGTGGGTGGAACAGGGGAGACATGTGGCATGAGCAGGAGGATGGGGGAATATGAGGGAGACACGGGCCATGAGCGGGGGTGGGGTGGCAGGGGCATGAGCAGAGGGTGGGGGAGAACAGGGGAGACACGGGGAATGAGCAGGGGGTGGGAGGAAGGGGAGAGAGACACGGGGCATGAGCAGGGGGTGGGGGGAAGGGGAGAGAGACACGGGGCATGAGCGGGGGGTGGGGGAAAGGAGGGAGACATGGGGTATGAGCGGGGGGTGGGGGGAACACAAGGGAGACACGGGGCATGAGCAGGGGGGTGAGAGGGAACAGTAGGGAAACACGGGCCATGAGCAGGGGCTTGGGGGATGGGGAGAGACACACGGGGCATGAGCGGGGGTGGGGGGAAGGGGAGAGACACACGGGGCATGAGCGGGGGTGGGGGGAAGGGGAGAGAGACACGGGGCATGAGCGAGGAGTGGGGGGGAAAGGAGGAAGACACAGGGCATGAGCGGGGGGTTGTGGGGGAAGGAGGGAGACACGGGGCATGAGCGGGGGGTGGGGGAACAGGGGAGACAAGGGGCATGAGCGGGGGGTGGGGGTAACACAGGAGACACGGGGCATGAGCAGGAGGTGGGGGCTAACACATGGGAGACACGGGGCCTGAGCGTGGGGTGGGGGGTAACACAAGGGAGACACGGGCTTGAGCGGGGGTGGGGGGTAACACAAAGGAGAAAAGGGGCATGAGCGGGGGGTGGGTGGTAACACAAGAGAGACACGGGGCATGAGCATGGCTAACACAAGGGAGACACGGGGTATGCGTGGGGGTAACACAAGGGAGGGACGGGGCATGAGCAGGGGGTGGGGGGAACAGGGCACACACAGGGCATGAGCAGGGGGTGTGGGAACCGGAGAAGGACACGGGGCATGTGCGTGGGGTGGGGAGGAAAGGACGGAGACACGGGCCATGAGCGGGGGGTGGGGGGGAAAGGAGGGAGACACGGGGCATGAGCGGGCGGTGGGGGTGGTGGGGGGATAACACGGGGCATGAGCGGGGGTGGGGGGTAACACAAGGGAAACACGGGGCATGAACGGGGGTTGGGGGAACACGAGGGAGACACGGGACATGAGCAGAGGGTGGGGGGCAACAGGAAACACATGGGGCATGAGGGGGGTGGGGGGTGGAACAGGGGAGACATGGGGCATGAGCGAGTGGGTGGGGTAACACAAGAGAGACACGGGGCATGAGCGGGGTGGGGGGTAACACAAGGGAGACACGGGGCATGAGCGGGGGGTAGGGGGAACAGGGGAGACACAGGGCATGAGCGGGGGTGGGGGAGTAACATGAGGGAGACACGGGACATGAGCAGGGGGGTGGGGTGGAACAGGGGAGACACAGGGCATGAGCAGGGTGTGGGGGGTATCACAAGGGAGACAGAGGGCATGAGCGGGGGGTGGGGGAGTAACACGAGGGAGACACGGGGCATGAGCAGGGGGTGGGGGGAACAGGGCACACATGGGGCATGAGCGAGGGGTGGGGGGAAAGGAGGAAAGGAGGGAGACACCGGGCATGAGCTGGGGGTGGGGGAACAGGGGAGACAAGGGGCATGAGCGGGGAGTGCGGGGGAAAGGAGGGGGACACGGGGCATGAGCGGAGAGTGCAGGGGAACACGAGGGAGGCATGGGACATGAGCGGAGGGCGGGGTGCAACAGGAGACACACGGGGCATGAGCAGGGCTTGGAGGGTGCACGAGCGAGAAACGGGGCATGAGCGGGTGGTGGGGTGGAACAGGGGAGACACGTGGCATGAGCGGGGGTGGGGGTAACACAAGGGAGACACGGGGCATGAGCGGGGGGGTGGGGGCGTAACACGGGGCATGAGCGGGGTGGGGGGTAACACAAGGGAGACACGGGGCATGAGCGGGGGGTAGGGGGAACAGAGGAGACACAGGGCATGAGCAGGGGTGGGGGAGTAACACGAGGGAGACACGGGGCATGAGCAGAGGGGGGTGGGGTGGAACAGGGGAGACACGGGGCATGAGCGGGGTGTGGGGGGTAACACAAGGGAGACACAGGGCATGAGCGGGGGGTGGGGGAGTAACACGGGGGAGACACGGGGCATGAGCAGGGGGTGGGGGGAACAGGGCCACATGGGGCATGAGCGAGGGGTGGGGGGAAAGGAGGAAAGGAGGGAGACACCGGGCATGAGATGGGGGTGGGGGGAACAGGGGAGACAAGGGGCATGAGCGGGGGGAGCAGGGGAAAGGATGGGGACACGGGGCATGAGCGGGGGTGGGGGGAACACGAGGGAGACACGGGGCATGAGCGGGGGTTGGGGGGAACACGAGGGAGACACGGGACATGAGCAGAGGGTGGGGGGCAACAGGAGACACATGGGGCATGAGCGGGGGATGGGGGTTACATGAGGGAGACACGGGCCATGAGCAGGGGGTGGGGTCGAACAGGGGAGACATGGGGCATGAGCGAGTGGGTGGGGTAACACAAGAGAGACACGGGGCATGAGCGGGGTGGGGGGTAACACAAGGGAGACACGGGGCATGAGCGGGGGGTAGGGGGAACAGGGGAGACACAGGGCATGAGCGGGGGTGGGGGGGTAACACGAGGGAGACACGGGGCATGAGCAGGGGTGTGGGGTGGAACAGGGGAGACACAGGGCATGAGCGGGGTGTCGGGGTAACACAAGGGAGACACAGGGCATGAGCGGGGGGTGGGGGAGTAACACGAGGGAGACATGGGGCATGAGCAGGGGGTGGGGGGAACAGGGCACACATGGGGCATGAGCGAGGGGTGGGGGGGAAAGGAGGGGGACACGGGGCATGAGCGGGGGTGGGGGGAACACGAGGGAGACACGGGGCATGAGCGGGGGTGGGGGGAACACGAGGGAGGCATGGGACATGAGCGGAGGGCTGGGTGCTACAGGAGACACACGGGGCATGAGCGGCGCTTGGAGGGTACACGAGCGAGACACGGGGCATGAGCGGGTGGTGGGGTGGAACAGGGGTGACACGTGGCATGAGCGGGGGTGGGGGTAACACAAGGGAGACACGGGGCATGAGCGGGGGGGTGGGGGCGTAACACGGGGCATGAGCGGGGGTGGGGGGTAACACAAGCGAGACACGGGACATGAGTGGGAGGTAGGGGGAACAGGGGAGACACAGGGCATGAGCGGGGGTGGGGGAGTAACACGAGGGAGACACGGGGCATGAGCAGGGGGGTCGGGTGGAACAGGGCAGACAGGGGGCATGAGCGGGGTGTGGGGGGTAACACAAGGGAGACACAGGGCATGAGCGGGGGGTGGGGGAGTAACACGAGGGAGACACGGGGCATAAGCAGGGGGTGGGGGGAACAGGGCACACATGGGGCATGAGCGAGGGGTGGGGGGAAAGGAGGAAAGGAGGGAGACACCTGGCATGAGCTGGGGATGGGGGGAACAGGGGAGACAAGGGGCATGAGCAGGGGGTGCGGGGGAAAGGAGGGGGACACGGGGCATGAGCGGGGGTGGGGGGAACACGAGGGAGACACGGGGCATGAGCGGGGGTGGGGGGAACACCACGAGGGAGGCATGGGACATGAGCGGAGGGCGGGGTGCAACAGGAGACACACTGGGCATGAGAGGGGGTGGGGGAGTAACACGAGCGAGACACGGGGCATGAGCGGGTGGTGGGGTGGAACAGGGGAGACACGTGGCATGAGCGGGGGTGGGGGTAACACAAGGGAGACACGGGGCATGAGCGGGGGGGTGGGGGCGTAACACGGGGCATGAGCGGGGGGTGGGGGGTAACATGAGGGAAACACGCGGCATGAGCGGGGGTGGGGGGAACACGAGGGACATATGGGAAATGAGCGGAGGGCGGGGTGCAACAGGAGACACACAGGGCATGAGCGGGGCTTGGGGTGTACACGAGGGAGACACAGGGCATGAACGGGGGGTGGGGTGGAACAGGGGAGACACGGGGCATGAGCGGGGGGTGGGGGGTAACACAAGGGAGACACGGGGCATGAGCGGGGGGGCGGGGGGCAACACAAGGAAGACACGGGGCATGAACGGGGGGTGGGGGGAACAGGGGAGACACAGGGCATGAGTGGGGGTGGGGGAGTAACACGAGGGAGACACAGGGCATGAGCAGGGCATGCTGTGGAACAGGGGAGACACGGGGCATGAGCGGGGGGTGGGGGGTAACACAAGAGAGACACGGCAAGAGTGGGGGTGGGGGGTAACACAAGAAAGACACGGGGCATGAGCGGGGGGTGGGTGGTAACACGGGAGACAAGGGGCATGAGCGGGGGTGCGGTGTAACACAAGGGAGACACGGGGTATGAGCGGGGGATGAGGGGTAATAGGGGAGACACAGGGCATGAGCAGGGGGTGGGGGCAACAGGGCACATATGGGGCATGAGCGGGGGTGGGGGGAACAGGGGAGACACGGGGCATGAGCGGGGGTGGGGGGAAAGGGGTGACATGTGGCATGAGCGGGGGAGTGTGGGGAACAGGGCAGACACGGGGCATGAGCGGGACGGTGGGGGGAACACGAGGGAGACACGGCCATGTGCGGCGGTTGGGGGGGACAGGGGAGAAAAGGGGCATGAGCAGAGGGTGGGGGAGAACAGGGGAGACGCGGGGCATGAGCGAGGGTGGGCAGAAGGGGAGAGAGACACGGGCAAGGGCGGGGGGTGGGGGGAAAGGAGGGAGACACGATGCATGAGCGGGGGGTGGGGGAACATGAGGGAGACAGGGGGCATGAGCGGAGGGGTGGGAGGGAACAGTAGGGAAACACGGGGATGAGCGGGGGGTGGGGGGAAGGGGAGAGGCACACAGGGCATGAGCGGGGGTGGGGGGAAGGGGAGAGACACACGGGGCATGAGCGGGGATGGGGGAAGGAGGGAGGCACGGGGCATGAGCGGGGGTGGGGGGAAAGGAGGGAGACACAGGGCATGAGCAGGTTGTGGGGGCGGAAGGAGGGAGACACAGGGCATGAGCGGGGGTAACACAAGGGAGACATAGGGCATGAGCGGGGGTAGGGGGTAACACAAGGGAGACTTGGGGCATGAGCAGGGGGTGGGGGCAACAGGGGTGACACAGGGCATGAGCGGGGGGTGGGGGAGTAACACGAGGGAGACACGGGGCATGAGCGGGGGGGTGGGGAGTAACACAAAGGAGACACGGGGCATGAGCGGGGGGTGAGGGGTAACACAAGGGAGACATGGGGCATGAACAGGGGGTGGAGTAGAACAGGGGAGACACGGGGCATGAGCGGGGGTGGGGGGTAACACAAGGGAGACATGGGGCATGAGCGGGGGGTGGGGGGTAACAAGGGAGACATGGGGCATGAGCAGGGGGTGGGGGGTAACACAAGGGAGACATGAGCATGAGCGGGGGGTGGGGGATAACACAGGGCATGAACAGGGGGTCGGGGAACAGGGCACACATGGTGCATGAGCGGGGGGGGAAAGGAGGGAGACACCGGGCATGAGCGGGGAGTGGGGGGAACAAGGGAAACATGGGGCATGATCGGGGGGTGCGGGGGAAAGGAGGGGGACACGGGGCATGAGCGGGGGTGGGGGAACACGAGGGAGACATGGGGCATGAGCGCGGGGGTGGGGGAACAGGGGAGACACAGGGCATGAGCGGGGGTGGGGGAGTAACACGAGGGAGACACGGGGCATGAGCAGGGGGGTCGGGTGGAACAGGGCAGACAGGGGGCATGAGCGGGGTGTGGGGGGTAACACAAGGGAGACACAGGGCATGAGCGGGGGGTGGGGGAGTAACACGAGGGAGACACGGGGCATAAGCAGGGGGTGGGGGGAACAGGGCACACATGGGGCATGAGCGAGGGGTGGGGGGAAAGGAGGAAAGGAGGGAGACACCTGGCATGAGCTGGGGATGGGGGGAACAGGGGAGACAAGGGGCATGAGCAGGGGGTGCGGGGGAAAGGAGGGGGACACGGGGCATGAGCGGGGGTGGGGGGAACACGAGGGAGACACGGGGCATGAGCGGGGGTGGGGGGAACACCACGAGGGAGGCATGGGACATGAGCGGAGGGCGGGGTGCAACAGGAGACACACTGGGCATGAGAGGGGGTGGGGGAGTAACACGAGCGAGACACGGGGCATGAGCGGGTGGTGGGGTGGAACAGGGGAGACACGTGGCATGAGCGGGGGTGGGGGTAACACAAGGGAGACACGGGGCATGAGCGGGGGGGTGGGGGCGTAACACGGGGCATGAGCGGGGGGTGGGGGGTAACATGAGGGAAACACGCGGCATGAGCGGGGGTGGGGGGAACACGAGGGACATATGGGAAATGAGCGGAGGGCGGGGTGCAACAGGAGACACACAGGGCATGAGCGGGGCTTGGGGTGTACACGAGGGAGACACAGGGCATGAACGGGGGGTGGGGTGGAACAGGGGAGACACGGGGCATGAGCGGGGGGTGGGGGGTAACACAAGGGAGACACGGGGCATGAGCGGGGGGGCGGGGGGCAACACAAGGAAGACACGGGGCATGAACGGGGGGTGGGGGGAACAGGGGAGACACAGGGCATGAGTGGGGGTGGGGGAGTAACACGAGGGAGACACAGGGCATGAGCAGGGCATGCTGTGGAACAGGGGAGACACGGGGCATGAGCGGGGGGTGGGGGGTAACACAAGAGAGACACGGCAAGAGTGGGGGTGGGGGGTAACACAAGAAAGACACGGGGCATGAGCGGGGGGTGGGTGGTAACACGGGAGACAAGGGGCATGAGCGGGGGTGCGGTGTAACACAAGGGAGACACGGGGTATGAGCGGGGGATGAGGGGTAATAGGGGAGACACAGGGCATGAGCAGGGGGTGGGGGCAACAGGGCACATATGGGGCATGAGCGGGGGTGGGGGGAACAGGGGAGACACGGGGCATGAGCGGGGGTGGGGGGAAAGGGGTGACATGTGGCATGAGCGGGGGAGTGTGGGGAACAGGGCAGACACGGGGCATGAGCGGGACGGTGGGGGGAACACGAGGGAGACACGGCCATGTGCGGCGGTTGGGGGGGACAGGGGAGAAAAGGGGCATGAGCAGAGGGTGGGGGAGAACAGGGGAGACGCGGGGCATGAGCGAGGGTGGGCAGAAGGGGAGAGAGACACGGGCAAGGGCGGGGGGTGGGGGGAAAGGAGGGAGACACGATGCATGAGTGGGGGGTGGGGGAACATGAGGGAGACAGGGGGCATGAGCGGAGGGGTGGGAGGGAACAGTAGGGAAACACGGGGATGAGCGGGGGGTGGGGGGAAGGGGAGAGGCACACAGGGCATGAGCGGGGGTGGGGGGAAGGGGAGAGACACACGGGGCATGAGCGGGGATGGGGGAAGGAGGGAGGCACGGGGCATGAGCGGGGGTGGGGGGGAAAGGAGGGAGACACAGGGCATGAGCAGGTTGTGGGGGCGGAAGGAGGGAGACACAGGGCATGAGCGGGGGTAACACAAGGGAGACATAGGGCATGAGCGGGGGTAGGGGGTAACACAAGGGAGACTTGGGGCATGAGCAGGGGGTGGGGGCAACAGGGGTGACACAGGGCATGAGCGGGGGGTGGGGGAGTAACACGAGGGAGACACGGGGCATGAGCGGGGGGGTGGGGAGTAACACAAAGGAGACACGGGGCATGAGCGGGGGGTGAGGGGTAACACAAGGGAGACATGGGGCATGAACAGGGGGTGGAGTAGAACAGGGGAGACACGGGGCATGAGCGGGGGTGGGGGGTAACACAAGGGAGACATGGGGCATGAGCGGGGGGTGGGGGGTAACAAGGGAGACATGGGGCATGAGCAGGGGGTGGGGGGTAACACAAGGGAGACATGAGCATGAGCGGGGGGTGGGGGATAACACAGGGCATGAACAGGGGGTCGGGGAACAGGGCACACATGGTGCATGAGCGGGGGGGAAAGGAGGGAGACACCGGGCATGAGCGGGGAGTGGGGGGAACAAGGGAAACATGGGGCATGATCGGGGGGTGCGGGGGAAAGGAGGGGGACACGGGGCATGAGCGGGGGTGGGGGAACACGAGGGAGACATGGGGCATGAGCGCGGGGGTGGGGGAACAGGGGAGACATGTGGTATGAGCGGGGGCTGGGGGGAACAGGGCAGACATGTGGCATGAGCGGGGGGGTGGGGTGAACAGGGCAGACACGGGGCATGAGTGGGGGGTGGGGGGAACATGAGGGAGACACGGGGCATGAGCGGGGGATGGGAGGAAACAGTAGGGAAACACGGGGCATGAGCACAGCTGGGAGGGAACAGTAGGGAAACACGGGGCATGAGCGGGGGTTCGGGGGAAGGGGAGAGACACACCGGGCATGAGCAGGGGGTGCGGGAAAGGGGAGAGACACACGGGGCATGAACGGGGGGTGGGGGGAAGGGAAGAGAGACACGGGGCATGAGCGGGGAGTGGGGGGAACAGGGGAGGCCCGGGGCATGAACGGGGGGTAGGGGGAAGGAGGGAGACACAGGGCATGAGCAGGGGCGGGGGGAACAGGGGAGACCCGGGGCATGAACGGGGGGTGGGGGGAACGAGGGAGACACAGGACATGAGCAGGGGGAACGGGAAGGAGAAACGGAGCATGAACGGGGGTGGGGGGAAAAGGAGGGCAACACATGGCATGAATGGGGGGTGGGGGAACAGGAGGAACAGACAGAGCATCAGTGGGGGGCGGGGGGGAACAGGAGAGACACGGGCCATGAGCGGGGGTGAGGGGAATGGGAGAGAGACATGAGGGCCTGCGCCTCACCGCCTTGAAAGAAACATTACTTCCTACAGGTACACTCGTGGCCGATGCAGAGCCAAGCAGCCCACGTCAATCCCCGTCCTGTCTGCAGAGCGAACAGGGAAGTGTGTCCGCGAAGAGAACACAGATATCACACATTTTTTCTGACCTACTTATTGGTCATTTAAAAAAAAAATACTTGACGGATTTTCACCAAATTTGCAAAAGCACGCTTTTGGGTCCAAGCCGCTGCTCCTGGTCCAAATTTGGTGAAAATCTGTCCAGCGGTTTGAGCTGTAGGCGCGAGCAAAGTTTTTTTTCCCATTCAGTCTATGGTAAAAAAAAAAATGGGGACCCCCCTATAACTTTGCCCCCCCTGGACCAAACCTCACCAAACTTTGTAAAACAATTCAGAGTGGCCCATATACTTTTTTTGCAATGTTTGGTGAGGATTCGTCCAGGGGGAGCGAAGTTATAAGCCGCCCAAAAAGTGCTCTTCCTATGGAAACAGCAACTTAACCTATATATATATATATATATATATATATATATATATATATATATATATATATATATATATATATATATATATATATATATAAATATATATATAGATATATATATATTGGCGCTTACCGCAATCTGTTCAGTATAAGCTAGCTTCAAGATTACTTAGTCTGCTTGCGTTTCTTTTGCATCTGTACATGTATAAACTAGCTTGATATCTTCATCTGTTTCTATGGCTTAAGGTTCTTCACCTTGATCCCAAGATGCCACTTATCCTAGGTACTTTCTTTATGCCTTATAGAATATTTGCATGCTCTTGTCTCTGCATCTCTTCTATGTACGTCCGTTCAGCTGTGTGTGACGTCACTATTCATCTTGTCCATTTATTTGCTCTGCTTCTTCAGGGATTTCATTCAAATGGCCATCATATTTTCTTGCATGCAGGTATGGTTTTCTCAATGGGTACCTTGCCTCCCAAATTCTCTTAGGTACCTGTGCTTTCACTGGTATCGCACAGAGTCCATTCTCTGCACTTTGTTGGTTCAGCTGTTCCGTGTATGTCACATACTCTGATTTCCAACAGACAGCCAATATGGGCAGGGAGGTTGAGGTGTGGGTACTTGGCTCCTTAACTACAAGTGTGTGGGGACATGGCCAATGGCATCAACTGTAAGGTTCAGTTGCTACTCCCATCCTATGGTGGATGCCAAAATGATGCACTCTCAGCACGCATGGCTAAAGTCATGTCCTCATAGGCTCTGGTCACTCCTGCAAGGGTAGCGTGCATGGGTGGCACAATTACTACAAGGTCCTGATGATGGCTGTCATCAGTGGCAAAAGAGTCATTATACATGCTGACCATTGACGTTTCCAACTGCATGTTGAGAGATTGTCTCAAGGAATCCAATCCTTGGCAGTGGATGACCCTTGTGACAAACATCTCATCATGCAGAGATTGCCTCCAGGAATCCATGTCTTGATGCGGGATACCCTTAAGGCCAATATCTTCACATGCATGCATTTACTCAAGGTGTTCATATCCTGCTGCTGTTAGTCCCTTGAGGCCCA
The DNA here is from genome assembly GCF_040938575.1 of Ambystoma mexicanum. Lineage (NCBI taxonomy): Eukaryota > Metazoa > Chordata > Amphibia > Caudata > Ambystomatidae > Ambystoma > Ambystoma mexicanum. The sequence continues at coordinate 847,023,565 of NC_090935.1, forward strand.
TATCTCATCATGTAGGTATAGTCTCAAAGCGGAACCATCATTGTAAATTGCCTGCCTCAGTTATTTCATGTCTTTTCTCCTCTCCTGCTACAATAGGCAGAGTTTGGCTTTGTGTGCAGTATTTGAGGAGATTACATTTTCTTCCATGCGAGGGATGTCCCTGGCCATCTCCTGCAAGACCTCACCCCATTGGGTTCTTGCATGCAGCAACTCCTCCTCCCACTCCAAGTGTCCGGCAGACACACATCCACCACATGTGTGTGGCCTACCAAGCCAGGATGCCGAAGCCTGGGCCCATCAGATTGAGTGCACTGTCATAGGCTGGCGGTCTAAACCCCTCAGACTGATACCAGGCTCCATTGCTGCATCCATGATGGGCAAAGGAAATCGTACAGACACTGAAGCCACCATGACACAGAGCTTCCCATCTCCAAGCTCTCCTCCTCCAACTCAACAGCCTCAAGTAACTCAGGGAACTCCATGGCATCTGTACTACTCAGTGGTGCATCAAACACTATAGGCCTCAGTATGCCCTCCACGACAGATTCAGCAGGATCATCAGAAGAGTCAGCAGGCCTGCTGATGATGGCCTGCAACACCAGGGGATTCTCACCAGGCCCAGCACCCTGGGCTGCACTGGTGGATATTTGAGCCTCATCTGCCTCCTTCTCCTCTTCCTTCTCCTCCTCCTCCTCTTCCTCATCCACTGTGTTCTCATCTGCACAATGTAAGGCAATATTATTCAGAGGCCTGCATATGTTAAGTCTAATGCATACAGACACAATAGGGCCAGCCAGACATTCCTCACACTTTGAAACTGGGCATGCTGAGATGTGAAAGGCAAAGATGACTAACATCCAATGTTCTGTGCAATCATGCATATTAAGCCCTGCATCAAGCCATGGATTGGAAGAGTAGGCGGTCATACATACATACATATATACATATATACATATATACATGCAAACATACATGTACTACAGTAGACAGATGGAGGGCTGTGCTTCTTTGCTGAGCCAATTCTCTACTTCATCAATGCCTACTTGCAACATGTGGATGTATCATGTTTTCTCTTGTAGACCAGACCTGCATGCAGGCATTTAAGTTGCCAAAATCTCCATCACCCCCTTCACCACATTGGCCAAAGCCATATTTGTGCTTACACACAAACACATGCATCTCAACTATGCTTAAGGACAGTGCAATATGGATATGACCATTGTGCACTTGCATGACCACTAAACTATTGACACTCCAAATGTGAACATCACTAAAATATCTTATGCCCAACCACTGCAATAACTTTCATGTGACTTCCACTGACATTGTCGCTCATCCATGTCAACTGGCTGCCAGGGCCAGTTAATGATTAACCCTGCCATTGTTGGTGCAACATGTCTGCAACATTGGCAACTACCCCCAAAGCGAGGCTGAGGAGCATCCTGTGTGATTAGGTCCTGGCTAATTATGATGCCCTCCATGTGCCACAAAAGCAGCTTGAAAGATGTGGCCATCAACAGATCTGGGTGGATATTCTGGCTGCCATCAATGCAGAGGGGGTGGCAGTTCATACAGTGCACCATATGGGATAACCTTAGGATCTGGAGCCATGGGAGGGCGGCCCTTGAGGGAGGTGCCTCCATGGAAGTACACTGTGCAAGCTACCATTTTGGGTCACCCCTTCACCTCTGGATCTATCTTGAAGAGGATCAACCCAGCTGCCACTGCCCAGGTCTTTGATATGATATGGCATTCATAACGCGCTTGTACACAACTGTTTCTAGGTGTGACAATACAAGGGGGAGCAGAGGGAAGACAAAACAATGATCTTACTAGGCCTTGCATCATTCAGATCGCGCAAGTCCGGGGAAGGGATGGGGAGAAGTGCCAAAGGGAGGAGGATTAGTGCAGGTAATCAAAGTGCAGCCGGCTGTTGGCTCAGTGCAGGTAATAGAAATTGCTGCCAACGGGTGGCTCATAAGCACACAGAGAGGGGACTGTAGGGTTACAGATACAGACCACAAGTGCTAGGGGAGCCAAGAGGCCGTGCGAGGTGCTACTGGACATGTGGGGATCTGGGCCCAAGTTCAGAGGGTGGCCAGGTGACCAGTGCGTGGACCAGACAGGCCATCAGCATGGGAGAGGAAGAGAAAAAAGAGGAAGCAAAGAGGAAGGTCTTGAGCTGCTTCTGGAACTGGAGGTTGGATTTTGAGAGAGGCAAGGAGGCTGTTTCAAAGGGAGGCCCTAGCCAAAGATAGAGATCTGCCCCCCCCCCCCAACTCTCTGCTTGGAAAAGGGACTGATCCACAGAGAGTTTGGGGAGGATGAGCATAAAGCTCGAGAAGGGAGATGTTTAGGAAGAGAGTATTGGAGGTAGTGTGGTCACAGGCCCTAGGAAGCCTTGTGGATAATGCAGAGAGACTTGAACTTGATCCTTGCAGCCACTGGGAGCCATTGAAGTGATTTCAGTGCTGGAGAGATATGATCCCTGGGTTTGAAGGCAAGGACAAGTCTTACAGTCCTGTTCTGGATAAGTTATAGAGGACAGAGAGTAGAGGTAGGAACATTTAGAAAGAGGCTGTTGCAGTAGTCCAACCTAGAGAGGACCAGTGATCTGGAGACAGTGAGCTTCTGGAGGAAAAGAAGAATACCTCTGAGGAGGTGCAGCTGATAGTTTGACTTCTTAGAGATGTCAGTCAGAGATGTGAGGAGAGAAGGAGAGGGTGGAGTCCAAGATGCTTCCAAGGTTCTTAGCCTCACAAGTAGGAGTAGGAAGTGGGCCCAGAGTGGGCAGCTAGACATATGAAAGGAGGGAGCTGGTGTTCCGATTAGGAGGATCACAATCTTAGTGGCATTCAGGCACAGATCATTAGTGGCACACCACTCCTGGATTGCCAACAGACAGTCTGGAATGAGAGACGGAGTAGAGGTGGCCGAGGGGAGCCTGAAAGAGAGCTGGGTGTCACCGGCATAGCACTGAAAGTTGGAGCAGAGAGGAGCAATGCTGTGGGCAAGAGGGAACAGGTATTGGTTGAACAGCCAGGGAGAAAGGTTAGACCCCTGGGGTACACCACAGGTATAGAGAGAGAGAGATAGAAGAGAGGAAGGACCCGAGATGGACCTGGGAGGGTAGATCAGTGTAAAGGAGGTCAGCTAGGCCAGGGCCTGATCAGTGATTCCCAGTTTATCACAGAGGCTATTGAGCAGGATGGTGTGGGTTGACCGTATTAAAAGCAGAAGAAAGATTGAGGTGAATGAGGACAGAATGAAGATTAGAATCAAGATTAGAGAGCAGGTCTTCACGGATGTTCAGGAGAGCAGTTTCCATGCTTCTGGCTGCTCTGAAGCCAGACTAGTGGTCATGGAGACAACCAACAGATTCAGTGGGAAAATTAAGCTGGGAGATGGGCAGCTTTTCCAACAGTTTGCCCAGGAAAGAAGCGATGAGATCAGGTGATAGTTAGCTAGAGAGGAAGGATCGGCAGAGGGCTTCTTAAGGAGTGGGTGCAGAAGGGAGTGCTTAAGGGGTGAGAGGAAGGTTCCAGTGGCAAAAGAGTGATTGCAGAAATCGGCCATGGCTGGAGCAAGGGTGTCAATGTGGTCCTTGATTGCTCTGTTAACAGGGAAGAACCTGTCTTGATGAGACTTTCATAGATGGGAATTCTCTAGAAATGTCATCGGGGTGAACAAGGGAAAGAAAGAGAAGGGAGGAGGAGAGGAGGCGACAGGCAGGCCAGGAGAGGAGGAGGAGGAGGAAGAGGAAGTGGAAGAGAGTGTGGACAGGATGTCCTGTGGTTTAGTGATGAAATGAGAAGCTGAGGCCATACAGAGAGCCTGGGAGGGAACAGGAGAGGTAGCAGCTGCAGCAGGGTTTGCCAGCTCCTTGCAGTTTTTGAAGAGTTTGGCCGAGTTGTTAGAAGCTGCTGAGACGCGGACTTGGATGTGTGCTTTCGTCTTGACGAGGACAGATAATCTGTACTGCCTTTGAAGCAAGCAGCAGGCCAGTTTGTCAGAGGGTGTATCTGTAGCCTTCCACTTCCTTTCAGCCACCATGCACTTGCGTTTGATGGTGACAAATTTGGAGTTGTACAAAGATTTGGGATTCAAACGGATCCTCATGACAGGGTCAAGTACATCAAGATTTTCAGAGATAGAAAGATGAAGGTTAGAAAGGAATGTATCAGGATGTAAATCAGCCAACGGTGCAGAAAGAGGAGAGAAAGTAGCAGTGAAAGTCTCAACTGACACACACTTCATGGGTCAGATGACGTAGAAGGTAGGTGGCAGTGCTAGAGTTGCCATGGCCAGAGGGGTAGAGAGAGACAGATGGGAGGAAAGGAGAAAGTGATCACTTCAATAGAGGGGAGTGGTGAAAGGATTAGAGAGGGGGAGGTCTGAGGATACATGAAGGGGGTGCCCTGCAGAGTGAGTCAGGCCCGAGGGAAGAATAGAGAGAGAGAGAGAGAGAGAGAGTCGAAGAGGTGAAATAGTCCTGCAGAAGGACATGCAGCATCCAAATGGATGTTGAGGTCTCTGAAGAGGAGAAGTTGAGAAGAAGAGGTGGGGAGGGAGGAGCAGAGGTCCACCAAATCAGAGAGGAAGGTAGATATGGACCACAGTGAGAGAAAGGCCAGGAGAGATAGAGAGCTTGCAGACCAGACATTAAAAGGAAGAGTAGTCCTGCATAGGAATGATAGAAGCAGGGATCCACTCCAAGAAGATCAAGGCTACACCACCACTGGGACGGTTGTTTCTGGACACAGAGAGGATCTTGTAAACATCAGGAAGGAGATACAGAGCTGGCCATGAACCACGTCTCAGTCAAACAGACTACATCTGGATCGAGTTCTCCAAGGAGATGGCAGATGTCAGAGGAGTGTTTCACCACTTAGCAAGAGTTTAGAGTAGCAATGTGGAGTACTTCTGTGGAGGGTTACAGGCCAGAGGTATGTCCTGCAGAAGTGTTGTAGGTGCCTGAGGGTGGGCAGAGGAGGAAGGAGGCGAGGGCAAGGTAGCTCAGGCAGTGGACGTGGATACAAACAGGGTGGCAGAGGAAAGAGGGAACAGGGTGACCGGAGAAGCAGCAGAGACAGCCATAGAGGTTGCAGAGGATGGAGGAGGCAGAGGAGCTAGAGAAGGAAGAGAAGGGACAGTAGGTGAAGAAAGGAAGTTGATAAGGCGTGGGAAGCATCTATCAAAAAGGAGGAGGTTGGCCTGAGGGCCTTGGATCAAGACGGAGCCATTTAGGTAAACATTAATGGTGGTCTTGGAGGAGTGGAAGGGGGCAAGGAGGGCCTCCAAACGTGTCAAAACAACTAAAACTTAGGGAGGAGGAGATCAATCCCCTCTCCCAAACCACAGAAGCCGAATGGATCGACCCTCCCACCGTGGTTGGAACAGGCGCCTGAATATTTAAAGTACAGGAAGCCACGTGGCAGCCAATGGGGGGAAGACGGAGTTAGGGAAAGGGGATGGACTAATAAAGGGAAGGAAGGGGAAAACAACAAGGCAAACAAGGCAAACAAAGAACAACTCCAAGCTACACACCTGTATCTCTACCCTGATCATTCCTGACCTGATGCCTGAATATCCTGTACGCCTGATTCTATGCACAAACACTTTGAAAACATAACATACTTCTCACAAAAGCACACTGAGCACAATACGTGAGCCAGGACTGTTAGTGAGCATGACTTGCAAAGCAGGACCTTACATTAACACAAAACGTCATGAAGCAAGGCTTGGAACATGTAACACCATGTGGTTTCACATACAGCACATATATAGCACCGGAAATGACACTGAGACATAACATTGCCCCAATTGGGTAAGCATAAGCAAGTTCTAACTGGAACAACACCCTCCCTTGTAGAGAGTGTTATCGTAACTTCGGAATGCCTGCTTAACGGGTTCCTTGTGTTTTAGCAAACCATATTCATGCCCTTAATTTAACAAGGAGATCTTTAAACAGAATTCATGTCCATAAGCGCAGCCAAGAATATATCATAGTGTCCACTTAAGTTATTGTCCGGACGTTTTCCTCAGAACATCCAGACATCAAAAGAGTAAAGCGGAACCAATAATAAGTCACCGCCGCGACCCAGGTGTTTTACAAGTTTTCTGCATTGACTTCGCGTCCATACACAAAGCACTTATCTGAGTGTCCGGGTGCCTCCTGCGGCTACCCCGGACATGAAGGAAGAAGGCACGTCAATTTCCACCCATGCTCACCGCCGCAGCCCGAAGTATGAGACTGCCGCTCATGGCCATGCGTATCGCTCTTCGTAGCGTGTGTCCGCCACCTCCTCCTACAACGTTGCTCTGCTTCTGCTGCCACCGCCGCCCATGCTCTCCAACATCAATCATCAGCACCGGAGCACGTTAAGAGCACGCCTGAGTCCCAATTGCCTACAGCTGTGGACAGGTGCGGCTACAAAGAACTGCCCATTTCCCAATGCCTGCTGGGAAAGGTAGTTTATTCTATACATTTACCCGTCTTTTCCTGTACCACAACCTCTGATTCCTGACAGAACGGGTGCCACCATTAATGGAAGAAGAGGAAAAAGGAGAGAGAACAGAGACCATATGGGGGGTCCATAGGTCTGGAGAGGGAACAACAAACAGAATGTTGGTAAGGGTCTGTCTGGAAGAATTACTGGTGTAGGTATCAGTAATCGTTAGGTCTGAGTTGAGAACAAGATATCCCTCTTGAACTTCTTCCTGCCAGACTTAGTGAGAAGGATATAATAGTCGATAGAAAAGCAGTTAGAGAAGATGGGAGAGACAGAGAACACCTGAGAGGGGAGAGTGGGGGTAAAGGAAGAGTGGAGGGTGGAGGGGTGGGCTATTGAGCAGGCAGGCAGGAGGTGAAACAATAAGGTCAGGGGGGCACAGAAGGAGGGGAGGCACACAGAGGACAGAACAATGACAGGAAATCAAATCAGATGCAGTGTATAGACAAGTCAGTTGCCAACAGTACCTAGGAGTAAAGAATGGGCTCAGCAGGGATGCAAGTAGTACAAAGTAAGCAAAATAATAATGAGAAAAAGAATGAATAACCCAACGATCACTTGATGATCCTAAAGGTAAGGAAGAACACAACCAGGATGCAGACACTACAATGTGTGGAAACAACAATGAATAACAAGAGATACCATAAAACAGAGCAATTGAACAGGGGGCCTAGAGGAAAAGAATGAACACAGCAGGGATGCAGTCAATAACACAACAGGGATGCAGGCATTACAATGCGCAAAAGGAACAATGAATATTAAGAGACGTGGAAAAACAGAGCAATCGAACAGGGGACCTAGAGGAAAAGAAGGAACACAGTAAGGATGCAGGTAATAACAACCATGGATAAAACATGCCAACAAACAGAAAGATCAACCAGGGAACATAGAAGAAAATTAACACAGCAGGGATGCAGGCAATGAAAAATCAACCATGTAGAACAAAACCTATAAAACAGTATGCATTGGGTGAGGGGACAAGGACAAGGAAATGGGAAGGGTGCACGAAAGGGGAAGGGGGCTAGGAAGGAGAAGGAGAGGGCCCGCGGGAGTTGCATGGGCATGCGATGAGTGGAGAGAGACCAGCCTACAGTTGTGAGGGGGCACACACAGCCTAAGATGTGAGTGAGTGCACCCAACCTAGAATTGTGATGGAATGCACGTGGCCCAGAATGCAAGGGTATGCATGCAGCCTGAAATGTGAGTGGGTGCACGCAAACCAGGAATGTGAGGGAATGTTCGTGGCCTAGTAGGTAAGAGAGCACAGGGAATCCTGGATTGCGAGGGGAACAAACGAGGCCTAGGACACGAGGGACTGCGCGCAATCTAAGATTGCGAGTTGAAACACACGTGGCCTAGGATCCGAGGGAGCACAAAGAACATGGGGCAAGGGCATTTTGGGGAGGGAGGCCAGGTCACAGGGGGCAACAACACATGTGCAGGAGTCAGAAGGGGCACCAGGTCAGGCGGTTGCAATGAATAAAGCAAGCTAAATCTCCCTGCAACTTCTCACCTGACAGGCAGGAATGTAGATCATCCGCACTCACTGTCTACGCCGCAACCCCATCACTGCCAAACTCTTGTGTCGCTCAGCACCGTGGCTTTGTCCTGCAAGGGCTTTGCTGCAAGGGGTCCATGCCTCCGTTTTTATAGGCACGGATGCGTGGACATAGCAAAGCATGCTACGTGTAGTCAGGCAGCGGCGCTGGTGCGCCCGCATCACTCAACACCACGGCCTTGTCCTGCTAGGGCTTTGAGGGACCTGCAGGCACATATACAGGCAGCTGGTGAGAACTCACAGGGTATACATTTCCATAGATTTGGAATGTCCTGCATGGGTTTGCGTGGCATGATCAAATTAGTGTTTTCCATGGCATGCGTGTTGCACAATCCTTAAAAGGCATGCAATTCATGACGATGCTGGAAGTATGTAATGGCACACATCTGCGAAGTGGACAGGTGTAGGTATGACCTCAGTCAGCTTCTGGTGACAAAGTGTTCTGCTGTGCATGCTCTGTGCAATGCTGACAGCAAGGCCTCTGACAGGAACAGTTGCCAGATTGAGGTCTTGGGGGCATGTGAGGTTCATTCATGCAGATTCCTCCCTCTATGGGTTACTCTATTGTGTATGATGATTGTATTATATCCCCTCAGCAGCTAAGACTGCCACATGTGTATGGATTGTGGTCCTGTCCATTGCTTTCATTTGACTATCCTGACCTACTTGGGGATCTCTCAAGCCACTGAATGAAGGGGTATGTATGGTATATTATTATGGTATGCATTTGTGTTGGGAGCAAGAGCATTGCTGCTTGATCCACAGCAACAGGTGCATGTATGTGTTGCTTGCTTTCATGTTGGACATTCAGTGGTACATGTTGCTGAATATGGTTGGGTGAAGATGTGCCTATGGTGCTACAGGCACATGTGGCTAGTGTCACTGTTTTATTGTTATTGTGATGTGAAATAAGTTGTTGTCATGTGTATGTGCCCAGACATCAATGTGCTGTGTTCACATGTGTGTGTCTTATCATTGTGATTTGTCCTTTTGCCTTCAGTTGTGAGAATGTAATTTGTTAAATTTCCCAGCATTGGCCTGTGTGTGTGATACAGGTGCTTCTTGTCTAATGCTGATAGAATGTTATTGATGCACTTGGGGAGTGTTGTCATGCATTGGCAGTTATGATTGATCCCTATGTTCTTTATTCCCTTTTCTGCAGTTGCAGTGGCTGGAGAAGAGTGTACAAGCTGTGCTGTGGAGCTTCATCCCGGTGGCAAGGCCTCCAGATGCAGGTACAGACCACAGGCACACCCACTTGTATCCACCGCCTCTGAGGGTGAGATGCCTGTGGGAATGTCACATTCTGATGGCAAAACTGATGAGGGGGAGGCCCAGGATTCCAATGTTGTGGTGGTTACCTCAGCAGCAGAGGGACAGGGTGGTGGTGGCATTACCACACAGGGGCCGAGAGGCATAAATACCTTGTTGCAAGTTTCTGGGTTGATGGAGGAGAGAAAAGAGGAGGAGAACATTGCAGGCATGCCCACACTGTCAGGTGGGGTGTTGAGGGGATTTGCAGGCTGCAAACATGGCCCTGAGGAAGGAGACTGTGCAGTCCAGCATGAAGGGGTCAGCACAACCTTTTGTTCCAGGGCCATCTGCTGCAGCACTTTCTACCTTCACTAATGCCTCCACCAAGACAGAGCCCTCACTTCCAGATGATGTGGCCATCTAGGATGCAATGCTGCCACTGCAGATGGGTGGCATGAGGCAGAAGGCATTGATGCAGAATGCTGTGAAAGCAATTAATGAGCTGTGTGTAGAGCATCACGGGCAGATGGGCCACCTCTTGTTCCAACTGGCAGCAGCAATGTTTTCCGGTGGACACTTTGGACAGGCCACTGCAATGGCCTCTTCCTCCTCATCTGTGCCCCAGTCTACTTCAACTGAGGCCGCCATGCAAACTACCATCATGGTCTGCTCTGCCCCTGTTCTGCCATTGGCCAGTCTGGATGTGCCTGTGTCCATGGTCGAGGTGGAAATCCGAACTGGGGCATATGAGGTGGTCAATGAGCCTGCCGACATCATACAGGGGAACAGGCTGTGGTGGAACAGCAGGCAATTGATGGCAGTGCAGGTGCTGTACTCCTCCAATGCAGACTGTCATCCACCTGAGGGAGTACCTGTGCCACAGCCAAATTTCCAGGCAGCAGAAGATGTTGTCATTGAGGAGGCAAGGAGGTGCACACATGGTGCAAGTGAGGCAGGAGGCATGACTGCACTTGCAGGCATTGGTTTCATCACAGGTGACATTCGTAAGGCAGAAGGAACAATAGAGGCAGTGGGCACCCAAGGCAGCAATTGCAGGGCCAGGGCCGAGTTTGGCGCAGATGCAAGCTACCACCCTGGAGGATTCTTGCAGTGCAGCAGAGGAGATTGAGACTCAGATGAGGGAGGCCCTGCAAGCGCTCCGGGGAAACAATACAGGCCCATCTGCAAAGAGGCCGATTTGAATGGTGAATCAGACTAGCCTGGGGTATTGTCTAAGATAGGCTTGGAAAAGCCTGCTGACTCATGTATATAGTTCACTAGTTGTAGGTTTCCTTTTGTTTTATTTATTTATTCGAGGGCAGTTTTTCTGTTACCATCATTGTACATTGTTTTGCGTCAATATATTTATATTGTATTGTTCCACAGTGCTGTTTGCTATTTCTTTGTGCCATATGCATCATGCCAAGGGTTGTTGTGCATTTTTTCCATTTCCTCCTTTTCTTGGAAAATGATCTCCAACTAAGTATGTCATATGACTATCATGTGTGTTTGGCCACTGGGTCATATTGGTACTGGTCTGTTTATGTGGGACATGTGTGCATGCTTCATGTGAGTTTGATATTTAGTGTGTGTCAGGAGATGCCCATCGTCTACCTGGTCCTTGTGGCAGCGATGGAAGGGATGTTGTGTCAATACTGTACTTGCATCTCTAAGATGGCACTCTGTTGCCCATTGATCTAACCTAGCAGCAGCGGTTTAGTCTGCAGTGGAAGCAGGAAACCGACAAAGCACTCCGGAAGGCAGTGACAGCATAACAGGAGCAGCATGACGGGAAGCAGATGCGTTGCTTCATCCTAGTAGGCATTGGCGGTATTCATAATTTGATATTTCTTTTTCTTGGGAACTTTCCCTGTTCCCTGTTACTTTCTGCATCCCTGAGTTCCAGCTGAAGTCTACATACTACGTTTTAATTTTTTTAATGCTTCGTCTCTGAAGCATTCTGTTCTCCCCTGCCGCCATCGGCAGTTCTTTCCCTTATGGTCCCTCTCGGCTGTCGTGGTTATAGGTTCTCAGGTGCCGATTCAGTGTGTCCTTTAGACACGGTTCCTGCATTCCTTTAGTTCCTTTTTTCCCCTTTTTCAATTTACCTGGATTTGCTCTCTTACCTTTTGTCCTCCAATCCTAATTCCTGCCTTTCGGAGTACCTTCTAATCCTGGAACTCCTGCACTACTGCTACGCTTCACAACCATCCTTTCAGAGTACTTAACATCTGCAGCAGCAACAACCGTATTTCAGTAAGGGTTTTTTCATCCCTACAAGGGTGTTTCTATACTGACATCCTGGACGGCTCTCGAGTCCCCTGGAAACTTCAGGGTTGTAAGCGCTGTTAGCGTAATTAGCACTTTCTACAAGCTGACGCCTGAAAAACAGGTTAGTGCATGCTTATGCCTGATAGTGTGATGCCTACATGGCCAATGTACATATGTGGGCAATGGTTGATGTGGGGACATGACATGTTTGGAGTTGCACGTGTTTCACGTCTTTGTCATACACAACTATTGCTTGGCAACTTCCATTCATTGCCGTACAAGGATGCTGGTCATTGACGGTCATTGATGGTCATGTTGTGGTTGAGTTACGTTTGAGGTTTTTTGAGGTAGGCATGGTGGCATTTCTTTGATTGGCTTGCCCATATGGCCATGTGGACATGTGTTTCACAGGTAGGAAATGGACCATCACAAGGGTGGGGATAGCAAGGGATGGTTGCCTGATTTCACTCATTTTGCAGGGGCATTGCATGTTTGCTCTTGGTGTACAAGTATTGGTTGAGAATGTTTTGAATTGTGTGTATGATGATGGCAATCTGGGGAGAGATTTTGAGAGGAGAGGTATATTTCATTATGATGTTTTGTGTCCCTTATTGAGAACAGGTACTCATTAGTTTAGGTGTGTGCCCAGATGTTCCACAGAGCAGGGGATGTTTGGTGTATCTGTTGGGAGCTCATTCACCTCTATCCATTCACTTCTCAAGGTTTCATTTTCTTGTACAGTGTGTTCCTTCATGCTACAACAGCTGTTTTGCCACCCTTTTGGAACTTGCTTGTGCATGTGGATGCTTTCATGCTCCGACAACAAGTATAGCTTATTGGCTTAGGGATGTGGTTGCATGCTTATTCACTGGGCTACACACATCATATGTGGATGATGTCACCTGAAAATCAAGGGAGCAAAGTGTAGCTGCAGTAACAATATTGTTGGCTTTTATTGTGCAGCTGTGTGTGTTCCAAGGAGAAGCCATGAAAGAGGTAGATGTCCTCAATTAACCATCAATGCTTTCAAGGGATCCTGTTGGAGGAGGATGCCTGCCAGATGTACTTCATTGGAAGCACAGGCCAGAGGAGTTGTGATGGGTTAGCGCTCCACAGTGAACTGGGCCCTATTTGTTCAGGATGCACAGCTGACAAGTGCTGTTGCAGTTACAACGATTGTAGGTCTAACACCACCATTGTACAGAACTTGGCCTGCAAGCACGTTTGTCGCCTTGTATGGACAGTGAATGTATATAGGTGAGGGTATACATTACTGTTGAGTTTGTAACTGTTCCTAACAGATCATGGGGTTCATTACGAGTTTGGAGGTAGCCATGGTGCTATTAGCGCCATGGCTGCCACCAAAACCGGGTCCGGTCTGGCTGAATGGGGACTTACCGGGACATTCCGACCTAGGGAGACCCGGTAAATTCCCATTCAGTTTACTATTCCCCATTCCCATTTGATCCCCCATAGGGCTCAATGGGAATATGGAAGGCGCTAATAATTGCGGGCCCGTTATTAGCTCCAAGGTCTCTTAACGGGACCCGGAGAGAATGGCTGGTCAAACCAGCTGTTCGTGCTTGGACCCTCTAAGGGACCTCGGAATAGGGTGGTAAGGGTTTAACGGCACCGCATCATTACCGGTGACTGTTATCCATTACCGCCCAACACTTAATGACCCCCCATGAGTGTGTGCCAGCGTACTGTTTTGTTTGTTGTGCAGGCAACAGGATTTGTACATCCGTGTGAGTTTGATTGTTGTGTCGCTGCATGCAAGATGTATAGATGTATGAGGGGGGATCCAGTGAGCTGCTATCAGGCAAGTGTTGTGGCCAAATAACATGGGAATGCATGTGTTCTACTTAGGTGGTGAAAGTGAGCGTCTCCCAAAAAGGCATTCAAAACTCCCCAGTGAGAGGCAATGATGGACACACCCCAAATGGGAAAGAGACCAAGACCAAGTGTGGGTGAAGGTAAAAAGTAAAAGTTTATCTGAACCAATATAGGGCAAGCAGAGGACTCTGCACACTCTGAGAGCGCTCTGCCAAACATCAGCAAACATTCTCATTTATTACAAAGTTGCATCATAGATGACGTAAGCTATAGGCGGCACATAAATTGTGGGGATTGGGTGGTGAATACTAAACACTATGTAATCTTGATGTCCAGTGCTCCAGGATTGGCAGAGGTCCACATGGTGCCAGATGCTTGCAGGTCAGCTGAACTCATCAGGGTGAAGCTTTGGTTGGTTGATGGTTGATTGATACATCTTTGACTATGCTAACATTTGTCCTTGTGGCCTCACACACTCATTCTTTGTTAATTGTAATTCATAAATGCCATGTAAATCCTACAAACCGTTATTTTAACATCACAGGAGACCTAACACATAACTCTGGGTGTGAGTCATTCATTATTCTAAAGAATATTATACATGAGGTGAACAATAGGTGAGCAGCTTTCATGGGTTCAGGAGGCTTATCAGGGGGCACAGGCAGGGATGCATCTAACATTCCTCCTTGTTAGATCTATTGAGGGACACCTTTGCAGTCTATAAGTGCAAGAGAAAATATATGACCTTTATGGTCAGTCGGGTTGGGGTAAACTGGGATACTACCAGGTCAGAGGGCACTCAGCCGGTAGCTCAGGAGAAGATGGGATGGGAGGCTTGGCAACCATATTTATTTCAATCAGAGTCTGGGGGCTTGGGAGGGCGTTCACTGGGTGCAGGCACAAGGGAAGGGTGAGGGGTTACAATTGTAGCATCACATCATTCACAGGGCCAGGACTTCACATCTCAGCCAGGCCAGAGTGGGAGGGAAGGTGGGGGCTGTGCATGCAGTGGTACATGAGAGGGGAGAAAAGGCTCTGTGGCAAGTTGGGCTGTACATTGTTTGCGTTATGGGGTGGGGCACACATAGAGCATGCAGTCAAATGAGATAGAAATAGGTTAGTGTGTGCATGGGAACATTAAAGGGTGTGCATCGTTCTGCTTACAATACGAAGTGCATGATTCAATGCTCAGAGGTTACACGCATGCTACAAAGGACAGTCTATTATAGTCGGCACACATCATATTAAACCATACATATCGCAATACTTATTTGAATACATTTGAATTCGTACATCTTAAGATAATCATTGAGTATATATTGATAACATGCATTGCTTCATATATTCAGTGACAACCAATAAATCTTGCTTAGTGATGAAAGGCTTAAACATACAGTTCATGGTTCTGTGTACAATCGGGGATGGGTGAGGGTCATCCTATTTTTATATATATATATATATATATATATATATATATATATATTCAGTGAAAAAAACTTTGTTAAAGGGACGTTATGGTTAAGTTGTGCTACTAAAAACCTATGAAATTCAGTGAAAAAAACTTTGTTAAAGGGACGTTATGGTTAAGTTGTGCTACTAAAAACCTATGAAATTCAGTGAAAAAACTTTGTTAAGGGGACGTTATGGTTCCAAGTAAAACCGAAAAACCCTTGAAATTCACCAGTTATGGTAAGCTAAGCAACCATAACTCGCGCCACCACCGTGCTGTGCTAAGACTAACACCCAGGATATCAAAGATGACATCACAAATGTCATTGATGACATCACTGAAGACATCACATGTCTGGTTCCGCCTTTTTTCCTTTACTGACATATCTAGTCCACATGGTTTTCTTCAGTAACAGTCAGGAATTAAAAGTGGAAATGGTAGTATATTTGTAGACTTATCCTTCAAGTATGTTCTTACAATAATTCCCTTAGGATCCAGTCATATCATATGAAACATATACATAGGGGAAGACACAAGCTGGAAAGACAGCAATCCTTTCTGTGCATTAAAATAATCAGTAGAGTTGTCAGCACTTTCTGATAGTTCTGTTGTTTTTTTATTACTGTACTTTCCCTGTATATGCTCATATTTTTATATCTTGTATTCACACTACTTTCCTTAGAGACCAGGCACATCATGTGACATATATATATACATATATATATATATATATATATATATATATATATATATATATATATATATATATATGGTAAGTATCAGCTTTGAAACAGAGCAATCATTTCTCTGCATAAAGGAAATCAGTTAGGTTATGAACACTTTTTGCTACTACTTCAATTTCCTTGTATATACTCATATTTGTATGTGGACTTGTCTCTTTGTTTTTTATTATCTACTTATCACATGTTTCACAGTATGCAAAGTCTAATAAGAAAACAGTTATCATTTCTCTATTCAACATGGCAAGCTTATGAATATTGCACCTCCACCATGTATGCTGCACACAATGCCTATGTTTCTACATGAGTACCTTAGTATACTGGATGGACTAAATAGCCCTTGATATTTATTCCAATGATCATTGACACTTTTTTTAAAATTAACATTACAATAAGAAACCCTTGTACAGACTTTTCATGAAAGGTAAATGCACATGTGATGTCATCAGTGATGTCATCAATGACATTTGTGATGTCATCTTTGATGTCCTGGGTGTTAGTCTTAGCAGAGCACGGTGGTGGCGCGAGTTATGGTTGTTTAGCTTACCATAACTGGCGAATTTCAAGGGTTTTTCGGTTTTACTTGGAACCATAATGATAGAAGTAGAAAACACCATGGCCGTCATTAGGACCCTGGCGGAAAGCAACTGACCTGACCGCCATAGCGTAAATAGCGTTTCCGCCATTGCACGACGGAGTAAAGTGCGGCTAATTCTGACCCATCGGGCACGAGCACTACGCCGTGGCGGAAGTGCAAAGTCCGCGATGGCGGAAATGTCCCCAAAACGCCCCTCACCGCCGTTGTACGGCGACCTAGGTGCAATTCCGCCACCGATCATAGCGGTCACCGTAATGAGCGGCAATCGGAAAATACGGTGACCGTAAATATACGGAAACGGAAGCAAAAACATGGTCCCGGAACGGGAAACAGCACGCCGTACACCTATAAAATCAGAATTTCCACACAACCATTAAAAATACTACCCTGAGACACATCCCAACCCGTCATCCACCCTAGTGAAAAGAATAACAATGGGAAAAGTAGCGAAAAAAGCGTGCGACCGCAAGCGGCAGGTCCACTTCTCCCGTGAGGAACTCACGGTGCTCACAGAGACCCTCCAGGAGAATGTTGCCGTCGTCTTCTCGACGCAAATGACCAGGACGGCACTTGCGAACAAGAAGGCCATATGGGCCCTGGTGGCACAGCGGGTAAGTGCGGTGGGGACCGCACCCCGCAACCCACAGCAATGCAGAAAGCGATGGGACGACTTGCGGATACGCGTACGGAGCATACTATCCGCCAACCGTAACATTGCCACAGCTACCGGGGGAGGATCGGAATCACCCATCAAGTTGACCCCCTGGGAAGAAATCTGTGCCTCCACCATTGGAATGGAGACCATAGAGGGAGTCGGAGGGATGGAGAAAGGAGTGCAGACATCCGAAGAATCAGGTAGGTGTCCCAAATAAAACAATGCTAAAACCACAATGTCCAATCATGTGAAGTACCATGTGTCCACATAGTGCAACAGAAACACATGTCCAGGAGAACGTCCACATACATTGGCCTGATAGCGCACATTAAAAGTCAAATTAAATAAATAAATAATTAAAATTCCTAAAAACACCCTCTACACGTGCAGCAGGCACCCCCTAACTGCAGGCTGCAAAACAACTGCACCCTCAATCCACACAAAAATGAAACCACCTCCAAGGCCCTGACCCAAATCACCCTCAGGTACCACCCCAATGCATGTGATACATTGCCATTCCAATTTCCACAGACCCATAAATAACGCTCGCCCTCCTTTACTCCACCACAGGGTCCGATTCAAACGACGAGCTCCAGGACACCCCTACCAGCACACCTGCAAAGAGGGCCAAGACCAACGGCCAAAGACCCTCCACCTTAGCTGCACGGATCAAGACACGGCAGCAGCACAAATCAAGTGGCAGCACACAGGAGGGGACTTCAACAGGTACCCCAGCAGCCAGCATGGCCACAACAGCACCACCACAGGCCCCCCCCAATGGATGCCACAGAAGGCACTGCTTCTGGTGGCAGCAGCACCATAGGTGTCACTGCATTACTGGCAGCATGCTCCGACACAGAAAACGGTGATGTCGATGTACGATCCATCCATGACCTGTCTCAATCCCCCTGTTTGTTTCATCCCATACACCATGAGGATACCACGCAGGGGCACCCACAAGACGACGACTGGCCATCCCCCACAAGCCCTGTGTCAAGGCAACATGAGGTGATCAGCCTCTCTGTGACACCACCGCAAATGGCCATGGCCCAGCAGAGGCAACAGTCCCTCGACCAGGTGATCGTGCAACAGCAACAACTGGCCACGCTCCTAAAGGACCATGCTGATGAATGTGGGGGTACTAAGGCAGCCATAGAAACATGTACAGAGACACTAAGGGCACAAATGGAGAGAAGCACCGAGAGCCTGAGAGTACAAATGGAGAGAAGCACCGAGAGCCTGAGAGTACAAATGGAGAGAAGCACCGAGAGCCTGAGGGGGGAACTGCATGAGACGTCCAAAGACGTATGTGCTGAACTTGCCGCTGTGCGCCGTGTGCTCACTGAGCTCTCACAAACCCTTAGGGACATGCATGGACGTGAGCAGGCAGAGACATCATCTGTTGCAAGTTCCGTCCAGGGCAGCCCCCAACGTAGATCTGGGAGGAACCTGCGCTCCACAGGCAGGGGTGCCCCTGATACCCGGAGAGGGGGCTTGCAATAGCGTCTGCCCACTGACAATGAGCATCCTTGGACACTGGTGTTCGGGGGGGAGGTAGGAGGGTGGAGGGGGTGTGTTGGGCTTACTTGGGTGGCGGGTCGATGGGGTGTGTAACATAATTTCACATATGCTATAAACATTTCACAATCATCCAATGAGATGTGTGGACATTGATCTTTGTGTACGAGGCCATTATAGGCATACAGTCCATATTGTGCATGTTCCAGACACACACAGTGCCACAAGTCCCGTGTCCATGTATCAGCCACCAGGCGTGAGTGCTAGAAGCATGAATCTATGATAATCTGACGAATTTCACGGCCCTCCTGTGCCTCGCGGACTCCTTGAGGTGCTGCCACATCCCCACCCTCATCATGACCATATTCAGGTGCTTGCAGTTCTGCGTCAGGGGGCATGGGCACATTTCTACGTACGCACATGTTGTGTAGCATGACACATGCCATGACCATCTTTGCAACCTTCTCATGGCGGTACAGGAGTGCCCCGCCAGACCTGCTGAGGCAGCGGAAACGACCCTTCAGTAGGCCGAATGCCTGTTCTATGACTACACGGGTACGTGAGTGGGCATGGTTGTAGTCCTCCTCATGCTGGTTCTGTGGGTTCCAGAGTGGTGTAAGGAGCCATCTCTTCAGTGGATACCCGGCATCACCTGTATGTGGACAATAAAGGATGTTTGAGGAATGACATTGCTACGTAAGCCCCCCCCCTTCCTGCCAGGTCATTGCCGCATCACATACCCCACATTATCATGCATGAAGTGAGACTCACCGAGTAGCCAGGATCTCTTCCCTGCGTGTCGCTCCATGTAGCGTGGTATTGTAGAGTTCCGTAAGACCATGGAATCATGGGTTGATCCAGGAAATCGGGCACAACAATGTGTAATGATCCTGTTTGAGTCACACACCATTTGTACATTAAGAGAATGATATTGTTTTCGGTTGCGGTACTGGGCCTCCATGGCATGTGGGACAACCAATTCCACATGGGTGCAGTCGATGGCACCAATGCAACCCGGTATGCCGGCAAGTGCATGGAATCCCACTTTTGTGTTCGTAATTTCCTGCTCCGAGCGTGGTAGAGAGATGTAGTCGTCTGCGTGCTTCAGGAGGGCATCGAGCACTTGCAATAGTGTCCGTGACAACAGTGGCTGTGAAATGCCATGCAACTGTCCGACTGTGTGCTGGTAGGTGCCTGTGGCCAGGAAGTGGAGTACAGACACCACCTTCGGTAGGGGTGGGATGGCGGTTGGGCTATCTATCATGCTGACAAGGTCAGCGTGTGTCATGTCCACAATGGCTTTTATGGTGTCCCGGTCCAAACGATAGAGGGTGTGGATCTGCTCATAAGTGAGGTTGAACGGATGTGCTCGGAGGCGTGGGATTGCGGGCTGCCTGCGTGGTGGTAGTGGCTGTTCTGGTGGGCCTTGCTGGCCCTGCCTTGCCCTCATCCTCCTCCTGCGTCTCCTCTGTGCGGCCGGTTGTTGTAGTAGTTGGTGTTCGTCTTCTTCTTGAAGTTGGAGTACTTGCAGTGCTATCAGGTCCCCCAGGGCCAACATCGCTAGTCCTGCCGGTAGCATTTTGGAGTGGGTGTGGTTGTGGGAGGGGGTTGGGTGTGCAATTTATCCGTTTTCAAGCTGTATAGCCTCCACCTGTGGTGATTCATTCCACCTGTGCAAGCTGCAATCCCCTTTGGGCGAGCACGTCCCGCACACAACGCTGCAATTCGACGCATGGCATCTTGCTATTACAATCATGTATTTCATCCCGATGGCAGTGAGATATTGGTCCATATGTTAATTCTGCTATGGTCCCATTGTTTAACATACTATATTTGCAGTCGGGAACAAACTTGTGAAGGGTCAGTGGAATGTAGTACTCGATTAACGGTGGACCCTCATGCAGCACTGTACCGCGGTTCACCGACGGGCGGGGCGTCCCATTTGTGAGTGAAGCCAGTTGCCATTTTCACACACTGCCGCACTAAATGGATGGATTTGTGATTTCAAGCGGTCACAGATGCCTTTTCGACGTGATGTTGCAAATGAGGAATTCGAAGGACAGCGCTTTCGGTTTCCAGCTAGCGGCGAGGAGACACCCACAGGTCTGACTGCAGATATAAAGTTCTATTGTTTAATGTCCTTGGGACAGGGGCCATGGCGAGAATGCAATGATTGATATGAATAGTATGGGATGCACAATAGCGTAGTGGAGGATAAGGCAGGACGTTCCCAAATACATGTTACTTCACAACACTAGAATTCCGGCCTGGAGCACAGTGGAATTTGCAGACTGCATTACGCACAGACTCAATGGAAATTTCAAATGTTATGTGAGTAAATAATCAGGCGTTTTTATACCGGGATGAGGGAATGATGTATGGATGCATGGACAGATGATTTAATAGAGAGTCTGCCATGTACATGGCTTTTTGGAATCTATCCACTTCCCCTGCGCTATGTGATGCAGGGCTGCCATAGTGGGACCATCGTCTATCTGCCCTTGTTGAACCCTCCCTGTCTCGACGCGCCTTCAAACACTTGTGTCTATGCACGTTACTAATCCCATCTAATGGATTCTGTTTTAACAGACGCATGCACACAAACACTCGTTTGTAATAGTCTTTTCACCTCGATTTATATAGTTATGATTCGCAAGTGATTTTTGGGTGCGAATAATCCTTTTGAGTGGGCTACCATGCATATGGCTGTGGATTTAGTGTGATCTTTGAAGTGAGTAATTCAAATGGAGTTCTGATGCCCATACTATTCTTTTTCGTTTCATTTGGTTGACAGGTATCTCCTCCCCTTTTGCCGCTGCCATCTGTATGCCACTCCTGCAGATGGCTTTTACTCCCAACACCTGCTGCTTCGTGTTAATCAGTGGAGCACCATTACGATCTTATGGGACGATCGCCAATGGCCCACATGCCCTTACGCAGTACTAGTGGCTAGGAGCAACATTTCGACCTTTCAGCTGGACTAGTGCCTACCTAATGGGACGGCCCTGCGGTTCTAGGCGCTTCCATGTTGCCTTTTTGAACGTGAATGTAGCCCCTGTGTACCATGGAGGAACAGGGCGTCACACAAGAAGAAGCTGGTCATTTATTGCGGATGCAGCCCACAATTATGAGATATAATTTGGAGTTCATGACCTAATAGCTGTATGGCCCGGGTGATTTTGTTGTGCATTAAATTTTGATTATGATATTGACCGTGTAGCGTTATTCTTTGCAAGTAATGTAGCATATTCCTATTTGTGGAGCGATGTATTGTGAGGAGATCTGCTTTGGGTTCCGGCTTCTGAGTATAGTTGCGTGGTACTGTACTGGGCGCGTTTGCCTACGGAGGCCAGTAAGGTCAGGGATAGGGGCTGCCATTATGTCTGTTTTGATGATGTCATGCTCATGGGAGGGGGATTAGCTTTTGTGTAACAGATGCCGGTCAGCCAGGTGGATTGGTGGAATGATGTGATTATCAGAATATGGCTGGTCACAGGTGCCTGTGTTTGCGTGCATTTCTTGGAGGGAGACTGAGGTCATGTCCATTGGAATAGCTTCTGTATTCATGCCATCTGTGCCCTGCAGCTCCCATTGGCCCCTCTTGAGATGAGCCTGGCTGCTCAGTCACTCTGCCAACTTGTGTGGTACATGCTTATGCTGATGGTTGGTTTGTTTACTGGCAGGAGTACAGGGCTGGTGCAGTCTCACTCAGGATACTGCTTTGAATGTTGCCTTACACTGCTGTCAAGCGATGGGGGGCCTGTTTTTGTTTGTCTCAGTTTTCATTTCATGTTGCTGTACTTGAAGCTTCACATGCCTGTGCTGCATCAGTACGGCAATGGTGCCATGGCTAATATGGATGGCCACTCACAAGGCACTTGGAGCCCCTACATTCATTTGTTTGTTGGCATGCATGGGTGACTTGTACATTTCACTGGTTGCATTTTGTGACTTCATTGCACCTACGAGGAGTTGTGCAATGTGGCCGCGGAGTGGTGTACAGGCACTCAGTAGGGCCTTTTACGGTTGGTTTGCGATGCCGTACTTCTCACCATGGCGGAATGGTACTTTCCGCCATGCTTGATGGCGTTAGGTACATGTCCGCTAGGGTCAGAATGCCCGTACCGTTGCGCCATGGTGGTAATTACGGTTTCGCATGGCGCGCGTGCGCGTACTTGGTGCAGTTAGCGTTGGCGTTCACTACGGTGTCGCTAATGGCATCGTACTTTACGGTGACGGGTCATAATCGCACCGAGCGGTATTCGATGGCGGTATTGCATTTCCGCCATCGTTTTTCGATTTCCGCCAGGGTCGTAATGAGGGCCCATGTGTCAGTATGAAGATAAGGAAGACTTAACTATACTACAATCAAAACTAAACAATGAGCAAAGTAGCATTTTTCAAGAAGTAACAAAACAAATTGCACATGGTGTAAAACATGAAAATAAAGAATGTTCCTGCCATAATTATAAACCTATACTACTGTACGTCAGTGGTGAAGCTGGTTCTGGCAAAACATTCCTAATCAAAATCATTAGTAAGTTCCTTCAACAATTGACAAACAACAAACTGTCAGCTGTTGTCACTACCCCCACAGGTTTAGCTGCCTACAACATAGGTGGTGTTACATTACACCGATTACTACTACTACCAGTAGAACACCAGAACAAATTAGACTATTACAAACTTTCTGCAGAAGCTGCAATGGAATTACGCAGAGTATTGAAACAAATGAAAATGCTCCTAATAGATGAAGTGAGCATGGTCTCCAACCTGATGTTAGCTTTGATTCACCTCAGATTACAAGAAGTACTCAAAACAGACTATGAAGAGCTCTTTGCAGGAAAACAAATTATTGTTTTTGGAGATCTGCTTCAATTAACACCAGTAAAAGTTGAGCCTATTTTTAAAACATTAGGACACAAACTCTGCCGTAAAACTGTTGGCAGCATTGGAAATGTCAACCTTTGGCAACATTTCCAATACAGAGAATTAACAGAAAACATGCGCCAATCTGCAGATCTCACTTATGCCAACATTTTAAAAAGTTTGAGAGTTGGTATACTTTCTAAAGAAGCAGAAGCAACATTGAAAACCCGGCACATTAATGCACTTTATGGCGATAATGCATGTGCTACAGATGTTATGGAACAATTAGCCCACAAAAATGTCAATTGTATGGCCTTAATGCCAACTCTTGCAAGCTGTTTCAAATTCAATGAAATCATGCTAAGTAAAGAAATGCAACCAATAATGGAAATTAGCGCCACAGACAAACTAGATGTACATGTTATGACACTACCCATGTGTGACCAAGCCACAACAAGACTAAATAATTTAGAAAAATCAATCTCAAACACAGCAGGCTTAGAAAAGATGTTAAAATTATCCTTAAATTGCAGAGTAATGCTTAAACGTAACCTTGACGTGGACCAAGGACTAGTTAATGGAGCACTGGGTACAGTTGTTGGCTTTCAAACATACCCACGTGACAACAAAATTCAGTTTGTCAATATACTCTTTGACAAACTTTCAGAAGTAAAACGGATAGGACGCTCAACAGCTAGATTCCTTCTCTTCAAAGATATCTATGTGCGCAGAGAACAATTTTCTCTAACTCTTGCATACGCAGTCACGATTCATAAATCACAAGGTCTTACCCTAGACAAAGCAATGATAGATATTGGTAACACAGTCTTTAAAGAAGGCATGAGCTACGTAGCAATATCACGCTTACGTACACTTGACGGTCTATTTCTAATCAACTTTGATGCAAGTAAAGTAAACGCTGATATTCCTTGCATTTTAGAATATAATAGACTTCGCTCACTATACACTCCCCATCTAAACACATATTCTGTTCCACAAAAACTAAAACGTTGTAAAAGAAAACTAAATCAAACTGAAATGCAACAGGACGTCACTGGAAATCCTCCAAAGAGAGTAAAAGAAACTAATACTCCATCAAGTACCACAAACAAAAAAGAATCAATTAGAGAAAGTAAACCAGGTACTTCTTTAAAGAAGGAAGAAAAACTCCAAAAAAAGCAGTTAGATACAGAACTACCTTGACCATTTAAATGCTCAAATATAGTTGGTGTAAGTTGCTACGCAAATGTAGCAATGAATATTCCATTTCAATTACCACCAATTGTTGACACCATTTACTCACAGAGTACAAACCCATTGCGTTTGCAAATGTTAGTACTTCACAGAAATGCAGCAAACAATCCTGACAACACATATAGTGTTTTTGGAATAAGACGCCAATTGGACTACTGTGCTGGAATGGTGAAATTCACTATAAACTCACAGGAAGATCCACAAGAATTTTTAATGTACTTACTACAAGTACTGGAAAACAAAAACATACCTATAAAGGAAATCTTCCAGATTTCATACATGTGGAAACATACATGCACCCTCTGCAACAATGTGACACAAGAAGAAATCCCCAATGAACGCTTCATATATATATCAATACCAAATTGTGAATCCATTCCATTTCAGCAACTTGTACAAAATGCAAACCATGGTAGATTATGCTCTACCTGCAATTCAGATAATCGCTCCACGTTAGTAATACAAACACATAGTAAATACGTAATACTAATGCTTCTACGTTACAATGCAGATGGTACCAAAAACAACTGCAAGCTGACTGGATTCACACATGGTCAAATATCACTTGGTAAGAAAACCTTCACAACAATAGGTATAATCTACCACGCAGGAGCCACAACCAATTCAGGGCACTACACTGCATACATAAAAAAGAAATGTGGATGGTTTGAATGTAATGATAGTACCATTACTCTAAAGCAGAGATTACCAGCAAATCTTACAAACGCTTTTTTGATGTTCCTAAAACCACAATTTGATAAATAAACTGTATTTAAACCTTTAAGTAAATTTGTGTTACAAAAATATAAACTGTTAGAATACTGCTCAAAGATTCTACAACAACTAATCAGATAAATGAATACCACTAAATTAGGCCAAAAAATACACAGTTAGAATACGCGAATTGGTATCTAACTGTCCTAAAATTTAACACTATCCAAATAGGTAAATGAAAACCACTACAATGTATTAAAAAAATAGACAGAATACGCCAATTGGTATCTAACTGCTCCAAAATGTTATAATATCAAAACAAATGAAGAATCTGTTACTGTTCCAAAAGAAATAAAACAAAGCAAAGTATAAAGCATTAGCCAGAAACAACAAGTGAACACTGAAAACAAACAAACAAATAAACTGTAGCATAACAGAAAAAGGTTTTTTTTTTTAAATCCAACATGGATTTTTTTTTCTCCCACAGACCCAATGATTTTAGCAACAAATACAGAAACTGAGCAAATTGCACAGTACTCTGATTTGTTCTCTACTAAATATGAGGGTCGAAAAAAAATAAAAGTATATTGCTTATACAATGTAATAAGTAATTACAAAATACTAATACTAAAATGCTATTTTCTTTTATCACAGAAATGAAGAAAAAAAACATGGACTCCCATTACTAGACCAAACAGTAAGTATACAATAATAAGGACAACCATAGCAGCACATCACATCCATAGTATCTAATACCTTTGTTCCTTATACATTTGTTTTTCACCCAAAGTTATAAACAAATATGAATGTGATATGCTGCGGTGGTTGTTGCCAGGGCATAGAGTCTTGGGTGCACCCAAGACTCTATGCCCTGGCAACAACCACCGCAGCATATCACATCCATAGAGTCAAACATTTCAACTATGATATATGGGAAACTTTTAATGTCCGCGAACAATGTGAGTTTTCTTAGAACACTTTGAGCTTGCCAGCGAACAATACGGACACCGTTTTCAGGACACCCCCTACGAACATTTCAGAACAACGCAATAGTTCTTAGAACACTTTCAATTTAACAACGAACAATACGGACACCGTCCTAAGGACACCCCCTACGAACATTCCAGGACACCGGGAGTGTTCTCAAAAACGTCTTCAGAACACCCCCATCTTGTTTATTTGCGAACAATTCAGGACACCGCGAGTGTTCTTAGGACACATTCAACTTGACAGAGAACAATACGGAAGGCGTCCTCTGGACACCCCCTACGAACATTCCAGGACACCGGGAGTGTTCTCAAAAACGTCTTCAGAACAACCCCATCTTGTTTATTTGCGAACATTTCAGGACACCGCGAGTGTTCTTAGGACACATTCAACTTGACAAAGAACAATACGGACAGCGTCCTCAGGACACCCCCTACGAACACTCCCCGGACACCGGGAGTGTTCTTAGAAGCGTCTTCAGAACACCACCATCTTGTTTATTTGCGAACATTTCAGGACACCGCGAGTGTTCTTAGGACACATTCAACTTGACAAAGAACAATACGGACAGCGTCCTCAGGACACCCCCTACGAACACTCCCCGGACACCGCAAGTGTTCTTAGAAGCGTCTTCAGAACACCCGCATTTTGTTTATTTGCGAACATTTCAGGACACCGCGAGTTTCTTAGGACAGACTCAACTTGACAAAGAACAATACAGACAGCCTCCTCAGGACACCCCCACGAACACTCCCGGACACCGCGAGTGTTCTTAGCAGCGTCTTCATAACACCCCCATTTTGTTTATTTGCAAACATTTCAGGACACCGCGCGTGTTCTTAGAACACATTCAACTTGACAGAGAACAATACGGACAGCGTCCTCAGTACACCACCTACGAACACTCCCCGGACACTGCGAGTGTTCTTAGAACAGTTTCACTTTGATTGCGAACAAAACGGACACATTTTGACTCCTTAGAACACCCCCTACTCAGTTTATTTAGGAAATTTCAGAACACCCGTGATGTCCGCAAACAAATCGAACACAAAAAGAACGTCTAACACATAAAAAACACAACTTTCATCCTATCTCACACACTCCCACCCTCCACAAACACTCCTACACACCAACACACTCTACAAAATACACATTTTGAACAAAGTTTCACCGCGCTGTCCGGGACGTCCTGTGGGATGTATTTACCCATGCATCCGGGCCCTACCTCAAAACTGTGCAGTACTGGCATTGAAAACATCATAATGGTCAGAGCTCCCCAGAAAATGCACAGGAAAATCCCATTTTGCCTATATTGTGAGTTCAGAGATGCAATGCTGATTGCCAAAAGCAAACCCATAACTGTTGGGAATTCATTTTCTTAAATCCCAAAAAGGGGTGCAGTACCAGTACTCACCACTATCCAAAAGCCAGCGTTTTAAAACAACACCAGATTTTACTTTTTTGTGTAAAACTGAATAAGTGAACCCAAGGCAAGCCAAAGAAAGACTTACTGAGAGGTGGATACAATGTAAAGTTATATTCTGAAGTGACTTGAAGGTTTATAACAAGACTGGCTTAGCTGTGGATTTCAGCAGTTTAAGTAAATTTGGACTGAAAGACACTACAAATCTAAATGTTTAAAAGAAATGAGTGACCTACTTTGAGTGTCACATAGGTTGCAATTGTTTAAATGTCATAGTTTTGAACTTAGAATCAGCATTCTAGCTGCATGTGTAAAATTGCAAGTTTATTTAAAAAGCAACAAAAAAAAACATGACAGTTAGCTGAAAGTCTGGCTTAAGGAACTGGATTTTGCTTGACAACTACCCCCATCAGGAGTGAAACTTGAGTCACAGCTGTGTTCCCAGGCCTAGCTGCCCTTTTGCTGCTCACACTAAGGATATGCCATCTATCTGATAATTGAATTACCTGTGCTCTACAGGAGCTCTGAACAAAGCCTGTCTTGACTCATGCAAAGGTTTTATTACAGCGGTCGTAAAATGTAGCTTCCTCTTGGCAGAAGCTGGGAGGGGCACTGCCTGTGAGAGCAAGCTGGCTTGGCAGAACTGGATAAACCAGTATTTCTACCTTGTGCTGAGAGGAAACCACACCCCTTTGTAGCCAGAATATTGTTTAGAAAAAGATGGATCATTCATAGTACGGACATGTGAAAATTTTATAAATGACACCATAATTCTTGTGATTTTTCTGCCCACATTTTAAGAGGTTTTTCGACCCGGTGGCATGTTCAGGGGGGTTTTAGCGGAAAAGAGGATATTACTCAAAATGTGTGCATGTGAAAAATCTGACACTTCATCAACTAATGTCCATACTCCTTGCGCACATGTGTGTAAATTTGGGGTAATGTCCGGAATTGCAAACCAGTTAAAAAGTGCAAAATATTGCCATTTCTGAATGCAAGCTCCCAGGAAGAGCAGAGTTTGAACAGGGTATACCTCCTGTAATGCATGATGGGTGCATATGATTTTAAAACAATATGTACCTCTGCAAATATGTATTTGTTTCAAATCTAGATTTGTGTGTAAGTTGACAGGAGGAGTGGACTCTCTGCAAGCCATAAAATGACATCACGCTGACACACACTTCCTTCCCCAATCAAATGAGAAATGGAAGTTTGACCAATTAGAAGCTGAGAGAGAGGTAGGGTCAGTGATGCTAGAACACACCCACATTCTAAACACATAAAAGCAGACAGACAGGACAGATAGGGAACTTTCAAATCCATCTGCCGCTGGAAGCTCTGCCGGAAAAATCCATACTTTACTTCCATCAAACCTCCAGAGAGCCAAACTAGAGACTTCAATCTATCCAGAACTAGAGACCCAGACCAGAGAACCAGAGAGAGCTGACCCAGATCACTGTGAAGTGCAGAGACCAGAGGCGAGTCTAAAACCTGACCAGATCCGTGATGAGGCCCATTTCACTCAAGAATATAGTGTGAGTACATAGCAAAACTGTGCAGAACCAATCTCTTAGTTAAAATAATATAACTCAATCCTATTTTAATCTAAGTAGAACTGTCTCCTAACTGTCACCCGCCATTTGCAAAGCTGTCACTTGTCATTTTCTAGTTGCAAGCTGCACGTGTCTTTTTGAACTTTAAAATTTCAAATCTGAAAAACGACCTTTATTTAATCGCTCATATCTCCGCGACCGTTTGTGCTAGAGACTTGCAGTAACTTTCATTTGAAAGCTTAGAATCTTAGCTTTGAATCGCACCAAGAACCACATTCCTACCCCTTATAGTTTTACCGCAATCGCGGAAAACGCACGCGCGAATTTTGCCACGATTTGCAAATTTCTCCACGTGTGAAAAGACAGCAGTTTTGCTTTTCCTTGCCAAAAACTTCGTTTACCTGCTAGTTACTACTAAAGCATTGTTAAGGTGATCCTGAATTCATAGAGAGTAGCTATCACTCACCCTGAACTTCTGAAAGGGAATTAAAAGCATTTCCAGCATATTTCTCATCCATTGCTAGCACATATAAAAGCATTTGGGCCTGTGTTTTCAAAACTCCTATCTGTTTTCTTTAAGCTTGCTGGGGATTGAACTGAATTACATTGATTGCATTTCTGAGAACTGTGTGCTTTCCTCCCATTTCCTTGCATTGCATAAAGAGGGGGGGGAGTGAATAGCCAGAGGAAAGTGATTACATTGTTTTGTTGAAATCATATTGAGTATTTTCTGTACTGCATTTCATTCCACCTTGCATCCATTGGAAACCATAAAAGTATTGCTGCTACCTTATCCATTTCATGTCAACTCATTAGTGATTATAAGAAGTGTGCTAGTGCCAGATTCTCCGTTGTTGATCTTTATCATATCAGATTAAGTGTGCTATTCAATTATTAATTTATTATAAAGTGTGATATATATATATTTTAAATTATCAAATAAACCTTTTAAACTTGCAAAACAGAACTACTTCTTGGCTCAGTGGGGTCAGGGGGATTCCAAGAGAGGGGTGTTATATAGGGGTAGTCATCCAGAACGCATGAACTGGACATAAAGATATATCAATAAGGGTTTTCATTCAGTATTCTAGACTAGGCGTTAACTTAGCTGTAGTGCTGAATTGAATCCTCTTACAAATTGGGGGCTCGTCCGGGACGTTTGGGTTAGATTTACCATTTGTGCAGATTAATACAGCGTGCCAGCTGACCAGATACACACATCCGGTCGGATCACCACGCTGCATTACGCTGTGAAGCATTCCTCAAAAGGGACACTCCAAGAAAAGTTCTGTTCTGCAAAAATAAAATACTAACTTCTGTAAGTCAGGACAGAGACCAATCTCTAGAATGACGACCTTAGTAGACATGAAAATAGCCAGAGAGCACCTCTTGCATAAGCTATTTGTGAGAGGTGAATGGACTGAACAGGGCCAGGATGCCTGGTTGCAGGCCATCACGCGACAGGTCACTGAAACAGGGTCAGACTAATGGAGAGATCAGGGTCCATTACATGTGGCCCTGAGTGAACTATATATGGCTCCTAAAGCCAAAGAGGAACACAATAAGATTGCCAGGATAGCAGCATACCTGTACCTATATATGGGAGACATGCAGGATAGATGTGCTGAAAGCCAAAATCTGGCAAATAGGCAACAGATGGTGTTAGAGAAGGCCCAATCTGACCTGGTCTCTTCTGAGCAGAGGCTGCAGAGGAGCCAGGAGTCAGAAGATGATAGTAGGCAGCACATCATTAAAATAAAGAAGGATATGGATGTGCTGCAACAGGAAACGGTAGAACAGGATACTAGATTTCTGGCCCTGCAGAAGGAGCACCAAGACAGTTTGGACTCCTTACTGCAGAGCCAGAAAAAGCTGGAGCAACAATTAGACTTTAACAGGGCATGCACGGAGCAGGTAGCCACCCTGCAAAGTCATCTAGATAGAGTGAAGGTAGAGAGCAACAAGCTGATCTTGAAAGACCTGGATACCCAGGCAGAGTTTGATGAAGAACGCCAGAAAGCTGGTGCCTTTCAAAGGCAGAGGGACGACCTGGCGGCACAAATGCAGGCTCTTAGTCAGGAAAGAGACGCCTTAGGCCAGGAAGTCTGCCATTTAAAAAGGAAAATGGAAGAAAATCACCTGGCCCACCAGGGACTGGGTGACCTCCAAAAAGAACACCAGAACTTGTTAGAGCACACCAGGAGGGTGGAGGATGCTCTAGCAAGAAAGGAGCAGGCCAATAGGGACACAGCTCAGGAGGTAACCCTCCTGCAGCAAAGACTGGCCCAGTTCTCCAGGACCAACCAGGAAGCACAGAGGGAAAATGAGGCTCTCTGCCAGCACAATGAGAGGCTCCAGCAACAGGTAGCGATGCAGGAGAAACTGATAGAGTCGAGTAAGGCCTTAACAGAGGAACTGAAAGCACAAATGCAGGCTCTTGCATTGCAACAGGGAGCAGGGGCGGATAGAGATGAGGTCCGCTGGGAAAGAGAGACTCCTGACCATAACCGCAGGAGCCCTAACACCAGGGGCCTTCATCTCCCCCAGTCTCTGGACTCTACCACCCCCATGTCCCCTGGCGCACATGAGCACAGGGCTGCAGGGATGGCAGATTACTATCCAGCTAAGAGTATGGGGCTCATAGGCCAGTACCACTCAGGAATGGAGGGGTGGGCATCCGGGTATGGGCACCCAAGTACAGTACAGTTCGATGGGGAACCCCAGGAGAGTAGGCCCATTAAGGGCATCCTGAAAACCTCTGCCCAGTTAGGTCAGTGGAGGGGGTACCCATCAAATCCTGGCAGCAAGGAGGAATCTGAAGACTCCTCTGAACTGCGCAGGACACAGGAGACCAGGTCCCCACATTCTGCCAGCCATTCCCAGGCTCGCAGAATCCGGGAAAACCTGGAAGAACAGACGGGAACCTCTGGGAGCAGTGCCTCCGAGTCCGAGGATGAATGGACAAGGGTTACCCGAACCAAAAAGGCAAATAAGGCAAAAAGGGCCTTGCTTAAGGACCCCTTAAAGCAGATTAAGGCGATCAGGAGCGTCATCACGCCTTACCATAAGAACGCTAAGTATTCTGTTTGGGAGCACTTAGAGTTGTTTGAACAAATGATGGAGACTTTCCATTTGAAGGACAGCCAAAGCTGTATTCAATATGTAAAGTGGACCTTCTCCCCGGAATACTCCAGTTTCTTTGCGGGGCTGGAGGACCAAAATCATTTAAGATGGTCCACCTATAAGGCGGCCATCTTGAAACATTTTTCTGTTCACAGAAATCCTCAAGAGGCTCGCAAGGCAGCCTACAATTTGCAATGTGGGGAGGATCAGGCCCCACAAGAATTTGTGCAGGAGTTAAAGCGTGCTTTTGCACAGACCACAAGAAGGGTGCGCACGGATAGCAGGGAATTTATTAATACGTTTTTCCATGCCTTGCCCAAATATATCATGACCCAGCTCGTGAGGGATTTTCACGAGAAAAGATCTTTAGACTGGGTCATTGAACAGGCTACCCGGATCTATGAGGTGCAGAAACCGGTAGATAGCAAAAGTAATGCCCAGAAAAACCCCAAAGCCAACAGCACCCCTGCTGCTGCCAAGGTGGCAGAGGTAAAGGTCACCCCCGTTTTGGATTTGGAGATGGGGGGGCCTAAAAACCTACCTGCACCTAATAATGCTAGGCCCAGAAGGTCCTCGGGCCAGTCACAGACAGGGAGCCAGGGAGGCAGCCCCACAAATGGGGTCCCTCGCTCTCCTGATTATGTAAGTCCCCGTTACAAGGGAAATCGACCCATCCTGGGTTATGTGTGGACTCCTCCAGCCCAAGAGGGGGGATCCAGCCAAGCACCTAACCCAGGGAACTTCCCTCCAAACTTCCCACAGGAGGGCAGAAATTTACCAAACCATGGGCAGAACTTTTTCCCCAGATATCCTCCCGACTTTCAGCCCCAAAACCATCCATCCTTCTTTCCCCAATTCCCTGAGCCCAGACCACTGAATCCGGGAGAGGGGAGGCCAAGGGTGGAGGGGTACCCAAATCTTCCCAACCAGGGGTACTACCAAAGAAGGGACAGCTACCCTTCCCGGGATCAGCCCAGGGGAGAAAACAGGGCCCCGTATCAGCCTGAGCGGGTTTCCCAGTTAGAGCGCCAGGTTCAAAACATGGCGCGGGATCTGGGTCACATACTGAGGGCTCAGCAGAACCCTCAGATGGGCGTGCCAGCGCAGAACGCACCCAACTCTGGACCTGGTGCTCCAGAACAATGACGGGGGCAGCACCCCGATAACTCACCGGTTCCCAGGGAGGAGGCACAAAGGGAAGGGGGGTGTAAAGCCTTGGAGGAAGCTTCCTTCCTCACTTGTAAACAGCCCCTGGAAACCCAGGAACCGGAAACGAAATCTCTTGCCCCTGAAAGTCTGCCTCCTAAGGAGCAGAGGGAGGGTAGGAGAAACAAAAGACCCAAACAGACTCAGTTTGAGAAGGAGGTACAGATCTTCCAATTTGAGGGAGAGGGATCCTCAGAGGATCCTGGGAAAAGGATCTTCTCCTTCAGAGAGGGGGGAACCCCCCCCAAAGAAAAATGGGTCCCTAGGGATGCAAATCCAGACTGGGGAGATGTGGAGACTGAGCTACCGCCGCCCACCATCTCATCCCAGAACCAACAGCAAGAAAATCCCCTGGTTCAAACCCATCCTGGGGACTGCCTCCAAAAAGGGGGGGGCAGCCCAGAACCGGAACCAGGGGAACCCACAATGGCTCTGATCTCCAGTTGCCAACTTTTTCTTTCAGATTCCCAAGACTCTCCACAGAATTCTGCCCAAATCTCTTCGCTATCGATGTCCAAAACCAGAAAGTTAGCCCACCAGTTGTCCAAAAATGTGCATTATCTGTGCCCCCTTGAGGAGAAGGAGGGAAGATATTATGCCCCGGTACAAGTACAGGGGCAGGGTACAATCTCGGCACTGGTGGACACGGGATCTCAAGCTACCCTTCTGTCCAGAAGGGCCTTTGACGAACTGAATGCAGGAAGGGGAGAGAATTACCAAATTCCTCTCACCTCTCTTCCTGGACAACTACAGAACTTTGACGGGAAGGAAATTCCCGTCGAGGGGACGGCAGATTTGGACATTAAAATTGGGCGACATAAGTTGAAACACCCGGTCATAGTTGTGACCCCGGAGGGCACCCCTTGTTTACTAGGGAATGACCTCCTGAGAAGGTTGTCACCCCTAATAGATTGTGTAAACAAGGTCCTCTGGACCCAGACTAGCCGACCAATAAAATTAAAACAGAGTGTCAACCATGTTAGTTTAAACGGCACATGCCACATGGTTGAACAAAAATCTGACCAAGTAGAATTTCACTTCCAGAACAACCAGATTCCAGACGTGACAGTAATAGCAGTAGGACAACAGACTAGTGATGGGGGGTCCTCTCTATTTCTGAAAATCAACCTTCCTTCCCGTTTAAGGTGGTATTCCACGCTGGAAGGAAACACTCGGAAATTCTATACCAATCCACAATCTGAAACTCCCACTCCTATAGTCCAGAAAGATGTGAAATCAGCTCAAAGCCTGGCTGATATTCAGCAGATTGGAGAGCAGTTGTTCATCCCTGTTCAGTTAAATGATGGGAAGGACTCTGTTCTCGCTCGAGTGTGTGTGAACAACGGTAAGAGCTTCATCAGCGAAGCCATGTTTCGCCAACTCCCAAAAGATCCAGCCATTCCCACCTTCAAACTGATAGACAAATGGGAAATGGACCTGGAAGCACCTAATTCCAAACATCTCCTGCCAAGCAGGTGTATGCTCAAAATCTCCATTGGCAACAAGAGCATAGTCCACAATTGTTGGGTCGTGCGAGACGTCCCTGCCGCCTTTTACTTAGGCAGTGACATTCTCAATCGCTTTGCCATTAGTTTGGACCTAATAAAATTCAAAGCTTGGTCCCGATTAGCGGATAATCCCATGAGCTTTGATGATCCAGAAAAAGCATTTAGGTCAGCTCAATTGCTACCTTATGCAGTTGAAATTCAGGTTAAAGAGGAAGTCACCATCCCAGAAAGGACCCGACAATTCTCCCTGGAAGTGAAAGTTAAAAGGGGACAAGAGTTGAAAAACCCTGATGCTTACATACATCTAAATGCTTCTCTCCAACAGCAAGGGTTGGGGGTAAACCCAACACCATTAGTCAACATAGAACATGACACCATTCCAATAGAGGTGGATAACAGCGACTTAAAGAGTATTACTCTAGCCGCAGGCACCATTATTGGAATGGCGGTTGATGACCGACATTTCTCCATTGATCTTAGAAATGAACTGTTAGGACCAATCCCCAAGGACTGTTTTGACAGTGACAGTGATGACAACGCAACACCAGACAGGATTTTTACCCCGCATGGGGGGAACTTCCTGGTGTACACTTCCTGCCCGTATGGTAAGGAAGATGTGACTTGTGAATTCAGGAGGGATGAGGTGATTTTCCAGGTCCATGAGGGCTGCCTTTCCCACCTGAAGCCTCCGGTCCAAATCAGCACTCTGACCAGGGACTTCTCCACCCAGCTGGAGGAGGCCGCGGAGATAGCCAAACCAGAAGTCTTTCCAGGCTTCAGGCAGATGGTGGAAGAGAGAGTCAACCTAGCTGACGCCTGTGTGACTCTGGAACAAAAGCAAAAGTTGAAACAAGTTTTCTTGGATTTCCAAGATCTCTTTGCGGTATACTCATATGACTGTGGTCGTACCGACATCCACACAACAACAATCCCCACGGACCCTGGCATGACTCCTGTGTTTGTGAAGCAATATCGCTTGCCTCTCGCATCAATGGAGTCCCTTACTGAAATAATTAAGAACCTTGAGTCCCGGGGAATAATCCGTCCCGCCCACAGCACCTTCAATAATCGGGTGCTGGGAATATTGAAGCCAAACGGCCAGTGGAGACTCTGCGCCGACCTTAGGGAGCTCAACAAACGGGTCCATACTTCCCGATGGCCTCTGCCCTACATTGACCAAGGGCTGGCCCAGATCCAGGGGTCACAGGTTTTCACTGCAATAGACCTGACCAATGGGTACTGGACCGTGCCTGTCAGTAGGGAGGACCAATACAAACTGGCTTTTACCTTTGGGGGCCAACAGTATACATGGACCCGGACGCCCTTCGGATACCTTAACTCCGGTAATGAGTTCAATATTTTCCTACATAAGGCCATGCCCGACCTGGGTGCAAGGGGTAACCTGGCTTATGTAGATGATGTCCTCATCAAAAGTTCATCTGTGGAGGAACACATAGCGGAGATCCGTTATGTTCTGACACAGTTGAGGGCTGCCGGAGCAAAACTTTCCTTTCAGAAAGCACAGTGGTGTAGAACCCGTGTTAATTTCTTGGGGCATGAGATTACTCCTCAGGGTCTCTGTCCCCAGGAAAAGAAAGTGGAAGCACTTCAGAAACTGAAAGACCCCACAACTCTGCGGGAACTAAGGAGCCTCCTTGGACTGACTAATTACAGCAGAAAGTTCATTGAGGGCTACGCAGAGATCACCAGACCCCTGATTCATCTCCTGAAGGGGGGGGTCAAGTGGGAATGGGGTCCAGAACAAGCCGAGGCGGTAAAACAACTCAAAAGAAGCCTCTCACAAGCGCCTTGCCTAGCTTACCCTGTCAGAAACAAGGAGTTCTTCCTGGAGACGGGGTTCTCTGATACGTGCTTGACGGCAGTATTATACCAAAAGCATGACAAGGTCAATAAAGTAATCTCCTATGCGAGCAAAACTTTATCCTCTGTGGAGGAAAAATTCAACGATTGTGAGAAGGCACTCCTGGCAACGGTGTGGGCATTGAAGAATTACCGCCCGTTTATCCAGGGGGAACACATCATAGTGGAGACTCCACACCAGCCTCTGCAATATCTCCAAAGTGACAGAATCCGGGCCGGAAATGTGAGTAATTCCCGAATTACTTCCTGGATTCTGTCAATGCAAGGCTTTCCTGTGGAGGTCAGATATGGCCAAAACAAGAAGAGTCCCCTCGCGCAAGGTCTGGCTGACTTGCATGATTGTGCCAGAGAAAACTGTCTCGAGGACGAAAGTCTGAAAATCAAGGACAACATGGAGGCATACCTTAATTCCCCACACAAAGTCTTTGAAGAAGACAAGTGTGAGGGAATGCCCACTGTGTATGTGGATGGATGCTCTTACCATGTTGACAACAACGGGGAGAAAGAACTGGTGGCCGGCGTAGGGAATGCATGGGTGAATGAGTCCCCAGAACCCTCCGCTGGATACAAAATTGGTCCCCGAAGTAGTCAGGTGGCAGAATTGATGGCTGTGCATCAGGCCATCCTCACTGCTATCCAGCATCAACTCCACGAACTGGTCATAATCACAGATTCGGATTATGTACGGAACGGGTTCGTGGAGCACCTGGTTAATTGGAAAACCAGAGGCATGTTATGTGCTAACAACAAACCCTTGAAACATGGGAAGTTGATCCAAAACATTGATGATCTGGTCACATCGAATGGGATAACCATCTACTGGAAAAAGATCAAGGGTCATTCCAAAGTAGAGGGACCAGACAAAACTGGAAATGACTTAGCTGATCAGCTGGCCAAAACCGGGGCTATCCAAGGGGATCTAATTGAGATTGAGTCCCTGTTGGGGGAAATCCAGGTCACTGCTATCACTAGGTCCCAGACAAATGCTCACAACGACCTTTCAATTGCACAATGGAGTAAGGAGACCCCTGATGATGATTTGATTACTGCTCAGAAGGGGGATCCAATTATTGGTAAATTTTACCAGCACCTTGAGGACCCTGAGAACTTTCCCCTGACGGATACCGATTACATTGGGAAAGAGGACCTAAGAGTGTTGATGAAATGTCCAAAAATGTTCCGTATCCAAGACGGTTTGCTGGTAAGGAAATCCAAAGCTGGCCATGATCAGTGGGTGGTTCCTACCTCATTCCGAAGCCTGATGTTAAGTCACGCCCATGATGCGGCCACCGCCGGTCATAGGGGGTTTCACACAACATTGGAAATCTTAAGAGAGGTTGCATACTGGCCACACATGGGGCAGGACCTCGACCAATACTTGAAGGGGTGTCTTGTGTGTGCACAATTTCAGCCATCATCCCTCACGCACCGTGCGCCTCTCCAAAAGAGGGGGATGACACTGCCATGGTCAGATTTACAAATCGACTTTGTAGGCCCTGTGATTCGCTCGGCTAGGGGGAATAAGTACATGTTGACCGTCACATGCTTGTTTACCAAGTGGGTGGAATGTCTCCCAGCCCCAAATTGCAAGGCAGAAACTGCAGCTGCCTTGATGATTAACCACATCTTTTCCCGTTTTGGTCTACCTCAAAGGATTGAGTCAGACAGAGGTAGCCACTTCACCAGTGAAGTAATGACAAAGATGTGGGAGATACTGGGGGTCAAAAGGAAGTTGCATATTGCTTATCGGCCAGCTTCTTCTGGGGCAGTAGAGAGATATAACCGGACAATTGTGAGCATATTAAAGAAGTTTGTGGCAGATTCTGGGCCAAGTTGGGATATCCGATTACCTCTGGTCCTAATGGCCATCAGATCTACCCCTTCATCTGCAACCAAAATGTCACCATTTGAGTTGATGACTGGGCGCAAGATGGTGCTTCCTCAGCATTTGCTCTACAGGACCCAAGAGCAGACACTGATAAATGCCTCCACTACTCATGAGTATGTAGAGAATTTAAGGAAACACCTCCAACATGCTTTTGCTTATGCTCAGCGGAATCTAGAAAGATCAGCTGATAGCATGAAGACCCATTATGACCTGAAAACTTCCAGGAAGGAATATCAGGTGGGAGACCGGGTCTATCTATACAACTTCCAAAGGAACCAGGCCAAGCAGCGCAAATTTTTGCCTACATGGAAGGGACCCTTTGAGATCGTCGATAAGATCTCCCCTGTGGCCTACAAGATCCGCATCCCCAAAGGCGGTTCGGCAGAGGGGGAAGACAAGTGGGTCCACATAAACCAGTTGAAATGTTGCCATCCCAGGCACACTCTGCAACAACTGGAGGAATCCTCTGGAATCCTAGCGGGTACTGTATCAGACTAATTCAGTTCCAATCATAAAACATACCACATCTAGTCTCTAACATACTGTGATTTGTATGAAACTGTCTCTTAGTCATACTGTTTTTATTAAAATAAGAATGTAATGTTTCGTTATGATAAAATGCATATGCTGCCCCACTATCTCAACAGTGGTGGAAAAAAAAAAAAAATCGTCTATGAGTAGATATTGCGGCTTTTGCTTTATCATCCTAAGAGAGATGAAACCATGAAGAATGACCAAGAAGGACGATCCAGAGACCGGGAACGAAGATCCAATGGGCCCAGTGGACCGCCCAATACTCCCATCAGGACCGGCGAGGAGAACCGATCGATCCGACCGGATGGAGGAAAAGATGCTGAACTGTGCCATTTATCGGAAGAAGAGGAGAACTACATCCCAGATCTTGCGGGTCCCATTAGTGAAGGATCAGATGGTCACCGCAAGAAGGGGGGCTTGTGGGATGTATTTACCCATGCATCCGGGCCCTACCTCAAAACTGTGCAGTACTGGCATTGAAAACATCATAATGGCCAGAGCTCCCCAGAAAATGCACAGGAAAATCCCATTTTGCCTATATTGTGAGTTCAGAGATGCAATGCTGATTGACAAAAGCAAACCCATAACTGTTGGGAATTCATTTTCTTAAATCCCAAAAAGGGGTGCAGTACCAGTACTCACCACTATCCAAAAGCCAGCGTTTTAAAACAACACCAGATTTTACTTTTTTGTGTAAAACTGAATAAGTGAACCCAAGGCAAGCCAAAGAAAGACTTACTGAGAGGTGGATACAATGTAAAGTTATATTCTGAAGTGACTTGAAGGTTTATAACAAGACTGGCTTAGCTGTTGATTTCAGCAGTTTAAGTAAATTTGGACTGAAAGACACTACAAATCTAAATGTTTAAAAGAAAT
This sequence comes from Ambystoma mexicanum, assembly GCF_040938575.1. Lineage (NCBI taxonomy): Eukaryota > Metazoa > Chordata > Amphibia > Caudata > Ambystomatidae > Ambystoma > Ambystoma mexicanum. The sequence goes on from NC_090935.1 coordinate 847,063,773, forward strand.
GAGTGACCTACTTTGAGTGTCACATAGGTTGCAATTGTTTAAATGTCATAGTTTTGAACTTAGAATCAGCATTCTAGCTGCATGTGTAAAATTGCAAGTTAATTTAAAAAGCAACAAAAAAAAACATGACAGTTAGATGAAAGTCTGGCTTAAGGAACTGGATTTTGCTTGACAACTACCCCCATCAGGAGTGAAACTTGAGTCACAGCTGTGTTCCCAGGCCTAGCTGCCCTTTTGCTGCTCACACTAAGGATATGCCATCTATCTGATAATTGAATTACCTGTGCTCTACAGGAGCTCTGAACAAAGCCTGTCTTGACTCATGCAAAGGTTTTATTACAGCGGTCGTAAAATGTAGCTTCCTCTTGGCAGAAGCTGGGAGGGGCACTGCCTGTGAGAGCAAGCTGGCTTGGCAGAACTGGATAAACCAGTATTTCTACCTTGTGCTGAGAGGAAACCACACCCCTTTGTAGCCAGAATATTGTTTAGAAAAAGATGGATCATTCATAGTACGGACATGTGAAAATTTTATAAATGACACCATAATTCTTGTGATTTTTCTGCCCACATTTTAAGAGGTTTTTCGACCCGGTGGCATGTTCAGGGGGGTTTTAGCGGAAAAGAGGATATTACTCAAAATGTGTGCATGTGAAAAATCTGACACTTCATCTACTAATGTCCATACTCCTTGCGCACATGTGTGTAAATTTGGGGTAATGTCCGGAATTGCAAACCAGTTAAAAAGTGCAAAATATTGCCATTTCTGAATGCAAGCTCCCAGGAAGAGCAGAGTTTGAACAGGGTATACCTCCTGTAATGCATGATGGGTGCATATGATTTTAAAACAATATGTACCTCTGCAAATATGTATTTGTTTCAAATCTAGATTTGTGTGTAGTTGACAGGAGGAGTGGACTCTCTGCAAGCCATAAAATGACATCACGCTGACACACACTTCCTTCCCCAATCAAATGAGAAATGGAAGTTTGACCAATTAGAAGCTGAGAGAGAGGTAGGGTCAGTGATGCTAGAACACACCCACATTCTAAACACATAAAAGCAGACAGACAGGACAGATAGGGAACTTTCAAATCCATCTGCCGCTGGAAGCTCTGCCGGAAAAATCCATACTTTACCTCCATCAAACCTCCAGAGAGCCAAACTAGAGACTTCAATCTATCCAGAACTAGAGACCCAGACCAGAGAACCAGAGAGAGCTGACCCAGATCACTGTGAAGTGCAGAGACCAGAGGCGAGTCTAAAACCTGACCAGATCCGTGATGAGGCCCATTTCACTCAAGAATATAGTGTGAGTACATAGCAAAACTGTGCAGAACCAATCCCTTAGTTAAAATAATATAATTCAATCCTATTTTAATCTAAGTAGAACTGTCTCCTAACTGTCACCCGCCATTTGCAAAGCTGTCACTTGTCATTTTCTAGTTGCAAGCTGCACGTGTCTTTTTGAACTTTAAAATTTCAAATCTGAAAAACGACCTTTATTTAATCGCTCATATCTCCGCGACCGTTTGTGCTAGAGACTTGCAGTAACTTTCATTTGAAAGCTTAGAATCTTAGCTTTGAATCGCACCAAGAACCACATTCCTACCCCTTATAGTTTTACCGCAATCGCGGAAAACGCACGCGCGAATTTTGCCACGATTTGCAAATTTCTCCACGTGTAAAAAGACAGCAGTTTTGCTTTTCCTTGCCAAAAACTTCGTTTACCTGCTAGTTACTACTAAAGCATTGTTAAGGTGATCCTGAATTCATAGAGAGTAGCTATCACTCACCCTGAACCTCTGAAAGGGAATTAAAAGCATTTCCAGCATATTTCTCATCCATTGCTAGCACATATAAAAGCATTTGGGCCTGTGTTTTCAAAACTCCTATCTGTTTTCTTTAAGCTTGCTGGGGATTGAACTGAATTACATTGATTGCATTTCTGAGAACTGTGTGCTTTCCTCCCATTTCCTTGCATTGCATAAAGAGGGGGGGGAGTGAATAGCCAGAGGAAAGTGATTACATTGTTTTGTTGAAATCATATTGAGTATTTTCTGTACTGCATTTCATTCCACCTTGCATCCATTGGAAACCATAAAAGTATTGTTGCTACCTTATCCATTTCATGTCAACTCATTAGTGATTATAAGAAGTGTGCTAGTGCCAGATTCTCCGTTGTTGATCTTTATCATATCAGATTAAGTGTGCTATTCAATTATTAATTTATTATAAAGTGTGATATATATATATTTTAAATTATCAAATAAACCTTTTAAACTTGCAAAACAGAACTACTTCTTGGCTCAGTGGGGTCAGGGGGATTCCAAGAGAGGGGTGTTATATAGGGGTAGTCATCCAGAACGCATGAACTGGACATAAAGATATATCAATAAGGGTTTTCATTCAGTATTCTAGACTAGGCGTTAACTTAGCTGTAGTGCTGAATTGAATCCTCTTACAGTCCGCGAATCCAATATGGTGGGCGCTACCAAAAAATCGGACGCGCTTCACGCTCCACGTCGTCCAATCAGCGAACACTTTGCATGTCCGCGAACATCACGCAAGACGATTGGCCAATCAGGACACTTTCCGCGGAGTGAACAGGGAAGTGTATCCGCAAACCGAACACAGATATCACTAATTTTTGTTGACCTACTTTTTGGTCATTTAAAAAAAAAACTACTGGACGAATTTTCACCAAATTTGCAAAAGCACGCTTTCGGGACCAAGCCGCTGCTCCTGGTCCAAATTTGGTGGAAATCCATCCAGCGGTTTGGGCTGTAGATGCGAGCAACATTTTTTTCTCATTCACTCTATGGAGAGTGACTATAATGTATACAAATATGAGCATATAGAGGGAAGGTAGAGTAATAAAAACTAAAACTATGACAAAGTGCTGATACCATAATGATTATCTTCATGCACAGAAAGGATTCCTCTCTTTCAAGCCTGTATCTTCCGCTACGTACATGTTTCATATATGATGTGACAGGGACCCAAGTCTACAAATATAGTACCTTTTCAATTTTTACTTCCTGATTGTTACTGTAGAAAACTATGGGGCTTCGAATTGTTACTAAAGGATAAAAAGGGAGAGCCAGCCATGTGATATCATCAGTTATGTCATCAATGACATTTGTGATGTCATCTTTGATGTCCTGGGTGTTAGTATTAGCAGTGCACGGTGGCGCGAGTTATGGTTGCTTATGTTACCATAACTGCTGAATTTCAGGGGTTTTTCGGTTTTACTTGGAACCATAACGTCCCTTTAACAAAGTTTTTTCACTGAATTTCATAGGTTTTTAGTAGCACAACTTAACCATAACGTCCCTTTAACAAAGTTTTTTTCACTGAATTTCATAGGTTTTTAGTAACACAACTTAACCATAATATCCCTGACATGTAACATAGAACATACTAACCCCCTCGTAGTGATTTTCATGTCTGCGGACTACCGCCATGTCTGCGGACACATCGAAAATCTGAGCGTGGTGAATGTAAATTTAAATAGTGTGCCCCATTTCTCCTTTGAAGTTGGCTCTAAAAAGAGCTGGTTTTTTTTTACAGATGCTTGACAGACACCTGTTATTTTATATTTTTTTTCTTGTTTTTTTTTCTTACTTTCCTCCTAAAATCTTCACATAACCTTCTCCAAAGCAACCCTTACATTCCAAAATAAAAAGGCATTTCCGGTAAAAGATAAAGAAATGCCATCTTCTTTAAAATTAACAGCATTACTGGCATCAATATTCTCATTGTTACAGAAGAACATACCAGCTCTAAGCATGAAGGCACACATGCCTCGGTTGATGACACACCTAGCAATGTTTTGCTGAGGACAAAAAACTGAACTATTATCCCATATTGCCCTAGGTAGTAATCCAGAAAAAAATACTTTAGCATTTGGAAGGATCTTCACTACGGCTTGAACCAAGTGTTCCAAATCAGCCAACAAAGTAGGGGCACTGACGTTGCCCAAATAGAAAGCACCATAGTGCAAAACTACCACATGCGGACTGTTCATCGTGGCCATATCCGCACAAACTTGTACAATTCCCTGTACATTGCAATCAGGCACAGTGCTCCACACAACCTCCACTCCTTTGACATCAAAGTTCTTTGCAACATGCCTGCATTCAGCGTACTGCTGTAAACCATGCACAAACATATCTCCGAGCACCAACACCCTGACTTTCTCCACTTCTGCCATCTTCACCACCCACAGTCTCTTTCAACACAAATCCACAACCTCGACATCTGATTGGCTGATCCGTACAGTCTTCTTTCCATGTTGGATTTCCTGGAAAAACCCGGATTTACCACGCCCTGTCCACGAACAGCCGCGGTGTTCGCAGACGGCGTCCACTTTACTCTCTGTACCATTCCCTCATTGCATACAGCTAAGCAATCACACAATACGAATAACGTCCTCAGAACACCCCCATTTTGTGAATTTTACAACATTTCAGGACAATTATCATTTCATTATTCTACATATTAACATTACAAATATTATACTTTTATCTTGTACTCTGCACACAATGCTATCTTTTTCCATTAGCAGCTCAGTATACTACATAGAATCCCATAATACAATGCTATTTATTGATATAAATGCATCGTTCAAAGCACTAATAACGGTATGATATTTATTGCAATATCCTTGACACTTTTTTCGGAACATTATAATGAAAATCCCTAGTGCACAAATTCCATGAAAAGTACATACACATGTGATGTCATCAGTGATTTCATCAATGACATTTGCGATGTCATCTTTGATGTCCTGGGTGTTCGTCTTAGCAGTTCATGGTGTTGGCGCGAGTTATTTTTCATAGCTTACCATAACTTGCTATTTTCAGGGGTCTTTCGGCTGTACTTAGAACCATAATGTCCTTTAAACAAACTTTTTTTAATATCACGCAAACAATATACAAACATGGCGTGCAAAAACCAACTTATAGAGATGGCTTTACACAGAATGTTGCAAAGTAAGAATTTATGCTCGTTCACAGTGAAGGTATTTTTTTCTCGGGCCCCGGAGAAGCTCACGAAGCAGACTATAAGGTTGTATTGTGTTTTGACCTTGACAGACAGAGATTGTGATGAAAGACTTCTCTTGAAGGTGTGTTGCTAAAACGTAAGAGAAGATAAAGATGAAATTTCTGAAACGAAACCACTTTTACATATTATATCACTATGCGAAAGATCGTTGGCACACGCGGAGTCGTATTTTCGGACTGCACCACTCGTAGACAATGGAAATTGCAATTGTACTGTAAGTAACCCTTTACATTACTTTATACCAAATATAATTACAATAGCTTAGCATTAAAGACCGCTGAAGTTGAACTTGTTCGTTGAAAGTGGCATAATGTTTTCTACCGCGTACTATCACCGCCAAATTGATCCCCTGTCGTTTAGAGGGCTCTGAAAAAGGCAGACGACACAGAGTGGGTTAATAGAAATAATTTAACCGGTCTATCGGCGGTCCAACGCTCTACTCGCTTTGCCACTTTACTGTAGCCTGTCAAGTGGCACAGCGAGTACAGCGCTCGCTTTGACATCCGTGCACAGCTTGCTAACGCAAGTTCGAATCCAGGCAAGCCCAAACTCAGCCTTTCATCCTTCCGTGGTCAATAAATGAGCACCACACACCGTGGTTAATAATAAGCACCGCTTAGATACCTCACAGTTCTTAGCGCTATATGAATGGGAAAATATTATTTTTTTATTATTAACATACTCTGTTGCACTATCTTCGATAGCAAATAGTTTCACACCCTAATAAATGAAATGATGATTTTTAATGAAGATCGGCTGGTGAGATGATTTATGTTTTTTAAAACAGGTACGTGGACCCGTTTTGTCTATGTCACGATTTACAGACTCCAGCGGATGGGGTCTTCAACTGCCAGGTGCAAGTCCAAATATGCAACTTCATGACCTTCACCGTTTTATGGGACAATCGCCAAGGACCAATATGCCCTTACGCAGTACTAGCGGCTACAAACAACATACCAACCAATACGGTGGTCTAATGGCTCGTTGTTGGAGCAACCTTCCGATTATTAGAGAGACCATTTACTGCTTTTATCATAAACCAACAGCCTATCTACCGCAAAGGAGCAACGCGCGGCTCCAAATTCCAAATAAATTTTTGCTGATCGACAGCAGAGACAATACCAAATCGCTGAATATTCACTAAACATTTCATGTGAAATAAATGTACTTTACCAAGTGTACAATCCTGCTGTTTACTTTTAAACCACAGTTTCATATTCCGAATTGTGACGCATTGAGTTGTAACCTGATCTAACACTCTCTGTACCGCAAAGGAACATCGCGTGTCTCAACATGAACTTTTGCGGATCGACAACAAAGACAAATGCAAATTGCTGAATATTCTCTGAACATTTGATGTCAAATAAATGTACTTTACAACATTTACAATCTTGCTCTTTGCTTTTAAATCACAGTTTCATATTCTGAATTGTGGCGCGCTGTGTTGTGACATAATGTGTGTTGTCTTCCGGGTTCTGTGTAAAGTCGCGTAGTACTGGAGACGACTGGGCGCGTTTCATTACGCACCCTGTAACGTCACGGAGAGAGGCGGGGAATATGAATGCTTTGATAATATCAGGCTTAGTGGCGGGAGATATGATTTAGTATCGCAAAAGCAAGTCAGCCAGGTCAATAGCGCCAGTCATAGGATTATCACATAATGTCGACGGACACCAGCCGGATTTATCGTTTCTTTAGTGGACAAAAAGTCGGTTGACGCCCCTAGGAAATTGTACTATTAGCGGACAAAAGGAGTGCTCTTAAAACACTTTCACCCTGACAACGAACAAAACAAACAACGTTCTCAGAACACCCCCATTTTGTGTAATTGCAACCATTTCGGGACACTGCGAGTGTTCTTAGAACACATTCAACTAGACAGATTACAATACGGACAGCGTCCTGAGGACACCCCCAGTTTGTGTATTTACGAACAATTAAGTACACCGCGAGAGTTCATAGCTCATTTTTACCTTCCTTGTGAACAAAAATGACACATACTCCGTCCTCTAAACACCCCACCATTTAGTTTATTTACAAAATGTCAGAACAGCCGTGTTCTCCGCGGACAAATCGAACGCAACAAAAACGTCTAGCACATAAAAAAACAAAGCATTGAACCTATCTCATACTCCCCCACCCTCCACAAACACTCTTACACACCAACACACAGCACTAAATACAATTTTTTATCCACGTTTCACTGCGCTGTACGCGGTCGACTGCGAATACAAGATGGCGGGCGCCACAGAAAATCTGACGTGCTCCATGCCCCTCGCTGTCCAATCAGCGAACACGTCGCATGTCCGCGGACTCGACGCAATCCCACGGGCCAATCGGGGTGCTGTCCGCAGAGCGAACAGGGAAGTCCGTCCGCGAAGCGAACGCAGATATCACTAATTTTTTTGCCTTACATTTTAGTCATTGTTAAAAAAACTACTGGACAGATTTACACCAAATTTACAAAAGCACGCTTTTGGGACCAGGCCGCCGCTCCTGCCGCAAATCTGGTGTAAATCCGTCCAGCGGTTCGGGCTGTAGCCGTGCGCAAAGTTTTTTCCCATTCAGTCTATGGGAAAAAAAAGTTTTGGGACCCCCCTATAACTTTGCTCTCCCTGGACGAATCCTGACCCAACTACTTTTTTTCCAAAGTTTGGTGAGGATCCGTCCAGGGAGAGCGAAGTTATAAGCCGCCCAAAACGTGCTCTTCCTATGGAAACAGCAACTTAACCATAACTACATGGCCACTACCATGGCCATGTAATAAATAATATATATATATATTTATAATATATATATATATATATATATATATATATATATATATATATATATATATATATATATATATATTACATGGACACGTTAGCGTCCATGTAGTTATGGTTAAGTTGGTGTGTCCATAGGAAGAGCATTTTTTGGAGAGGTTTAGTCCAGGGGAGGCAAAGTTATAGGGGGGGTCCCAAAACTTTTGTTTTTTCCCATAGATATAATGGAAAAATACTTTGTGCACGCCTACAGCCGAAACCGCTGGACGGATTTACACCAAATTTGCGGCAGGAGCGGGGGCTTGGTTCCGAAAGCGTGCTTTTGCAAATTTTGTGTAAATCCATCCAGTAGTTTTTTTTTTTAAAATGACCAAAATGTAAGGCAAAAAAATTAGTGATATCTTTGTTCGCTCCGCGGACGGACTTCCCGGTTCGCTCCGAGGACAGTGCCCTGATTGGCCGAGCAGCTTGCACGATGTCCGCGGACATCCGATGTGTTCGCTGATTGGACGGCGTGGGGTGTGGTGCGCATCAGATTTTTGGTGGCGCCCGACATCTTGCATTCGCGGACAACCGCGGACAGCGAGGTGAAACTTGGTTTAAAAATTGTACTAAGTGGAGTGTGTTGGTGTGTAAGAGTGTTTGGAGAGGGTGGGGTAGTATGAGATAGGTGCAATGTTGTATTTCTTTTATGTGCTAGACGCTTTTGTTGTGTTTGATTTGTCTGCAGACAAAACAGCTGTTCTGAAATGTTCGTAAATAAACAGAATGGATTCGGTGTCAAGTTGAAAGTGTTCTAAGAACACTTGTGGGGTCCTGGAATGTTCTCAGGGGGTGTCCTGAAGACATTGTCTGTATTGTTCGTTGGCAAGCTGAAAGTGTTCTAAGAACACTCGCGGTGTCCTGAAATGTTAGTACATAAAGAAAATGGGTGTGTCCTGAGGACGCTGTCCGTATCGTCCTCTGGCAAGTTGAATGTGTTCTAGGAACTTCCTTGTGTCCGCGGACATTAAAATGGTTGCAATGCTTGAATCGATGGGTGTGATATGCTGCGGTGGTTGTGGCCAGGGTATAGAATGTTGGGTGCATGGCCATTTGGCCATGCACCGAAGACTCTATGCCCTGGCCACAGCCACCGCAGCATATCACACTCATATGCCATGCACCCAAGAGTCTATGCCCTGGCCACAAGCACCGCAGCATATCACACTCATAGTGGCTTATAAGTTTTGGTCAAAAACAAATTTATAAGGAACAATGGGCCTCATTACAACCCAGGCGGTAAGTTCCCAACTTTACCACCATGGTGTAAACTCCGTTTACACCATGGTGGATGGCGGATTTACTGCCCCATTCCAAGGTGAGTGGGGCGGTAAATCCCCATTCCCATTTACCCTTCCCCATTCCCATTTTTGCCCCATAGGGCATAATGGGATTGGGGAATTAGCACCAAGGCCAGTTAGCGCCTTGCATTTTAACGCCTGCTAAAAGGGTTTAACGGCTGCCGACGGCACCGTTAAACCCTTAACCCCTGGGTTGTAATGAGGCCCAATGTTCTAAGCCAGTATGGGTGTGATATGCTGCGATGGTTGCATTTATCATGTTATACTTACTATTTGGTTTAGTAACGGGAGTCCATGTTTTTCTTGTTCATTTCTGTGATAAAAGAAAATAGCATGTTAGTATTAGTATTTTATAAAGACCTATTACATTGTACAATCAACATGTTTTTCTTTTTTTGACCCTCATATTTAGTAGATGACATGTAGCATCTTTGGGCAGTTAGATAGCTTTTGGAATATTGTGACAGTTTATATTTTTTTACTACAATTGTACTTAAGGTTGAAGTACAGCTTAGTTATCAAATTTTGGTTTTAAGAACATTAAATAAGCGTTTGTAAGATTTGCTTGTAATCTCTGCTTTAGAGTAATGGTACTATCATTACATTCAAACCATCCACATTTCTTTTTTATATATGCAGTGTAGTGCCCTGAATTGGTTGTGGGTCCTGCGTGGTAGATTATACCTATTGTTGTGAAGGTTTTCCTACCAAGTGATATTTGACCATGTGTGAATCCAGTCAGCTTGCAGTTGTTTTTGGTACCATCTGCATTGTAACGTAGAAGCAATACTATTGCGTATTTACTATGTGTTTGTATTACTAACGTGGAGCGATTATCTGAATTGCAGGTCAAACATAATCTACCATGGTTTGCATTTTGTACAAGTTGCTGAAATGGAACAGATTCACAATTAGGTATTGCTATATACACAAAGCGTTCATTGGGGATTTGTTCTTGTGTCACATTGTTGCAGAGAGTGCATGTATGTTTCCACATGCATGAAATCTGGAAGATTTCATTCATAGGTATGTTTTTGTTTTCCAGTACTAATACTAATACAGTACATTAGAAATTCTTGTGGATCTTCCTGTGAGTTTATAGTGAATTTCAACATTCCAGCACAGTAGTCTAATTGTTGTCTTATTCCATAAACACTATACGTGTTGTCAGGATTGTTTGCTGCATTTCTGTGAAGTACTAACATTTGCAAACACATTTGCAAACACAATGGGTCTGTACTGTCTGTACTGTGTAAGTAAATGTTCTCAACAATTGGTGGTAATTGAAATAGAATATTCATTGCTACATTTGCGTAGCAATTTACACCAACTATATTTGAGAGTTTAAATGGACCAGGTAGTTCTGTATCTGACTGCTTTTTTTGGAGTTTGTCTTCCTTCTTTGAAGAAGTACCTGGTTTACTTTCCCTAATTGATTCTTTTTTGCTTGTGGCACTTGATGAAGTATTACTTTCTTTTACTCTCTTTGGAGGATTTGCAGTGACATCCTGTTGCTTTTCTGTTTGATTTATTTTTCTTTTATAATGTTTTACTTTTTGTGGAACAGATTATGTGTTTAGATGGGGAGTGTATAGTGAACAAAGTCTATTTTATTCTAAAATGCAAGGAATATCAGCGTTTATTTTACTTGCATCAAAGTTGATTAGAAATAGACCGTCAAGTGTACGTAAGCGTGATAGTGCTACGTAGCTCATGCCTTCTTTAAAGACTGTGTTACCAATGTCTATCATTGCTTTGTCTAGGGAAAGACATTGTGATTTATGAATGGTGACTGCGTATGCAAGAGTTAGAGAAAATTGTTCTCTGCGTGCATACATGTCTTTGAAGAGAAGGAATCGAGCTATTGAGCGTCCTATTCTTTTTACTTCTGAAAGTTTGTTAAAGAGAATATTGGCAAACTGAATTTTGTTGTCACGTGGGTATGTTTGAAAGCCAACAACTGTACCCAGTGCTCCATTAACTAGTCCTTGGTCCACGTCAAGGCTCCGTTTCAGCATTACTCTGCAATTTAAGGATAATTTTAATAACTTTTCCAAGCCTGCTGTGTTTGAGATAGATTGTTCTAAGCTATTTAGTCTTGTTGTGGCTTGGTCACACATGAGTAGTGTCATTCCATGTACATCTAGTTTGTCTGTGGCGCTAATTTCCATTATTGGTTGCATTTCTTTACTTAACATTATTTCATTGAATTTCAAACAGCTTGCAAGAGTTGGCATTAAGGCCATACAATTGACATTTTTGGGCGCTAATTGTTCCATAACATCTATAGCACATGCATTATCACCATAAAGTGCATGAATGTGCCGGGTTTTCAATATTGCTTCTGCTTCTCTAGAAAGTATACCAACTCTGATACTTTTTAAGATGTTGGCATAAGTGAGATCTGCAGATTGGCGCATGTTTTCTGTTAATTCTCTGTATTGTAAATGTTGCCAAAGGTTGACATTTCCAATGCTGCCAACAGTTTTACGGCAGAGTTTGTGTTCTAATGTTTTAAAAATAGCCTCACCTTTTACTGGTGTCAATTGAAGAAGATCTCCGAAAACAATAATGTGTTTTCCTGCAAAGAGCCCTTCATAGTTTGTGTTGAGTACTTCTTGTAATCTGAGGTGAATTAAAGCCAGCATTAGGTTGGACACCATGCTCACTTCATCTATTAGTAGCATTTTAATTTGTTTCAATACTCTGCGTAGTTCCATTGCAGCTTCTGCAGAATGTTTGTAATAATCTAATTTGTTTTGGTGTTCTACTGGCAGGAGTAGTAATCGGTGTAAAGTAACACCACCTATGTTGTAGGCAGCTAAACCTGTGGGGGAAGTGACAACAGCTGACAGTTTGTTGTTTGTCAATTGTTGAAAGAACTTACTAATGATTTTGATTAGGAATGTTTTGCCAGTACCAGCTTCACCACTGACATACAATAGTATAGGTTTGTAATTTTGACAGGTGCACTCTTTGTTTTCATGTTGTGCACCATGTGCAATTTCTTTTGTTACTTCTTGAAAAATGCTACGTTGCTCATTGTTTAGTTTTGATTGTAGTATAGTTAAGTCTTTTTTATCTTCATACTGACACATGGTGTTTTCTACTTCTATCATAGCTAAGTCTGCCTCATTTGTTATTAGTGGGTCTCCCACTGGTTCTTGGCTTCCTGTGACAGAAGGTTGACTAATGTCAGGAGTGTCCTTATCTAGTTGGGCCTGGAGTTCTTCTTCGTGTTGCTGTTCATTGTTCAACATTTTTTTGTACTGTGCAAAGTTGACATCAGTTATACTGCTTTCATTTGCTTTGAAAGCATCTTCATATGAGTCATAGTTATCTAGTATTTCTTCTTCTTTTCTCCATGGTTTAAAGAGTTGTAGCAGGGACATGTAATATACTTCTTTATGTTGAGGAGTCTTTAATGACAATGTGATATGATTTATTTAAATTTGGTTTGGTGAGTTTTACTAAGCTGCCTTCACAGTTTGTCACTGTATTTACGGTTTTGTTCATCAGGTTTTATATTATTTTTATATGTGTAGTTTTGGGCTATGTGGTATAGACACATGGTTTCCAAAGTGGTACTCCTGTTTGGGTAGTATGTGTCCAATAAATTGTTTTTTAAAATGTCTTGGCTGTTGGGATCATGTTTGGCTATTGTTTCTATATCTTCGTATGATTTTAGAACTCTTTTTCTAGATTTCCCTGGACCAAGACTTAGCCATACTATATTTTCAGATTTACCATACAATGCAGTACCAGTTAATCAATCAGCTGCTTCATAGGATCCACATTCTCTATGGGTGAACATTTTTATGCCCTACCTGTATAATTTCTGAGACACTGTTTTATCTGATGACAGGTCATTCCAGAGGTCTTGGAGCTCTGTCTTTTCTGATTTGGTCAAGTATGCTGTGACATATCGTGCAACTGCAGTAGAATTGTCTGCAATGTACTGCACATCTATGTTTGCATTCCATAAGTGGGCAATGATTGCATTGTAATCATTGATATATTTTTCTTCTTCTTTTCTTTTTATGTATTTTTAGGTGACTTACCTTTAACGCTGTGTCTAACTGAAGACATGCGGTTGTTCACATGACCTGTATTTGTAACTGGTCTAGGGAAACCAAATTGTCATTTGGTATAGTATTTCCCTTTGTTTTTGTATTTGCGACAACAGTATTTGCCACATTTGTGTCTTTGGAATTGTAAAATATTTGCATGAAGATCACTATTTGCGGATTCTGATGGAATTTCACAAGTGACATATTTTTCAATAAAATGTAAAACAGTGGCATCACTGTCTTGACCAAATTTAGGAGCATCTTTAATCCATAAAAGCATGTGGACATGTGGTGCTCCTCTGGCTTGGTATTCTTTTCTCCAAAAGAAGTGTTGCACTTCTCCAAGGGGAGGAACAGTTTTATTACAAATAAAATGTAGCATAGCAATGAAGCGATGGTGGAAATATCTTGAAACATTAACAGGATCCTGAGAACAAAGTTCTCCAGGTGTTAGTATATCTATGTTTGTTTTGTTTTCGTTTGATATGCATAGGTAAGCATGTAAATCTTCACATGCATATTCTGCACAACTTAATGTAACAAACCAAGTGGGTGGGCCAAGGTTTCTGATCATACAACGTACATCTCCATGACGTTGAAACCAGTACTCTTTAGTACCACGCGTATTTGCTAATAGATTTGTAAGATTTGCTTGTAAAAACTCTTTTTGTTGAACTTTTTGTAATAATTGTGTAGCTGTCATATTTTGAAAGTGTGATCCTGATTTTAATATGTGTGCAACTTCGTAACATAAAGTTGCTAGTTCACTTTCAAAGAGTAGGTGGAATATGTATTCCACATTTTGTCGAAATCTGGGATCTTCAGAATACATCCGTAATGAGCGATATTCTGATGCTGATATTTGAATAGGTCTATCATCGTATCTTCCTCCTTTGCCAGTAGAGTAGGAAAGAGTAGAGGAAAAGCATGTGCTTCTATACTTTTTTCCCCTATGCTGACTGGTGATCCTTTTGTTTGACGCATTTGGTACGTTTCCAGTGCATCTTCTATGGTGTCTTTAGAGTGCAATGGATGAATTGTATAATGGTCTAAAGTGTTTGATATTGTTGCAGGATCTAGGAGCTCAAATTGACTAGCTTCTTGTGTCTCTTGAATTATTTCAGTTGTATCTTTCATGTTTTCTTCAATATTAATTTCTTTGTAATATTCATTATTCTCTTTAAGATATTGCAGGGCTTCTCCCACTTTATGTAAATCTACCCGTTGTTGCCCAATTTTTTGTCTTTTGCAGGTACTCCATTTACCAAGATAATAAAAGATTGTTGCAATGGACGTTGCACTCCTAGAGTGTGCACATTTTCTTTTAGATCTAATGGTAAATACACTACTTTTATACAAATACCTTTCACTAATTCAGAGGGAGGTAATTTTGCAGTTTTTGGTTGAAGGCGCATTATTGCTTGAAATGGGTGCACTGTTTGAATTATGATGCTCTCATAGAAATTAAGTTGTTGAAGGGGTTTTGGTAGTGGATATAATTCCAAGTTATTTGTGATAGCACGTGAAGGAGTTTGTTTGTTATCAAGTTTTGTAGTGCAGTAACTGCAAAGTATTATGGGTTCAGTTATTTCGTATTTGTTTTCTGCTATAAGGTAGAGAGCTAATTCAAACCATTTAGAATCTTCATTGTCTTCTATTTTGTACGATAGGTCTACAGCTTTTGTTTTACTTTTATAAAAAGTTCTGCGGCAACATACACACACGTGGTTTGGTACTTCAGCTGAAGTACTTTCAAATTTTAGTATTTCTTTTTTGTATGTGTGTAGTGAAAGATTGCCATGTGCAGAATTGTTACGAAATTGGTTTACAGCTAATTCATCTTGTAAGTGGGTTTCACTTCCAAAATATTTTGTCGATTTCTTCTAGTAGGTCTTTTGCTGTACCATGTAGAAGAATGTTATTTAAATTGGCTAGTGCTAAAGCAGGACTTTTAGCATAGTACAGCTTATAAACTAGATTTCTTATACTTGCATGATGTGTTGATATCCTTTTGATATCATGGAAGGTTGTTTTGCAAGTAGGTCCTGTAATGCAGGGCAATGAATGTCCTTGTAGTCCTGTGTACTTGCGTACTGGACAAGTATCCATATTTTGCAGTAGTTTAATTTTGATTTTGTCTTTGCTTTTCACATATTGATTGAGGAATTGGCGTAAAGACTTGAACATTTTTTTGGGAATGTTACACATTGACGTGCATGGCTATTTGTACACTAGATGTTCTGATTCATTTGAATGGAGGGGTAAATCTACGTTTTCAGGGCATATTTTTGTAAGGAGTACAACTTGTTCCATTATGGTATTATTAACTTTTGCATAACCTCGACCACTGCTATGTATGGCAATTGTATTTGTTTGCTTTTGTTTGTATGCTTCTTCATTAAAGTATGGTTCTGTGCTTGTAGCGTGACTCCATTCACCTCCACAGATATTTAAGAAGTTATTTCTGTTGACATTTTGTTTATTGAGAAGTCTTTTTTGTAAGTTGGTTGTTAATTTTGTTAGTGGTTTCATTCTGTTTAACACTAAAATAAATAACTTCCTTTTGAGAAGAATTGCACTTTCTATCAAACGCTTCTAAGATTACTTTCCTACGATAGGTTTGAAGTGTTGAACCTGGTTTCTCTCCTGTTTTTATAAGATTTTGAAGGACTTTGTGTTGGAACATTTTGGTTAAAATACTTTTCTTGGTATGCTTACTTTGTACTATATCAAGATTTATAGAAGAAGTTATATTTGTAGTGATAGTTGATTTTCTGTTAATTGTTTTTTGGGTTGTTTTACTTTTTGATAGAGGAGGCAACGTTTTTGTACTAGAAACTTCTGTTTCACTACATGACTGTATTAGCTGTTGTGTTTCAACTTTTTTTTTACAAATTCTGCTATAGATGGATGTTTATGTTGGAGACTTTTCTTTTCATTTGCTCTACTTCTGCGTTCCTTTCTATGGTGTTGCTTTTTGGTAGGCATTCTTTAGGGTCTGTTGAAAAAAATACAGAAGGTATGGGTTGGGGTGTTCTGCAATGCATGTGTGTTTTGTGCATGAGTGTTTGAGTAAGATGATAAAGATGTATGTAATGGTGTGTGATTGTGCATTGGGAAGTACAACTACTAGGGATGGGTATTCTTGAATTAATGTGTTACTAAACTGGGGTTCAGATGACAGAAAAAAGTAAGCCAGTGGTGTGGAGAAGTATAAATAGTATATCTAAAGCTATACAATTAAAACAGTTGTTTGTTCTACAACATCTAAATTCTAGCAGCTGAGTTGGGTAATTTGTGTGTCGAAAAATAGGAATTTGTGGGCCATTCTGCCAGTAAATCACTGTTTAAGACGGGGGGATTTCTGGTCAGAATGGTGCAGAATCTCTATTTTTAGGCACAGAAATAGCATCAATTAACCTTACAGTGTGCTTGAGTAATAATTCAAATATTATGGTAACATTCTACTTACTTTTTTTTCTAAAATGAGCAGTTTGCTTCTAAGTTGTCCTTTGTACTTCAAATTCGTCTGCTTCTTTTCAGGAGAATGGTCTTCACTGCAATTGTAAAAGAAAGAAATTTGTAATTTGGTTTGTATATAGCACTGTTTTTAATTTAGACATAGATTTTTTAAATTGAAATGCTTAGCGCCTTCCTCAAAACCATTAAAACTATCTTATGACTAACTGTAGGAAAGAAAATATCTTTACTATGGCTTGTGAAATTCATAATGTACCACTGTATACCACTATTCCTGTAACTAAGCTTTTCCACGTAATAGTGAGTCAATGTCATACCCTGCTTTTCCACGTAATAGTGAGTCAATGTCATAGCCTGCTTGTCCTATATAAATGTAAGTAATTATATGAATTAAAAAATTAAAACCAATTATGTGTTTGTACAAATATTATTGTTTGAGATTTGATCATAGAGTGTGCATGTAATTTTGTTTGATTATATGTAGTCTATATATTTTATTTCAAAAATGTTAGTTTAACATTATTTGCATGTGTGTGTGTGTATGAAGAAATTAAACGGTATAAAGGTTTGTAAGTCACAGTTAATTTTAGGACAATGAAAAAATTATCGTAGATTCATTTTACAGATTATACAAGGTAAAAGTCGGTTAGAAAATGTGTTCTTGTACTCTATAGAAAATATGCATACCTGTAGTTTGTGTTCATGCATATGGATATGGACGAAGCTGCAAGTAGAAATCTTGGAGACTTGTATAGTATTTCTCGTAGATCGTGCTTGCCAATGGTATGAGACTTGTACTCCGAGAGATTCACCGTACATTTGCAGTGCTGATCTATGATGATGCAGTTACATGTAGAGGTCTTGGATTTGATTGGTGGATGGTCATGTGATTTCTTAGCTACATCCAATGAGGGAATGGCACAGAGAGTGAAGTGGAAATGGTCGAAGGGCTGTCCATGTTACGATATGTTCACGGACATGGCGGTAGT
Source organism: Ambystoma mexicanum (assembly GCF_040938575.1). Classification (NCBI taxonomy): domain Eukaryota; kingdom Metazoa; phylum Chordata; class Amphibia; order Caudata; family Ambystomatidae; genus Ambystoma; species Ambystoma mexicanum. The sequence goes on from NC_090935.1 coordinate 847,081,490, forward strand.
TCTAGGACACCGCATATTACATCCGGGGAATTTGGGGTGGGGAGGCATGCAAATGAGATTGAATGTAGCAAGGGATTGGTCAGTAAAGTTTAGTGAGTGTGTTGTGCTAGTTGAGGTTTTCTCAGATATTCTTTTTTCTGAGAGAAGAACAGATAGCATTGGCTGAGTGTTTCAAAAAACAGATTGTGTGGATTTTGGGACACTCGTGGATACATTGGTTGAAGGTGCATGCAGAAAGCTGTGGAGTATCTATAGATCTTGGATTCGCACATGTGGAAGTGCACTGGCATGGATTGTGTGGAATGCAGTGGTTGTACTTGCTACCTCTCTGTGCAACTTTGAAGATAGAGGAACATCCAGACATAATTGTAATTCATTGTGGAGGGAATGGTTTAGGACATGTGTCTGGAATTTATTTGCAATTTGCAATTATAGAAGGACTTCAGAAGATCATGGACATGTTTCCAAACTCCAAAGTAATTTTTTCACGGATTGCGCAGTGACAAATGTGGCTTCATTCTTTCTCATGTGGTCCACAAATGGAGAAAGCAAGGCGTAATGTTAATAAGGCTGTTTGTGCCTTCCTAAGAGATTTTGGCATGTCCTCTTTTCACAATGAAAATATTATGTTTCGTAGTACTTACATTTTTCGCAGAAATGGAGTCCATCTTACTTATGCTGGCAATCAGATTTTTCTGAGAAACGTACAAAATGCATTGTGACCTTTTTTTAGAAATACAGAATCCATTTTGAAGTAGGTGTTAAGTATTTATAATTTTTGACATACAAACACCTCCCGAAGGCTCTTTTCAGAGCCACCACTTCCTCCCAGAGAAAAATGCAATGGTTACAATAGGGTAGCACCCCAATATTTTTATGTTCGCAAACTGTCTGCAGACTTTCAAGAAATACAAAGGGCCCTGCTTTATTTATCTTCACTTCTATTTTTTAACTGTGAAAGGCGGCTATGAAAAGAGCCTTATTGTTTTTTGATTTTTGTTATTTTGTATTTTTTTTTGTTTTTTTATACACGACACACTAGGAGAGGAAGGGAAAGGAGGGTAAAGGGGGGACACCAACCACAGGGATAAGAAAGGGCGAGCTGAGAGAGGAAGATGTAGAGTCGGTTTTATTTGGGTAGTGAGCAGGTCTTCTCGTGCTGTGAGACGATCGTCTCAAAAGCACTCCGAAGTCGCTCCCCCCTGAAGAGTACTGTGTCACTGTACATACATACAACTGTGACCCTCGAAATGTAAGGGTCATCAGAATTCTGTATGGCATGTGAGGCAGCTTGAGGAAGACACTGTCCCACAATGTGTTCCTTGTGGTGACAGGATCAGAAACAGAAGATGAAGTAGAGGCAATCAACCTACTACGCTCTTCGCAAGGTACAACCTGGTGAATGGCCCCAGTGTGGAATGAGTTGAGGTGTCGCTTCATGGTACTGGTCCCAAAGCTGTACGAACCATGCCTCCCGCGACTGAATACCATTTTGCACTCATTGCAGGTGACACAGTTTGCACAAGCCTTAGGACAATTCCCATGAACGGTAAACAACTGCCACACCCAAGAATCACGCCGAGGGCGGGTAGTAGGGATTTCCTCTACCTCATTCTCGTCATCCTCTTCTTCCTCCTCTGTATCCTCACTCCTGTTCCCCTCTTCAGGCCCTTGGGGAGATGGTGGTGGTGGAGGGGGTGGGGGTGGTGCTGAGGCAGATGTAGCACCAGGTGGCAATAGTGGAGCCATGGATGTCATCGGCTTGGAGATGGAAATCTGAAAATCAGCAAAGTATGCAGCAAAATGCAGTGTGCCCTGTGGAATAGCCAGAATCACAATGAGAATGAGCTCTAGGGCGTGGTCTTTTATATGGGTGCTTGTACGCGGTTCGCGGACATGCGCACCATCTGCAAGACAGATCGAACAACAAAAAAGGTTCAAAAAGTCACAAAAACTATGTGGAAACTTAGGATTAGTATGTGGGATTTGTGGTATGGTGAGTTTTTAATGAGAAATATTGTGGATTACTTGGAAATGTACTTTTAAACTGTTCGGGGACACAAACAGTGTCCGCATTCAGAACACGCGATCAGCGTGGGCGCGGTCACATGATTGCTTCGTGAGCATGTTCGCTAAGGAAGCGGCCGTCCACAGGACACCCAATGTACGGACATTGTTTTGCGCATGCGCGTTAATGTTCTACGGACAGTGTTCAGGTCCTGAACTAATTAAAAATGCATCACACGAAAAACGGACAGTTACGGACAGCCGTTTGTTCTTAGCACAGTTTAACTTACTTGCGAACAATACGGACAGACATACCGTCCCCAGCACACCTCCATTTTCGTTTATTTACGAACAATTCAGGACACCACAAGTGTTCTTAGAACAGTTTCAACTTGCTAGCGAACACTACGAACAGGTATAGTGTTCTTAAGGACACCTCCATTTTCGTTTATTTACCAACATTTCAGGACACTACGAGTGTTCTTAGAACAGTTTCAACTTGCATGAGAACATTACAGACAGATATAGTGTCCTCAGGACACTTACATTTTCGTCTATTTACGAAAATTTCCGAACAACCGCGCTGTCCGTGGACACCAAAATTGGTTTTAACAAAAAGAACTGAAACTAATTACAACACAATATAAAAAAGTAACTTTATTTGACATATATTAACAATTTATGACTGAGAAGGTGGGGCAGAAATGGAAACAAAAACAGGAGAATTAGGGATTTCAACATAATTGGGATCAGGTGAAGAAGGGATGGAAATGTCATCAAAACGTTTTGGTCCATGGAGAGGGTTTGGGGTTAAATGAGTGGGATATGGTGAGGGGGGCAAGTACAGGTGGGACAATGGTATCTTGTTGTTAGTTTTAAGTGATCTTCCACAAAGTTTTTTAAATTGGTAAAATTTGCTATAAATTGGTCAATTTTTTCGTTTATGTGTTCCAGAGTGTTATCCACCGCTTCTTTTTCTGTAGTAGTTTCAATTTTTGCATGGTTTGTACAAAACAAAATGTATATGTTAAATGTATAAAAAATAATATTTATTAATTGGTTTATATAGTAAAGTGTGTACCATTAGGTGCACTATCTTCTGACATTTCCTCTCGTGGGAAATGCTCCTCTAGCCACTCCAGAGTAATACACATTTCTGTGAGAAAACCAAAAAGTTATATATTTTTTTTTAATCTAATACAGAAAGTTTATAAATATATGAGTAAAATGAAGTGCACTTACTATTTCAGGTAAGATATGTGATGAGTAGTCTGTACGTCTGGTCTTGCTCTTAGTTGTGGAGTGTCTGTGAGGTAATTATGTTTGAAGCCACTTTATCTTCTTTTGGTATATTCCATTTTAGAACATATTGTATTTAAATGAATGGTTAGTGTGTTACATAGATGGGTTACATTTCTTAAGTATTACTACATATACTTTGTATGTGTGCTGCTTTTTGAATTTGTTAAATGTTCCTATGTTATGATATAACAATTACACCCCCCCAGAGTTTTTAGGTGGTGGTACTGTTGTCCGAACATGTCCGCAGACAGTCAAATTCAGTAGCAAGGGTTCAGTATGTTCCATATTACATGTACATAAAGTCAAAGTTATTATTGTTAAGTTGTGCTACTAAAAAACTATGAAATTCAGTAAATAAACTTTGTTAAAGGGACGTTAAGGTTCAGTTGCGCTCCGAAAAACCTATGAAATTCAGTAAAAAAACTTTGTTAAAGGGACGTTATGGTTAGGTTGGGCTAGTAAAAGCCTATCAAATTCAGTAAAAAAAGTTGTTAAAGGGATGTTATGGTTCCAAGAAAACCGAAAACCCCCCTGAAATTCGCCAGTTATGGTAAGCTAAGCAACCATAACTGGCGCCACCACCGTGCACTGCTAAGACTAACACCCAGGACATCAAATATGACATCACAAATGTCATTGATGACATCACTGATGACATCACATGTGCATTTACCTTTCATGAAAAGTCTGTACAAGGGTTTCTTATTGTAATGTTAATAAAAAAAAAGTGTCAAGGATCATTGGAATAAATATCAAGGGATAATTAGTCCATCGAGGATGCTAAGGTGCTCATGTAGAAACATAGGCATTGTGTGCAGCATACATGATTTAGGTTCAATATTCATAAGCTTGCCATGTTGAATAGTGAAATGATAACTGTTTTCTTATTAGACTTTTGCATACTGTGAAACATGTGATAAGTAGATAATAAAATCCACTTACTACATAATTGCATTATTATAGACAAAACAGATATAGACAACACCACATACAAATATGAGTATATACAAGGCAATTGAAGTAAGAAAAAAAAACAGCAGTAGTAGCAAAAAGTGTTCATAACCTAACTGATTACCGTTATGCAGATAAATGATTGCTCTGTTTCAAAGCTGCTACTTATCCTATGTATATATATCGCATGATGTGACTGGACCCTAAGGAAAGTAGTGTGAATACAAGATATAAAAATAGGTGCATACACAGGGAAAGTACAGTAATAAAAAAACAACAGAACTATCAGAAAGTGCTGATAACTCTACTGATACTTTTAATGCACAGAAAGGATTGCTGTCTTTCATGCTTGTGTCTTCCCCTATGCATATGATATGACTGGATCCTAAGGGAATTATTGTAAGAACATACTTGAAGGATAAGTCTACAAATATACTACCTTTTCCACTTTTAGTTCCTGACTGTTACTGAAGAAAACCATGTGGCCTAGATATGTCAGTAAAGGAAAAAAGGGGGAGCCAGATATGTGATGTCATCAGTGATGTCATCAATGACATTTGTGATGTCATCTTTGATGTCCTGGGTGTTAGTTTTAGCAGTGCACGGTGGTGGTGCGAGTTATGGTTGCTTAGCTTACCATAACTGGTGAATTTCAGGGGTTTTTCGGTTTTAATTGGAACCATAACGTCCCTTTAACAAAGTTTTTTTACTAAATATATATATATATATAATTGATCTCATAGCATACCAGGAGTGAATGTTTATAGTCCCTTCAGAGGGATTAGCTGTACGGGTGAACCAGGGTGGCACCCGGGCTATGTATGTGTATCTGGCACTTCAAACGGGGAACAGGGTTGGGGGTTATCCTCAGCATATATCATAAATGTGGGGTCTGCGAGGGGACAGGACAAGTTTTATGGAGATAGCTTGTTTTTCTCAAACCCCAGCTTTGGCCCGGTCATCTGCAGGTCAATGGTGGTCTGCAGAAGGTGAAAGATACAGTGTGTGTCGCGTAACTTGTTTGCGCCTAGTCTCCTGTGAGAAAAAGCCTGCAGCAGGGCCGTCCAGGGGAGGAGGGCGAGGGAAGGAACTTGCTCGCTGTGCGCGATCACGAGAGGAGAGCTGCCGCCCTGCGGGCTGCTTGGGCAGGTGAGGCCCAATCAGTAATGCTCAAAATGGAGTCTGAGTTTGTCACAAAATGGAGTCTGGTACCATCCTACCAGATGAGCATTACAGCCACATGTGTCGGCCCGCAGTCATCTTGCATCCCTGGCCACAGGTTCATGGGTGGCTGCTGGACGAGTCATAGTCTGAATGCTTGGAGAGAATGCAGGGGAGGCGGGACATAAAGACCTTTCCTCCCATACATTTCCCCCTGTGGTTACTTAAGTAACGAATATTGCAGTTCAACCAACCTCCTCCCTTCTTCCTCATCAGATACCACTTCGTCCCAGACAGGAGTTCCCTTTCTTGTCATCCAGGCCCTACACACTCCCCGGAGGCTCTGCCCAGCTCTAGCATATTCATCAGGAGTGCAAGTCATGTATATGCACCCACCGTCTCCCTCTAGGTCTACCCATACCTCATTATACCATTCTAGTGTATGTGGTTCGTTTATTGTTGTGTGATATAAATTATATACTATGTACCCATCATAATACAGTGGTACCATTCTATATTTGGGCCCCGGGTCCTCACCTGTTTGTATGTGTGCTTCATGTGTCATCTGTGCCATTCCTTTAGCATTGCCCATTGTCACCATCATCATTGCACCGTTAGGGACTGCATTTGCGCATCTTCGAAGACCTAGCTGGCACACACAAAAAATCAGGAGCAAAAAAACGATGATGGGTACCAATAGTTTGACAGTCATCCCAAGCCAGGAAGGTACCCATGAGAAAAGGTCATCGAACCATGAGCTTGGCTGCACTCCTCCTTCTTCCTTCCTCCGCTCGCCCAGATTGTGCACGGCTGCAACAACGTGAGACAGAGTTCCATTGTCTGCGTCTCCAGAAGGTATGAAAGTGCAACATGCGCTCCCGATTTTTCAGCAAACACCTCCATCCATGGCTGTCAACAGATTTAGGACGTAGCTGTTCTGCATTGTCATTAGCCGTAGGGCCCTTAGCTCTACCTTGATCAAGTTGAATCCTTCTTCTGTGTCATTGGCCAGTTGGATCAGCTCCCAGCGCATAATTTGGATCCATTTTGCATTGGCTCGTGCCTGAATACTTGGGACGAGGGAGGCGAAAAATGTTTCAGCGGAATTGAACAACCGGAACCTGTCTAGAATTTGTGCCAAAAGTTCTGTGGATGCCTTAGATATGTAATTGGACCACCTTCTTTTTCTGGATACTGGGCTTTGCATGTACTCTGCGGATAGGGCATACACTGGGGCCTCTTCGGTTGGTTGTGGAGCCTCTGATTCTTGGACGGCCGACAGCCCCTTCCCCTTTTGAATCTGACTCTCCATGACCACCATCAGGGCAGAATGCAGCATTGCCAGAGAACATGTGCCCCTCCATGACATTGGGAGGTGCAAGTATGCCTGTTTACCGCAAACCCAGTAAGTATCCATTAATGCAGCAGTCCCTTTCTTCATGTCTGGGATGATGAGGGTTTTGTTACAGTTCTTATTTGTGCCCATGTTTATTTTTCCTTTGTTGAGAAAGCACAGTTCGTAGGTAATTTCTTTTTGCAGTTTGAAGGGCTTTTCCAAGGCTGTTACCCAATTGAGCTTTGTGATGTGTTGGGCCCATATCGGAGCGCATGTTTTCTCGATCCACTGCAACTTATCTGCTGCCAACCCTCGTAGTGCTTCTGCCTTGCATGTAATTTGTTTGTCTTGCCATTTATTGTCCGAATACAATGTTCCTTTAATCACAAAAAATGGTTCCTTCAGGCACACTACCCATTTGGGACTTGAATGGCAAGTTTTTCTTTTCGTTCTGTAGCATTTCAAAAGAGAATGTGTTTGCCTGGAAGGTGTTCTTTATTCTGTATAAGGCAAGATGAAGGAGACACTGGGAATCTTCAATAGGTGATTCTTGTGGCAGGAGCACCTTGGGGGTACCTGAGGCATGGGGGATAAGAGAGCACACGTAACAGCTCTCGTTAGTTGTTTGCTTTGCAGTGGAACTCATGTCTGCATATCACTTGATGGACTGGTGTGGGTGTCGTGGATGTTCTATTGTGTCTAATCCCATTCCAGAACATTCATCATACTTCCTCCTCCCCACCTCCCTTCTTCTTCTTCATTACCTTTGGGATGTACTCTTCCTTTCTCTACATCATGTTGCATTAAAGGTGTTCCCCCCGAACTCCTCTTTACCATTCATTGTACAAGGCAATAAACCTCTCGGCTGTCTCAACATTTTCTTGCACTTTACTTGTGGGGGAAGGATTGCCTATGGTAGTTTCAGATAGTGGTGTCACAGTTGTGGTGGTATCATCCTATAACCTGGGGAATTCTGAAGAACTTGGGTAATTCAATTCATAAATATTGCATTCAGATGCATTGTGTGGGGCAGTGGGGCATACTCATACCTGTTTATCACTTGTACTATTTGTATGCTGTGTGCCACCGTGGTGTGTCCCGTGTCCCCATATTAGTTTAAACCCATCCCATATGAGATGAGCCCCCTGTGTTATCATGCTTGTCCCATTCCCTCGCCCCTTGTTTATATCAATTGACATAAACGCTACAGCCCAATATACTACTAATCCAAACATCATTGAGAAAAATATCACAGCACACATAAACACACCGCATTCATAACTGTATCTACGCAAGTCAAAGTTACTATTTCAGTTTCTATCTATTCTAATGCTGTTTACATCGGGGGAACCCCTCCATTGCCATAGTTTCATCTACATAATAAGACATAAAAGTGTATTAAGCAACTCATATACATAACAGTTTTCACATATATATTTTTGTTCATTTCATTTTCTTATTATTACCATTTGTTTTTCTAATTATCATTAGCATATTATTACTTAGAACTGTGAGAGGGAAAGAGATAGAAAGAGAGAGAGAGAGATAAAGAGAGAGCAATATTTTCTTTGCTCCATTAACATTCTTTTATACATCATTCTTCACTTGTGTTTCTTCTTTCTGACATGTGTGTATCTCTCAATCTACACCTTTCTATTATTAAGTTTGTGTTTCCTCTCCTGCCATTCCCGTTTCTGTTTCTTGTGTTACACTTTCATTAGCTTTTTGTACGTCTGTCAAATGTATCCAGTATCTCAGCCCCTTCACCTTTACGGCAGTGGGTGTGCAATACACCACTTCATATGGGCCATGAAATCTTGGAGAGTTCCACCGACATACAAAACTTCTCACATACACCATCTCCCCTGGCATTAGCTGACCTATTGGACTGTCTGCTGCTGGTGTTATTGTGTCACTTGTTGCCTCGTGTGTGAACGGGTGCTAGCTGCCTGGCAAACATATGAGCCGCTTTAGTGAGCTTAGTTATGTATTCATTGAATTCTTCCCCTAATACTGTTGCACTCCTGTGGGCATCCAAGTATCCTCGGAGTGGGGAGTGGGCTGTATCCATGCGTCTTCCTGTCACAATCTCATGGGGTGACAAATGGTGGTCCTTGCTGGTTTTATTTCTCAGTTCAAACAAGGCCAGGGGTAAGCAGTACACCCAGTTTTTCTATAGCGTGAAACACGATTTTTACAATCTCCCCTTCAGGAGGCTGTTTATTTTCTCAACCACGCTGTTCGATTGCAGATGATAAATAATGCACAATTTATGTTTTATTCCCAACATTGCTGTTACTTCTTTGAACATATTTGAGCATCTGGGTGGCCGCAACATCCTGCCTCCACCCATCTTGAGAAAGGGCAAACCACCACTATCATGTAGCGTGATCCATTGCATCTTTCTCCCATGTTGGCGTAATCTATATGCAACTGTCTGAATGGGCCGGTTGGTTTGGGCAATGTTCCTCTTAGTGTTCTGAGTGTCATCCCTGAATTATATATTTGACATGTTGTTCATTCCATGGCCAGTTTTGATATTTGTTCCTGCAACCCTGCGGCAAACCAATTTTCCTGTATCTCTGCTGCAATGTGTTATTTGGCATTGTGAGCCGGGAAGTGAAGCTGTTGGAGCGCTATTTCTAGTACTTTATGGGGCATTACTACTTTACCTGTATTGTTTTGATGCTAAAGGAGATCAGTGGGTGACTGGCTACACACTCTTTTCTCCCACAACTCCTTTTCCTCCGCAGTCGCTCCTTGTTGTAATTCTAATATCTGAGAAATGAGCATTTAATTTTACCCATCAGGGCGATCTTCTTCCACATGTTTCCGTAATATGTACTCAGTTGCTTTTTCCTTGGCTAAATATGATGCCTCTTTCGCAGCAACGTCCGCGTTTCCTAAAGAGGTAACATCATTGTTGTTCGTATGGGCCTGGCATTTCACTATGGCCACGACTGTAGGTCCCTTTAACACCTCTATCAGCTCTTTTAATAGCTCTGCATTCTGCACTGGGTATCGTCTGCTCTGTGGAACCCTCTCCTGCCCCATCTAGCCAATCCCCCATGTACTGTTGTTGTCATGTATGCAGAGTCAGTGTATATTGTTACCGCGCATCCCTTCACTGCATGAAGTGCTTTGATGAGTACTACTAACTCTGCTGTTTGTACTGAGTAATGGGCAGGTAATCTTTGTTGGACGAGTACTTCATATTCACCTTCCTCTAGTCGCACAACAGCCACCCCCACATGTTTCTCTCCTGTCTCTGACTTTATTGATGCTGTATTTCTCCTTCATATAGCGCATTTTCGCTTGCTGTGGGTGTGTCTCCATCTGTTTCTCTATATGTAGCACAATCGTGTGTTGGCATGTCCTCCACTGTGCACGCTTCTGTGATAAATGTTGCAGGGTTAACTGTTTTAAATCTCAATATGTGTATGTTAGCGCTGGATAGGAAAATCTTGTAGGCAGTGGATCTTTGCGTTGTCAGTGTGCTCTTTGATCTTTCTAATATTGCGAATAGTGAATGTTCCACAAACAGTGTCACAGAACATCTCATCACAACCATTGCACTTTTCTCTATTTTGAACGCTGCGGCTGCGAGAGACTGCTCGCAAGCGAAGTGTCCTTGCATGACTGCATCTAGCATACCACTGTAGTACGCCAGAGACTTGTGAACCAAATGTGTTTTTTTTGTTAGCACTGCTCTCATAAGTGTCCCATTACAATGTGAAATTAAGTAGAACTCGCTTTCATAATCTGGGTTCGCGGGTACTGTTCTTTTAATATGGTAAATGCATCATGCATTTCTGCTGTCCATTGTATGTCTGTGTTTTCCCTTTGTGCTTCTTTAAGGCCCTGCAGTAATGGTTTGTGTATTCTGCATATTTTGAGATCCAGGCACGGCAGTAACTGCACATGCCAAGAAACTTCTGCATTTCCTTCACTGTTTTAGGCTCATTTCATCAATTTGAGGGCACTATTATCCCTTGCACCAGCAGTGCATATATTGTTTTTGTATCCCTTCTTCTGCTTCTGGGGACAGGGGGTATTACTTTACTCGGGGCAGCAACGCCCCTGGTTTGACTTTTTATTTTTACTGGTGTCAACTCGCGCAGCAGACCCACATCATGTGGGCCTGTGGTCCACAGTTCGTGTGGCACCAAGTGCATGTCATCATTTAAAAAGGAAGGTGGAACCCCTACCACTTATCTGTACTGGTACCTATCTTATGTGTATCATCGTATCGCAGGGGATCGCAATCTCCATCACTATTTCCCCATCCCTGTCTGAATCAGTAAAAAGGTCCTCATTGGACAAATCTCGCAGTGCAATATTAGCATTAATGCACAATACTGTTCGCCACTCACACCCATGTATGTCCTTTCCTATGACCGCTATTCTTTGCGCAGACACCTGTACTGTATGTACATCTAAGGACATCACTGTTCCTGGCGTTATTTCTGGGCGTGCTATTGGGTGGAAAAAAAAATCTGCAGGAACTCTCCACTCTTGGCGCTTTAACTCAGAGGTCACCCATGCTAGTGTCTTTAGCCCCTGAATGAACTTGTCTGGGTCAACTGGTATGCCGCGTACCTCCGGTGCTGTGGCTCGTGTGTGTACTACCAACATCACTCGCAATGGGAAGATCCCTGGGGTCGAACAGACTATATCTCTTTCAATGAATGAGGAAGTCATATTAAGCTTGCTGAAGAGGTCCCTCCCCAGAAAGTTAATCAGTGATTCTTCATAGTATAGTAAAGGTGCTCATATTGTCTTCCCACCTACTGTTACATCCAAATATTCTGTGTAAGGAACTTCAACCGCCGCCCCAGAGAACCCTTGCATTTCCAATTTACGGTTAGATAATAGAAACCTGCCGTCTCGTAGGCATGATTTTTCAGCTCCCGAGTCTACCATAAAATTGAATTGTTTATTCGCTATCTCCTCTCCCACCAATGGTTCCTCAGCTGCATCGAGGGTCGTCGATAGTACTGGGCACGCAAGTGCTCTCTGTGGGCTGTCCTATGCTGGATGCCTTGTCATTCCAAGGCATTCCCCCATTGTCACAAACATTCCCCGATACCACTGCCACTCCACCAAAGGGTGTAGGTGCATCATTTGCCATTGTGACGAAAGGGTTACTTTGTTCATGGGTCATGTGTTCGCTGTATTGTGGGTGCTGTTGAACATTACGCAGTGGTGCTCTGCGCTCATCTGTGCATCTCTGATCCTGCAGTTCTTCTCTCTCTCCACCTCCCATTGGCAGCCCATGTGGGCTTCCTGAGTGGGGGTGGCCAAACTGCTGTTCATTTTGATAATTATTCATGGGTCTGCTTCTACACTCCCTTGAAAATGTTCCCCACCTCCCACAATTCCAACAATTCCCTTGTCCTCCTCTTGGACCTGGACCTCCGTACCCGCCATACCCTCCATACCCTGGACCACTCCCTCTTTGCCCTCTGTACCTACCTCTTCCTCCGCGGGCGCTCCTTACTTGCCACTGTGGCCCTCCGTATTGTTCCTCACCATTCCACTGCCCCTGTCCGTCTCCTGCCCAATTGGCTGCCATTCTTGCTTGTATTACTGTTGTCCCTTCCTCCTCCTCTATGTCCCTGTCTGTGGGGAGTGTGGCTACAGCTGCTGTGACCGTCACTAGTTTCATCTGAATCAATTTTGCCTCGTCTGCCAGTCTTCTCTGTGCTATCTCCTTCTCCCTTTCTCATGATCCTTTTGTAATGGCGTAGTATGATGCTTTGTATCTCGGGCTAGTCTCTGGCTTCAATCCCAGCTATTTTATCGAGCGCTTTCTGAACTTTCTTCGGAAGCCCTCTTTTTATTATAATGTAGAACGGGGAGGTTGACTGATTCCAGGCCGTGCCCGTCTCCTCTCTCCATATCTCCTGCACCCGTAAAATGAAGGCCATTGCATCTTCCTCGTCAATCATTGTGCATTCCATTACTGACTGTAAGTCAGGTGTATCTGGGAATGTGTTAAAGGAAGTGCCATTCTGGCGGTCACAATCTAATGTTATTCCTGGGAAGCCGGCTTTCGCCCAAACCCAATCAGCTTGATCACCCACTGCGGACACCAGCAAGCTTTTAACGTCACCTACTGCCAAAGGAACCCCTGCAGTGGTCTTTTCGAATGCATATATCCATTTACTTGCACCTCCTGAAAGTGGGGGTAATAGTTTTAATACATTTGCTTTATCCATATGTGCCCATGGTATGGAATTTGGTCTCCCTCCTCCCCTGTGTAGCAGTGGTAACTGCAACCTTCCTTTTGTCCCTTTCCACGTACTCACCTTTGTCCCTCTTTTTCCCAGTATGGCCATCCTCCACACTCTGTTTCTTATTCTTCCAATCCATTCTTCTTCCATTGCCCGCCGCAGAGGTGTTTCATCTAACCTCACCTCTGCTCCTCCTCCTGCAATCCCTATTCTCCTTCCTTATAATTCCTCTCCCTCTATGTCACACCACAGTTCTTCCGCTCCTCCCCATGCCATGCCCTCTCCCATTGTTTCTCCCTCAGGTGTGTGTTGCTCTAACTCTATTATCCTTGTTGGTCCATTGTTTATTCCAAATAATATCTCCCCCTTCTTCCACCCATCTTCTATGGATCTGTCGGGTGTCCGTAATCTCTGTGTCTGATCGACCCTGGAAGTTCCTGATCCACTTTGTTCACACATATCTCTTAGTCTGGACAGTTCATTCCGGGCTAAAGATAACCTTGAGTCTAAGGGCCTCATTACACGGAAGGCGGTAACCATGGTGCCATGGTTGCCGCCGGTAATTTACCGATCCTGCCAGAGTGAATGGTGGAATTACCGCCCCATTCCAAGGTTGGCGGGGAGGTAATTCCCCATTCACCATTGGCCCTTCCCCATTCCCATTTGAGCCCACATAGGGCTCAATGGGAATGGGGAAGGTGGCAATTAAGGTACCGCAAATTGCGGTACCGTAATTGCCTCCAAGGTCCCTTTGCGGGTCCCGTCCTTAACGGCTGGTAAAACCAGACGTTAAGGTAGGGACCAGCAAAGGGACCTCGTAGTAGGGCAGTAAGGAATTACCGGCACCTGTGCCCTTACCGGTGCCAGTAATCCCTTACCGCCATCCGTGTAATGAGGCCCTAAATCTTCAATGAACTTTTCAATATCTATTGCCGGGATACTCACCTGTCCACTCGCTCTTGGGCACTCATATGGTGGGGGTGCTGTGGCTCGTGGTGTGGTAAGGGAGGTGGGTTTTGACACATACACCGGGTCACAGTATCCCTCAGCTGGCACTGGTTTGTTTAAGAGGCGGTATATCCCTACAACCTCTACTAGCCCTTCCTTTTCTTCGCCCTCATTTCCATTATTCTCTATTTCCAGGGGAGATACAACCTGTTCTTTTATTTGCTCTTTCCTTTTTATTGGAGGCACCTCTTTAAATAACCTCCATAGGTCTAATATTTCCCTTCTATTCTGCCATTGCTTTCCTTTATATTTTACAAATAGGCATGTGGCCACCATATCCAGTATGTTTTTTCATCAAATGATCCTCCCTGGGGCCATACCTGTGGTAGCCCTTCTCTTTTAATTCTGTGATCCACTGATCATGGTATTTAGTTATTCTCTAAGCGTAACCTGGTGTACTCTGACAAATATGGGCCAGTGGTGTTTCCGCACCCATGTTAAGTTCTCCTCCCCCCTTTTAACTCTTGCTGGTGTGTGTGTTATGTAGTTACAATGCTAACTATACCAGTGGTGTGTCGTTGATATACCACTTTTATACACCTACACCGAGTCTTAAAAAGTGTCACACTTACAATGACCACTTATTGATAGGACAACAGTACAGTTATTTTAGCCATTATCAAAATGCAGTGATCACAAAAGACATAACAAATTCAGTACATAACATTAACCAATAGACAGTTCACATACATCACATAACACATACCCTCCCGTCTTCTCTCAATGCTCTTATTAATGATGATTTCCCTTACCCTAGCACTTTACACCCCTTATCCCTTGGGTTGTCTGAATATCTTCCCGTAAATCAGAAAAAGGAAAACAATATAGCGTTTCCAAATTGTACTTCGAGTCTTCCCCTTATGCGAGACTCCGACTTATTTCTTCTATTTTCCACTTATTTCCAGTACTAGTCAAGATGGCACTATGCAGCGCCGCCTTCTACCACCTCGCAGAGCTAGGTTCCCGTACTCCTTTTTCACCTCGTAATCTCCTTAACTCATCCTAATGGCCATATGCAGAGAAAGAAAAATAATAAAATAGTATCGATTATACCCCCAAAAGCCCCCTTAACTTAGTTTGACCTTGTATAACATTTTCTACATCCAACTCCTTTTAATGTCGATCGCACTTGATACTCAAGTGTCCGTCTTGATCCGAGACCCTCTGGACCCGGTCCGTCCAGGGGCTGCCCCACGCTCAATGGCCTACCCCAGCTCCGGCGAGCGGTACTGTGGATTTTGTACAGTGGGACCCGTACCCTCTCGCCCTACTGTGTGCGCACGTCTAAGAGTACCAGTTGCCGCAGTCGGGCAGCTCTCTTGAGGGAGCACACCATGGGTCTCTGCTGTGGCCAGGGACGTCTCGTACCAAAAGGAACGAAAGGACAAATCACGTCCTAGGGGTAACCACTTGAAAGTGTGCATCCCCCAAAAAGGGATTTAAAACTCCCCAGTCAGAAACAATGATGGGCACACCCCAGATGGGAATGAGACCAAGACCAAGTGCGGGGGAATTTAAAAAAGTAAGTTTATCTGAACCAATGTAGAGCAAACAGAGGTCTCTGCAAACTCTGAGAGTGCTCTGCCAAACATCAGCAAACATTCTCATATATTACAAAGTTGCATCATAGATGACGTAAGCTATAGGGGGCACATAAATTGTGGGGATTGGGTGGTGAAGACTAGACAGTGGGCCTCATCATGACTTTGGCGGTAACCCTTAAATCTGGCGGTCGCGCTATTACCGCCGGATTTAAGGGTCCACCAAATCAGGACTTCGGTGGATTTCGCCCCAGATCTTGGGGGAAATCTGCCGAAAATTCGCGCTGATTTCCCGCCGGCAGTAAGAGCGCAAATTTTCCCCATTGAGCCCAATGGGGAATGGGGCATTCCCAAATGGGCTCAATGGGGAATTACATTACCGCCAAACTCATGATCCGGCGCTATTAGCGCCGGGACGTTCGGCAGTAGGGCTAATGCCACCGGCGGTAATACCGCCAGCGATACCGACAAAGTCGTGATCAGGTCCAGTATGTAATCCTTATGCCTGGTGCTCCAGGATTGGCAGGGGTCCACCTGGTGCCAGCGTGATGCAGGTCAGCTTAACTCATCAGGGTGGAGCGTTGGTTGGTTGATGGTTGATTGATACATCTTTAACTATGCTAACATTTGCCCTTATGGCCTCACCCACTCATTCTTTGTTCATTGGAATTCATAAATGCCATGTAAATCCTAAAAACCGTTATTCTAACATCACAGAAGACATAACACATAACTCTGGGTGTGAGTCATTCATTATTCTAAAGAATATTATACACGGTATGAACAATAGGTGAGCAGCTTTCATGGGTTCAGGAGGCTTATCAGGGGGCAAATGCAGGGATGCATCTAACATTCCTCCTTGTTAGATCTATTGAGGAACACCTTTGTAGTGTGTTAGTACAAGAGAAAATATATGACCTTTATGGTCAGTCGGGTTGGGGTGAACTGGGATACTACCGGGTCAGAGGGCACTCAGCTGGTACCTCAGGAGAAGGTGGGATGGGAGGCTTGTCAACCATATTTCTTTCAATCAGAGTCTGGTGGCTTGGGAGGGCACTCGATGTGTGCAGGAACAAGGGAAGGGCGAGGGGTTACAATTGTAGCATCATATCATTCACGGGGCCAGGGCTTCACATCTCAGCCCCGCCAGAGTGGGAGGGAAGGTGGGGGATGTGCATGCAGTGGTATTTAGAGGGGAGACAAAGCTCTGTGGCAAGTTGGGCCGTACATTGTTTATTTTATGGAGGGGCGCACACATAGAGCATGCATTCAAATGAGGTAGAAATAGGTTAGTGTGTGCATGGGAACATTAAAGGGTGTGCATCGTTCTGCTTACAATATGAAGTGCATGATTCAATGCTCAGAGGTTACATGTATGCTACAAAGGACACTATATTATACAGTCGGCACACATCGTATTAAACCATACATATCGTGATACTTATTTGAATTCATTTCTTAAGAAAATTATTGAGTCTATATTGATAACATACATTGCTTCGTGTATTCAGTGACAACCAATAATCCTTGCTTAGTGATGAAAGGCTTAAAGATACACTTCATGGTTCTGCATGCAATCTGGGATGGGTGAGGGTCATCTTATTTCAATGCATATATATATATATATATATATATATATATATATATATATATATATATATATATATATATATATATATATATATATATATATATACAATTTATCTTGTAGCATACCCCACCAGGAGTGAATTTATAGTCCCCATCAGAGGGATTAGCTGTACGGGTGAACCAGGGTGGCACCTGGGCTATGTATGTGTAACTGGCACTTCAAATGGTGAACAGGGTTGGGGGGTTATCCTCAGCATATATCATAAATGTGGGGTCTGCGAGGGGACAGGACAAGTTTTATGGAGATTGTTGTTTTTTCAAACCCCAGCTTCGGCCCGGTCATCTGCAGGTCAATGGTGGACTGCGGAAGGTGAAAGATACAGTGTTTGTCATGTAACTTGTTTGAGCCTAGTCTCCCGTGAGAACAGGCCTGCAGCAGGGATGCCGAGGGTAGGAGGGCGAGGGAAGAAACTTTCTCACTGTGCGCGATCAGGAGGAGGGAGCTGCAGCCCTGCGGGCCGCTTGGGCCGGTGAGGCCCAAGCAGTTATGTTCAAAATGGAGTCTGAGTTTGTAACAAAATGGAGTCTGGTACCATCCTACCAGATGAGCACTGCAGCCACATGTGTCGGCCCACAGTCATCTTGCATCCCTGGCCACAGGCGCATGGGTGGCTGCTGGACGAGTCATACTCTGAATGCTTGCAGAGAATGCAGGGGAGGGGGGCCATGAAGACCTCTCCTCCCATACAGTGGTCTGGGTATTCATCATGGACATCTGGAAGCAAGATGGTTCATTGGATATTCAGTCAGATATTTCACATTTCTTCCAACTCCTGGTGTTAGTACTGTGCACTGTCACAGTAAAAGAGGGCATTTAGGTGATGTGCCTCTGGGATTCTTTATTGTGATGGAGCACCTTGTTGGGGCATGTATTTTGTGGGAGAGGAGCGGGCATAAAGTGATGCAGATTTTAGTGCACAGGTTAGTGGGGGTACTGGGACGAGGGGGTACGTGTGGATGCTGCCTTAATGTAGGTGCCTGAGGCACAGGTTAATGCGGGTACTGGGACAAGGGCGGACTTGTGGGAGCTGTCTTAACGTAGGCAGCTATGGCACAGGTTAGTGGGGGTACTGGGACAAAGAAGGACTTATGTGTGTTGCTTAAATGTAGGCAGCTGTGGCACAGTTTAGTGGGGGTGCTGGAATGAGGACGGACTTGTGGGTGCTGCCTTAATGTTGGTGGCTGGCCACACGTTAGTGGGGGTATTGGGACGATGGTAGACTTGTGGGTGCTGCCTTAATGAAGGTGGCTGCTGTGCAGGTTAGTGGGGGTAGTGGGACGATGGCAGACTTATGGGTGCTGCCTTAATGTAGGTGAATTCTGTGCAGATTAGTGGGGGTAATGAGACAAGGACTTGTTGATCAGAGGAGAGGAAGTTAGGGTGACAGCTGGTGAGTAATCCTTGATTAGATTTTCCATGGGCCCGGCACAAAGGTTGTTCGACAGCGCTATGTTCTGTTTGCCATGGGGGACTGTTGTGGGCCTTCTGGGCGCTAATCATTTTTCTTTGCACTGCATGTTTCTGCGTGCATTTCATTCCATGATTCAGCTACCCAGCGGTGTACATATGGGCCATGCAATGGTCTTGATCGCAGTAACTACTTTGCACCGACTAAGTGCTTTTTTGTTGTAAATTAGGCCCTGAGCTTGTACATAATCCCACACGCACATACATCCTTACTTTAAGAGACTTTCCCATCTACTACAATTCTGTGAGCGTCTCGTTTTTTTGGAGAAGAAACATGATGTCCTGAACTGACAAACAAAACAGTCCTCAGTCCCCATGAAGTGACAATTTCTGAAACCATTTTAGAGCCACAAATGAGTTCTGAAGAAGACAAAATGTGTATTAATTGGTAAATAAATGAACAACAGCAACAAAAACATAATATTAAATTAAAACATGAAATGAGCATGAGTACCAAGCCCAGTGTGCATTATGTGCTCAGAGATTTAATTATAGAACCCGTTTATCGTAAACATAATTTGACAAATGTCAACATCTGTGGCTCTTCTTATAGTCCTAAAATGCTCTTTAATTCTATGTAAAGCAGCAAAGATCCTTCATTTGTGCTATTCTTCCCTTCCAGTTTCCCGTAAGCCTATGGGCCTGATCACGACTTTGGCGGTAACGCAGGCGGTATTACCGCTGGCGGTATTAGCCCTACCGCTGAACTCCCCGGCGCTAATAGCGCCGGATCACGAGTTTGGCGGTAATGTAATTCCCCATTCCCCATTGAGCCCATTCGGGAATGCCCCATTCCCCATTGGGCTCAATGGGGAAAATTTGCGCTTTTAACGCCAGCGGATTTCCCGCCGGCGGTAATAGCGCACATTTTCGGCAGATTTCCCCCCAGCCAAGAGCTGGGGCGAAATCCGCCGAAGTCCTGATTTGGCGGACCCTAAAATCCAGCGGATATAGCGCGACCGCCGGATTTAAGAGTTACCGCCAAAGTCGTGATGAGGCTCTATATTGAATTTTGAAATAATACAATAGGGGTGCACCAGACACTCTATCTTGGAACGATACTTTTCTATTGAAAGTAATTAATATTCATAATGTGTTTTTCTCAGTAAGACAATCGTAACATTGCTCGTATGACTCCAATATCTACAATGTGACAATTAGAAAAAAACAATTCATTTTCTTAAAGGACCAGTTTACAATGATATTATAATGACATTATATACTTTGTTTAAGATTGTCTTTTGCCGAGAATACACTCACAGACAGATCGGAAAAGAGCAAAACAGAGAGGTCGCTCAAAAATGGCGGATGATGTGCCAGGTACAGCTATTTTCAATAATGTCTTCTTGGATTCCTTGTTCGGCAATGTACCCTAACACCAAATGTAGCTCTATGTGTGCTGTTTAGCGACCCAAGGGTGTTACCTAAAAAGCGTATAGACGTGTGTGCATGTCAGTGGGCAGACGGGAAGGGTCTTCACAAATTGCCCTTGAGATTACCGGTTGCATTATACTACTGTAAAGCCTATGTGTCGCCAGCCTGTCCTTCCAGAATCAACCATTGTCCAGCTCTAACTTGTCCGTCAGTGGTGATGTTTATATGGGCATGGTAAGCCTTTTGATTTGCTCTGGCTAAAGATTACCTGACATTTTAAGTGAGTGTGTTTCGTTTAATGTAAGATTGGAGAAAGATTATTGTTATTTGTATACTAGGAATGCAGATGTCGTTTACAGCAGAGAGGGCCTCATTACGACTTCAGCGGCAGACCATTGGCGGCATGGCTGCCGCCGAAATCGGGTCCGGGTACAGTTTCCCAGAATGGGGAATTACCGGGCCATTCTGAGTTCGGAGGGCCCGGTAATTCCTCCCTCCAGGAACCCAGGCCGGACCTTCCCCATTCCTATCTGAGCCCCCATAGGGCTCAACGGGAGTGGGAGAGGGTTCAAACAACGGGCCGATTACGAGTGGCCCGTTGTTTGCTCCCTCCTCCCCTCGCGGGACCTGGTAAGGAAGCCTGGTTTGACCAGGCGTTACTTACCGGGTCCCGTGAGGAGAGCTTGTTGTAAGCGACTTCAATTCAACACTACAGCTAAGTCAATGCCTAGTCTGGGATGCTGATGGAAGCCCTTATTGATGTATTTTTATGTCCAGTTCGTTTACTCTGGATGACTACCCTTATATAATACCCCTCTCTCAGAATCCCCCTGACCCTGCTGAGCCAAGAAGTAGGTTTGTTTTGCAAATTTAAAAGGTTTATTTGAAAATTAAACAATATATATATGGGATTGGGAGTGAGTTTGTTCCTTGCAAACCTGATGACTACAGCTACCAGAAGTCCTTGCAGCAGAATCATCACTAAGTGTTAACACCTGCACTTGCTGTGAGCTGCAAGTTTAGACAGCCTCCCTGATGACGTGTATTGGCACAGAAACCGGTCGGAGGAGAACACCTGTAGCTGAGAAGGTTTACTGTGCAGGGAACTGGAGTGCGCCCCTCTCCTTCTTTTTTTCACATTTGCAAGTTTTCGGAAGGGTGGAATCTTCAGAAATCTAATAGGGTGCTGCACCGGGGTAACATATGCCCAACTTTGGAGTGCCTCACTGTAGGCTACTCCCCCCCTCTCCCCATTTATGGGATTGGGAGTGAGTCTGTTCCTTGCAAACCTGATGACTACAGCTACCAGAAGTCCTTGCAGCAGAATCATCACTAAGTGTTAACACCTGCACTTGCTGTGAGCTGCAAGTTTAGACAGCCTCCCTGATGACGTGTATTGGCACAGAAACCGGTCGGAGGAGAACACCTGTAGCTGAGAAGGTTTACTGTGCAGGGAACTGGAGTGCGCCCCTCTCCTTCTTTTTTTCACATTTGCAAGTTTTCTGAAGGGTGGAATCTTCAGATATCTAATAGGGTGCTGCACCGGGGTTACATATGCCCAACTTTGGAGTGCCTCACTGTAGGCTACTCCCCCCCTCTCCCCATTTATGGGATTGGGAGTGAGTCTGTTCCTTGCAAACCTGATGACTACAGCTACCAGAAGTCCTTGCAGCAGAATCATCACTAAGTGTTAACACCTGCACTTGCTGTGAGCTGCAAGTTTAGACAGCCTCCCTGATGACGTGTATTGGCACAGAAACCGGTCGGAGGAGAACACCTGTAGCTGAGAAGGTTTACTGTGCAGGGAACTGGAGTGCGCCCCTCTCCTTCTTTTTTTCACATTTGCAAGTTTTCTGAAGGGTGGAATCTTCAGAAATCTAATAGGGTGCTGCACCGGGGTAACATATGCCCAACTTTGGAGTGCCTCACTGTAGGCTACTCCCCCCCTCTCCCCATTTATGGGATTGGGAGTGAGTCTGTTCCTTGCAAACCTGATGACTACAGCTACCAGAAGTCCTTGCAGCAGAATCATCACTAAGTGTTAACACCTGCACTTGCTGTGAGCTGCAAATTTAGACAGCCTCCCTGATGACGTGTATTGGCACAGAAACCGGTCGGAGGAGAACACCTGTAGCTGAGAAGGTTTACTGTGCAGGGAACTGGAGTGCGCCCCTCTCCTTCTTTTTTCACATTTGCAAGTTTTCTGAAGGGTGGAATCTTCAGAAATCTAATAGGGTGCTGCACCGGGGTAACATATGCCCAACTTTGGAGTGCCTCACTGTAGGCTACTCCCCCCCTCTCCCCATTTATGGGATTGGGAGTGAGTCTGTTCCTTGCAAACCTGATGACTACAGCTACCAGAAGTCCTTGCAGCAGAATCATGACTAAGTGTTAACACCTGCACTTGCTGTGAGCTGCAAGTTTAGACAGCCTCCCTGATGACGTGTATTGGCACAGAAACCGGTCGGAGGAGAACACCTGTAGCTGAGAAGGTTTGCTGTGCAGGGAACTGGAGTGCGCCCCTCTCCTTCTTTTTTTCACATTTGCAAGTTTTCTGAAGGGTGGAATCTTCAGAAATCTAATAGGGTGCTGCACCGGGGTAACATATGCCCAACTTTGGAGTGCCTCACTGTAGGCTACTCCCCCCCTCTCCCCATTTATGGGATTGGGAGTGAGTCTGTTCCTTGCAAACCTGATGACTACAGCTACCAGAAGTCCTTGCAGCAGAATCATCACTAAGTGTTAACACCTGCACTTGCTGTGAGATGCAAGTTTAGACAGCCTCCCTGATGACGTGTATTGGCACAGAAACCGGTCGGAGGAGAACACCTGTAGCTGAGAAGGTTTACTGTGCAGGGAACTGGAGTGCGCCCCTCTCCTTCTTTTTTTCACATTTGCAAGTTTTCTGAAGGGTGGAATCTTCAGAAATCTAATAGGGTGCTGCACCGAGGTAACATATGCCCAACTTTGGAGTGCCTCACTGTAGGCTACTCCCCCCCTCTCCCCATTTATGGGATTGGGAGTGAGTCTGTTCCTTGCAAACCTGATGACTACAGTTACCAGAAGTCCTTGCAGCAGAATCATCACTAAGTGTTAACACCTGCACTTGCTGTGAGCTGCAAGTTTAGACAGCCTCCCTGATGACGTGTATTGGCACAGAAACCGGTCGGAGGAGAACACCTGTAGCTGAGAAGGTTTACTGTGCAGGGAACTGGAGTGCACCCCTCTCCTTCTTTTTTTCATATATATATATATATATATATATATATATATATATATATATATATATATATATATATATATATTATATATATATATCACACTTTTATAATAAATTAATATTTGATAGCACACTTGTGAAGATGATAGTGATCAACAATGGATAATGTTACAGTGGTACACTCTTTTTGATGGCTTAGAAGTGTTATAGAGAGGATAAAGTAGCTAAGAATGCTTTTATGGCTTCAAAGAGAATGCAATGATGAATGAAATGCAGTACAGAAAATAAACTTGATACGATTTCAACCAAAACAATGTAATCACTTTTCCCCCTGGTAGCAATTCACCCCCCCTTTTATGCAATGTAAAGAGATGGAAGAAAATCACACAGTTCTCAGCAATGCAATCAAATATAATTCGGTTCCCCCCTAGCAATTTTAGAGGAAAACAGGTAGGAGTTTTAAACACAGGCAAAATCCTTTTAAATGTGGTGGCAATGGAGTGAAAAATATACTCAAATTGCTATTAAGTCCCTATAGGAGGTTCAGGGTGAGTGAGAGATACTTTAAATTAATTCAGGATCACTTTAGCAATGCTCTATGAATGATTGTCAGGTTGCAAACGAACTTAAGCAAAGGAAAGCAAAGACAAATATTTTTACACGTGGCTGACATTAAGCAAACTGTCAAATCGCAGCAAATTTAGTCACATACGGCCGATTTAGTAAAGGTAGTTTTTGGATTTGAAATTTGAAAGCTCAGAATGACAGATGACAGTTTTCAGGTTTAAAGATGACAGAATGACACGATTCTAGGAGGCAGTTCTAAATAGCTTAAAATAGTTTGGATTAGATTATTTTAAACTAAGAGATTGGGTTTTGCACAGTTCTGACGGTACTCACACTATATTTTGGACAGGAATGCGACTTCGCCATGGATCGAGTCAGGATTGGACTGCGGTTCCCCCGCCACGGACGGTCTCTGCCTGGTCCTGCTCACTGGACAATTCTACCTTCTGGGTCAGCTCTGCTAGCGGCACTGCACAGCGATCTGGGTCTCTGGTTCTGACAAAAGTTCTCGGCACTGCGCGGCGGTCTGGTCTCTGGTGCTGACAAAAGTTCTTGGCAAAAATTCAAACAGCTCGCCCGGCTGTTGAATAGTTTGCAAATGATTTGGAAGCCTGCTGAAAAAGGATTCAGCTTGTGGATTCAGGCCTCTCTGCTACAAATTCTGGAGTTAATTTCTGGTCTCTGGAGATTGATGGATTTGAAGTCTGGATGTGAAGTCTGAAGTCAAAATGCTCCACAGAAAGTGAAAAAGAAAAGTCCTATCTGGCTTCCAGTGGCTCTTTTTATGTGTTTAGAAAGTGGGTGGGTTGGCTAATTCTGCATGCCCAACCCACTAAGGGTTCTGATAGGTTGAAGAGTTTTCTGTGCTCTCACTGGAGAACAGAGTTGTGTGTCAGAGTGAGTCATGAGGTGTCATCTTTATGGCATACAGAAAGAACACTCCCCTTTGCTCTTACCTTAGAAAATCATTTTCATAACTAAATACCTTTCCCAGATACACAAGTGGTTGACATTACATACACACATCATATATCACATAAAGTAATCTCTGTTCCAACTCTGATGTTTCTAAGAGCTTGGATTAAGAAATGGCAACTTATGTTCGTTTTTAGTGGGTTTTGCAACATTGGTTTTTCATCAAAAATTACACAAATGTACACCCCCCTTCTACCCATATTCCAGTACTTTACTAGGTTTCTAGCATACATCCAGTGTCTGTAATGTCAATAAATAGCGGGGTTTGGTCCTAGAACATGGTACAGAGTTGAATCAAGTCTTGAATTGTGGGTACATTTTCTTAGATTAAGGTTCTCCAAATTGCACATTTTTGTGAGCTTAATACAATATTTTAGAAGCATTTAACTTAAACATATATTTGCTGCAATATGATTCCACAAAAGTGTCTGAGTGCACCCCCATAAACCTGGGAGTGCCACATGTCTCTCCTCTCCCAAGCAGGGCTCTGTTTACAGTCCACACTGAAAATCAACATACCCCATTCAATGACAAGAGTCTATTATGTCGGCTGAGGTCAGCAGGCCAGGGGGCCACTCTGCATTTGGTTAGCATGAACCTGTGATTTGCTGGGCTGTTGTGTGGGTCTCTGAGGTGAGAAGGTTTCCCAACCTCTTGGCCTGTTAATGCAAGCAGATTGTCTCTGGGAACAGCAGGTGGTTAAGAGTTTTAATTAACCAGCGGGCCTTTGAAGTTTTCAGCTGTCTCAGGAGGCTGAGTAGCAGTTCTACTGTCAGAGTTTAGACCGCTAGCGCCAGTTTGTGGACAAAGCTGGAACTGCACCCATTTTTGGGATCTGTCTTGAATTAATGCATTTCAATAGAGTGGTCTTTTGCTTGATAGTATAGGATCCTTGCTTAACATTGTTTTGATGGCATCCTTACAGTAGAGTGGTGATATGGAACCCCCCACAAGAATGTTGTATCTTTAGAGTGGTCTTGTGCCCATGATTTTAGCAACTTTTTGACATCAATAAAAACGGATTTTGAACAGAACCCTCTTTCTTTGCACTGGTGGGTGGCAGATTAGGTGACCATTTTGGTGTGCGCAAACTGCACGGTTCTTCTGGATTCTGGCGTGAATGTGGGTGGCGACAGCTCATCCCCACATCTACCCAGTCTATTGACTTAGTTTGTTCTGGGATAGAACAATGGGTGGTGACAGCTCATCCCCACATCTACCCAGTCTATTGATTCAACATGGGTCAAAACCCTTGACAAGCCACCCCGCCCGACTGCGCTTTGATTTGGAGTCGAGGGGGAGTCGAGTCCAAAGGATGTGTTTGATCCACGCGCTGTTATGTCTGCATCATCTTCTTCCTATTCCGTAGATGGCACAGTTCAGCATCTTTTCCTCCATCCAGTTGGATTGATCGGTTCTCCTCGCCGGTCCTGATGGGAATATTGGGCGGTACCCCGGGCCCCTTGGATCTTTGCTCCCGGTCCCCGGGCGTCCTCCTTGGTCAGTCTCCATGGTTTCATCTCTCCTAGGATGAGAAAGCAAAAGTGGCAATACCTATTCGTAGACATTTCTCCCCCACTATTGATCTAGTGCGGCGGCATGTACATTTAATAAATCAAGAGACATAGCATTCTTATTTTAAAAAACAAGATATAATTCAAAGACAGTTGCATACAAGAATCATAATATTTTAGAGACTATGTGGGATATTTTAGGGTGGAACTGAATTATCTGGAGCGGTCCCCTCTGGTATTGCAGAGGACTCCTCCAGTTGCTGCAGAGTGTGCCTGGGATGGCAACACTTTAGCTGATTTATATGTACCCACTTGTCTTCCTCTTCCGCCAGATTACCTTTGGGGATGCGGATCTTATACGCTACTGGGGAGACCTTGTCTATAATTTCAAACGGTCCCTTCCATGTAGGCAAACATGTTCGCTATTTGGCCTGGCCTAAATTGTATAGATAGACCCAGTCTCCCACAGTATATTCCTTTGTGGTGGTCTTCAGGTCGTAGTGGGTTTTCATGCTATCAGCTGATCTTTCTAGATTCCGCTGAGCATAGGCAAAAGCATGCTGAAGGTGTTTCCTTAAATTCTCCACATACTCATGAGTTGTGGAGGCATTTATCAGTGTCTGCTCTTGGGTCCTGTAGAGCAAATGATGGGGAAGCACCATCTTGCATCCAATCATCAACTCAAATGGTTACATTTTAGTTGCAGATGAAGGGGTAGATCTGATGGCCATTAGGACCAGAGGTAATCAGATATCCCAACTTGGCCCAGAATCTGCCACAAACTTTTTTAAGATGCTCACAATGGTTCGGTTGTAGCGTTCTACTGCTCCAGAAGAAGGTGGCCTGTAAGCAATGTGTAGCTCCCTTTTAACCCCCAGTATCTCCCACATCTTTGTCATTACCTCGCTGGTGAAATGGCTACCTCTGTCTGACTCAATCCTTTGAGGTAGACCAAAATGGGAAAAGATGTGGTTAATCATCAGGGCAGCTGCTGTTTCTGCCTTGCAATTTGAGGCCAGGAGACATTCCACCCACTTGGTAAACAAGCATGTGACGGTCAACATGTACTTGTTTCCTCTAGACGAGCGAATTACAGGGCCTACGAAGTCGATTTGCAAATCTGACCATGGCAGTGTCTTCCCCCTCTTTTGGAGAGGCGCCCGGTTTGTGAGGGATGTTGGCTGAAATTGTACACACAACAGACACCCCTTCAAGTATTGGTGGAGGTCCTGCCCCATGTGTGGCCAGTATGCAATCTCTCTTAAGATTTCAAGTGTTGTATGAAACCCCCTATGACCGGCGGTGGCCGCATCATGGGCGTGACTTAACATCAGGCTTCGGAATGATGTAGGAACCACCCACTGATCATGGCCAGCTTGGGATTTCCTTACCAACAAACCGTCTTGGATTCAGAACCTTTTTGGACATTTCATCAACACTCTTGAGTCTTCTTTCCCAATGTAATCGGTATCCGTCAGGGGAAAGTTCTCAGGGTCCTCAATGTGTTGGTAAAACTTACCAATTATTGGATCCCCCTTCTGAGATATAATCAAATCAGCATCAGGGGTCTCCTTACTCCATTGTGCAGTTGAAAGATCATTGTGAGCATTTGTCTGGGACCTAGTGATAGCAGTGACCTGGATTTCCCCCAACAGGGACTCAATCTCTATCAGATCCCCTTGAATGGCCCCGGTTTTGGCCAGCTGAGCAGCTAAGTCATTTCCAGTTTTGTCTGGTCCCTCCACTTTAGAATGACCATTGATCTTCTCCAGTAGATGGTCATCCCATTCGAGGTGACCAGATCATCAATGTTTTGAATTAACTTCCCATGTTTCAAAGGTTTGTTATTAGCACATAGCATGCCTCTGGTTGTGTAGTTAACCAGGTGCTCCGCGAACCCATTCCGTACATAATCTGAATCTGTGATTATGACCAGTTTGTGGAGTTGATGTTGGACAGCAGTGAGGATGGCTTGATGCACAGCCATCAATTCTGTCACCTGACTACTTCGGGGACCAATTTTGTATCCAGCGGAGGGTTCTGGGGACTCATTCACCCATGCGTTCCCTACCCCGGCCACGAGTTCTTTTTCCCCGTTGTTGTCAACATGGTAAGAGCATCCATCCACATAGACAGTGGGCATTCCCTCACACTTGTCCTCTTCAAAGACTTTGTGGGGGGAATTAAGGTATGCCTCCATGTTGTCCCTGATTTTTAGACTTTCGTCCTCGAGACAGTTTTCTCTGGCACAATCATGCAAGTCAGCCAGACCTTGCACGAGGGGACTCTTCTTGTTTTGGCCATTTCTGACTTCCATAGGAAAGCCTTGCATTGACAGAATCCAGGAAGTAATTCGGGAATTACTCACATTTCTGGCCCAGATTCTGTCACTTTGGAGGTATTTCAGAGGCTGGTGTGGAGTCTCCACTATGATGTGTTCCCCCTGGATAAACGGGCGGTAATTCTTCAATGCCCACACCGTTGCCAGGAGTGTCTTCTCACAATCATTGAATTTTTCCTCCACAGAGGATAAAGTTTTGCTCGCATAGGAGATTACTTTATTGACCTTGTCATGCTTTTGGTATAATATTGCCGTCAAGCACGTATTAGAGAACCCTGTCTCCAGGAAGAACTCCTTGTTTCTGACAGGGTAAGCTAGGCAAGGCGCTTGTGAGAGGCTTCTCTTGAGTTGTCTTACTGCCTCTGATTGTTCTTGACCCCATTCCCACTTGACGCCCCCCTTCAAGAGATGAATCAGGGGTCTAGTGATCTCTGCGTAGCCTTCAATGAACTTTCTGCTGTAATTAGTCAGTCCAAGGAGGCTCCTTAGTTCCCGCAGAGTTGCGGGGTCTTTCAGTTTCTGAAGTGCTTCCACTTTCTTTTCCTGGGGACAGAGACCCTGAGGAGTAATCTCATGCCCCAAGAAATTAACACGGGTTCTACACCACTGTGCTTCCTGAAAGGAAAGTATTGCTCCGGCGGCCCTCAACTGTGTCAGAACATAACGGATCACCGCTATGTGTTCCTCCACAGATGAACTTTTGATGAGGACATCATCTACATAAGCCAGGTTACCCTTCGCAATCAGGTTGGGCATGGCCTTATGTAGGAAAATGTTGAATTCAATGCCGGAGTTGAGGTATCCGAAGGGAGTCCGGATCCATGTGTACTGCTGGCCCCCAAAGGTAAAATCCAGTTTGTATTGGTCCTCCCTACTGATAGGCACGGTCCAGTATCCATTGGTCAGGTCTATTGCAGTGAATACCTGTGACCCCTGAATCTGGGCCAGCCCTTGGTCAATGTAGGGCAGAGGCCATCGGGAAGTATGGACCCGTTTCTTGAGCTCCCTAAGGTCGGCGCAGAGTCTTCACTGGCCGTTTGGCTTCAATATTCCCAGCACCGGATTATTGAAGGTGCTGTGTACTAGACGGATTATTCCCCGGGACTCAAGGTTCTTAATTATTTCATTAAGGGACTCCATGGATGCGAGAGGCAAGCGATATTCCTTCACAAACACTGGAGTCATGCCAGGGTCCGTGGGCATTGTTGTTGTGTGGCTGTCGGTGCGACCACAGTCATATGAGTCTACCGCAAAGAGATCTTGGAAATTCAAGAAAACTTGTTTCAACTTTTGCTTCTGTCCCAGAGTCACACAGGAATCAGCTAGGTTGACTCTCTCTTCCACAATCTGCCTGAAGCCTGGAAAGACTTCTAGTTTGGCTATCTTAGCGGCCTCCTCCAGCTGGGTGGAGAAGTCCCTGGTCAGAGTGCTGATTTGGACTGGAGGCTTCAGGTGGGAAAGGCAGCCCTCATGGACCTGGAAAATCACCTCATCCCTCCTGAAGTCACAAGTCACATCTTCTTTACCATAAGGCAAAAAGTGTACACCAGGAAGTTCACCCCATGCTGGGTGAAAATCCTGTCTGGTGTTGTATTGTCATCACTGTCAAAACAGCCCTTGGGGATGGGTCCTAACAGTTCATTTCCTAAATCAATGGAGAAATGTCGGTCATCAACCGCCATTCCAATAATGGTGCCTGCGGCTAGAGTAATACTCTTTAAGTCGCTGTTATCCACCTCTATTGGAATGGTGTCATGTTCTATGTTGACTAATGGTGTTGGGTTTACCCCCAACCCTTGCTGTTGGAGAGAAGCATTTATATGAATATACGCATCAGGGTTTTTCAATTTTTGTCCTCTTTTAACTTTCACTTCCAGGGAGAATTGTTGGGTCCTTTCTGGGATGGTGACTTCCTCTTTAAGCTGAATTTCAACTGCATAAGGTAGCAATTGAGCTGACCTAAATGATTTCTCTGGATCATCAAAGCCCATGGGATTATCTGCTAACCGGGACCAAACTTTGAAGTTTATTATGTCCAAACTAATGGCGAATCGATTGAGAATGTCACTGCCTAAGTAAAAGGCGGCAGTGACGTCTCACACGACCCAACAATTATGGACTATGCTCTTGTTGCCAATGGAGATTTTGAGTATACACCGGCTTGTCAGGAGATGTTTCGAATTGGGTGTTTCCAGATCCATTTCCCATTTGTCTATCAGTTTGAATGTGGGAATGGCTGGATCTTTTGGGAGTTGGCGGAACATGGCTTCGCTGATGAAGCTCTTACCGTTGTTCACACACACTCGAGCGAGAACAGAGTCCTTCCCATCATTTAACTGAACAGGGATGAACAACTGCTCTCCAATTTGCTGAATATCAGCCAGGCTCTGAGCTGATTTCACATCTTTCTGGACTATAAGAGTGGGAGTGTCTGATTGTGGATTGGTAAAGAATTTCAGAGTATTTCCTTCCAGTGTGGAATACCACCTTAAACTGGAAGGAAGGTTGATTTTTCAGAAATAGAGAGGACCCCCCATCACCAGTCTGTTGTCCTACTGCTATTACTGTCATCTCTGGAATTTGGTTGTTCTGGAAGTGAAATTCAACTTGGTCAGATTTTTGTTCAACCATGTGGCAGGTGCCGTTTAAACTAACATGGTTGACACTCTGTTTTAATTTTATTGGTCGGCTAGTCTGGGTCCAGACGACCTTGTTCACACAATCTATTAGGGGTGACAACCTTCTCAAGAGGTCATACCCTAGTAAACAAGGGTGCCCTCTGGAGTCACTACTATGACCGGGTGTTTCACCTTGTGTCGCCCAATTTTGATGTCCAAATCTGCAGTCCCTTCCCGTCAATGTTCTCCAGTCCAGGAAGAGAGGTGAGAGGAATGCAGTAATTCTCCCCCCTTCCTGCATTCAGTTCATCAAAGGCCCTTCCGGACAGAAGGGTGGCTTGAGATCCAGTGTCCACCAGCGCCAAGATTGTACCCTGCCCCTGTACTTGTACCGGGGCATAATATCTTCCCTCCTTCTCCTCAAGGAGGCACAGATAATGCACATTTTTGGACAACTGGTGGGCTAATTTTCTGGTTTCTGGTTTTGGACATTGCTAGCGAAGAGATTTGGACAGAATTCTGTGGAGAGCCTGGGGAATTTGAAAGAAAAAGTTGGCAACTGGAAATGGTTTCGAGTTCTGGGCTGCCCCCCCCCTTTTGGAGGCAGTCATCAGGATGGGTTTGACCCATGGGATTTTGGTATTGTTGGTTCTGGGATAGAATGATGGGCAGCGACAGCTCAATCCCCACATCTACCCAGTCTGTTGATTCGGTTTTAGGTTCCCCTGGTTCCGGTACTGGGCCGCCCGTGCCTTTTTGGAGGCAGTCACCAGGATGGGTCTGAACCATGGAAGTTTGGTTTTGTTGGTTCTGGGAGAGGATGATGGGTGGCAACAGCTCAATCGCCACATCCATCTGGATTGGAATCTCTTGGGACCCATTTTTCCTTGGCAGGAGTTCCCCCATTTCTGAAGGAGAAGATCCTTTTCCCAGGATCCTCTGAGCATCCCTCTCCCTCAAATTGGAAGACCTGTACCTCCTCCACAAAGTGGGTCTGTTTGGGTCCTTTGTATCTCCTACCCCCCTCTGCTTCTTGGGAGGCAGGCTTTCAGGGGCAGGAGATTTTGTTTCCGGTTCCTGGTTTTCCAAGGGCTTTTTACAAGTTGGGAAGGAAGCTTCCTCCAAGGCTTTACACCCCTCTTCCCCTTGTGCCTCCTCCCTGGGAACCGGTTGGTTATTGGGGTGCTGTCCCCGTCATTGTTCTGGAGTACCAGGTCCAGAGTTTGGGGCATTCTGCGGTGGCATGCTCATCTGAGGGTTCTGTTGAGCCCTCAGTATGTGACCCAGATCCTGTGCCATATTTTGGACCTGGCGCTCAAGTTGGCAAACCCGCTCAGGTTGATACGGGGTTCTGTTTTCTCCCCTGGGCTGATCCCGGGAAGGGTAGCTATCCCTTCTCTGGTAATACCCCGGGTTGGGAAGATTTGGGTACCCCTCCACCCTTGGCCTAACCTCTCCCGGATTAGGTTGTCTGGGCTCAGGGAATTGGGGAAAGAAGGATGGATGAGTTTGGGGCTGGAAACCTTGTGGATACCTGGGGAAAAAGTTTGGCCCAGGGTTTGGTGAATTTCTGCCCTCCTGTGGGAAGTTTGGAGGGAAGTTCTCTGGGTTAGGTGCTTGACTGGATCCCCCCCTTGGGCTGGAGGAGTCCACACATAACCCAGGATGGGTCGGTTTCCCTTGTAGTGGGGACTTACATAATCAGGGAAGCGAGGGACCCCATTTGTGGGACTACCTCCTTGACTCCCTGTCTGTGACTGGCCCGAGGACCTACTGGTGTTAGAGTTATTCTGCGCAGGCAGGTTTTTAGGCCCCCCCATCTCCAAATCTAAAACGGGGGCAACCTTTACCTCCGCCACCTTGGCAGCAGCAGGGGTGCTGTTGGAATTGGGGTTTTTCTGCGCATTACTTTTATTTTCTATGGGCTTCTGCACCTCATAGATCCGGGTGGCTTGCTCAATGACCCAGTCTAAAGATCTTTTCTTGTGAAAATCTCTCACGAGCTGGGTCATTATGTACTTGGGAAGAGCATGGAAAAATGTGTTGATGAATTCTCTGCTGTCCGTGCGCACCCTTCTGGT
The DNA here is from genome assembly GCF_040938575.1 of Ambystoma mexicanum. NCBI lineage: Eukaryota > Metazoa > Chordata > Amphibia > Caudata > Ambystomatidae > Ambystoma > Ambystoma mexicanum. The sequence goes on from NC_090935.1 coordinate 847,114,840, forward strand.
GGTCTGCGCAACGGCACGCTTCAATTCTTGCACAAATTCTTGTGGGGCCTGATCCTCCCCACATTGCAAATTGTAGGCTGCCTTGCGAGCCTCTTGGGGATTCCTATGTACAGAAAAATGTTTCAAGATGGCTGCCCTATATGTGGACCATCTTGAATGGTTTTGGTCCTCGAGCCTGCAAAGAAACTGGAGTATTCAGGGGAGAATGTCCATTTGACGTACTGGATGCAGCTACTGCTGTCCTTCAAATGGAAAGTCTCCATCATTTGCTCATAGAGCTCCAAGTGTTCCCAAACAGAATACTTGGCGTTCTTATGATAAGGCGTGATGACACTCCTGATTGCCTTAATCTGTTTTAAGGGGTCCTTAAGCAAGGCCCTTTTCACCTTATTGGCCTTTTTGGTTCGGGTAACCCTGACCATTCATCCTCTGATTCAGAAGCACTGCTCCCGGAGGGGCCCGTCTGATCTTCCAGGTTTTCCTGGATTCTGCAAGCCTAGGAATAGCTGGCAGAATGTGGGGACCTGGTCTCCTGTGCCCTGTGACGCTCAGAGAAGTCTTCAGATCCCTCCTTGCTACCAGGATTTGATGGGTAACCCCCCCCCCCACTGACCTAACTGGGCAGAGGTTTTCAGGATGCCCTTAGTGGGCCTACTCTCCTGGGGTTCCCCACTAAATTGCACTGTACTTAGGTGCCCATACCCGGATGCCCGCCCATCCATTCCTGGGTGGTACTGGCCTATGAGCCCCATACTTTTGGCTGGATAGTAATCTGCCATCCATGTGGCCCTGTGCTCATGCGCGCCAGGGGACATGGGGGTGGCAGAGTCCATGGACTGGGAGAGATGAAGGCCTCTGGTACTAGGGCTCCTGAGGTTATGCTCAGGCGTTTCCCTTTCCCAGCGAACCTCATCTCTATCAGTCCATGCTCCCTGTTGCAATGCAAGAGCCTGAGCTTTCAGTTCCTCAGTTAAGGCCTTACTAGACTCTATCAGTCTCTCTTGCATGGCTACCTGTTGCTGGAGCCAATCATTGTGCTGGCAGAGAGCCTCATTCTCTCTCTGTGCCTCCTGATTGGTCCTGGAGTACTGGGCCAGTCTTTGCTGCAGGAGGGTTACCTCCTGAGTCCCATTCCTACTGGCATGCTCCTTTCTTGCCAGAGCCTCTTCCACCCTCCTGGTGTGCTCTAACAAGTTCTGATGCTCTTTTTGGAGGTCACCCAACCCCTGGAGGGCCAAGCGATTTTCTTCAGTTTTTCTTTTTAAATGGCAGACTTCCTGGCCTAAGGTGTCCCTTTCCTGACTAAGAGTCTGCATCTGTGCCGCCAGGTCGTCCCTTTGCCTTTGAAAGGCACCAGCTTTCTGGCACTCCTGATCAAACACTGCCTGGGTATCTAGGTCTTTCAGATCAGTTTATTGCTCTCTGCCTTTTCCCTATCTAGGTGGCTTTGCAGGGTAACTACCTGCTCTGCACATGCCCTATTGAAATCTAATTGTTGCTCCAGCTTTTTCTGGCTCTGCAGAAGGGAGTCCAAACCTTCTTGGTACTCAGTCTGCAAGGCAAGAAATCTGGTATACTGGTCAGTCTTTTCCGGTTGCAGGATACACATGTCCTCTTTGATTTTAATGAGATACTGTCTGCTCTCATTTTCTGACTCCTGGCTTCTGTGCATCCTCTGCTCAGAAGAGACCAGTTCAGATTGGGCCTTCTCTAACGCGGTCTGTTGCCTATTTTGCCAGATCTTGACCTTCAGCACATTTGTCCTGCATGGCTCCCATATATAGATACAAATATGCCGCTATCCTAACCATCTTGTCGTGTTCATCTTTAGCTTTAGGAGCCATGTATAGTTCACTCAGGGCCACATGTAAGGGACCCTGATCTCTCCAGATATATAACCCAGTTGAAGTGACCTGTTGTGTGATTGCCTGCAACCACGCATCCTGGCCCTGCTCAGTCCATTCACCTCTCACAAATAGCTTATGTAAGAAGTGCTCTCTGGCTATTTTGATGTCTACCAGTGTCGTCATTCTGGAATTTGAGTTCCTTCCTGACTTACAGAAGTTTGTATTTTATTTTGCGAAACAGACCGTTTCCTTAGAGCGTTCCTTTGAGGGGTGCTTTCACTGTGTAAAACAGTGTGACGATATAACCGGATATGTGTATCCGGTCAGTTGGCACACTGTATTAAGCTGCACAAGTGGTAAATCTAACCCAGAATATCCCGGCTCCGAGCCCCCACTTTGTAAGCGACTTCAATTCAACACTACAGCTAAGTCAATGCCTAGTCTGGGATGCTGATGGAAGCCCTTATTGATGTATTTTTATGTCCAGTCATTTACATTGACAACCCTTATTTAACACCCCTCTCTCAGAATCCCCCTGACCCCGCTGAGCCAAGAAGTAGGTTTGTTTTGCCAATTTAAAAGGTTTATTTGAAAAATTAAACAATATATATATATATACATATATATCACACGTTTATAATAAATTAATATTTGATAGCACACTTGTGAAGATGATAGTGATCAACAATGGATAATGTTACAGTGGTACACTCTTTTTGATGGCTTAGAAGTGATATAGAGAGGGTAAAGTAGCTGAGAATGCTTTTATGGCTTCAAAGACAATGCAAGGATGAATGAAATGCAGTACAGAAAATAAACTTGATATGATTTCAACCAAAACAATGTAATCACTTTTCCCCCTGGTAGCAATTTAACATGCAATGTAAAGAGATGGAAGAAAAGCACACAGTTCTCAGGAATACAATCAAATATAATTCAGTTCCCCCCTAGCAAGCTTAGAGGAAAACAGGTAGGAGTTTTAAACACAGGTAAAATCCTTTTAAATGTGGTGGCAATGAAGTGAAACATATACTCAAATTGCTTTTAATTCCCTATAGGAGGTTCAGGGTGAGTGAGAGATACTTTAAATTAATTCAGGATCACTTTAGCAATGCTCTATGAATGATTGTCAGGTTGCAAACGAATTTCAGTAAAGGAAAGCAAGGACAAATATTTTTACACGTGGCTGAAATTAAGCAAAATGTCAAATCGCAGCAAATTTAGTTGTGTGTGTCGAGCGCAATTACGGAGGGAGTATGAGGAGTAGCAAGTTGGTTCAGAGAGTGTTAGAAATCTTACAATCTCAGCTTCAAAATAAAAGTTAGATCTCGCTTCTACCACAAACGGTTCGGGAGATACCGCTGATTTAGTAAAGGTAGTTTTCGGATTTGAAATTTGAAAGCTCAGAATGACAGATGACAGTTTTCAGGTTTAAAGATGACAGAATGACACAATTCTAGGAGGCGGTTCTAAATAGGTTAAAATAGTTTGGATTAGATTATTTTAAACTAAGAGATTGGGTTTTGCACAGTTCTGGCGGTACTCACACTATATTATAGACTTTGCCACGGATCGGGTCGGGATTGGACTGCGGTTCCCTCGCCACGGACGGTCTCTGACTTGTTCTGCTCACTGGATAATTCTACCTTCTGGGTCAGCTCTGCTAGCGGCACTGCAGAGCGGTCTGGATCTCTGGTTCTGACAAAAGTTCTCGGCACTGCACGGCGGTCTGGTCTTTGGTGCTGACAAAAGTTCTTGGCAAAATTTCAAACAGCTTGCCCGGCTGTTGAATAGTTTGCAAATGATTTGGAGGCCTGCTGAAAAAGGATTCAGCTTGTGGATTCAGGCCTCTCTGCTACACATTCTGGAGTTAATTTCTGGTCTCTGGAGATTGATGGATTTGAAGTCTGGATGTGAAGTTTGAAGTCAAAATGCTCCGCAGAAAGTGAAAAAGAAAAGTCCTAGCTGGCTTCCAGTGGCTCTTTTTATGTGTTTAGAAAGTGGGTGGGTCGACTAATTCTGCATGCCCAACCCACTAAGGGTTCTGATAGGTTGAAGAGTTTTCTGTGCTCTCACTGGAGAACAGAGTTGTGTGTCAGAGTGAGTCATGAGGTGTCATCTTTATGGCATACAGAAAGAACACTCCCCTTTGCTCTTACCTTAGAAAATCATTTTCATAACGAAATACCTTTCCCAGATACACAAGTGCTTGACATTACATACACACATCATATATCACATAAAGTAATCTCTGTTCCAACTCTGATGTTTCTAAGAGCTGGGATTAAGAAATGGCAACTTATTTTCATTTTTAGTGGGTTTTGCAACATTGGTTTTTCATCAAAAATTACACAAATGTACACCCCCCTTCTACCCATATTCCAGTACTTTACTAGGTGTCTAGCATAAACCCAGTGTCTGTAATATCAATAAATAGCTGAGTTTGGTCCTAGAACATGGTACAGAGTTGAATCAAGTCTTGAATTGTGGGTACATTTCTTAGATTAAGGTTCTCCAAATTGCACATTTTTGTGAGCTTAATACAATATTTTAGAAGCATTTAACTTAAACATATATTTGTTGCAATATGATTCCACAAAAGTGTCTGAGTCCACCCCCAGAAACTTGGGAGTACTACATGTCTCTCCTCTCCCAGGCAGGGCTCTGTTTACAGTCCACACTGAAAATCAACATACCCCATTCAATTGCAAGAGTCTTTTGTGTCGGCTGAGGTCAGCCGGCCAGGGGGCCACTCTGCATTTGGTTAGCATGAACCTGTGATTTCCTGGGCTGTTGTGTGGGTCTCTGAGGTGAGAAGGTTTCCCAGCCTTTTGGCCTGTTAATGGAATCAGATTGTCTCTGGGAACAGCAGGTGGTGAAGAGTTTTAATTAACCAGCGGGCCTTTGAAGTTTCCAGCTGTCTCAGGAGGCTGATTAGCTTCTGAAGTAGCAGTTCTCCTGTCAGAGTTTAGACCGCTAGCGCCGGTTTGTGGACAAAGCTGGTACTGCACCCATTTTTGGGATCTGTCTTGAATTAATGCATCTCAATAGAGTGGTCTTTTGCTTGATAGTATAGGATCCTTGATTAACATTGTTTTGATGGCATCCTTACAGTAGAGTGGTGATGTGGAACCCCCCACAAGAAGGTTGTTTCTTTAGAGTGGTCTTGTGCCCATGATTTTAGCAACTTTTTGACATCAATAAAAACGGATTTTGAACAGAACCATCTTTCTTTTCACTGGTGGGTGGCAGATTAGGTGACCATTTTGGTGTGTGCAAAATGCGCGGTTCTCCTGGATTCTGGTGTGAATGTGGGCAGCGACAGCTCATCCCCACATCTACCCAGTCTATTGTTTGTTCTGGGATCGAATAATGGGCGGCGACAGCTCATCCCCACATCTACCCAGTCTATTGATTCAACATGGGTCAAAACCCTTGACATTGTAATGAGGCGGAATGGGTTTAACAGGTCTGCCTCCTTTAGCGGAGACCATTAAGCTGTTCCGCCTCAGTCGTAATGAGGCCAAGAGTGTCTTTACTAAAAGAGAAAAGCAAAACATGAAAAGAACATTCAATGGTAATGTTTTGCCAGTGAATCATCCATGCAAAGGAATCTTGGAGTACCCTAATAGTCAAATGTTCAAAATATGTTATTATTTTCACTCCCTGAATTTGCGGTATTCATCACATATGCACATTCAGCAATGTTCTCCTGAGACCAGGTACTGGGGCTGAATAGCTTACCAGTACAGGCAGGGCAGGGGATCCCTAGGCATCCCTTCCATTCCCTGTTTGCACAATGATCCAACTGTCAAGGGCAAGCTCTCAGAAGAGGAGCAGGTCGGACACGAATATGACTAGCGTTATTCATTTGCATTAGATAACTGTCCATACACAGAGTGACATAAGGTATATTCTACATCTTATTTCATGTTGGTCAATGTCTATATACACCTCAGTTTGATGTAAAAGGTAGAATCTTCACATTTCAAAGGTGGAACTGTTTCTTGTTGTCGATTGAATGAAGGTGATTAATACAAATTACCAAGGGTTGGTCTAGACAATGTTTAGAGAAGACCTACGTTGGCGAATGCTTAACCACCTTTAGCTCAATTGAGATGCAGGGTTGCCACAGGATACAGATTTAATGCCACAATACCTCATTGGTTGAGTTGCACACGCTGCTAGTGCAGAGACATTTGGGGCACAATTCATGGAATTCTTTGCATGGATCAAAGTGACTTTGCACTGCTAAAAAGTGACTTTGCACTGCAGACACAAACCCTGATTCATGGAGCCGTGCAAAGTGTATTTCTGCAGTGCAAATTCAGCACAGTTGCATGAATCAGGGTTTGTGTGGGCAGTGTAAAGTCCCTTTTCAGCAGTGCAAAGTCACTTTGAACCGTGCAAATCATTCCATGAATCAGGTCCTTAATGTTCAGCGAAGAGGCAAGTATTCTGTTAACCGCATGGCGTATGGGTACCTGATCCGTCATGATGGGGTTTCTCACTCTTCAACATGAAAGTTAGCCTTAAAAAGCTGAGGCTCAAAGACCACATTTCAGTAAATAAAACATATGGCCAAATATACGGAGGGAGGCCTTACAGTCAGTCAGAGAAAGCTGTATCAAATCTTGCAGGCAGCTACTGCAGCGTGCTATTCTGTGGGTCCCAGAGTGCCTGTGGTATCAGGGAGGAGTTCACGGGGCACTGAGATGAAGCAGCAGCTGGCAGCAACAGAGAGGTCCTGGAAATCCAATGGGAATCCCTGCCCTATGATGCCTGGCATATGATCAGGGGTCAAGTCCTAAAAATTCAAGTGGGGAGACTCATCAACAAATGCAATGGCATGTGACGTTGCCAGAAATTAGCATAATAAGGTGAAATATGCACATTTCATTAAATTGGATTTGCATAATAACCTAAATTGAACAGGACGAATGGCATTTGCCTTTCATAAAATCAACACACACACAAAACCAAGAGAGTATATTGTCTTGTAATAGTGTTTTCGAAACCTTTAAAAGGTGTGCATGTTTTAAACTCCAAGAACCAATACAGATGTTTTCCCTGGGACTTGCAGTACCAAAATGGCACTTTTCACCTTTAGGTGTTAGCTATTTTGCATCAGGTTATATAGTGTAGTGGTGAATTGTCCGGCCTACAAATCTGCAGAATGCGGTTTGTTTGATCCCCGAGGTCGGCTTTAATTTATACATTCAAAAAGGACATTCAGTGTTTCTCATTTTAGCTGGGTGTGACTGAGTCCACCCGCGAATAAAGTGGGTGGACTTCGTCCCCCGCGTTTACTCTCAACTTGAGCCCTGCATATGATGTGACTAAGTCGATCTTTAATGTCAGTAAACGATACACATGTTTTTCCTGCTTGGAATGTTCAATACATGGTTGCCCATACATGAATATCCCCAGACGAAAAGTGCTGTCTATTATGATGTCCAATAGTCTACGAAATGACAAGTTCCCATACCCTGCCACTCGATGACCTTCATAGGAGCAGAACAGCATATGTGCATTGTCTGCTCCTTGAGACGTCCTTCCTGCTCATGGGACGAGTACATTCCATCACTGGAACAAAACACATTCCAGGGAAGACGCAAAGCAATAATGCCAACATATGTATGGAAAAAATAACAAATATATTGTGTTTAAAATGGTACATGCAACCTATTTAAAAGCTGTTATAGTGAATTTTACACATTTAGAGGGATTACGACGTACTTAAATAGAAGCCTGCAACCTATGTGTTTAAAAGATTAACGGGATTTGGAATAGCATTTTCAGAAAAGGGAATTGGATGCGCCTTTAAAGTACAACAATGTTTCCATTCATCGGTTACTATTCATCCAGTTTAAAAAATAAATTAAAAAAAAAACAACAAGAGAATTCTAACTAAAGTCATTAGAGCAAACTCTAATACTATCCCACAATTCGTTGCATCTGTCAGCATTCTAGTTCTGGGAGAAATCCCTCAACATCTGAGGGAATGAGTGTACTCACTGAGTGTTACGGGAGCCACTCGCGGAGCTGGAGAGAAATCCCTCTTAGGCTAATGAGCAGTCATCAGTTTCCCTTCTAAAGATAATCAGTGTGAGGCTACATATTACATGAATGCTGAAAAGGCTAGATGTGAGACATTTTACTGAACAATTATTGCAGGTGATGAATATTTTATACTAATGTCTCCGATTTCCAGCATGGAGTGTTAACTACTCAGCGGAGTTGTCATGATTAAACGGTAACAGAAACTTCTGAATTGGTTTCTCGAAGGCTTCATTTCCATTTTTCATAACATTTTAGAAAGTATTAAATACGGTTCTCTGACCTTTCACGTAATATTATGAATAATGACATATTATACATTTAGCAATAGGGAGTTGAGCTTTTAACTATTGTTTGCTTTCTGATACTTTTTTTATTAGCTTATAGAAATCAACTCAAAAGAGCTCGAATGCAACAAATGCGTTGAAATCCATTGAAAAGCTGCTTCTGTTGAGCACGTTCAATATGAATGTTCTATGTGTGTATTGCGGATGGCCATGAAAATGGCAATTAATATATGATTGGAATGTCAATGTATATGTTCAATTGGTAAGTTCATGTTAGAAATTCATCTGATTGGGCAATTGCTGACTTAATCTTAGTTAAGTAAGATGACTAATTTTAAAAGCACACATATCTCTCGCCTAGCAAGGGGCATCACAGCACTAAAAGATATTAAATAATTACATCACCCAATAAAAGAAATCTTACATGAATAAATGAAATCGAAAGTATAGAAATTATATAGGAACCATGGATGTTTTTAATTTCTGTCTAAACTCTAAATGGTTTTCAAGAAATTGCATCAGTAATGACCGAATTTACATCATCATAGTTGTCCCAGTGGGAGAGCAGGGAAAGAGCGGGGAAAATGCCTCCTGTAGTTAAGGCCCAGAAATAAATAATACAAATAATCCAAATAAGTCAAAAAAGTGCACAGGAGCACGAAAAACAAAAGTTTATTAAACGCAACCAGCGGCCGGGTACAATTGTAAAATCAGTCAATGATAAATACAAAATGGTGTTTAGTAAAGAATGCTGTTCGCTGATTGGTCATTATGGTTGCTCTATGGGGGAATCTACACAATGCCTAGCCCTATTGACCTATCCTATCCCTCATGATCATGTTAGTTACTTCCTAATAATGACTTTATGGTGGTACCATCTAATTTCTCAGGCTTATGATTGGATACTCAACATTCAATCCTTGGTATTTAATAAGTAGAGCGCCTTTGGCCACCCTGCCCTGCTTTGGTCATTGTCAACGAATTAAATATTGAGGTGTGAACAGTGTGGCAACAATTGTTTTTTTCACATCCTATTCTCATGAGAATTACATTTTGGGACCGTTTTACTGTTCTGATTGGAAACATGTAACTTCTTTCCTTCTTTTCTAATGGTTCATATGCATGACCTCATGTGATGTGCTGCTAGGCGTTGCTCTGGACCAATCACTTGTCGAGATTATGTCTGCTTTACCTCTATAAGAACGTTTGATTTGGTAATTAAAAACAGTTCTGTAATTCAGTAATGTGTCCTAATTGATGAACAACCTTTATTGCATCTTCTGTGCTGAGCTGAGCATGTCTCTACACGTAGCCTCATTCTCATCATGGCTGCGATCTTACATTTATTAATTTTAACAAGATGAGCAGAACTTCTGTTAGTTAAATGGTTCACTTGTTGAATGTGTGAGACCGGATTAAGCCTTCTATTTGTGACCAATCCCTATGCTGCCTTCCACCCCTTGCCCTCGCGGACCCTGCTTCTGGTGGCAACGTTTAATTAGGTATTGTTCTTTGTGCTGTGTCTGTGATGGACTTTCACCTCCTGCTGTTAACTAATCGATGCACGGCTTTACACTATGCTCAAAGCTTCTGGCCTTGCCAACACATTTCTCATGTTCTGGCTTGATCTGACTGCCTTTTGCTGTGTAAAACTATCTATAATGTTTTGAGGCCTACTATTCAAATGGCCTATGTTTTACCTTCAGTCCTGGTGCCTACTACGCTTTAGGTACCTACAAAGTGTGATTTGACCAAAATTCCGAAAGTGATTAAAAGTCTGCGGGCCTCCCCAGACTGTGAAGTTTCGCAAAGATTCCTAAAAAATAAGAAAGTTATTAAGCATCAAAAAACCTTTTTTCTCCTTACGTGCAGGCTACTTCCCATTAATTTTCCCATAGACAAAAAAGGTCAATTTTGCCAAGGCACACAGCCCAAACCACTGGATGGATTTGGAACAGGTTTGAAACAACTTGGGCACGAAGTGTTCAAAAGAATGCTTTGCTTGGTTTGGGGTTATTCTGTGCAGTACTTATTAAAATATTTGATGGAGAAGTGGGTGCCGTCTTCCCCCCATAAAATAGAGATATCTCACATGGTGTATTGCAGGATCATGATTTTCAGAAATGAAACAACCGCCATCTTGTTTTTCTCTCGATGTGAGAGATATTTGCGGCTATAACCGAGGTTATGGCAAAATGAAATGCAGTAAAAAGCTATTTGTAGGTCAAAAAACATACACATGTCATCAGGGTAGTGGTGGTGGGGGGAGGGGGGTGGCTAGAAGGCATGAGTGAAATTTGGGAGTTGGAGGGGGTCCAGGGACCGTGTTCGCAAAACAGAGCTTTTCGTAGCCGTGGCTATAGCCGTGAATAGCTAACATCTGAAAGCAAACTGGGTCACAGAAACAGAGTGTGCTGTGGGGGAAAGAGAGAGGGCAGAGGAGGTGCGGAGGCTGTCTGAGGAGTGGGGGGAGCTGGCACAGATGAGGAGGGCACTTAGTGAGGGGCTGGGGGTGCAGGAAAAGAATTATATTTCCAGCTTTTTTGCTGATATTCGCTGCTATATCCGAGGCTACAAAGGACTACAGATAGCCGTGGGTTTAAAGAGTTCTGTTCCTGCAGCTATATATTATGTTGGGTCAGTGTTTCATTTCTATAGGTATAGTGATGTTGGGTTGAAAAATCACTGGCCATGGCATAAGGCCATGGTCAGTGACCTGGTAGCTATTTGGGACTCATTTTTATTTTGGCTGTGTGTTTTCAGGCGTTTGTATATGTGAGACTTTGGAGAAAAAGAGAAGAAATAAGTTAAACAAAATTAATATAAAAAGGATTAATCATATTCTATTTTTAGATACCCTGTACAATGTATTGTAGGTTGCGTGTTCTTACTTATGGCATTATGTTTTGTGGCTGTGGAATGTGTGTTTACCCAGTTTACTGTTATGTATTATTCTCGGCTTGCTTTATTTTCAGCTACATTATATAAGTTCATGAGTAGTGTTGTACTGTATTGACATTTTAAGTTGTATTGTATTATAAAGCCTAAAGTGAGACCCACTTTTTATCCAATTTATGTAACCGCGGTTATGATGAAAGTCAATGAAATGTAACCACAGGTATAATTATAAACCCTGTTTTTGTCAATTTGATTGTATTTGTGTAGTTACACTGCATTTTCTTCATCAGTTAGATGTTCTGATTATAAAAATTGGCTATTAAGAACTGAATTCACAGCTACCTGGTAGCTATCCATTGTGCGGTGTTGCCATTTGTGGGTAGATGTTGTACCATGACAGGAAAATGGAACGTTGTGTGTTTGTGGTAGCCACGGTTATGCAAAATTTTGGGTGGAGTGGTGTCATAGATGCATTGAGTGTTTCAGGGACTTGGGAGAGATGAGGGGCTTGGAGGAGGATCATGGGGAGTGGAGGGAAGGCTGGTATGTGTGCTAGGGACACTTGTTTGGAGTTTGGAGGAGTAGAAGTACAATTTTTCATTTGTAGATTTTGTGAATAGATGTGGGTAGCAGCATCGTATCTTTATGGGTCTTATATAACCATGTGTATAAAAGGCACATGCATAGGTGCATCAACGCTTTCCATCTTTTCATTGGTTGTCTCTGTAGGCGTGGTTATATTTATATACGCGTACAAACATACACATTGTCTATGCAGTAATCATATTGTTATGTGGATAATATAGCACATAATGTTATCTGTGTGTGTTATTTTGTGTGTTTATGTGTTGTCTTGTCTTATTTAAAGTTTTGAAGGTTGACTTACTCTGGATTTTAGTTTGTAGAAAATGTATGTGTACCCGCTGCTACAAGTAGGCTTTGTAGCCATGTTAAATATTTGCGGCTAGTTTTGATGCTGGGCCAGATTTTGCATGTGTTTCAGTGTTTCCAATTGACTAGTGTTAATGTTGTAAATGTGTACTTCATTGTGATAGGTTGCAGTGAATATGTCAGCCATTTTATTAGTTTTCTTACACTATAGTTCTCTTTTTCTGGATTTGATTTTGAAAAGTATGAAACTCCTCATTTTGTCTACTTTTCTCATTTTTACTGCAGAACTCGCACTGTGCAGTTCATATTACCTGTGATAAAATAAGATTGGCATTAATCAGTTGTTCGTCATTGTTTTGTTGAAAGTTTAATTTGATACTATGTTGATAATGGCACACTGTGTTATTTATTTGTTTTCCTGTATTTTTTTAACAATGAAGTGGTCCTGCTGTATATAAGGAAAATGGGTGGGAATAATTATTTGAAGTTGTTTTTTTGGAACAAAATTGCATTTTTGTGAGGTGCATGATATAGAATCATGAACTTTACTTGTTGCGTTCAAAATTAAAGAAATGATCACAGAGCAGTAGAAAGATGATTTTATCTACAATGCTTTTTTAATCATTCATGGTGTGTGTTAAAGTGATTATTGGGGTGATATCAAAATGTGTTTGTTTTAAGAAAGGTTTGTTTTTGCTGGTTTGGAGTGATTGGGAAATGTGTGTTTTAAAAAGGATTTGGTTTGCTAAAGTGTGTTCCTGTGCGGTTATGTATAAGAGAAAATACATTGTGTGTATGTGTTTGTTGTTTTGTGAAACCTGGTGTTTAATTTCATGAAACTAGGTTTGATTGTTTTTTTTTAACATATTTGTAAAGAATATAAGAATAGTATTATCTTTGCAAACTGCTATTGTGTAACAATGAAAATAGAAATGGATTGGATGTTTAGATGTGCGACAGTTTAAAATAGGGAACATGCTGATTTTGTTTAATGTTCTTGTTACTGTACTGTTAACTGATAAAAAAATACTGCTACTTGTCAATGGCAGTTTACTAGGCATACTGGTTCATAAATTGAGTTAAGTAAAGGAGAATATTTAGCGTGTTTTTTTTTCTTTGCAAATTGCCACAATAAATGCAGACGCAGTACGTGTTAAGGAATGCTATTTTAGTAAACAAATTAGAGGTTGTAAAATGTTGGGATGGTTTATTGAAAGTTTACATGTGCAACAGTTTAAAATAGGAAACACTGTTTTTGTGTTAATGTTCTTGTTGCTGTACTGTTATTTGATACAAAAGTACTGGCAGCTGCCAATGGCAGTTTACTGTGCACACTGGTTCTTCTATTGAGTTTAGGCAAATATTTAGCATGTCCATAGTTACAGGTCAGACCAATGTGAGGGGTTTAATAAAGACCCTTGGACACTATGTGACTCAGGAATGCCCCCCTGGCTGTGGGGTTATTGCTATTAGGATTGTGTTCCATTAGAATGGAGTAGTAATAGTGTCTTTATTTGCTTGGAAGACAGACCAGAATTTTGCAACTGAGAATCATTTCTGCCATGGAATGGAATAGAAAATCCGTTCACTCTTTCATTGGTTGTTATTTAATGCAGGAGGAATATGTCTCAAACTAGCACTTAATGCCTGCTTGTTTATTTTTTTTTACAATTATTTCAATGGTTGCTTTGGAAAACGTGGGTATTTTTGTTTGCTTTTTTTAGAGTCAAGAAATGGTTGCTGTGCCATTCGTCAACATGTCTATTCATGAGAATAGCAGCAGCAGCAGCAGCAGCAGCAGCGATGATAACACCATCTGGGTTCCCAATCCATCAACAGCAGTAGGAAGTCAAAAGAATAAAAATGTGTGTAGACAGTTGGAGATATTTAAGGTGAACCAATAGTGCTTTAAAATGGAGGCGGAGTATGTCCAGTGTATGTTGTGAAAGAAATCATTAAAACATGACCCTTCTAATGTTCCGTTTTAAAGCCTGGAAACATCAATTATGATAAATTATCTGGTGCAATAGCCTGGGATGATGTGGATGATGCGTGTTGGAAATTGCACGAGCACCACAAAATAAAAATTCTTGGGACTCATGTGTTATGTGTATGGAAATCGGCAGCACGTAGAGTAGGTTATTCCATCAGTGTGATGCCACCAATTGTTAATGAACCCTTGACTTTGACAATAGTGTCAACTCCACATGTTCCAGTTTTACCATATGCCAATGTCTAAGTGTTCTGAACAATAAAAATGCTCTTTCTAAAATTGGCTGCATGTTTGAAATGTCTAATCCAAGAATAAATGTACTCTAAAAATAGCACAATCTCCAAAAACTACACCTCACTCTCATATAATAAATATGTACTATGTAGACAAAGGGCCTCATTACGAGTCCGGCGGTAACCAAGGTGGTAAAACGACCTAGTTACTGCCAGACTCGTATTACTATTCCGCCTCCGTGATTCCCGGAATTACCGGGGCATGACAACCCCGGTTTTCCGGGAATCACGGAGGCGGAATGGTGTTAATCACCATTCCCATCGAGTCCTCTGGGACTCGATGGGAATGGGGATCATGGAAACACCGGCAGCATCTCGTAATGCTGCCGGTGTTTCCTCGGCCGCCTGCAGGAGGGCGGTGTTAAACCTGACAGGTCAGACCTGGCGGGAACATCACCTCCCGCCTGCAGGAGTCGGGATCAGGCGGTCCGGAAACAACGGTGGCGGCGGGTTTACCGCCACCGTTATTTCCGGACCGCCTGAGTTATAATGAGGCCCAAAGTCTTAATAGAATGATATAATATAATATACAGTTTTATTGGCATATGTAAATATCACTCAAAAAATACATTCTCCGATAGGTCAACAAATTCAAAAGCATATGACTTACTTGACATGCTATTGGCATCTACCCACGACATAGACAAAGAGCAATGAATCAGAAAGGTTACATGTCCTCATGTGCTGTTTTCTATTTCTAATTCCAATATTTTTAAAGTGACAAGTAGCATTTCTCTATACCACACTAAAGCAGAAAATTACATTCAATGGCTGGAGGACAATTATCCTACGGAAGAAATAAATACAAGAGAAGTTGATGAAAAAAAGAAATACACTGCTTGCATCATTTTGTAAGTCCATTCTTTATGTATATGTAAAATGGGACAATCAATAACATTTTAAGGATGTTATTATTAGGCACCAAATACATATACTTTGTCTCCCTACTATAAAAAGTTTATACAACCAACATAATTCTTTTTAAAGTGTATTACATCTTCAGTTGGTTCAAAATATTTTCAAATAGATGAAGAAGTTATTCAAGTATGACGAAGAATCAAACAAGAAGCACCACAAGAACTACTCATGAAACTAAGCATGGATTAATTAAAATAATTAAAACGCAAAAGAAGTACAATCAATCAAAAAGGATATTGAAAATGTAAGAGAAATTATGGACAGTAAAAATCACATTGTGTTAGAAAACACAAAGATGTGGCTTTTTTAATACTCTGTCACAAAAACTGCAAACATGAATTATGATGAATTATCTGGTGCAAGTCTCCTTGGATGATTTGTAGGATGTGTATTGGAAATTGGATGAGATGGCCTGGCCCATAGTGGTCTGCAGCTTTTTTGGGCTTAAGTGTGGTCTAATATTTGTATTGTAGTTGTAAGCGGTGTCTGTGCATAACTGTACTCACCAATTAAAGGTGCTGCTAGCAAGAACTATAGTCTTGAAATTTTGGCAGCACTGAAACACTTTGGGCCTAATTCACAGAAGCATTTTATAATGGCAAAACTCCATTGGAAAATGCTGTGTGAATAAGGCATTCTATTGGAAGAGTCATTGGAAATGCTGGAGAGGTTCAGAGATGAAGCTTCATTTTTTGTGGCATTGTGTTTTTAGAGTTGTCATTTTTGTTATTTTATATTTTCATCAATAATTGGATATTTCAATATGTCTAACATTGCAAAGAATGTTTTAAAACACTAACCAGCTACCAACAATAGATGTTGGCCTTTACCAGTGGATACAGCTTTCAACCGTATTCACTGTATATTATATACCGTGATCAGGTTCTAGCCATGGGCTTTAGCACAGTACTGCCCAGTTGCCACAATCCGTAGCTGTGCCCACTATATATTCTGACATATAAATGTGCCACAAGCCTGGCCTTTCACCTTGAGCAGTTGGTAGATGCTTTGTCGATGTCCACTGTTTGTTTTGAAATATTAAAATGCAATATGCGATGGCCTTCGACCATGCCCACTGTACATTATGTACACTAACCAGCCACTAGCCCGGGTTTTGAACACAATACTAGCCAGAGGCTATGGCCTTTGGCTGTGCCAACTGTACATTCTAACATATTAAGGGGCACTAGCTGTGGCATTTAGCTTTGGACACTAACTACAGCTTTCAACATTGCCCATTGCATATTTTAAAATAGTGATGGGCTTCTAGGCATGGCCTTTAATCATGCACATTGGTATTATTGAACACTAACGTGCCACTAGCTATGGAATTCACTGCTGGGCAGTGACCCCAGCCTTTGTAATGGCCAGGTCCATTGCCTAAGTTGTTATTATGGTAATTAAAGTGTTTATGAGCTAACAATGAAGTTGTATTCCTGTATATGTAGAACATGGGTGGGAATAATTGTTGGAAGTTGCTTATTAGAATTAAGCATTCTAGGAGTGAAGTGTAACATTGCAGTTTTTTTGTCTGTTTTAGCAAATGGTGTTGCCAAAAAACATAAAAAAGAACATTTGGCAACAGCTTATAGATATTGGAAATGTGAATAATGCATTTTCATTTTTTGAGAAAAATTATTTATAAATAGAAATGTGACTGTACCAGACTTGTGTATGTTTGATGTAGAGTGAACAAAACAAAGCTATGTTTGTTTGTGGCTACCATTCTGATGAACACGGATACATGAGAGTGTATGAGTCCATTGACCTTCTGATAGCATCTTTGTAATTGGTCCCAACACATTTGGTAGCAATGTACTGGCACTGTTTCCGGACCGACAAACTATAAGTTTGCTAGTAAGTGTTCAGATCTCTTGGCAGGCCTGATCTGCTGGGAGATCAGGGTCCTACCAGCAGTGTTTTTACTAAAGCACCAGCATGTTAGCTACAGTGCCGGTGTTTCAGTGAGTCCATTCCCATGGAGTGTTATGGAATTCCATGGGAATGGGGATGTTGCATTTCTGTTGCCTGCCAAAATAGCTTGGTGGCAACAGGAAGTGAGGAGGTGTAAATGTTGTTACAGGGTTATATCTTCAGTATAGCCATGAGTGGTTGTTGTGCAGCAGCAACCTCCCCCATTAAAGGTGCTGCCAGCAACAGCCAGAGTCTTCAAACACTGGCAGCACTGGAACACTGTATTTATTAGAAATGCTATAGAGGTTCAGAGAGGAGGCTTTTCATGAATTGTTTACAGATGTGATGCTGCCATCTCCAGTAGTACCACTTGAATGAGCGAGAGGCCTTCCCAGGATCTTTTCTTTCTGATGCAATGTCACTGCCAGAGGTTTTCATCCACTTCATTCCAGGATACTAATAGTGTCTTTATTCGGTTCAAGACACTCCAGCATTTCACATCTGAAAAAAGAATACAAAATGTGTGAAATGAAGATTGGGAACATTAGTTATGACAAACTATTTGGTGTGAGTCTCCTAGGATGAAGTGTATAATGTGTATTAGAAATTGCATGAGATGGTTTGGACTATACTGGGCTGTAGTCTTTTTTGGTTTATATCTGGTCCTATGTCTTCATTGCAGCTATGAGCAGTGATTGTGCAGAATGAACCTCCACCAATTAAATGCATTGAAGATAATCCGAGAGGAAAATTCCAAGTTCTGAAGATGGCACTAGAAGACAAAAAAGAAACCGTTATGAGAGGCCATTGTGCATGATCCAAACGAATCGGACAATATACTGATCAGAGACCCAAGTAAAATCAAACGAAAACTACAAAACTATAAATGAAAGACTGGATTGTGACAAAGGAGGCCATCATAAGGTACAAACAGTATGAAGACTTCTGGTCATTAGCTAGGAAACTGTACGTGCAGCCCAGTTAACTTAGAATTTTCCTGAACTGGTTTTCCAGAACACAGTATATGTGTTTCCAACTAAATATATGGCCTACGAGAGAAGTACTACAAAAAAGGAATAAGCAGATCCCGGTCACGTCATGTAAATTATGTTAGAATTCTAATGCAATTGAATCATTAATACACCTGACCCTCACCTGCCCGGCTTTGAGAGATGAGAGAAATGATTTCTTTGGAGAGAGGGTGAACAAACACTTGACAAGGCCAGCAGAAGACTGGTGGCACATGATGGTAGAAGGAGAAAAACACATATAATTTTACCACTGGTTACATTTGTGTTGGCCATATTCAAAAAAATAGAAGACGTTGTGAAAGTAGAAGAAAGGCGAAGATGAAGTACAGGACATTGAGTGACTGTTTAAGAATATATAGGATTTAAGAATAGACTTTTGTATTTTAGTGTTATTTTAACGTCAAGAGGAAATGTATGGCTTTCCTATGTTGTAAACCATTGTAAGCCAATAAAAAAAAAATTAACAAAAATAAAAGGTGCTGCTAGCAACAGCCAGAGTCTTCAAGCACAGGTAGCACTGGAACACTCCATGTGAAGAGTTATTAGAAATGGTTGAGACATTTAGAAAGGAGGCTTTCCCCCCTTTTTGCTAAAAATAAAATAAAAACAAAAAAATAACATGAAATATATGTTGCTTTTTATCATAATTCCCTTTGATATATGTTTCATCTGTATGTGTTTTCCTCCGCTATTTCACCCCCCCATTTCTTTCTGTCCCCATAATGTCCCTTTTAAGTGCCACTGTTTAAGTTACAAAAATAGATAAAATTGAACACAGATGCAAAAATATATTACAATATCTATTTTCATTTATTTTATGCAGTTTCAGTAATTAAAATCTCGCAATTGTTTGTTCGTAGTCACGGTTACACTGTTAACAGGGGCAATATTTTAGCTGCTTAAAAAGCACTCCAGTTATTGCTCTGCTTAGCCATGCACGCAAAATCCTGCTATTCATTGGCTGATGCTGTAGCTGCGCTACAAATAATAATATAAAAGCAATACACAACTATGTGTCGGTAGATATATGATTTTCACATAAACATATTCAAGGACACACCTTTAGTTGCAGGGACTTTAAGGTGAGCAGTACATTGTAACACAACCTTAAAAATTCAAGGAAAAAACTTTAGTCGCAGGGACGTTATGGTTAGAACTTAACACAACAAAACCTCTGAAATTCAGCTAAAGCTACCTTAACTTTGCATCTGTTGTGCCCCCATATGACCACAATGATGACATAACAGATCACCCCACTGATGACATAACTAATTACATAACAACAATAACTGGCATTAAGAATGGCTTTCTGACATGGTCAGTCTGCATGGCCAAACATATTTGTTTACACATGAATGGGAACTAGTCATGGTCTTCAGTTATGGACAGTGGTCACAAGCTTCACCCATGTGAACTGAATATTTTAAAACACTAACGGGCTATCAACCATAGACGTTGGCCTTTATCAGTGGATTTATCGTTCAACCATGTCCACTGTACATTATATGAACTGCTCAGGCACTAGCCATGGACATTAGTACAATGCTGGCCAGTGGAAAACATCTTTGGCGGCTGTGCCCACTATATATTCTAACATATAAATGAGCCACTAGCTATGTCCTTTGACCTTCAGAAGTGTGTAAATATTTTGGCCATGTCCACTGTATATTTTAAAATACTAAAATGCAATAAGTGATGGCCTTTGGCTGGACCCACTGTGTATTATACACCACTAACCAGTCACTAGCTATGGCTTTCAGCCATGCCCACTGTATATTATATACACTAACTAGCAACCAGACATGGGGCCTCATTAGGAGATTGGTGGTAGTCATGGCGTTATTTGTGCCATGACTGCCACCAATAACGGGACCGAGTCCGATGTGGTGCAATGGGGACTTACCGGTCTAGTCCGACCCTGGCTGGACAGGTAAGTCCCCATTGCACCAACCATTCCCCATTCCCATCTGAGCCCCCATAGGGCTCAATGGGAATGGGGAAGGCGCTATTTACGGGCCTGCTAATGGCAGGCCCGTAATTAGCGGCCTGGTCCCCTAACGGGACCCGAAAGGGACGTGTGGTACAACCACACGTCCCTAGCGGTTCCCGTTATGGGACCTTGGAATCGGGCGGTAGGGGATTACCGGCACTGGTCTCCTTACGGTGCCCGGTATCCCCTACCGCCCGACTCGTAATGAGGCCCATGGTCTTCAACACAATACTAGCTAGTTGCCACGGCCTTCGGCTGTGCCAACTGTATATTCTAACATACTTATGGACACTAGCTATGGCCTTTAGCCATGGCCACTGACTACAGCGTTCAACATTGCCCACTGTATGTTTTAAAATAGTGAAGGGCTACTAGGCATGGCCTATAACCATGCACATTGTTGTTTTTGAAAACTAACCGACCACTAGCTACGGCCTTTGGTGCTGGACAGTGACCTCAGCCTTTTTCAAGGCCATGTCCACGGCCTAAATTGTTATTAAGGTAATCAACATTTTCATGAGCTAACTTATAAATAATGTTTTGTCAAATTCCATTATTGATGAAATCAGTTATATACAATTAATTAGTGTTGTCACCAGTGATGTAATTTGTAATGTCATCAGTGTTCTCATACAACATGTAATTAGTGATGTCATCAGTTATTTTATATATATATATATATATATATATATATATATATATATATATATATATATATATATATATATATATATATATATATAATCATGTGTTACCCTCTATTCTCCTGTTCATAATCATAACTACTGTAGGTGCTTCTCGTTTCTAATAGTCCCTGCTGACATGTGTATGCATATATTCGGTTAGGGCTAACCTTTGTCCCTATGTTATTCTGTTGCCACCATTCATTACATGACTTAAGGCCTCTCAATGAATGCATTTATTTGTCTGCATTTTGCCAGCTACTATCTATAATGTGTCCCAGAGAGATCTATCACTGCTGCTCAAATGCCATGTTCACTGCCTACATCTATTAATGCTTGTTTTCTCTGTCACCCATTGTGCTCCCTTTCTCTTGGAGCTCCTTGCTTGCCCCTATATCTGTACACATGCCAAGTTCATTCTTAGTGCATAATTGCTGGTTACTACTGTCTGCTGTCTATCTGTGTATCTTAACCTAAAATGCATGTGTGTGTGTTCCCCATTTTATTTCTCAGTTAAAGGATATGGTGGGAATGATAGGGTGAATTGCTTGCGGCCTAGACCTTTGGCCTTTGATGTAGGTTCTGACTCGTGCTTTTTGGGTTTTCATAGTTAATATTTCACTCAGCACTCCCATGACACAATTTGTATTGTGTCTTGCCCCAGTAACTTAAGGGAATCCATTTCAGGTATTCTTCCATGTGGCAAGCAATTTGATTTCTCACCTACACTTAATTTGCTTTAGGCTGCCTCCCACCCAAGGGAATGCTTAGGTACTTACCATAAAGATGACATCGCATGTGCATGTTTGGAACTGAATTCCCACATGCTGTGGCACCCTCATTTTCCCAAATGTGACTGTTCACAATCTTTTGTTTATATTTCCTAACAATGTCTGTGCTTTGTCGACTAGGGCAGCAAACAGCCTCATGTGCACAGACATCCTTACCCTCAGAACAATCTCCTACTCACAGCCCCTCCTCTTCTACAATTCAGTGAGGATCAATGTTTTGAGGAGAGGGCACTTTATCTCCAAAGAGAAGCAGGACAGACATTGGACCCTATTTCAGTGACCGATTATGCAGCCAATTTATCCTCCCATCCATATCCAGAGGGTTTGTCTGAATGAGAATATATGCTTCATGGATACAAACAATTACATTTTAGGTTGAGCATTATGAAACATGAAATGATCACCAATCCCGGTGTGCCATTTTCATAACAGATATATTTATCAAATGTAATCATATGTGGCCAATATGTTCGTGAAATGAACTTTGATTTTTTACAAAGCAACCAGCAACCCTCAGTGGAACAATTGCCCCTCCCTTTTCATTCAGGGATATTTTGAAAGAGTAGACTAAGGTTGCAGCATATTGTCCATCTTGGAACAGTAATCTATTAGAACATAATAAATATGAATAACATGCTTTTCCCAGTAAGACCATTGCAATGTGTCCATTATGACTAAAATATATACTGTACTGATCATTAGAAAAAAACATTGTACAATTTCAATTTTTTTTTAAAATAATTCCCCTTTCAATCAAAAAGGGATCCCAGTCACACAATTAATGGTCAAAGAAATTCCCTTCCAATATGTCTACACCACTTGGAAGATTTCTGATAACATCTCTATTTCAATATTGTTCCATTTTATTTATCAACACACTTAATTCAAACAGTTTTCTTCCACATATAACAACAGGTACTAAATTACAAAAATAAACATGCACTGTGCAATAATTTTTAACAGTTTAAAAAAACAATTGCCCTATTATGTTTGGGACAAGTGTCCATACACAAAACTAAAGTAACTAAAATGTTCAATTCCTTAGATTTGCGAGGTAAACCAAAACATATTTTTATTTCTGTCAATTCTACACTAAACAGATCCCAGATAATCACTTACCGAATTTCTTGTTGTCACATCTCTATTTCGGGTACTTAACCCATCTTCAAAGAAATGTTTACTATCTTCCTGCCAAAATAATTAAGCAAAATATTACTCACTAGCTTCCACCAACACTCCAACTACTCAATAGTAATGCTCATACACTAATCATCTGTGTTTATTACTATTATTATTATAATTATTATTAGTATTGTATTTATTGAGCGTGGATCTAGCTTAGAAAAGCAACACAGCACTTTACAGAGGTATACACCAATACAGATACATAAAGGAGCCTTTTACAGAGGTGTACAATTTTACAGATGCATAACGGAGCACTTTCCAGTGGTAAACAACAGAACAGATATACATCAGGGGATAGAATAGAGAGGGAGACAGAGGAGGGGTACAGCTGTACCGGGTGGTGGGGATGGAAGGGATGGGTGGCATCAAGCAAGTCAGGTTGGCAGGAGGGGGGATGTCATGGCAGCCTAGGTGTTGAGGAGGAGAGACTCCTTGAAGAGGTGGTGGATCTTAAGTTATTTTCTGAATTGTAGGAGTGAGTCTGATGCCAACGGGGTGGAAGTGCCATAGTCTTGGGGCATAGGCAGAGAGGGCTTGTCTTCTGATCCTTTCCTTTTTGCAGCATTGGATTTCAAGTCTGCACGTGTCCTGGCTTGTGGTGGTATGCTGTCCGCCAGAGATAAAGTGTGTCTCTGCGAGGTAGCTGGGTGACTTGACGGGGACTGCTTTATAGATGATGCACTAAGACTGCAGGTGATTTGTGCATGCACTGGGATCCAGTAAAGGTTGATGAGGCAAGGGTGATGTTGTCATACCTGTGTAGACCCTTGATGCAGCATGCAGCCGCACGTGGGACACTTCTCAGGGGAACAAGGGAGGATGAAAGGAGGCCTTTGATGCGTGTATTGCCCCCATCCAGGTGGGAAACGACCAGTGCTTGAACGGTGGATCTAAAGCTGTCTGGAGGGAGGAACAAATTGACTTTTTGCAGAGGGGAGAGCAGATACCAAGCTGTCTGAGTTTTCTTAGCTATATGTGTCTTGAAGGGGAGGTGCTTGTTGATGTGGAACCCAAGGAACTTGGTACAGGAGGTGAGCTTGGGGGAGAAGCCCTCAGAGTTTATGGTTGTTAGCCAGGTCTGTATGTCAGGGTATTCTGTGCTGTTTGTGAGGAGTAGGAATTTGTTCTTGGAGGGGTTGAGCTTCAAGAATGCACTGGACATCCAAGACTGGATCAGCGAGAGGCAGGTTTTGAGCCAATGGATGTCCTTCAATGAGTTGATCTTGAGGTACAGTTGTGTGTCATTGGCATTTTGGTGGATGTGGATGTTGTGTGTGGCTAGGAAGGCTCCCAGTGCCTCCATGAAAAGATTGAATATCACTAGTGAGAGGGTGAAACCCTGCGGGTCTCCACCGGTGATAGATAGCATTGGTGATCTAGAGGAGTCCATCTGAACAAACTGCTTGAGGTTGGGGAGGTAGGACTTGAACCAGAATAGGACAAGGTTGCTGATTCCCAGACACCAAGAAGGGTGTACGTACGTGCCTGGTGGTATACTATGTCGAAAATCGGCTGAGAGGTCGAGTAGAACCAGGAGGTAGGGGTGGCTGTCATCATGGATGTTGAGGGTGTCGTAGACCCTCTGTATGGTTGTTGTCTCTGTGCTGCATCTGGGTCTGAATCCAGATTGGTAGGCTTGAAGGAGATTGCTGGTTTTGATGTGTTCCTGCAGTTGTGTGGCTGCCGCTTTCTCGATGATCTGACCTAGGTAGGGAAGGTGGGTGATGAGCTGATAGCTACCTAGGTTGTCGGGAACCACGGCAGGTTTCTTTAGTAGAGGGAGGATTTGTCCTGTTTTTAGGGTCGATGGGAAGGTGTATTGATTTAGGGGGCTATTGATGATCTCCAGGTAGGGAAGTAGAGATTCTGCAGGCAGGGTCTTGAGGATGGATGCTGGGAGGATGTCATCTGCATGCAATGTGCCTTTGAGGGCAGGTAGGATTTCTACCAGGACCTCTGTGGAGGGTATCTTGAATCTTGACCAGGTTGTGGAGATTTTGCAAGGATGGACATGAGATGAGTCTGTGGATCCCGAGCTAGCATCTATGTGCTGGCATGTCTTGCTGATTTTGTCTATGAAAAAGCTGTTGATGGTGGTGGATTTTTCGATGGAGTGTGGTATGCTTGGGTTGAGTAGTGGGTTGACGCACTGCTAGACCACTTTGAAGAGGGCTCTGCTTTTGTTGTCAGCTTCTGCTATGGTATTCTGACAGTTGGATGCCTTAGCTGTGTTGATTAGTGGTCGGCCGTTTGCTCAGAGTTCCATTAGGAGCGGCACGTTGGATACAGTCCTGGAGCGGCGCCAACTTTTCTCTTGTTTCTTGCGATCTCTTTTGTTGAGGTTGAGTTCTTGCCTGTACCAGGCTTCTGACAGTTTTGGTTTGCAGGTGCATTGTTTCAGATGTGCATGTTGGTTGATGAAGGCTGAGAGGATGGCATTGAGTGCTTCTAGCACAGAGTCCCAGTTCAGTTGGGTGTGTTTGTTCCATGTACGGTGTAGGTTGGCGAGGTCTTCTGTGAGGGCTTCCACTAGGAAGTTCTTGAAGTGCCTGAAGGTTGGTCTGCTGGGATTCTGCTGAGAGTGCTTGACTGGGGTGGTGTGCAGCATGTTGAAAGGCATGGCTAGGTAATCTATTACTAAGTGTAAATCTAAACTTGAACAGATCAGCCAACCCCCTAAATAATGTAACTATATATTAATATACTTAGTAGAGTTTATATCGGTCATATTCCCATAAGTATCATACTGAGCTTACCTCATCTGGTAGCCCTCAAAGTAAGGTAGGTATATCTTCTCTCAAGGTCTTTTTCACAATAGTGGATATATAAATATATGAAAAAGCCAATATTAGTCAAAGCCCTCCACCTGAGGCCTCTATCATACTTTCAAACAAACCGATACTTAACGCCTGAACAAGCAGCTGAATATTCTCCTCCATCTACAAGGAACTGCTGGCATGAAATAACGAGAGACCCCAACAGCTTTATACCAGTGTAATCATCATGTGACATCATGCTTAACGTGATCATGTCATGACGTTAGTAATGTGTACGTGCCATATGATAACAGCAAAACGCTTTATCATCTCCCCATCTTTAACCTTCTCCAGGCCGGGCAGCATTGGCAGCCTGCAGCCTTAGACAGCATGGAGCTCCTCCACTAGGCCCGGTGAGACCTTATCCAGCATGGCCACCTCTGCCTGACTTCGTCCGGTCCTCCACTGCCTGGAGGCAGAGCTGATTGAGCCATTTGTACTTCAAGTTCTTTTACCATGTGAGCCGGCAGACGAAACACCAGCCCCCTTTCAAGGGCCTCTTTTAAGGATCAGTGCAGACCCTGTCTGGGCCTATCTGGGTTATGCAGGGCCCGGAGACTATCTTAGTATCTGCAAGCCTCGTGGTTGTATAGTGAGCAGATCCTCCGACACGCCTCAAGGTTGCAGGAGCACAACTGCCATCCCATTAGCGCAAGGTAAGCCCATCAGGTCATCTGTTTACACTGCATATATTTCACCGTTTGCAGCGCTGTGTGCTATGCTGTTCCAAATCTAGCAGTGCCTTGTGTGTACATTACAGCAGCGCTCTACTACCATTTGAGGTTGTTCAGGGCACCCCCCTGCGGAGCCCTGACATGCAGCTGGAAATATATGGCATGTTTCCTCCACCAAGACATCTTCCGAGCCTCCTACACCTCAATGCACAATGTCATGACTGCCTGCATCCCTGTACTCTGGCTCCATGGACTTTGCTCATCCACTCTGCACATTGAATCACCTGCCATTGTTATTTACCCTCCACCTGGGTGCCTGCAGTCTCAAGCATCCCCTGTCCCACAACCTGACTGCTTTCTGTCTCTGAATTCCCCTTGACATGGTTATTCACTGTACACCACAGTATTAAGATGGTTTCTGCTGCCTGCCCGTGCAATACCCTCTTGTCCTCCTCTGCTACGCCTTAATCTTTCACCCTCATGTGTGCTGTTTAGTGCTCCCTGGTTAAAATCAACTCTAGGTGTGCTTTATAATTATGGTCTGTCTGGTGATTCATCTTGTGCCTGTGCAGTACCCTGTATATTCCCTTCTCTACCATCACAATGTCTCTCTCCATCTCTTCCATCTACTCTAATTGCTATTCTATCACCTATCCATCCTCTCTCACAGGTGTCTGGAAGAAAAATGTTAAAAAAAGAACTGCTTTCTTCTAATCCAGGCTGACCTATTGCAGTCACTTATGTCAGCACTACTTCCAGACTGATCAACACAGATATTCTCTTTTCTGTCCCCACTCCAGACCTTTGGACTCCACATCTGATCTTCACTCTCTCCCCTTCCTCCTCCTCACGCATTAATGGTAACACTAGATGGGAAGTTCCCTTGGCTGGCTTCTCATCCTCGGGGTGCATCATTAAGGTCTATCACAATGGCACTGTTATGGCACTGGGTCTTCAACCCAATCTCCTCCTCTTTGACTGGCACTTGCCATCTCCCATCAACTTCTTTCCCACTCCTGCTACCCCTCCGTCTTCTCTCTCAGCACCTCCTTCCCCTCTTCCGACGGCAATACCACTGACCTGTGTCCCTCCTCTTCAAACCTTTAAGGGTGGTGAATGGCTTCACTTAGCCACACTTAATGCTTGTTACGCTATCAAACACTCCTCCGACATCTGCCTTCTCCTTGAAGACTTTAATCTCAACGTCCTTGCTCTCACTGAGACATGGTTCAATGCCAGCTCAGTCACTGCTTTTGACTCCCTTCTAACTGATGGCTACAAGGTCATCTCAAAGCCTCGTCCCAACCACATTGGTGGTGGAGTAGCCGTGATCTTCCCTGAATGGGTCCCTGAATGGGTCCCTTCTTCCCTCATACCCACCCAGCCCTATTCCCCCTTTGAAAGCCTAGAATGCAAACTTGTCATCTATCCCACTCCCACTTTGAAAATTGCTGCTATATTTAGGTCCCGGGCCCTATCTCGTCTTTTCTTTCAGAATGGGATGATTTCTCCTCCTCTCTCCTGACCTCCTCCTCCAATTTCCTCTTCTGGGTGACTTCATCATCCACTTAGACTCTTCAATGTCGGCCTCCACTCTCTTCTGTGACCTCTGCACTTCCTTCTCTTTCTCTATTCTCCCCTCTGGCCCTACCCACACAGCTGGACACACTCTCGATGCCATCATCCATTTTGTTCTCTTGCTCTCTACCCCACTCTCTATCCTGCTATCCTGGTCTGACCACACTCTCCTTTCCTTGCACCTGTGACCTCTTGGACCTCTGACTGAACCTCCCCCAGCCTCATTTGCTCATGTTCGCCCAATGAAGCGAGTATCAGTTGCAGGTTTTGCCTCCACCTTCACCCCCTCCAACTTCTGACTTAACTACTGACTCTGCCCTCCACCATCTAGCTCTCTTTATCACTCACACTCTCTACATTCTTGCCACTGCCATGAGGATCCACCTGAAACCTTCCTCCAAGTGTAACACTTGGTACGACTCTTATTTAGCAGCCCAGAAATGCAAGTGCAGAGCTGCTGAATGGAAGTGGCAGACATCAAGCTCATCCTCTGATGAACTCACCTGTCGTCTTATGAAAAGGCAATATCGTCTCTCTATTCGCTCCAGGAAAAGTGCTCATATCCAGGCCCGCATCCCTGGAGTGTCTAACAACATGGCTAAACTCATTAACATCTGAACTAGCCAATCCATCTGCAGTCTCTACCTAGCCTCTTCCTTCCCAGGCCCTCTGAACTGCACTGGCCACCCACTTCACTGCTAAAACTCAGGACATCCTGAGTCCTCTCTCATCCTCCCTTTCTCCCACCTGCTACCCCATCTCCGTGCCGCCTGTGGCCCCTCCTCCTCTCTCATCCACTCTTTCCTCCTTTTCCACAATCACACTGGACAAAGAATTGTCCAATCTGTGAAGGTTTCCTTCAAAAAGGTCCCCCCGCTGTTCTTCGATAACTATTAAGAACAATATCTGCTCCTTGGTCCCTGCACTCACAGACTTCTGCAATCACTTTCTCGCTGCTGGGTCTTTCCCCTCATCCCTCAAGCACTCTCTTGTGCGCCCCTCCTGAAAAAGCCTTCTGCCGACCCCTCATGTTGAGCTAATTACCGCCCCATCTCTTTCACCCCCTTCCTTGGGAAACTTCGAGAGAAGTTGGTCTTCCCCCAACTGACCCAGCATACTGAGCTTGTTGGCTGCCTGCACAACCATCAATCTTGATTCCGAGCATCCAGAGGCACAGAAACTGCTCTCCTGAAAACCTGTGAAGAATTGCTAGCATCTCATGACTCCAACTCACCTGCTGTTCTCATTCTACTCGATTTCTCCTCTGCTTTGACATGGTTAACCACTCCATCCTCATAAAACGGCTCCATTATACCATCGGTATCACGGAATCGCGCACTAAATTGACTGACCTCCTTCCTCACTGACCGTGCAACTTGTTCTCACCAAAGTCTCTCCTTCCATATCCCTCTGATCCTGTGGCTCCAACTCTCTGCTTGTCAAGTGCTTCTGTAAGCAGAGAGTGGGCAGCCGTTACCTCTCCTCAGCTGGCTCCCTCTCCAAAACAGCCTCCCCCTTTCTCTCTGCCTTGAGCTGGATCTCCTCAAGTTCTGCAAACACCTCAAGACTTTCCTCTTCTCCTCCTTCCCACTCTCCCTCCCATGCTAAACCCCACAGCAGCTGTGATTGGTGGCCTGGGCCCTTATGTGTCCTTCAGAGTCCTGGCCTTTCTGTCTGATTGCTCTTGGAATCCGTCCTTCCACTGAACTTGCCTTCGGACACACCTTGACATGTGATGCTTCAGAGGCCAGCACTTATTGTATGGGATTGTGTCCCCTCTTCCATCTAGTGGTCACTGCCTGCCACTTACCTGTTGCCTTGCAACTGTCTCCCTGGCACTTCACCCCTCTGTGGACCCAATAGCACGTATACCCCTCCCCTGTCCCTTTTCTCTCTCTGCACTTGCAAGATCCAAATGTTCACAAGGCCTAGTAGGACTGCTTTTTGTATTTTGCAAATTCCATTGTCCTGCTGTGTTTCCTTGTTCCCCTCCCTTTCACCTATGGGCGCTTTTAAGCACAAATGTTCTTGGTGTATAAGCACCTTACAAATGCCCAATAAAATAAATAGAAATAAAGGTATTAATGACAATATCACAAAAAATCAATACATATTCCTTAATTCGCAATTAATCTCGTGGGTCAGCTTTCTTCGTAAAGGGAGCAATGTTAAAAAGAAAAGACAAGATTATGGTGCAGCAATTAAATGGAAATTCAAAGCATGCCGATTGTTGATACTGTAGACAGAAGCCCATCCCCTCACCCAATAAAAGCAAGGGACAAAGTAAAAGCAGGGCATATAGTCATTCCGGGTGAGTTTGGGATCAGGAGATTTCAGCAACAATCACTGAATCTGCTGAGCTCTCTTTCCAGCTTGGTGCCTCAGAACTCGTCTCTCAAATTTCACATAATGCATCATCCGATTTGGATCCCTCAGTCGGCAGTATCGGCACTAACATTACATTGCCAATAATAAAGCTGGACATGGTTTGTCAGCTCAGGCAACATCAATGGTGGCCAGTTTCATTGACATATTAATGTGGTAAATTGAAACTCCAAATTCCACCCCATTCTCAAACAAAGGGGCAGCAGATAGGTGTCTCCTTTTTTTTCCACCTAAAATGCCATCCGTAATCAATCATGATTAGTACCCGGCGAGGGACAATCTGATTGGCCCTTGCCACGGCTTTACCCGACCAGGAATCCCTCGCCGAGTCTTCTTTTTCTTTGTTCCTGGTGGGAGGGGGTGTGGCAGCCCCTCAGCCAATGAGGAGGCTCGGAACAGGGTAATCCCTGCTCCGAGCCACAACAGGGCTGGAGGCTGCCATCCTTCCCCACTGGGGATAAAGGTGTTTCTCCCTCCCTCCCTCTCATCCAAACACTCTCCTCCCTGCCCTCCCAACCCAACGTACCTTCTTTTCTGGTACTTTTTCGAGGGCGAACGTGCTGGGAACACTTCTGTCCCAAGCGTGTCCACCACGATCTGCACAGGCCATTATGGAAAGGAAGAAGGGACTATGTGTAGTCCCTTCTCTCTTTTTCATGGTGTCCATTTTCTTTGTTTACATTTTTAACATTGATTTTGAATGGCCACCAGGGAAAGGGAAAACTGACTCCATTTACCCTGCCCCGGCAGCCATATTTTTTAACATTTCTTTTTTTTTCGGTTCCGTAACATCGAAGCATTTCGGAACAGAAAAACATTGCTTATAGTACCCCGGTATTGCAGGCCGGGGTACTAATAGCAATAAGCCACTGGACGCAGGGGTTTTACTGAGTCAGGTTAAGGGCCCCGGGATTTGACCTGACTCGGTTATGCCCCCAAGTCACTGGGCTTATTGCGTAACTAAAGAGAGCATGATAGAATGCACAGAGCATGCTGGCAAGCTAAGCATATTAAATAACAGCCAAAGATTGGTGATCTGTAGAGCTCAACATAATTTGACATGGTTAAATCTGCAAAAGAAATATGCATGTTAAGCCCCAGCCCACATATCATATATGTGAATGTCTGGTGGGCCAGCCTAAACAGGTTTGTAGTGTTCAGTTAGAGTGAGGAACTGTATTATATTCTTTGATGATATTGCACACCCGCGAGGCAAAGTGAGGGAACATATTTCTGCCCGATTTTTGGGCACTTACTCAGCACACTGCCCCGTGCGTATCTGTGATGAAACAGGTTGCAGTCCTTGCAGCAGTCCAGGCTTTCCCTACTTCTGTTCAGGTTTCTTTGTCTAATTGCCAAATGAATGTTTCAGACTCATCGTAAACTTACCTCCTCAGAAGTGTGGGTTCCTGCAACATAGGCGGTGGCTCAGCACCCTGATTCCCTGTTCACTCATGAGCAGTGAGTCATGACTCCTCACTGGCTCAAGCTGTCTGATCTGCATTTCTGCATGTGGCACTGCTCACAACCAAGTTTTACTGTGTTGTTTGTGTAAGAAAACATGCTGGTGGGGACACACCTCTGGCACCTCGTTTACACTGTCTGTGAGAGCCCTCGTAACTCACACAAATAATAAAGGAATACTCACGTCACATATCATGACCTCACAGGCCTTGGTCCAGGGCAGTATAATTAAGTATTTATTTATGATAAATAAATAGTGTAGTTGCCTATGCTGCTGAATGCACTTGTTCTCCAGGGTACAGTCAGTCTGAATATGTGTCAGGCTGTTTGCAAAACCAAAAAGCACGAGATCTGCGGTGGAAAAAACATGAAAAACCTTTTTTTTATTTTTCTAAGAGAGCGCTTAGCATGCACTTTAAGTTTTCTTGGAGCCTACCTTGTCATGGGACGTTTTGCCCCTCACCCCCATGCCTACCTGGGAATGGGACACACGTTACACCAGCGACCCTGCTCACTTGCTATGAAGGTAGAGTGAGAGGTTTCGAATTCAGCAGCAGAGGTGGGTAGCAGGGATAGAAAATGGCCTGCCCACCTGACACAAGCTGAGACGTTACCAGTCACAGTCCCTTCTGCAAATTGCACCCACTAGCCACTACACTGGTTCTCCCAACAAGCAGGGGAAACGGGTCACTAATACACGTTGCAGAAGCTAGCATATCCATATGATGGTTAGACAGCAATGACAAACATGATTGTGTGAGCTATGTGTGCACTTTATATTATATATACACTTTATATATATTATCTAGTAATAATCGCAACATTACTTTAGACAATTTAACTCCACTGTTACAGCCTATTACCAATCCATCCAAAGACTTCGACAAGGATCCATCTATTCTTGTAGACCTCTACAATCAAACTTTAGATCAAGCTCTCAACCAAATCGGCCCCACTAAATATCAGAATGGCTAAACCAGTAGCATACCTAAATAAATGGTTTACCTCTAACCTAAAAACTCTTCACAATATCAAAAGAACTACTGAGGCCACTTGGAGGAAAACACCCTCTGTGCCCCATAAGGAGAAGTTCACCATGGCGGCAATCAACTGCAAAGCAGCCATTTTCAACACTAAAAAAGACACATTTAATGCTAGAATTGAAAACGCCAAATCAGGAACTCTTTACCATACTGAGGGAACTGGAATCACCAACCCTACACACTGAACCCAGCACTTATGACTCCACCTGGTGTGCTAATATCCAAAAGGCATTATCAGATAAAATAGCCCTACAAACCAAAATAGATACTAAAAAGAGAAGTCTATCCTTGACCACCAAGTAAAAACCCTGACTGATAGACCCCTCCTTGTCACCCATTCTACTTCTCCCCAGTCACCACTGAAGAAATAGAACACATCATCGATAGCCTGAAACCTTCCAGATGACAGGGACACACCTGTACAGCCCTACTCATCAAGGAAGGATCCAAGGAACTTGCGCCATTCATCACCTCCCTAATCAATTCTTCCTTTGAAAGCTGTTCAGTCCCCAACAATCTTAAAGAGGTATTGGTTATACCCCTCCTTAAAAAACTAAATCTAGATCCAAACATTCCAACTAATTATAGACCCATCACTACAGTCCCATTCCTCCGAAAAATTCTAGATAGAGTGGCCATCTCCAGATTCAGAAACACTTGGAGGACAATAACCTTCTAGGCCTCCACCAGTCTGGTTTCAGACTGAGGCACAGCACTGAAACAGCCCTCCTTGATCTAAAAATCCAAATGGACGAAGCCAAAGACAAAGGAAACCACTCCCTCCTCCTACTGTTGGATCTTAAAGCAGCTTTTGATCTCGTAGATCACCAAATCCTAACTAAACATCTGACCACCGCTGCTTCATTTTCACAGAACGCTGCCAACTGAATCTAATCCTTCCTTTTGGACAGTACAACGCTGGTCTTTGCACCTAAAGCATCTACCGACCCAGTACCCATCACCTGCAGAGACCTCCAGGGCTCATGTGTGTTGTCCACTCTCTACAGTTTATTTACAAAGCTCCTCTTCGACCACCTTGACAGCTTGGGTGTCACCTACATTAACTATACAGATGACACCAAGTCCTCATCACTCTCATGGGTTCCTATGTCCAATATTCCAAAATGTTAAAAAAATTATACCAACACATCCAAGCATGGATGGCTACCCACAACTTTTGTCTAAAAAACGATAAGACTGAGCTTCTGATCGTAGGCTCCCAAGTGTTCCTTAACAAGCTAGACACTCAGTTCACAGCTTTCAACATTGATGGGAACATCTATCTAGATTCCACTCTTTCACTCAAAAGACAAGTCAATGCAACAGCGTCGGCTACAGCTTACACTAATAAACTTATCACCTCATGTAAACATTACCTATCCACCTATAGCTGTCTCTCGCTTGCCAGAGCCCTGATCCTATTGAAGTTGGACTATTGCAACACTCTGCTCATAGGCTCGTCCAAAAAAATTTGAATAAACTAAAAATCCTACAGAACAATGCTCTCAGGTCAGCCTTAAACATCCCTCCATCTAACCACATCTCTGCCATACGACGGGATACTCCCTGGCTCCCAGTTCGAGATAGAATCTCCCTATGCATGCTAGTAATCACACACAAATGCCTTTCTTAGTCAGCACCGCACTGGCCGACAAGTTCTCCGGGAACCATTCCTCGAGACTCACCAGATCCCTTTACCCTCACTGTCTCAGTATCCCAAAGTTCAATCTGAAAACCGCAAGGGGTCCAGTTTCCCGGTCTTAGCCACCAAGCTATGGAACAATTCTGCAGATTTTTAAGCAAATGCTGTTATAGACCAGCTCTGCTGTTGCTTCTGTCTGCAGAATCAGAATTGATTGCATGGGCCTGTTATCTGACTTGAAAAGTGCTATGCACATCAGAAAGGGGATTTTAAAGGGTCAAGATTTGGTTTAATTATCTTGTAATTCGTGATGCTAATGTATTTGTATGGCGTAGTAATTTTGTTAGGGCAAACTGTTCTATTTTGTATTATGATGACTTTTAAGCTGTGTATTGTTTGTGTTTGATGCATATTTTTATATCCGAATAAACATGATGAACTGAAATTAGGTTTTACTGATCCAATACTTTTATTTTAAAAAGAAACCGTTCAGGGATAGTTTCATTTTAAAATGAAATAAAAGTGTACAAAGCAGTTAAAACTTGCACTTCAGTGCACTGCACTGAACGTTCCCATAAACAGCAGGCACATTTGTTGGGGAGTTGTATTGTGTCTGGGAGAGTACATGGTGATGAGGTTTCTGGAAGTGGGTCAGGCCAGCAGGGAAAATGGTTCCACTATGTCTTTCATGCACTTCGACCACTGAGGATAGTGTGGTTAGTGTTAGAGTAAACATCTCGGATTGGATTAAAGCCTGTGGAGGCTACAGAATTCTCTACCTTTTGATGGGAGGAGCGCAGTGCCGATTTGATCGGCCAGATCAGTGTCAGTTTCAATCAGGGCCGATCACTTCAGTCCGTGGCACTTCAACCATGGAACTAAAATGCCAGGACTATCGGTTGGTTAGTCATTTGACCCCCGATGCACATTGATCGAGACTCTTGGGATATTTGGGACAAACAATATTAAAATTAGATTATTTTAAAGCCCAGCAGACACCCACTCGAACTCCAGAACCTTCAATCCTACCCTGACTTGTTTGCAATAGGTTGCCCCTTTCCTAACAAATATCTCTTGGCTGTGCCACGGATTGCATCTTTCAGCTGCCCCGATTCCTCACATGGAACATCTAGAAGTTGACATCAATGCAGAGCATTGTTGCAGCTCTTGACAGGAAAATATGCAGAGTGCATTGCATGTTAGTGGAAATCTAAAAATACGACACGAGCATGTGTTATATGAGACCTACAATCCCCAAACTATGCAACTAGAAGTCCCAGGCTATCAAACCTAACCAATCCGTAGTCGCTCATTGCGCAAGTTACATATTGTGCATTTTTTCATTAGCTATCATGTGCCGGTTCAAGTAGAAGTGATTCCGTTATGTGTGTACTTCACAAAAAGCCTCACAGATTTATAGTTTATTAAACAATTGGTTATTATTATTATTATTGTTATTATTATTATTATTATTATTATTAATAATAATAATAATAATAATAATAATAATAGCAATAATAACAACATTGATCATTAAAAGGGTTCAGAGCATGGGTTAAGTTGTCCCTCCGCCCCTCAATGGCATTGTCAATTGTCATTCATTGTTTTTGCCCAAAGAGAAAAGTTACATAAATGGCTTCCACGAAAGGCAACAGTGCTTCCCTTGTGACATGGCTTTGACTAGGTAATGTTGTTTTATCAACACGTGGCATTGGATTCACTGTTATTAATGTTATAACGCATCTTCCCCAATTGTACCAGCTTGTATATTTTTTTTACCTTCTCTTAAAGGATTAGAATGTAATGCTGTTTAGTGGTGTGCCACACCTGAGTAGAAACACGTTTGTTTTCGGCTTAGTGTGTCTAGATGAGGCCATGCGTCCGGGTCAGCACTTTTCTCATTGTGGGAGTTATTAATTTCAATTGTACACACTTGACATAAGCACTTAATACCAATGATACCTAATAGAACATCTCAAAACTGGAAATGTACTGGGCAAATACTTGTCAACCACATTTTAAATATGAACCAACAGACAATGAAACCTGTGTCCCAATACGAGACCTAGTGTCTTGGTGCGTGGTGACCTTTGCTGGACACTTTCATGTTTCCATCACTGGCGCGCCTAATGCGAAAATAAGATAACCGTTCACCTCTCTTCATGGTTTACCACTGCATGCAAATCTGGGGACCACATGTATGGTTTTGGTGGAGCCAAGAGTCTGTTGTCCAATAAAAAAAAGAGTGAATGTTCATCTACGGGCTCTGTCAATGTTCTGTTGGTCGTGAATTGATTAATGATGAACAGTCATGAGAGATAGATTTGAATGCCACCTCTGTCAAAGTCTATTTGAATTTTGAATGATCGGTCCCCTGTCCTTACTCCACATTTTGTTACTTTGCACTCTGTGGCGTTCTTACACGCTACTGTGGAGGTTCTCCTTCATGTTTATGTTGCACCCTTCCAATGGGACGCACTGTAGAACAGCCTGTCAGCGGGGAAAGGTTTAGACACGATAGAGCCGCGAGGGGATGCCGGTTTAGAACAAAAGATCATTTGAAGAAGCGGGGGCTGTGGGGAAAGGGTGTTAATTGCCAGGTTTCTTCTGCAGCACTTCCACGGGACACACAATTCCGATCACCTGACCGCCAAACTGTCCTTTAGCGTTCCTCCTGGCAGCATGACGTTTCAGCAAAGTATGAATAAGACAGGCACAGCACACAAAGTGGAACTGCACACTCTGAACAGCCATCACACTTCCGTTAAAATCTGTTGGTATGGTTTTTTCAGAGGTTTCTTTCAGAGCTTAAATATATTTTTAACATATGGCATATCAACAGAAAATCACTTGGGGTAATTCAACCAGACGTTAATATATATCTGTCCAAATGAGCATTAAGTGACAGATGTACACATTCATTCAAATGGCGTCATGCATATCACTTTGCATCGAAAATGTGCATAGCTCATGGATGCGGCATGACAAATGAATGCATTTACCTTCAAAACTCTTGCGGACCAGGAGGTGGCCTTAACACACACCTGTGGACCTTTTCGGGAGCAGGCTACACTTTTTATGTAGAATGGCAGACATATAGGATGAGGGGGTCAAGGAAGTGGAGAAGTGCCATTGCACAAACATTTGACAATGCGTGATCTATTCCTTATTGTGGCTTACATTGTGGTGCGGGTAGAGACTCTTTTTCCGGCTCCATGGTAAATTCTCCATCATTGCACTTCGCAATAGACTGTGGCTTTGCCATCATATTCTCGGTAAGCACAGACACACACTCAATGGCATCAAGTGCTAGGGTGACATTGAGCATTAAGAGACTACCAGGGAGAAGGATGCAGACAGAAGGCCCATGCAGGTGGAGCAGGTTGCAGACCCGACTTTCAGTTTACCCTGACACTTACAAAGGTGACAAGGACTGGTATGCTCCCTTCACAGAAGTGACTGGGATCAGAGGACCAGTCACTCCATGTAACTGAGTAATAAGAAACCAGATGTTGTCCACCTCAAGTGGAACCATAGTCTCAAAGATCTTCTCAATACTTTCAACTAATCCAATCAGTGATGCTGTCAATTACAACCCGGATCACTATTATTGCCCTTGGAGTTTCAGAAATTTCACTCGCAAGTTGCAAAGGAAAACATGCCTTTCATCTCTCCTGCTCTTAAAGAGATTATTAATCAGTCCTTTCTGCCTGGAGGTTTTCTCACAAGAATTAAGACATGCGATTGCCCCTTCATTCTTAAAGAAACCCAAATGTTGACCTATGGACCCAGACCATTTTTACCCATTTTCATAGCTTTCCTAATGGGGTAAAACGATTGCGATGGTGGCAACATGCAATCTGCAGAGCCATATGGAATTCCATATGACTGATCTTCTCCCGATCTGATTTTGCTACCGTCATGTTACCCCCCGACTAATGATACTTAAATGTTTGCAGATAAGGGCAATGTGTTATATTCTGGGCCTGTGCCTGGCTGGCTCGCAATGCTGTGAGCCCATTGGTTCATAAGCAAAATTAAACTCAAAGACAGAGAAATACTCAGGTTTAATCTAGTGGATGATGCACCCCTTCATACTCAGTTGGTGTCGTTAGGCACAGGCGATGAGGGAGATATGTACTGAAGTATTTTCAGATAAACCTATTGGTGAAATATGTGCATAGGCCACGGGTGAAATAACGTTTCTTCAGTGAATTTCACAGGTTTTTGTTAGCGCAACTTAACCATAAGGTCCCTTTAACAAAGTTTTTTGAGTGAATTTCATAGGTTTTTATAATGCAACTTAACCATAACGTCCCTTTTGCTAAGATTTTTCAGTGAATTTCATGGGTTAATAGTGCACCTTTAATCTGCTGCAAACCCCTTTAATTGTACTCCTCCCTCCCCAATATGGCAGATATGGAGTCCTTGGACAGCACGGTAGTCGTAGGACGTCGGGCAGCATTTACAAGGCTCAGAATCATAGGGCAGAGTCAAAAGGGATGTACCCATCAACCAACAAACAGATGTACATAAAATCAAAATTAATGTTTACAACATGCAAATAAATATACCTTATTGTACAAACACTTACTTGAAAAAAATATGAATTCTTTTTTAATTTAGCAAACACTAAAATGGAATGCACCAATCACAAACCATAACTGTACATTTCATATAATCTCCTCACTACAACTCTGCATACAGATTGAGAAACACCAGGGGCTTATTGAACAACACATATTTACTAAACAGTAAGTGCATCACATTTATTTCTCGGTTATTAGCTTTCATTATATGTATAAACATAAACAGAAGCACTTATTTTTCTCACAGAAATGGCAAGCAGACTTGAGTGGTTAGAGGAGACATTCCCAAAAGACGAAATGAGTGACGATAACATCTCCAATGGTATAAAATACATATTTTAATGTAAACATATAATGTATTTTGTGCACACCTTAGTAAAATAATAATTTCTATTTTTATTACAATCCATAGTTTTCATGAAGAAACCATGCCCCAGTTTAACTACACACAATTACAAGAATCACAAACAGAAGTCCTATCCCCAACTGTAAATAATGAAA
This sequence comes from Ambystoma mexicanum, assembly GCF_040938575.1. NCBI lineage: Eukaryota > Metazoa > Chordata > Amphibia > Caudata > Ambystomatidae > Ambystoma > Ambystoma mexicanum. The sequence continues at coordinate 847,154,313 of NC_090935.1, forward strand.
TCATGAACTTGTACAGTATGTCAAAAATCGTGTCATTAAAAATGTTCCCTATCACGTCTTGCACCTTCCCCCTTTATCCCCAGCAATCGTCCACAGCAACTTCTGAACATTTTAATCAAAGACACTTTTATGAAACCTCACAGTTAGCAGAAGTTACATGAGTAATGAGAGCAATTGATCAGTTACAAAGAAAAGAAGTAGTATCCTGCATGTTGGTGAGTAGAGTGCAGTTACAATGTACAGGTCTATGGTATGAGTGGGAGGGGTTGCAGGTTAGGTGAAGAGCTGGGTTGTGAGAGCTTTGTGAAAGATCCAATATGATTTTTCAGTCCTGAGGAAGGGGGAGGTTGTTCCAAGGTTTTGCAGCAATGTAGGGAAGCTGGAACCTCCTGCTTTGCATCTCTTGACATTGGATACGACTAGGCAGTCAGTGTAGGGAGACCTGGTGGTTCTGGAGGAGGGCACCTTGGTGATTCTGTGTGTGAGGTTTGGGGGACCTGTGTTAAATAAACATTTGTGGGTGATGGCGAGAGTTTTAAATCTAATGTGCTCCTGTATGGGGAGCCAATGTGCTTTTCTTCCAGCTTTGGAGATGTGTTCTATTTCTGGGATGTGGAGGGCCACTCTCAGGGCATTGTTTTGAACCACTTGTAATCTTTTTATGGTTCTCACTGAGGTGCCTGGGAAGAGTACATTACTGTAGTCGATCTTGGAGTCATTGATAGCGTGGGCGATTGTGAGGCAATTTGTTTTTGTGAGGAAGGTTCTGGCACCACTCAGTACCTTGGTGGAATAGGCTGCTGAGGAGCCAATGGTGCTTACTTGCTTGGACACGGTAAGTGAGGCATCAAGTTAGACTCCTATAGTCTTCTCTGTTGATGAGACAGGAATTGTGCAGGAATTGTGCAGTTATCTATCTTGAAGGGAGAGTACTGTTTGTCAAGGGACTTCAGGGCATTTGGAAGGCCGATGATTAGAATTTCCATCTTATCGCTGTTAAGGCAAAGATGGTTGGCTACCATCCATGCCTGTATGGTTGAGTAGATCTTGTTGAGGGGATGGAGTCTGCTTCGTAATTGCCTGATAGAGGGATCAAGATTTGAGTGTCATTGGCATAGTTGGTGTAGGCTATGGCTAATGAATCAAGGATGTTGAAGAGAGCCCGGCGAAGATATTGCAGAGAGTTGGGGTGATGCAGGGCGCCTGTGATATGCAGCAGATGATCGTAGACAGCGAGGTGTGTGCAATCTCTGAGAAGACCCTCCCTTCCAGAAAGAATGCAATCCAGGCAGGGACAGGTGCAGAGAAATTTGGGTCGGTGGTGAGGTAATGACACAGGATTTGGTGGTTGATCAAGTAGAATGCCACGGATAGGTCTAGGAGGAGAAGCAAAGTAGAATTGCCTATGTCTCTGATCTCGTCAAGTTGATTCTTTAAATCGAGAAGGGCAGATTTGGTTACATGGCCTGGGCGGAAGCCTGATTGACGCATCCCTAGAATTTGGTTGTCTTCCAGGAATTGCTGAACCTGCAGATAAGCTGCACGGTCTTAGATTTTTAATAAGAAGGGGACTGTGGTGATTGGCCTATAATTTGAAGGAATTGCAGGGTCAAGGGTGTTTTTTTAGGAGAGCGAGAACCCATGCTTCTTTGAGGCTGACTGGGAAGGCACTCTTAGCAATTGGTGCATTCATGAAGGCAGTGATGACTGGGGCTAGCATGTCAGAGCAGTCTTTGATAAGAGTTGCAGGGCAGATATCACCTTTAGATTTTTAAGGTTTTAAGCTTTTAACCAATTTAAGGACTTTAGTTTCAGAGAGATCTCTGAAGCAAAACTGTGTGGAGGATGTGGTGAGGGGGGAGCAGCTGATATTGGTAGCTATGAAGTGGGTGTTGAATAGGACTTGTTGAGAGATAATCTTTGCATTTAAGGTATCGATTTACCTAGCAATGCTGCCTGGATATCTGAACAGCTCAAGGCAACTTTAGTGAGTGAAGTGGGCGGTGGGGCAGGAGCTCCAAGTTCTCTGAAGATCTTGAAAATGTTTTTTACATCATCATTGCTAATTCTCGAGTTGAAAGAGTTAGATTTTGCTGCAATGGTGGCAGATTTATAGAGTCTGGCTATTTTGCTGAAGTCATTTTTGAGAGCGTTGGTCGGGTTCTTTAGCCATGTTATCTGGGCTTGTCATTTCTGGGAGTGCAATTCAAGTAGGTTGGGGGTAAACCAAGAGTTAGAGCGTCAGTCTTTTTTGTATATGTGGTAGGCTTTTTTGTATATGTGGTTTTCACTGCACTAGAGAGGATGACAGTGTAAGTGTTCACTATTGAAATGTGGTTGGATTTGAAGGTGGGCTGGAGGGCAGGGGTGTTGAGCAGGGGCAGAATGCTTTCTCTGTGAGCTTCTTGTCATGGCAGGTGGTAGTGGTTTAGGTATGGTTTTGGTGGGTTGTGGGATGGAGAAATGGGCGATGTAGTGATCTGACCAAGGACAAGGGGTGGTGTTACTGGTGGTGACCTGGCAATTATGGTAGGCGATCCAATCTAACATGCATTCTTTACTAATGGGTAGGCTTGGTGCTATGCTGGTAAAAGAGGAGTTTACCATGCTTAGAATGTTCATTTGTGGCTTTTGGTGCCAGTTGGAGAGGTTCACCGGAATAGATGGTGATCAATTGTGGGAAGTCCTGCTTGATGTTTTGGAGCGTGGATAGTACTATGCGTTCATTCCTTTTCAGAGGGGCTGACTCTTGGAGAGTAAAGCAAAGTTGGATTGAAGGCAAAGTGTTGTAGGATGTGTGCGTGTACGAAGGGAGGAATTTCTTGTGAGCATGCTTAGGAGGTGTTGTGGGGTGGAAGCATGAGGATGCAGGAGCGGAGTCTCTGATTCCTGTGTGTGGTTGGTGCCAGAATTTGCAGATGATGTCCTGTTGGGGGAGGGGCAAGGCTGAAGGGGATTCGAGGAGCTGAGAGCAAATGCACCCTTTGTGTGTGGGACAGGCAAGTAGGCAATTTTGCAGGGTTTGTTGTTGTTGGAATTGTTTATTGTTTTGGCCGTGACTGTGACTGCAGTACAGTGTAGAGGGGATGCAAATTCGCTCGCTGCTGGGCGGTGAGAGAAACGATGGGGGATGTTATTGTTTACATTGGGATTTTAATTCATTGGGAGTGTGTGCACAAGCGATGAGCAGGGTGGGAGGTGTAGTTCCCACGTTAGGGGCCGCGAGCATGCTTTGGTAGAGATGGGCAGGGTGCCCAAATGGTGAGTATTGTACAGGGGTGTTTAGTGATCCCTGAAGTTGCGAGGTAGCCGACAGCACTTGGCTGACTGCCACTTTTCTGACTGGCAATGCAAGGTTGTGATAATCCTCACTGCTGTGGTGAGTGCTGCGGTGCATTAGTATGTTGGTGCTTCCCAGAGGCGCGCATGCTGCGGCATTCGGAGAGGACCAATCGTGATTGCCTATACCTGGTGGCAGAAAAGTGCTAGGGGGAGGCTGCTGGATGGATGGGAGGCAGGACAGGCATATAAATAGTTTACTGTGCAGCGGGTGGGTTCGATGTAACATATGAGGTACAGCACTGCTATTGAGCAGCTGAGTTTTCTCTGATCCCGATGTAGCTTTGCGCACAAAGACTAGGGTCGGGGTGTGTGCATCGTAGTTAGTTGGGTCGGTTGAGTATGAATTTTGGATGCATGGTATAGCGTGCATATTACAAAACCTAACATTGCAGTGAGAGGGAACAACATTACTTTCAGTACAAATCAGGCATGCGTTCACAGCATGTATCAGTTTAGAATATACTTGGAACATACCTGGAAGAATATTAGCAAAACTGCTATTTATCATTCAAATGGCACCAGTCATTACCATTGCTCCTCCCCAAGAGCCACCACCAGCACCACCACCAGCTGGAGGACCTATGGAACAAAAAAGCACAGTACTTCAAAAGACAATGAAGAGGACCAAGAAGATGAGGTAGAGGAATTGCCTACCTCTAGCATCCAGAGTTCTTTACCACTGTTGGGAATGTAACAAAGACTAAAGCTACCAAAGTGAAATGCAATGAGTGCAACATTGTACTTAGTCACAGACTACCTGGACAGTACTCCTACAGGACCACCTCAGCATGCCACCACACAAAATCCTCGAATCCAACCACTTCAGTGTTCTCAGACAGGCTGTTCCTTTCATAGCAAGTAGTAAACTGTCTTCATCCACCTCATCTTCCTCAACCAATACTGTAACCACACATCTACTTCTGTGGGACACACACTCCCACCAGCTACCTTGCAAGCGATAAAAGAGGCTTTTGATCCTTGGAATCAGTGATGTGTTTTGTAATGTCATCAGTGTTCTCATACAACATGTAATTAGTGATGTCATAAGTGATGTGATCTTTGATGTCATCATTGTGGTCATAGTCTGTACCACGGGGCACAAAGCTAGGGTGGCTTTAGCTGAATTTCAGGGGTTTTGCTGCATTAAGTTCTCACATTAACATCCCTGCAACTAAAGTTGTTTCCTTGATTTTTCAAGGTTGTGTTACAATATATTACTCACCTTAACTTCCCTGTAACTTAAGATTGTTCCTTGAATATAGTTGTGGTTAAGTTGTAGTCCCATACGATGAGCAGTTTTAGGGTGACATAACTTTTGGGCACTTAGAGGAAACTATTTGAAACTTCCCAAAACAAATATAGACTCAATTTATAATAGTTTGTGAACGTTTTATGTGGCATCATCAGGAGGGGCAAAGTAACTGTGAGGGTGGGGGGTGGAGGGAAACCTTCACATAATCACAAGATGGTTCTTTAAAAAATATTTGTATTGTGCCTACAGACCGAAACTGCTGGATAGATGTTCACCAAATTTGCGAGAGGAGCAGCAGAACATGCCCGACAGTGAGCATTTATAAATTTGAGACGAATCTGTCCAGTGTTATTCTTCTTCAAAATTGCAAAAAAAATAGGTACAAAAAACTACTGATGATGTAACTTTGGTGCTTTAGTCATGGATTGAGGCCATGGCCAGTGGCCACATTGTCCTGGCCATGGTAACAAGGTAGAGGTTATGGGGCTAAAGATCCATTGGACCGTGTTGCAGGGCAGAATCCAAACATTGTACAGTCTACAGCTGATTCCGGCGCTACTTATTGACTTGAGGTTATGTGTATGCAAGCAGCAGGACAACGGTCTAATTACCCTCAGACTGTAGAGGGAAAAAAATTTCAAAAATGTGAGTTATATTAGACCTCTAGGTGGTCCGCGCTAAACACAAACAAAGATATAATTTGTACAATAAATAAAAAAAATAAAAAAAAAATGTTTATGTGGAGAAACGTTGATACTCAGTGTAATCTTGACAAAGAACATAACAGCAATTTTTCTTAGCCTTAGTTGGTTTTAATTTACAAGTTGAAAAATATGTTTCATTGAATTTAGTATTCATTAAATCCTCGGCTTACTTGCCAGCCAAACGAAAAATGCTTGATAGTTACAGCTATCCAATCTAGTCCCTTTTGGTTCACAAATTAAAAAATAGGTTGCATTGAATTTTATATTCATTCAATCGTGGGTTTTGTTGCCAGCCACTAAAAAAATAATTTTCAATTTTAACTTCCTGCAAAATCGGTATAAGTCAATAATCGTTTCAAAATAGTCGTATGTATTTGTTGGACAAAACGTGAGTCCTTTGTTGAGTGTTGAGATTAGGTCTTTTGGTAACGTTTGGTTTGTAAGGTTGATTGTTAAGTTTTCCTCTTGGATTGATTCATTGCCCTGGTTTGTACGCCATTGCTTTTGTCTGTATCGATTCTTTTGGTGGTTACCTGTTCCTCTGTGCCCCCTCTTTGTTTTGCAGTATTGACTGTCATGGTAGATCCCTATTTTGGATTTTGTTTTAAATTCAAATGTGTTTTTTTGAAATGTCTGTACTCTTCTAAAAAAAATAGAAGAGGATGGGATTGGGTTTTGTGGGCCCTCAGTTTCCTGTACTTCTTCTGGGATGGATTCTGATGATACTTGTTCCGATTCACTCAAAAAATCTGATTCTGAAGATGGTGGGGTAGTTGGTTGTGGTGGATTAGTTTTCAATTTTTGTGGGTTCTGAGGTTTTAATTGTCTCCCTGCTGGTTTGTTGAAGGTGTACACCCATTTAAATTTATAATCTAGCTCGTCTCGTAAGAATTGACGTTGTTTTTTAAGTTTGATTTCTCCTGAAAATTTCTCAATGATATCATCAAGTATTTCATAATTTTTAAAAGTTTTTTCTGGAATATTTAGCAGTTCAATGTTCTCCTTGATTTTGTCTATTTCCTTAATTAATTTGTCATGTTTTTTTTTAGCATTATCAATCAGTTTCTGAATCATCTGTCGTGAAGTATTGGTGAGTAGTTCCTCCCAATCTTGTAAACTCTCAATGTCATCCTCATCAAATGGTGGAAATATGGAAATTCCGAGACCTCTCAGTATACGTCGGACTTTGAAGTATTGCTCTAGTGTCCTTATTTCCCACCATTTCGAAAGTTCAGATTTTAGCAATTTTTCTTGTTGTTCAAATAGAATTTTCAAAGATTTTGAGTTTGTTTTCTGTTCAATAGTGGGTGTTATTTTTTTATTAGCCTCCTTATTTCTGTCAGAGAAGCATTTCAGCATGGTGGTATAAATTTGAAAAAAGAAAATAATTCTGTTCAACTTCGTCAAAAAGAGTCTATATTTCTGTATATTGAGTCGAAGATTGCTGCTCAGTACAGCTTATAAAATATAATCCAAAAATTGTACAGTCTACAGCTGATTCCGGCGCTACTTATTGACTTGAGGTTATGTGTGTGCAAGGGCAGGGCCCATTTTTGACTCGGGGTTGCTCAGGGGGTCTCTGCGACACTCCTTACCCCCTTGCATAGTGCACTCTCCAGTTGCATTGTCTAGGTGTGGCATACGTACAATGGGAAGTACTGCTTATTCACATAGTTTGGGAGCCAAACATACACGCACGGCCAATTGGATCAATTTCGTGCAACAACACCATGCAAATGGTGAACACTGCCTCGAGAATGCACACGGCACCTTGTGTCTTTTGCTGCATTCAGGTGGCCTAACAGTTCGAATCTGCATTCGCCTTTGGGAGGTGGGGGATTGGATTGCATGCTATATGTTTGAACCACTTCTGAAATGTTGCAGTTCACATAAAGCATGATGGAAAATGGCGGTCCAATGGGCGATACAAATTCATTTTCATTTACCTTTTCTTTTTTGGATTTCTTTTGAGCAATGGTCCTGGGTGAAGTGTCCTATTGACTTTCTTGTGGCTATTTGATGGGGTTGCAAACTGTACACTTCAAAATAGACTCCAGTGATTGACATATCCAACTCCCTGCTGCGAGTGTACACTACCAGTAGGCCAAGGTCGTATTGGCCCCAAAATCGTCCCTGGGGAGTGGGGGCCCGTTTCAGGCCATGCCTGGGACGGTTTGGCGAAAAGAAAATTGAAAAATAAAGATTTCTTTTTTTAATGTTTTTTTTTTTCAAAAACCCTTTCATCATTCTTAGGTCGATAAATGAGTACCAACAATGGTTGGGTGATATTGTATGCATATTTGTTCTATAAAAAAGAGCTTAAGCGTAAGTGCTACACAATAACATATTATCATTTGGCCTTGGACGTCTGCTTGGATTCACAGTAATTTAGTGTACTTAGGCACAATGCTATTTGATGCCAGGAAGGTGAAAGGTCGTGTTTCATCGCTTTCTGGGATGTCACTTTTGGGGTGGGGTCAAATGACATCATTTCTGATGAAGTCATCAGAGGTCAAGGGTCGTGAGGCGAGGGGTAGGCCACTTTTTTGAGGCGAGGGGTGGGCCACTATTTTTTGGGTGAGCGGACCAATTTCTTTTCCCAGTCCAACCGTGCACTATGCTAATACATTCCTTTACAATTATGTGTTCGTGTTTGTGGTGGTGGCGAAGTTAAAGCTACCTCACATGGTATCCCTTTCAGTACCAAGCTCATTTTGGGGGTACATAGTTTTCTTGAGAGTTACGCTGCTGAATTTGCTTCTGACTTTAAACTATTCCTGTTTCATATGGCTACTATATATTGCGGTACCGTTAACAACCTTCCTGGATGATTGATTTCGTTTGAAAATATATAAGGACCTTGCTTGTTCTCCCATCAGCCCCCTTTCTGGGACAGCACAGCTATCACCCATGGCCACCATGCCTTCGTCATGTCTTAATCCCTCCAACCCTTTAGGCGTTACTGTTACTTTCCTATATTTTTTCAAGATTGCCAATGCCTCCAAGATGTTCTTGTCACCAATGCTGAACACAATGTTCCTTACACAAAAAACATTGTTCAGCTGCAAAAAAATGATATCAGTACTGTTGATGTTACTAAGAATAGTCATATCTTCTTTGCACCGAAACCAAAAAGAAATATCTTCTGGTTGCTATCCTCATCTCGGTGACAATTGCGAATCATCCATTTGTATCTGGACCTAAAGATTTGTACAATGTGTAGTTTGAATGCATTGTGCAGAAGAGCTGCAACCTGGAGAATTATTTCTCCGTTTCTACCCGGTATACAGCTTATACGGTGTCCAGTTATAATTTCGAAAACATAATTTCGAAAGTAAAAAAAAGTCGAATCAAAAATGTCGAAAAAAAAAATGTCGAATTGTTTTTTTTTCGATATTTTTTTTTGGCTCTAGTTTCTGTGAAAAAAATAGGTAAAAATAAAAAAAAGGACATTTTTTTTTTCGACGTTTTTTTTTCGACTTTTTGACTTTCGAATATTTTGTATTCGAAATTATGTCTATGAACCCAGCTTATACTACAACATGTTGTCAAATTAACGTTTTGCTTATACAACAGTTGTATTTCACGCATCTAAAGTGTTATCCATTACTAGTCTTACAACCGACTTGGAGTGCCTGCAAATCCAGCCAAATATGGTTCAAGTTGCTGCATTTAAATCCTGGCCGTTACGTTAGTACATAGAAAAGTAAGGGTCTATTGAGATACGGAAAGATGAAGTCTAGTCAGCGAGAAGTGTAGCATGTAAAAACTATGAGGGTAATTCATAGAATTTCGCAGAAAAGTGTCGCAAGCGGCTGGCGCAGAGTGTCCGCGTGCGATTGACTGCGCCAGGCACGTGCGCTAAAACCGATTTCCGCGCACAGCGTATTCATGGATTTTAGGCTCCCAAACCAGCCGTGGCGCAGAGAATCGCAGCGACCCTGCAGCAGCACCAGTAACGCCCCCAAGAACGCCCTCGCGCAAAGAAAAGCCATCAAAATCGCTAAATCATCGCAAAGGGCTGCGCTAACCCTGGACCAGTTAACCGGGCTGGCAAACAGCAAACGCCAAGCGGGGAACGTGTATTTCAGGGGTGCGCGGGAAGTTCCACACGCGAATGGGCCAGTGCGAGCAGGGTACGTGTATTCCATGGGTGCGCGGGAAGTTCCACACGCGATTTCATCAGGGTACGTGTATTTCAGGGGTGCGCGGGAAGTTCCACACGCGAATGGGCCAGTGAGAGCAGGGTACGTGTATTCCATGGATGCGCGGGAAGTTCCACACGCGATTTCATCAGGGTACGTGTATTTCAGGGGTGCGCGGGAAGTTCCACACGCGATTGTCCCAATGCGAGCAGGGTACGTGTATTTCAGGGGTGCGCGGGAAGTTCCACACGCGATTGGCCCCGTGCAAGCAGGATACATGTATTTCAGGGGTGCGCGGGAAGTTCCACACGCGATTGGCCCCGTGCAAGCAGGGTACGTGTATTTCAGGGGTGCGCGGGAAGTTCCACACGCGAATTCAGCAGGGTACGTGTATTCCAGGGGTGCGCGGGAAGTTCCACACACGAATTCAGCAGGGTACGTGTATTTCAGGGGTGCGCGGAAAGTTGCACACGCGATTTCAGCAGGGTATGTGTATTTCAGGGGTTCTCGGGAGTACTACACGTGAATTGGCCGTGTGGGCCCTCCCAGGTGTACGCTCCACAACCTCCACGGCCCCTGCAGGCAGCCCACACCACGGGGGACTACCCTGCACCCCTGCTCATGTCCCGCAGGCAGCCCATCCACCATGGGCATGCCCCCCAGCCAACCCACATGTCACCTTGCACTACTGATCAACTATGCATGTCTCCCACCACCCCCACCCCCCAGCCACCATGGCCAGCCTCCACCAGGCCCCCACTCATGTCTCCCACCACCCCCACCCCCCAGCAGTGCAGGGGCAGCCTCCACCAGGCCCCCACTCATGTCTCCCACCACCCCAACCCCCCAGCCACCAGGGGCAGCCTCCACCAGGCCCCCACTCATGTCTCCCACCACCCCCAACCCCCAGCAGTGCAGGGGCACCCTCCACCAGGCCCCCACCCATGTCTCCCACCACCCCCACCCCCCAGCCACCAGGGGTACCCTCCACCAGGCCCCCACTCATGTCTCCCACCCACCCCCACCCCCCAGCCACCATGGGCACCCTCCACCAGGCCCCCACTCATGTCTCCCACCACCCCCACCCCCCAGCAGTGCAGGGGCAGCCTCCACCAGGCCCCCACTCATGTCTCCCACCACCCCCATCCCCCAGCAGTGCAAGGGCACCCTCCACCAGGCCCCCACTCATGTCTCCCACCACCCCCACCCCCCAGCCACCAGGGGCACCCTCCACCAGGCCCCCACTCATGTCTCCCACCACCCCCACCCCCCAGCAGTGCAGGGGCAGCCTCCACCAGGCCCCCACTCATGTCTCCCACCACCCCCACCCCCCAGCCACCATGGCCAGCCTCCACCAGGCCCCCACTCATGTCTCCCACCACCCCCACCCCCCAGCAGTGCAGGGGCAGCCTCCACCAGGCCCCCACTCATGTCTCCCACCACCCCCATCCCCCAGCCACCAGGGGCAGCCTCCACCAGGCCCCCACTCATGTCCCCTATCACCACCACCCCAGAGCAGTGCAGGGGCACCCTCCACCAGGCCCCCACTCATGTCTCCCACCACCCCCACCCCCCAGCCACCAGGGGCACCCTCCACCAGGCCCCCACTCATGTCTCCCACCACCCCCACCCCCCAGCAGTGCAGGGGCACCCTCCACCAGGCCCCCACCCATGTCTCCCACCACCCCCACCCCCCAGCCACCAGGGGCACCCTCCACCAGGCCCCCACTCATGTCCCCCTGCACCCCCACCCCCCAGCATCCAGGGGCACCCTCCACCAGGCCCCCACTCATGTCTCCCACCACCCCCACCCCCCAGCCACCATGGGCAGCCTCCACCAGGTCCTCACAATCCCCAATCATGTGCGTTATGGTCAGCCTCCACAGCCAAAAAGCCCTACCAAGTAACCCATTCACCCACATGGAAATAGAAATTGCATGTTACACCCCCAATGTTCATAAAGCAAATGAACCCATGTCCGTCACACACAATGGTTGCAATTGAATGGGAAAACACCCAACATGAAATGCATGAAACCAATGAGATGATACCACACAGTGAAGTATGAAAACAAAATTGTATTAAAAAAAAAGAATGGAAATGAAATGAAACAAACTACAATGGCAAAGAAAAAAAGAGAAGCTTCATGTCCGTCTAAAAAAAGAAAAACTACAAAACCAAATCCAAAAAATGTTGTTCAAAGTCACATCAAAAATGAAATCAATCCAATGGAGAACTATGTACAAAACATCCAAGGGTCCATGAGCCCAACTGAACAAAGGAAACCTACAAAAAACCCTAACTAAAATGCAACTATATACAAAAAGTGGAGCAGTGTCCGTCGACTCCAAATCATAATAAGAAACAAAGGAAACCTAAAACTAAAGAACTATATACAAAGGTGGCGGGCAAGTCCAGCGGCTCACTCCGTGGTGTTCCGGGCCAGGGCATCATCGAACTCCTGTTCGATGTCCCGGAGGCGGTCCTGTTCCATGGCCCCGAGGGTCCGCAGGGACGACGCCGTGTCCTCCTCCAACCCCCTGCGGATTGCCTCGAGGCACTCGGCCCACCTCAGGGCCCTCCGCATGGAGTTCTCTGCCCTGACCATTGTGAGCCGTGCCTCTTCCGCCCGCCGCCGCTCCGCACCTATGGCGTGGCCCAACCGCTGCCACACGGAAGACACTCTCTGTCCTGGGTCCTCCTGCCCTCCGGCCGATGCCTGCCCCTCCGATGTCGACGGCCCCGAGCCTTCATGGCTCCCACCATGTTGCTGCTGCTGCTCTGCCTCTGCCCGTGCACTGCCTCCTGCTGCCTGCACATCCTCCGCCGGCTGGGGTGCAGTTGTTGATGTGGCCACCCCTGCTGGACCTCCAACTCCCGACTGTGGCAGGGATGCCTCCTCCACCAGCCTGGCCGCACCGTCAGAGGCAGCTCCACAGGGCACCCAGGTGACTGATGGGTGGGAAGATGGCACAGAGGACGACTGGCGCGTAGGGGGTCCAGTTGAGGAGGGGGTCGGAGCTAGCCCCATCAGACGGAGGAATCCGGCCTGGGTGACCTGTCCCAGCAGGCTGACGTGGTCAACGAGCCATTCGAGATGATGTGCAGTCTCTCCATGAAAAGACTGCAGGTCACCTCGCATGGCCCGTTGACGCAACGCCACACCAGCCAGGACAGGCTCAACCCGGACCTGGATGGCCACGTCCGCAGGCAGAGGAAGGCCAGTTGACGTCAGCTCATCCCCTGCCTGAAAACGGGTCTGGACGTAGGCATCCCTGCTGGTGCAAGATGATGCAGGGACAGGATCGGGGACAGGATTGCACACAGGCACCTCCGCGGCGGCCTGTGCTGCCTCCTGTCCCTGGTCCTGCACTGCACCACTAGCACCAGTGGGATCCCCACCTCCAGACCCTGTCTCTGGTGCTTGCACGGCCTCCTCCTCCACCAAACCCCCCACCAACCTGGATGACTCCGTGCCATCTTCCCCTGTTGGGCCCTGTGGGGTCCCAGCTGCCCCTTCTGCTGCTGAGGAGTCCAACTCCAACCTCCGCCTCTTGGACCTCCCCCCGGCAGCTGCGGCCTGGGACGCGGCACCGGACTCCTCACTCCCCGACGAGATGACAACACGGGAGGGGAGCCGGGCCTTGTGTCTCCGGCTGGCGGTCGGATCCCCGCCGCTGTGCTCCACAGCACCTTCTCCGCCCTCTTCATCAGTTGACGCTGCAGACAGGGAGAAACAAAACACAGGCATAAGGGCACTGTAAAATGGACACATACACACATGACAGTTGCACATGAGTGGCATTGGCAAACCTCAGACATGTCATCACAATCCCCAACACACATGTCATTACAACTCGCACACATGAGCCATACCACAGCCATATCGCAACTGCCACCACCATCCCTACACATACAACTGCATGAGCAGCCAAAGGGGAGCCAGACATCACATGCAACACAGGAAGTGCACCACACATGTACACACACCACCACACTTGCATGCATGTGTACACCTCTGCCAAGTGTCGCACTGTTCAGACGGGCATCCATGTCACATCTGCCAATCAGGCTTCCACATACCACTGTCACATGCATCCATGTTGCATCACTGTTGCACCCTTGTCAAATACACACACATGCACATGTACACAGTGCTCATACATGCAGCCGAAAACAACATACATGCGTGACATCACGGACATGTCTACTTACATACACATTCATCCAAACATGTGTGCACGCACAACTGCATTTGGCATGCAAGCCTACACACACAAGCACCATCCATGTCTCACACATTACAGCCCTCGCATGTGTCAGCCCCACGGCCCTGTACACCCCCACCCATACTCGACCCCATACAAACAGATGTGCAACCTGGAAAATACCGATTAATCACCACACGCACTGCTCACAATCAGGATGCATGTACACTCACCGCTCGACTCCAGACGGGTCTGCTTCTCTAGGACCTGGATGTGGAGCGCTGGGGATATGCGTTCCAGGACCCTCATCTGTTCTTCCGACAAGTGGCCCCGGCGCCCCTTGGCATCCGCTGCCTTCAAGAGGCGCCGGGCCTTGTTCAGGGTCCTGGACCTGAAGTCCTCCCAGCGCTTCCTGACATGTTGTAAGTCCCGGACTGCCACCCCCTCCGCGTTGATGGCAGTCACGATGTCAGTCCAGATCCGAGTCCGTCCTTCCTTGTCGGCGCGGGAACTTCCAAAGAGGGCATCATACTGCCCCAGGACTTGCTCCACCAGGACACCAACTTCGGTGGCACTGAAGCTGGTGCCCCTCTGCCTCTCTGGCCGGGGGTTGTCAGTGGTCACAGATGGTGTTTGCCCCGACATGACAACCCCAGAGGCAGGAGTGGGTGGGCAACTGGGGCTGGGCTGTGGAGCGATGGAATCCCAGTCGGGAGTCTTCAGTTCCAGCAGGGGTGGTCACAGCAACAGCACCCCTGGCTGATGTGCAGGCAGCAAATGGCAGTGCACGTGGGCAGCAGGCAGTCAGGCAGCAGCAGATGGCAGGTGGGAGCGTGCTCGGGGCTCTGGGGGGCAGTAGTTCGGCCTTCTGGGCAGGAGCGTGGTCTTCCGTGTGCTTACGCGTGGCCAGCTTGGTACGGAGTGATTTGGCACGTGAAAATCCTGCACGTCAGCGTGAAAATCGAGGAAAGGCCCTTAGCGCGTAAGCGCGTCAGCACGCATACGCGATTCTATTGGACCAAAGGCCCTCAGCGCGTAAACGCGTCAGCACGCATACGCGATTCTATTGGACCAAAGGCCCTCAGCGCGTAAGCGCGTCTGTGACGTGACCCGCACGGGTGTTTCCCACACAGCACGTGATGACAGAGCACACGTGGAAAGACTGCACGTCAGAGTGTCATCGCGTGTAATTGGACAGCACGTCAGAGTGTCATCGCGTGTAATTGGACAAAAGTGCGCGTACACGCGATTGGCCTATGTACGTGTATATCAGGGGTGCGCGGGCACTTACACACGCAAGTACGTCAGCGCACCTGTATCCCGGGGTGCGCGGGAATTTCCACACGCTATTGGACTGGGTACTGGATTTCAGGGGTGCGCGGGTCACACGCTCGCCTACAACACGCGCAACGCATAAATTTGCGCGCTAACAAAATAACAAGCTCAGACCCAGGATGAACATACCGTTCCTAGCAGCAGTGGGCGTGGGCTGCCAAAGGAGGAGGAGGAGGATAGTCAGGGCCAGAATATTCACACCCAGAACCAGCCTTTTCGGGATGCCTGATGACCAGGTGCATGGGAGGTACAGGTTTCCACCACACATTATACTGGACCTGGTGAGTGAGTGGGAGGATGACCTCACATCACCCACCCTGTGCTCCCAAGCACTCAGCCCCCTGGAGAAGGTTCTCAATGTACTGCACTTCTTAGCCACTGGATCATTTCAGCGGACAAGTGCCATTGTGGGTGGTGTATCACAGGCCACCCAGTCACGCTGCCTACACCAGGTCTTGAACATCATCACTGCACGCCCATCAGTCCGCAGGCACATATACCTGCCCAGAACACCTGCAGAAAGGCATGCTGCCGCCCTGGATTTTTACGGTGTGGCACGATTCCGTAAAGTGCTAGGTGCCATCGACTGCACCCATGTGGCTCTATGTCCCCCCAGGGCATCAGAGCACATCTATAGGAACCGCAAGCACTGGCATTCCATCAACATGCAGGTAGTATGTAATGCCAAGGGAATCATCACCTCAGTATATGCCAACTATCCCGGGTCAACCCACGACAGCTTCATTTACCGAATGTCCACCCTAAGCCGGGACCTAGAAGCTGGGCGGCATGGCGATACATGGCTGCTTGGTGAGTATGAATGCCACTGCACATGCATGCATGTCAGATACTGAGCAAGGTCACAACCCCACCAATGATACCAATCACCACCTCCACAGGGGACAGTGCCTACCCTCTCAGCCCCCACATGATGACGCCAATTCGGAACCCCACCACGCCACCCGAGGTAAGATATAACACAGCCCACATTACAACCCGGGGCATAGTGGAGCGCACATTCGGAGTGCTAAAGTCACGCTTTCGCTCCCTTGACCGTTCTGGCGGGCAGCTGTTGTACGCTCCCCCAGTAGTGTGCAGGATCATAGTGGCAGCATGTGTCCTGCACAATGTTGCAACACGCCGGGGCCTGGCCGTGGACATGGTGGTGGCCCCACATCCCCAACCACATGCACAGCCGCTGCGCATGGGAGGTGAAAGGGCACGGGGAGGCAGCCCGTACACAGCTAGTGGCTAATTACTTCACATAGAAATCACACCCCTGTGGAGTGCACACTGCCCTGGCACATTCCATCTGACAATCAATGATGACTCAACCTGACACTGATCCTGAATGTCTGGAGAATGAACCGTGAAAACCATATCAGCCTGAGATTGTTCACCTGGAAGTGTCACAATGTGTGCATCCCTACCCACACAGACACCACCAATGAAGTTTTGTGAAGTAACACATTCAAGCAGCTAAAATGAATACCCACTTGCAAAATGCAACAAGAGGACAGTGCCATGTCAGCCAACCCATCCCCAGCACCGCCACACGACACACCGTGCCATGTCATGCTATTTGCAGGTAAACAAAGTAATGCCCACAACATGACACTAGTGTCACAATGTAGAGTGTCCCTAATTGAAACTTGCAACACCTGAAATGCTCACAGTAATTCAGGACCAACAACAAACTTGAGCAGGTACTACCATTAACATGACATCAAAAATGTTATATATTAGTAGTCTCACCACCTGGAAATGCCTGCACTCCCACCACTACCAACTGTGCAGTGTTGGCGCCATGTAGAGTTGTAGGTGCACTGCTGCCAACATGGACCCCATCTCCAGACTAGAGGGCCTTGTGTAGACATGAGGAAGGGACCTGCAAATTGGGAGGTAGACACAGATGATGCGTTACACATCAATGCAACATGCAGTGTACAACACAACAGCAATATGCACTAGGAATGTATACACAGTATTGACTAGACTACCCACACATGTAGTGGGAGTCCAATGTCACCATGTACGTCAATGTCACTTGGGCACACCCTTTGCAAGCCCATGGAAACGGGAAGCAGGAGGGGTGTGTGTGACTCAAACCCAAGCATCTGAACCAAATACATGACAAGCCTGCATGTGCCCGGCCACAATGCAGCGTATGCCCACAGGAACCACGGAAGCCAACAAATTGTCCCAAAAAAATTGGGAAAAAAATAATTAAAAATAAAAATAAAAATAAAAATAAAAATAAAAAAAAATCAAAAATGGCCACTGATGGGCTCGGGGGGTTTGGGGAGGCCACCCAGGAGGTCCGAGGACAGGGTGCACACCAGAACCCACCTGTGTGGATCCTGGGAAAAAAAAAAACACCTCCATGGGCTCATGGCCCACACGGCTACCCTATTGTGGGAGTATCACTGCTGTCGCTATTATCACCCTGTGCAGCTGCATCCGGAGGTGGTTGCACTATGGGAGGCAGCCCACGCAAGGCCCTAGTCTGCTCCTCCATGGCTGCAAGCATGCGGGTGTGGTAGGTCTGGTTCTGGAGGATGAGTGTGCGGAGGTCCCCATGCAACAACTCACGGGATGCCCGGACCTCCGCCCTCGTTGCCTGCATCTCAGCTGAGAGCGTACGGGTGAGACGCTCCAGCTGCTGTTCTGTCCTTTGGTGTGTTGAAGCCTCAAGCTCAACAAGAGTCGTCCTGAGGTGAAGGAGCTCCTGCCTCAGGGCTTCCCTGTGGCCCTGGGACTCAATGGAGATGGCCTCCTGCAGAGTCGCCAGTGCCGCCCGCCTCTCCCTGTTGGACCCCAACATGTCCTCCCTGTGTGACTGGCAGATGGAGTCGGTTGCCTGCTGTAGTCGCTCCATCAGCCTTTCAGGGGTGACAATGGAAGTGGCCACCCTATCCATGGCCTGAGCCATCATCTCGGATGATGCTGCCTGTTGTGTTGCCATACCGTAAATGGATTGCTCCCATGCGGTATTGCCAGGTGGCGTACGGCCACCATGTCGGCGGGCACCACACCTGTCTGGGGCAAGGCGAACTGCGCCTTGCTGTGCTGGCACTGCCTGAGGCTGCAGGACTGCATTCCCCCTCTGATCTGCTGGCCCAGGAACAGGATCAGATGTCGCGGAGTGTGACCCTGCATCCGTAACCACCAAAGGCGTAGCTGCCAACACTGACATCCCCATTGAGGGTTCTGACCCTGGTGCAGGTGGGTGGGACAGAACAGAATCCCTCCCTGGAACACTCACCTGCGACGGCACGTAGGTCCCATCCGAATCAACACCTGAGTACAGCTCGGGGGAGGTGCAGCCAGAGACACCCCTTGAGAGCACGACCTGCAGCAGTTGTGGGTTCTCACCCACCACCACACCACGTCCCTCACTGGTGGTTGGTCGGCCCTCGGACCCCTCCTGGGTCTGCACCATCTCGACAACCCCAGCAGTATCAGGTGCGTCTTCCCCTGCAAAGACATAAAAACAAAGAAATGGAAACAGGCATTAGCACCATGGCACCCAATGAGGGCTGAGAAGCAAGAGAACCAGTACTTGATTGACACATGTCCCACATGACTAAAACCCTCCCATGCATGCACCCTCACTGCATATGAAGGGCTGGCAAATGGCACACACTGATGACACCAAGATGGAAGATGAACACATTTTCTGCATGCTGCCTGGCAGTGGCATCACACATTGGCCTGTGATTGCCAGGTGAAACACACATGCCATCAGACAGATGGCATGTACCATTGCTATTGAGTGAAGATGGAGAGGAGGGCAGCACCTATTCATTCAGTCCAGTTCCCGCATGTAATAGCTTTTCTAATTCAAACAGGTCCGATTTTTCACCTGGAGCTGCCAGTCCGAAATGGTCCAATTGCACAGGGAAATGTGTGAACAAATGATATCCAGGTAACAAAGTCACTCCACTTTACCATAGCCATGTCAGACATGTGACTAGAGGACTGCAACATGCCTAGTAAAAGTGGTGGAATGCAAACAATCTGACTGAATGAACAGTGAAAAATAAGCAACAATGTTGTGGCAAGGTGACACTTCAAGGGCAACTGGCGTGCAGTTGGGCTAGATGTCTACTGTTGGCAGAAGGGATACTGCTATGGCCAAATGCAGCTGCGCAGGATGTATTGCATGAAGCACATGGCTGACCCATACGACTCAGGCGCACACACTCTCACCTGGCACACAAACAGAAGCCCTCACACACACCATGCACATGGATGACACACACATGCATTTGCACTCACCGGACAATGCCTCGTAATCAGGCAGATCTCCCACGCCTTGGATCTGTTCCTCCGTGACGTAGGTCCCAGCGACTGACTCATATGGAGTGAGTTCCATGTCTACTACTGGAGACCCACCTCCAGTCACTAGAGTTGCGGCATGACTTGAGGCCAGCTTACTCTTTGCCCTGCGCTTTAGGTCATTCCAGCGCTTATAGCAATCATTGGCTGTGCGCCTCATGATTCCAAGGGCACTTACGATGTCCGCAACGATCTGCCAGTGTGCCTGGCATTGTGCAGGTGTGGTCTTGGATCCTGCAACAATGACCATCTCGTTGTCATGTGCGGACACATACTCAACAAGTGCATTCAGTTCGTCATCCGTGAAGCTGGGCTTCCTGGACGGGCCGGACTGTGTAGCCGTGTCTGGGGCATCAGCCTGTGCCGGACGAGCACTCTTCCTCTTCCACTTGGAAGGTGGTGGTGATCCTGAGTGTCCTGCGCCGCTCTGGACACTAGGGGCAGGAGCCCTAGTGGACTCTGTATCAGGAGTGTGGGATTGCACACTCAGCATGGGAGTTGGTGCAGGCATTGGCTCAAGTGTGATGGTGTCAGGGGGAATGTCAGCAGGATGGACTAGGACCGATACTGTCCTGGCTGGGTGTGTGAGGGCTGGGGTGGATGGAGCCGCAGCTGCCCCTGCAGCCTCTCCGCCCTGCCTACTTGGGGCAGCAGATGACCTTGCTGCCCCAGATGCACGTGGCATGGTGACATCAACGTGCACCAGCGCACGTGTCATAGGCCTGCTGACCTGGAAGTCAGCCATGGAGTCAGCCAGGTCTGGTGCCACAATGGGCTGGTCCAACAAGGGCTGAGCATGGATGGTGTCAGCCACATCAGCCTCAACGGGAGGGGGGGGGATTATGGGTGCCCTTGACTGGTCCTCCACACATGGGGGGACAGGCTCACCCTGCAAGTAATGACCACGTCCCCTACCGGATCCACCACGGCCACCACTTGTGGCTCTTCCACCTTTGCCACCCTTACGGAATCCTCGCCTCCCAGCCATGGCACTGATGTAAATGTGCGTATGGGAGTGGCTGTAAACTATTGTCCTGGGCAATTGGGGGTCAAAGGGGTTGGGTACCAGATGGTAATTGTACCCTAGTGCTCTTGCAAGGCTGAATGTAACCCCTGGGGAAAGATGACGGGTCACGCTACGCACAGGAGCCCCAAAAAAGGGAGATGACGTGCACGCAACCCCTCCTAGACCACGTGTGCAGAAAGAAAAAGCTGCACTATGCTGTGGCACCCAGTAACACAAGAATGAACGTATGCGTGTCACACGCAGCCTAGAATGACCTCTGAAGGGGTAGGCTACACACGGGGCAAGCACAGATGTTAGATACGTGCGTGACTCACCGTCTGCCAGGTATAAGAGCGTGAAAAAGGAGCGCGTTTGGTTGGCAACACCCCCGCCAAAAGAAGATTTGTACGCTGTCTGAGGAGACAGGACAACAGTAGAAGGGAACACTGTTTGAGGGAACAGGCCCAGGTAAACCAGTAAAAGAGAAAAAAGAGAAAAAGCTGTCAGAGGTAACAGGGAATACGAACTTGAAACGCCGTGAAGTAAATCGTGTGTGAAACGACAAGAAGTACAGAATTCACCCACTCGCTCTCCACGAAAAGCACATACAAGGAAATGGTGTTCTACACGTACCTTTTATACAGGCCCACACGTCCAGCGTCACTTACGCGGCGTGTATGCGCTAGGGCCATTTCCACCAATTACACGCTTTGTCACTTCTGCGTGTAGGGCCATTTCCACCAATTACACGCTTTGTCACTTCTGCGTGTAGGGCCATTTCCACCAATTACACACTTTGTCACTGCCGCGTGTATGCGCTAGGCCCATTCCCACCAATTACACGCAATGACACTCTGACGTGCTGTCCAATTACACGCGATGACACTCTGATGTGCAGTCTTTCCACGTGTGCTCTGTCATCACGTGCTGTGTGGGAAACACCCATGCGGGTCACGTCACAGACGCGCTTAGGCGCTGAGGGCCTTTGGTCCAATAGAATCGCGTATGTGTGCTGACGCGCTTACGCGCTAAGGGCCTTTCCTCGAATTTCACGCTGACGTGCAGACTTTTCACGTGCCAAATCACTCCGTATCAAGCTGGCCACGCGTTTGCACACGGAAGACCACGCTCCTGCCCAGAAGGCCGAACTACTGACCCCCAGAGCCCCGAGCACGCTCCCACCTGCCATCTGCTGCTGCCTGACTGCCTGCTGCCCACATGCACTGCCATTTGCTGCCTGCACATCAGCCAGGGGTGCTGTTGCTGTGACCACCCCTGCTGGAACCGAAGACTCCTGACTGGGATTCCATCGCTCCACAGCCCAGCCCCAGGACCCAGTTGCCCACCCACTCCTGCCTCTGGGGTTGTCATGTCGGGCAAACACCATCTGTGACCACTGACAACCCCCGGCCAGAGAGGCAGAGGGGCACCAGCTTCAGTGCCACCGAAGTTGGTGTCCTGGTGGAGCAAGTCCTGGGGCAGTATGATGCCCTCTTCGGAAGTTCCCGCGCCGACAAGGAAGGACGGACTCGGATCTGGACTGACATCATGACTGCCATCAACGCGGAGGGGGTGGCAGTCCGCGACTTACAACATGTCAGGAAGCGCTGGGAGGACTTCAGGTCCAGGACCCTGAAAAAGGCCCGGCGCCTCTTGAAGGCAGCGGATGCCAAGGGGCGCCGGGGCCACTTGTCGGAAGAACAGATGAGGGTCCTGGAACGCATATCTCCAGCGCTCCACGTCCAGGTCCTGGAGAAGCAGACCAGTCTGGAGTCGAACGGTGAGTGTACATGCATCCTGATTGTGAGCAGTACGTGTGGTGATTATTCGGTAGTGTGCAGGTTGCACATCTGTTTGTATGGGGTCGAGTATGGGTGGGGGTGTACAGGGCCGTGGGGCTGACACATGCGAGGGCTGTAATGTGTGAGACATGGATGGTGCTTGTGTGTGTAGGCTTGCATGCCAAATGCAGTTGTGCGTGCACACATGTTTGGATGAATGTGTATGTAAGTAGACATGTCCGTGATGTCACGCATGTATGTTGTTTTCGGCTGCATGTATGAGCACTGTGTACATGTGCATGTGTGTGTATTTGACAAGGGTGCAACAGTGATGCAACATGGATGCATGTGACAGCGGTATGTGGAAGCCTGATTGGCAGATGTGACATGGATGCCCGTCTGAACAGTGCGACACTTGGCAGAGGTGTACACATGCATGCAAGTGTGGTGGTGTGTGTACATGTGTGGTGCACTTCTTGTGTTGCATGTGATGTCTGGCTCACCTTTGGCTGCTCATGCTGTTGTATGTGTATGGATGGTGGTGGCAGTTGCGATATGGCTGTGGTATGGCTCATGTGTGCGAGTTGCAATGACATGTGTGTTGGGGATTGTGATGACATGTCTGAGGTTTGCCAATGCCACTCATGTGCAACTGTCATGTGTGTATGTGTCCATTGTACAGTGCCCTTATGCCTGTGTTTTGTTTCTCCCTGTCTGCAGCGTCAACTGATGAAGAGGGCGGAGAAGGTGCTGTGGAGCACAGCGGCGGGGATCCGACCGCCAGCCGGAGACGCAAGGCCCGGCTCCCCTCCCGTGTTGTCATCTCGTCGGGGAGTGAGGAGTCCGGTGCCGCGTCCCAGGCCGCAGCTGCCGGGGGGAGGTCCAAGAGGCGGAGGTTGGAGTTGGACTCCTCGGCAGCAGAAGGGGCAGCTGGGACCCCACAGGGCCCAACAGGGGAAGATGGCACGGAGTCATCCAGGTTGGTGGGGGGTTTGGTGGAGGAGGAGGCCGTGCAAGCACCAGAGACAGGGTCTGGAGGTGGGGATCCCACTGGTGCTAGTGGTGCAGTACAGGACCAGGGACAGGAGGCAGCACAGGCCGCCGCGGAGGTGCCTGTGTGCAATCCTGTCCCCGATCCTGTCCCTGCATCATCTTGCACCAGCAGGGATGCCTACGTCCAGACCCGTTTTCAGGCAGGGGATGAGCTGACGTCAACTGGCCTTCCTCTGCCTGCGGACGTGGCTATCCAGGTCCGGGTTTAGCCTGTCCTGGCTGGTGTGGCGTTGCGTCAACGGGCCATGCGAGGTGACCTGCAGTCTTTTCATGGAGAGACTGCACGTCATCTCGAATGGCTCGTTGACCACTTCAGCCTGCTGGGACAGGTCACCCAGACCGGATTCCTCCGTCTGATGGGGCTTGCTCCGACCCCCTCCTCAACTGGACCCCCTACGCGCCAGTCATCCTCTGTGCCATCTTCCCACCCATCAGTCACCTGGGTGCCCTGTGGAGCTGCCTCTGACGGTGCGGCCAGGCTGGTGGAGGAGGCATCCCTGCCACAGTCGGGAGTCGGAGGTCCAGCAGGGGTGGCCACATCAACAACTGCACCCCAGCCGGCAGAGGATGTGCAGGCAGCAGGAGGCAGTGCACGGGCAGAGGCAGAGCAGCAGCAGCAACATGGTGGGAGCCATGAAGGCTCGGGGCCTTCGACATCGGAGGGGCAGGCATCGGCCGGAGGGCAGGAGGACCCAGGACAGAGAGTGTCTTCCGTGTGGCAGCGGTTGGGCCACGCCATAGGTGCGGAGCGGCGGCGGGCGGAAGAGGCGCGGCTCACAATGGTCAGGGCGGAGAACTCCATGCGGAGGGCCCTGAGGCGGGCCGAGTGCCTCGAGGCAATCCGCAGGGGGTTGGAGGAGGACACGGCGTCGTCCCTGCGGACCCTCAGGGCCATGGAACTCGACCGCCTCCGGGACATCGAACAGGAGTTCGATGATGCCCTGGCCCGGAACACCACGGAGTGAGCCGCTGGACTTGCCCGCCGCCTTTGTATATAGTTCTTTAGTTTTAGGTTTCCTTTGTTTGTTCTTATGATTTGGAGTCGACGGACACTGCTCCACTTTTTGTATATAGTTGCATTTTAGTTAGGTTTTTTTGTAGGTTTCCTTTGTTCAGTTGGGCTCATGGACCCTTGGAAGTTTTTTACATAGTTCTTAATTGGATAGATATTTTTTTACATTTGGCTTTGGACGACATTTTTTTGGATTCGGATTTGCTGTTTTTTTTTTTTATACGGACATTCAGCTTATTTTTTCTCATTCCCATTGTAGTTTGTTTCATTTCTTTAGCATTCTTTCTTTTTTACAATACAATTTTGTTTTCATACTTCTCTGTGTGATATCATCTCATTGGTTTCATGCATGTCATGTTGGGTGTTTTCCCGTTCAATTGCAACCATTGTGTGTGACGGACATCGGTTCATTAGCTTCATGAACATTGGGGGTGTAACATGTAATTTCCATTTCCATGTGGGTGAATGGGTTACTTGGTAGGGCTTTTTGGATGTGGAGGCTGACCATGACGCACATGATTGGGGATTGTGAGGACCTGGTGGAGGGTGCCCCTGGATGCTGGGGGGTGGGGGTGCAGGGGGACATGAGTGGGGGCCTGCTGGAGGGTGCCCCTGGTGGCTGGGGGGTGGGGGTGGTGGGAGACATGGGTGGGGGCCTGGTGGAGGGTGCCCCTGCACTGCTGGGGGTGGGGGTGGTGGGAGACATGGGTGGGGGCCTGTTGGAGGCTGCCCCTGCACTGCTGGGGGGTGGGGGTGATAGGGGACATGAGTGGGGGCCTGGTGGGGGCTGGCCATGGTGGCTGGGGGGTGGGGGTGGTGGGAAACATGAGTGGGGGCCTGGTGGAGGGTGCCCCTTCACTGCTGGGGGGTGGGGGTGGTGGGAGACATGAGTGGGGGCCTGGTGGAGGGTGCCCCTGGTGGCTGGGGGGTGGGGGTGGTGGGAGACATGAGTGGGGGCCTGGTGGAGGGTGCCCCTGCACTGCTGGGGGGTGGGGGTGGTGGGTGACATGAGTGGGGGCCTGGTGGAGGGTGCCCCTGGTGGCTGGGGGTGGTGGGAGACATGAGTGGGGGCCTGGTGGAGGGTGCCGCTGGTGGCTGGGGGGTGGGGGTGGTGGGAGACATGAGTGGGGGCCTGGTGGAGGGTGCCCCTGCACTGCTGGGGGGTGGGGGTGGTGGGAGACATGAGTGGGGGCCTGGTGGAGGGTGCCCCTGGTGGCTGGGGGGTGGGGGTGGTGGGAGACATGAGTGGGGGCCTGGTGGAGGGTGCCCCTGCACTGCTGGGGGGTGGGGGTGGTGGGAGACATGGGTGGGGGCCTGGTGGAGGCTGCCCCTGCATTGCTGGGGGGTGGGGGTGGTGAGAGACATGAGTGGGGGCCTGGTGGAGGGTGCCCCTGGTGGCTGGGGGGTGGGGGTGGTGGGAGACATGAGTGGGGGCCTGGTGGAGGGTGCCCCTGCACTGCTGGGGGGTGGGGGTGGTGGGAGACATGAGTGGGGGCCTGGTGGAGGCTGCCCCTGCACTGCTGGGGGATGGGGGTGATAGGGGACATGAGTGGGGGCCTGGTGGGGGCTGGCCATGGTGGCTGGGGGGTGGGGGTGGTGGGAGACATGAGTGGGGGCCTGGTGGAGGGTGCCCCTGCACTGCTGGGGGGTGGGGGTGGTGGGAGACATGAGTGGGGGCCTGGTGGGGGCTGGCCATGGTGGCTGGGGGGTGGGGGTGGTGGTAGACATGGGTGGGGGCCTGGTGGAGGCTGCCCCTGCACTGCTGGGGGGTGGGGGTGGTGGGAGACATGAGTGGGGGCCTGGTGGAGGGTGCCCCTGGTGGCTGGGGGGTGGGGGTGGTGGGAGACATGAGTGGGGGCCTGGTGGAGGCTGCCCCTGCACTGCTGGGGGGTGGGGGTGGTGGGAGACATGAGTGGGGGCCTGGTGGAGGGTGCCCCTGGTGGCTGGGGGGTGGGGGTGGTGGGAGACATGTGTGGGGGCCTGGTGGAGGGTGCCCCTGCACTGCTGGGGGGTGGGGGTGGTGGGAGACATGGGTGGGGGCCTGGTGGAGGGTGCCCCTGCACTGCTGGGGGGTGGGGGTGGTGGGAGACATGATTGGGGGCCTGGTGGAGGGTGCCCCTGCACTGCTGGGGGGTAGGGGTGGTGGGAGACATGAGTGGGGGCCTGGTGGAGGCTGCCCCTGCACTGCTGGGGGGTGGGGGTGATAGGGGACATGAGTGGGGGCCTGGTGGGGGCTGGCCATGGTGGCTGGGGGGTGGGGGTGGTGGTAGACATGAGTGGGGGCCTGGTGGAGGGTGCCCCTGCACTGCTGGGGGGTGGGGGTGGTGGGAGACATGAGTGGGGGCCTGGTGGAGGGTGCCCCTGCACTGCTGGGGGGTGGGGGTGGTGGCAGTCATGAGTGGGGGCCTGGTGGAGGCTGCCCCTGCACTGCTGGGGGGGAGGGTGATAGGGGACATGAGTGGGGGCCTGGTGGGGGCTGGCCATGGTGGCTGGGGGGTAGGGGTGGTGGTAGACATGGGTGGGGGCCTGGTGGAGGCTGCCCCTGCACTGCTGGGGGGTAGGGGTGGTGGGAGACATGAGTGGGGGCCTGGTGGAGGGGGCCCCTGGTGGCTGGGGGGTGGGGGTGGTGGGAGACATGAGTGGGGGCCTGGTGGAGGGTGCCCCTGCACTGCTGGGGGGTGGGGGTGGTGGGAGACATGAGTGGGGGCCTGGTGGAGGCTGCCCCTGCACTGCTGGGGGGTGGGGGTGATAGGGGACATGAGTGGGGGCCTGGTGGGGGCTGGCCATGGTGGCTGGGGGGTGGGGGTGGTGAGAGACATGAGTGGGGGCCTGGTGGAGGTGCCCCTGCACTGCTGGGGGGTGGGGGCGGTGGGAGACATGAGTGGGGGCCTGGTGGGGGCTGGCCATGGTGGCTGGGGGGTGGGGGTGGTGGTAGACATGGGTGGGGGCCTGGTGGAGGCTGCCCCTGCACTGCTGGGGGGTTGGGGTGGTGGGAGACATGAGTGGGGGCCTGGTGGAGGCTGCCCCTGCACTGCTGGGGGGTGGGGGTGATAGGGGACATGAGTGGGGGCCTGGTGGGGGCTGGCCATGGTGGCTGGGGGGTAGGGGTGGTGGTAGACATGGGTGGGGGCCTGGTGTAGGCTGCCCCTGCACTGCTGGGGGGTGGGGGTGGTGGGAGACATGAGTGGGGGCCTGGTGGAGGGTGCCCCTGGTGGCTGGGGGGTGGGGGTGGTGGGAGACATGAGTGGGGGCCTGGTGGAGGGTGCCCCTGCACTGCTGGGGGGTGGGGGTGGTGGGAGACATGAGTGGGGGCCTGGTGGAGGCTGCCCCTGCACTGCTGGGGGGTGGGGGTGATAGGGGACATGAGTGGGGGCCTGGTGGGGGCTGGCCATGGTGGCTGGGGGGTGGGGTGGTGGGAGACATGAGTGGGGGCCTTGTGGAGGGTGCCCCTGCACTGCTGGGGGGTGGGGGTGGTGGGAGACATGAGTGGGGGCCTGGTGGGGGCTGGCCATGGTGGCTGGGGGGTGGGGGTGGTGGTAGACATGGGTGGGGGCCTGGTGGAGGCTGCCCCTGCACTGCTGGGGGGTGGGGGTGGTGGGAGACATGAGTGGGGGCCTGGTGGAGGGTGCCCCTGGTGGCTGGGGGGTGGGGGTGGTGGGAGACATGAGTGGGGGCCTGGTGGAGGGTGCCCCTGGTGGCTGGGGGGTGGGGGTGGTGGGAGACATGAGTGGGTGCCTGGTGGAGGGTGCCCCTGGTGGCTGGGGGGTGGGGGTGGTGGTAGACATGAGTGGGGGCCTGGTGGAGGGTGCCCCTGCACTGCTGGGGGGTGGGGGTGGTGGGAGACATGAGTGGGGGCCTGGTGGAGGCTGCCCCTGCACTGCTGGGGGGTGGGGGTGATAGGGGTCATGAGTGGGGGCCTGGTGGGGGCTGGCCATGGTGGCTGGGGGGTGGGGGTGGTGGTAGACATGAGTGGGGGCCTGGTGGAGGTTGCCCCTGCACTGCTGGGGGGTGGGGGTGGTGGGAGACATGAGTGGGGGCCTGGTGGAGGCTGCCCCTGCACTGCTGGGGGGTGGGGGTGATAGGGGACATGAGTGGGGGCCTGGTGGGGGCTGGCCATGGTGGCTGGGGGGTGGGGTGGTGGGAGACATGCATTGTTGATCAGTAGTGCAAGGTGACATGTGGGTTGGCTGGGGGGCATGCCCATGGTGGATGGGCTGCTTGCGGGACATGAGCAGGGGTGCAGGGTAGTCCCCCGTGGTGTGGGCTGCCTGCAGGGGCCGTGGAGGTTGTGGAGCATACACCTGGGAGGACCCACACGGCCAATTCACGTGTAGTACTCCCCAGAACCCCTGAAATACACATACCCTGCTGAAATCGCGTGTGGAACTTCCCGCGCACCCCTGAAATACACGTACCCTGCTGAAATTGCGTGTGGAACTTCCCGCGCACCCCTGAAATACATGTACCCTGCTGAAATCGCGTGTGGAACTTCCCGCGCACCCCTGAAATACACGTACCCTGCTCGCACTGGGCCAATCGCGTGTGGAACTTCCCGTGCACCCCTGAAATACACGTACCCTGCTGAAATCGCGTGTGGACCTTCCCGCGCACCAGTGGAATACACATACCCTGCTGAAATCGTGTGTGGAACTTCCCGCGCACACCTGAAATACACGTACCCTGCTCACACTGGGCCAATCGCGTGTGGAACTTCCCGCGCACCCCTGAAATACACGTACCCTGCTGAAATCGCGTGTGGAACTTCCCGCGCACCCCTGGAATACACATACCCTGCTGAAATCGTGTGTGGAACTTCCCGCGCACCCCTGAAATACACATACCCTGCTGAAATCGCGTGTGGAACTTCGAGCGCACCCATGGAATACACGTACCCTGCTCGCAATGGGCCAATCGCGTGTGGAACTTCCCGCGCACCCCTGAAATACACGTACCCTGCCGAAATCGCGTGTAGAACTTCCCGCGCACCCATGGAATACACGCACCCTGCTCGCACTGGGCCAATCGCATGTGGAACTTCCCGCGCACCCCTGAAATACACGTACCCTGTCGAAATCACGTGTGAAACTTCCCGTGCACCCCGGTATACACGCACACGTATTTTTTGTCAGCGGGTGTCCGTGTTTGTGGGTACCCCTTTGCACGTCATTTGTCCTGGAGGGCCACAGTATAGGACATTCATCATGGCTGTATATAGGTGCTATTTGTTGGCGCACCTTTTGGCGCACATTTCTTCCAGGCGCAGAGAGGCTACCGCCTGCTTTCTTGTGGCGGTCGTGTTTGTGCCTGTGCGCTGGTTTGAGTGTGCGTTTTGCCCTATTCTATTCCATGAATACGTGTTGTAGGCGAGCGTGTGGGCGTTCCGCGCACTTGTACCCTGTACTTCCCCTGTGACGCCCACGTTTTGGCAATTTGTTCCCCATTCCGAGTGTTACGCCCCGTGTTCCGCCTACTTTTGTTGCGTGCGCCGCGCTATGTGCGATTTTCGCTGTGGCCTGTGCGATTTTCGCTGTGACCTGGCGCACGCAGTTAGATGGCCTGTGCGCCAACGTGCGCCGCGCACTTTTTTATCGCACATCCGATGGTTTTCTCACGCACGGCCTTCCATGAATCGATGTGCGCTGCTATTCGTGCGATTTTCGCACTTGCACTGCGATTTTCGCTATTCCACTGCGATTCGCACGTTTTTGCCCACTTGCACCGCGCTAATTATTCCATGAATCGGCCTGTATAGATTTTCGGAATGGGTATGCATTTAGTATAGAGGTGAATTAGGCTCAAACAAACTGACACTGAATCTAAAAAGAAGCACACAACCTATCGCTGAGATCAATGGTGGAATTAAGGAGATGCTGTAAGTCAACTAGCGTTTCCTCCCAGCATTCAACTTGTATATGCATCTCTTTGAGCACTAACACATATATCCAGTGCATAACCCTTTCAAGCAGCATCTCCAGCAACCCTGTAACACTGTTTCCACTGCCTGGAATCCCGGTGGTAACGGTGCCAGTGCTTCAGTGAAAACACTGCTGCTAGGGGCCTGAATTCCCAGCAGGCAGACTCTTAGCTTGGTGGTCTGGAAAGGGTGCTGGTATGTTGCTGCCAGCACCCTTATTTCTGGACTGCTAAACTTGTAATGAGGCCCATTGTCTCAATTCATTGATTCTTTCATTCAAGATGAGATTCCTAAAATGGAGCAATTCATAAAAGACTCAGCTGACATGCTGAATGTCTTTAACACACTTAGATTTGATCCAGAGACCCAATGGCTGGTTACCATGGATATCGAGGTGCTTTACACCAAGATCCCACAAGAGGAAACTTTGGTTGTCTTACAGAGTCTTCTTAACTCCCACCACGGAGCTCAGTAATATGCTCACAGCATTCATAGCACAATTAGTGGAAGAAGCCCTTACCAAGAATTTCTTTCTGTATGAGGAATTATTCTATCAGCAAATCTCAGGGGCTGCCATGGCAGTTACCTTTGCCCGCTGTTTGGCTAACTTGTATGTGGATCTCTTTGAGCATGAGCACATATATCCAGTGACTAAACCTTTCAAGCACCCTCACTCTTAAAAAACAAGTCAACTCCCTTGCCTCCTCTACCACTTACACCTGCAAACTCATCCGTGCTTTTAGACCGTTCCTCTCCAAGGCTAGCTGCATCACCTTAGCTAATGCTCTTATTATGTCTAGGTTAGATTATTGCAATGCCCTGTACTCAGGAGCCAAAAAATACATCACAGACAAAATTCAAAGACTACAGAACAATGCCTTGAGAGCAGCATTAGACATCCCTCATAGAGAGCATATCACCAAATTTAGGAAAGAGGTCAACTGGCTGAAGATAACGGACAGAATCCTCTTCAAAACAGCTTCCCTCACATCTAAATGCCTGAACAACCTAGCTCCACCGTATCTAATGGATACAATTTCTAGGAAAACATCCACTCGCCCCACAAGATCTGCTAACACCTTTAAATTAGAGACTCCTAGGTTCAAACGCTCAACTGCGGGAGGATCTAGTTTTCCTGTCAAAGCTGCTCTATGTTGGAATAAGTTACCACTTGACCTAAGAACTGAACAACCTTACCCTAAATTCAGACACAAGATACGTAAATGGCTGTGCGCCAACGACACATAACCCCACCTACACCTAGCCTACTAAAACTAACCCACACTGAACCTTCTACTCAGATTCATGAGATTTTACTTATAAACCTGATTAGTTATCTGTCCACTCAGAAAAACGTGCTAAAGTGTTATGCCCTGTACTTGTACATATGATGTGTATATTCTTGTATATATTGTGTTACTGCCTTTGTGTTTTATATACTTATGCCAAATACTGTAAACAAAGCTTAAGTTCTCTTGTGTACTCTTTCGCGCCCGGCTACCTAAGGGTTTGGTGCACATTACCAAATAAATAAACAAACAAACAAACAAACAAGCAGCATGTATGCATTTCATCGCCGGAACATAGATGACATCATCCTGATTTTTGAAGGGACAGAACATGAGCTAGACTCCTTTAAGGTGTGGCTGAATGGATGCAACCCTCAACTAAAATTCAGCCTTGAGACCAGTAAACAGAAAATCCATTTCCTAGACCTGCACATCATGGCTAGGGAAGGTAATCTAAAGGTCTATAAAAAATCCATGGATCGCAATTCAATAATGGCATACAACAGTTACCACCAACGAGCATTACGGGACAATCTCCCCTTCGCTCAATTTATAAGGTATAGGAGGACATGCACTAACCCATGTGACTGCATAGACCAGGCAGGGTCCCTTGTAAAGCAACTCCTGCAGAGGGGCTATCCGAAGGGAATTGTTAAAGACACATACAAAAGAGCAAGGAATATAGCTAGGGACATCATTTTACAACCTATACCCCGGCACACAATTAAGGCAGTGTCTAGCTATTCTCCACTCTTTAACCAATTTAAAAGGGAAATTAAAAAAAACTCTGGCTGATCTTAAATGTGGGGTCTACTTCGCTTGCCCTTCCTTATTTTGTGATCAAATGGAACAGAACCTATGTCATAGATTAGTGGAGACTTTACAAAAGATAAGAGACACTAGTGATGAAATGAATGGACAATAAACGTTGTGGTCCACAGCACCACTGACAGGACATGCTCCATGTGGTTGGTGCTCTGTGTGCGGACAGGCATGCCAGAGCACCAACATCGGCATTGACTACAAAACTCCATGGCTGCAGAACCATTTTATGAATTGCAACAACACGGGTGATATACCACATCACATGCCCACGCGCATTACGTTATATTGGCATGACTGCACTAGCTATAAAACAGAGACTGATCAAGCACAAGTCATGGATATGAACACACAAGCTGGCCACACCTATAGTATCACATTTTGAATGGATAGGTCACAGTGCAGATGACTTTAAATGGACCATCCTCGAAAAACTATGCCCACTGCGTCACAGAGGTAATTTTGAAGCCATGCTTTTTAAAAAAGAGCAACAATGGAAATTTTGCGTAGACACATGAAAGAATGGGTTTAATGAAGGCAGTCAACCTCTTTGGACTATGTCTTGTAATTTCCAAAGATGGAGGGTCAGCTTCCTCCATCTAGGATAATGGCCCTCATCAGCACACCACATGTTTTTGAGCCTTCATCAACAGAACTGAACACCATACAAGACATAACCAAATTATGGAGCATTATCCAACATGGTGTTCCTCCAACATAGCACTACGGCTCTGATTTCATAGGACCCCAGGCACCTTTAAGGAGAGCAATTGCCTTTTTGAGCATGTCTTTCACAAGCATTTTATTATGACTGTCTAGTACACATCTTGAAAATGTGATCGATAGAACAGACTCCTAATGGATTACGAATTAGGAAATTCATCTGAATAGGTTCCTGAAATATGTAACACCATTTATATGAAACTACCAAGAAATGGCAGAAATATACCTATTCATTTTTTATTTTTTATCAAGCAATTAGTTAAAAAGGCTTAAACCTTAGCTTTACAACACCATGCAAAAGCAACACAAATGTTAAACCAAAATACATATGCATCAAATAAAATCAGGTCAAATCAAATCAAAACAAGTCAAATCATTAAAGAACAGATCTCTGTCAGCAGACTTTAGGCTGTAACTACCATGCCAAGTCCACTTATTATGAGCCAGCCGCTTCCCCTTTTGCGGCCAACCCATCTTTTGGTGGCTTAATCAGAGGAGGATCAATTTGCTCAAAATGTTCCTTCAAAAAGGCCAGCAAAGCTAAGGTTAGGGAGGTTTGAGTGCTTGACATTGGTGTCCTCCACCAGTCCTCATCTGACATTGTTCAATATAAATTAAAGTGCTTTGCCAGCCATTTAGACCAGAGATCTTTTGCCCCTGGACACTTTATTATGAAATGTCTTAACGTCTCTTGATCAGAGTCACACAGTCTACAATTGTAGATTCTTTGATCCAGTGGCTTCCTAATTCCAATGATTTCCTTGGTTGGGTATAAGTTCATTCTAACTCTTAGAAAGTTCTGGCACTTAAATCTACTTGGAAATATCGAAATATACGGAAATAGAGTACCCCTTGCTCTAATGTCAGAAAAGTAGTTACCAAAGACCTTTGGAGGGGTAGCTCACCCTTCCAAGACATCACTAAAGCAGGCATGGACATCCACCTTGGCACCCCACCCGACAGGTGGCTCACTGAGAAGCCATAAGCATCAATATTAGCCAAAATGGCCTGGCATCATTTAGCGTTCCCCTATAATACAGATAGTGCTCCTTTTTCTTAAGTTTCTTTTAACAACACCTAGTCTGCGACTGTATTTCTAGAACACACTGCATTGTGGGTGAATAAAAGGAATTTAAACAACACAAATTCCCCTCAGGAATGTTCAGATTTTGACAAAGAGAGACACTTTTGGTCTTCTACTGTGGGCTAACTAGTGTTTTTTAACAGTATGATATAAACTCAGTGTTTTATTGGAGGGACAGTGACTATTCCCTTTTCTTTTAGATAAGCGACACACCACCACGGATTTAGGGACAGCACCCCCTGACAGGGATAGGATGTGATTCTGTTTAGGGTCAGTGTCAGTTTGTTTTAGATTAATTCAGTTCTATACTATCCGATTCAAGACAGACCACCTAGAAAAAGGACCATACCCAGTACCCGATATTTCAGAAAAGTGTTCATCAAAGTAGGAGCATTTTCCCCCTAGCCCCACTAACTTAACCCCTCTCCCCCTTCCCTTCCCTTCAGTGTGTGTAGCCTATTCAAATAACAGTATTGCACAATATAAATTCCATTAAGATAACACAATGTTACATAACACAACAGTCCAAAATGGACCGAATCAACATGGAACAATTTAGGAATAGGCAAGAACAACAAAAAGTGGGGGGAAATTCTGGTATGCAGAACAATTCAGAGTGGGTAAAGCAATCCAAGATGGGGAGTACTATTCATTACAAACATCTTGAAAGTGGGCAAACCTTTATCAGATATAATAAAAGCAGGCCTTTAGTGAAAGTTCAGGAGCAATTCAGAAAAGATGAGACAGTTCAGTATGATCAAACCAATTTGGCATGAACTAAGCTGATTCAAAGTGGTTTTAACATTGGCAGGACTACAAGTCAACACATTGAGACATGAGGACACCACCAAGTAGGCATCAATTCTGGATAGGTGATATTCTGCAGTGGGCCAGAGACTGATATGGCCGCCAGTTCATGGGCGAGTGGGGGCAATTCCTATAGTTGGAAGAATGCAGTAAATGTAGGCCATGATGAAGGCTTAAAGGTGCTGAGGGAAACGTCAATGTGCAACTTAGTGCGGGTGGTATGGCTATAGTAAGGAGATTGGAGGGTTTTGATGAATCCACCAGATGGAACATAAACCATCAATCTTTCTGGATGTGACCATTAATGCAAATGCCATGACCACTCCACATAGGCTTCTGACAGATTTCTTCTCGAGCTCTTCGCTCATCTGCCTCCAACTCCCTCTGGGTCGGTCGCTTCTCCAAGCAATGAGTTAGTGGTAAATCTCTTTCTTCGGCTGGGGCTTCCCTTTGGAGCAGACTCCCTGTTTCCCTTAAACTTGAGGAGAACCATATCTGGTTCAGGAAGCAACTCAAAAACGTTCTATTTACTTCTGCCTTTTCTCCTCCTCTCCCCTGCTGACCTCTTGGCTGAAACTGAATCTGCATTGGTTACCTGGCCACCCTCTGATCCTGGGCCTAGGTCGCCACCTCCCCTCCCCCCAGTCACACACACCTGCACTGCCTGCATGGCAAGCCCTGCACTTGGGGACTGTATCTGTATCCCTACATTCCCACTACCAGCACTGGACACCTGATGTCTGCACTCACCTCTGCACTTGCCACCTGCTGGCTGATACTTTTATTTATTGTTATTATTCTATTTCCATGTACTGCACTATCCCTTCAGCCCTCACCCACACTTTTCCCCTTTCCCCTTCCCATGCACTTGTGTGCAATCTGAATGACACCTGGCCTAGTATGATCGTTGTCTGTCCTCCCTGTGTTCCCCCTCCATTGCTGTGTCGCGCCTTGAAACACTAGTGTATAGGCGCGTTATAAATTCCATATCATATCATATAATATCATTGTCGATCCTATTACCATCAGTTACAGGGCAAGAGTAGACAAGTACTTACATGCCTCTAGCTTATATTGCCAGAATCTCCAAGGCCTTGTAGACAATATTTTTTGAGCTTTACTCCACTGTCCCCTGTGTACTCAAACTCAATCTTCTCTAACTTCAGTCCAGAAAATCCTACTACTCTTGCCTATCTCGGAATTACATCAAACTTGATACTTCCTATAAGGAGACAGCATAGCATGGTGATAAGGAAGGTTGGAAAAAAGGCTGATTAGTCAGAAAGGCCTTGTCTTGCAACTCAATAAAGTGTGATTAGGTGTACTTTGTCAACTATTGATAGCTTTTGCTCCTAGTAGCCAACAGCCACCAAAACCAATTCCTCTGATGGAAATCCTTTGCTGGACTAAAAAGTGAGGGTAATTAATTTCCCATTCTCCAGAGGAACTCAGGGATACCCTCACAAATGATTAGGGAACATGTTGGATGGACTGTCCTAAAGCCCAAATTCCCCATACCTGTGTTGACCTTGCTATATTAGCACTGCTCCTGGGGGCTTGACTTGGTCACTAGGGATTGTGAAAGAATTCCATCTGTGAGGGAGCCTGGGATAGACTGAGTGTTCTGATTTTGAATATACAAACATGTAGTTAAATCTGTCTCTGGAAGTGAGGTCTACTAATCACACCCCACCTTCACAATGATCAATGCTGAATAACACAGCACTCTGCAGAACCTGTCCTGCACATACCTCTCAGCATCTTCCTCGTAGTTTGGCAACACAGCAGTCCGAAAGTGACATACACATCCCTGCCAGATGCTAATGAACCAAAAGTCCAGCAGTAAGAGTTTTGCTTTGACCATGGTTAATCATGATGCTAAATTAAATAATATAATGATATGATCCCAGAGCCTGGTGACAGATGAAACTCAAAATATAAGATATGTCTAGTTTTGACAACAACTGTAGTGCCAAAACCTATTGGTGTTATTTTATTGTTGAGTTGGTGTTCGTGAATAACTGGCAGTGCTTTATCTGTATCAGGACCTGGCCACTTGGTTTCAGTCAAGACAACCATTTGGCCTCAGCCAAGGAAACCCCACATTGATTACTCTGGAAATGCTTATCACTCCATCCAGAAGATGGGAAATCTTCCCCAGGGGTTGCTGTGAAACACTGCTTGAATGGATGCCCTTTCATCTTGCATGACAGTGGAGAGTTCAACACATGGTGGCACTTAATAGTGAATCTTTGATGCAGGCAGAGAGGTGAAGGAGGGAGTAGAACATCTTAGGATTGCATTTTCCACCATGACAGGGGTTCCACCATCTTGAGATTTCCTAGCGTTCCCAATACCTTTGTGCCACTTAAGGCAAACAATGCCCTCCTGGTATAATGTCACTAGGCAGAAAACTCTGAAACAGCTACCAGGATTTAGCCTCTTACCAAATATTAGAAGGGACCTAATCTTCTGTACAGGTTGCCTAATTAAGGGGGTGAGACTACCCGCTTTGGTAATTTACCTTCGGATGATTGAAGATGAAGGGTTACACATGGAACTTTTAGAGTTGTACAGTGTGGTCCTAATTCCTATTCTACAGAGGTGAAGGAAAAAGACTTTCAAGAAAGGGGCAATCCTTTTCTCTCTACCACCCCATATGAACATTTGTAGTGGCCTACTGGCTGTGAAAGGCACATTACAAGCTGAGATCACTGGTACCAAGGAACAAGTTCACAGGAAGTGGAAAACCCTGCTAATGCATTTAGAACAAAGGACTTGCATTGCACCGAAGACTCTTGTCTGTGTCCCACCCTCCAAAAGTCAAGACGCAGCTCTTGAACCTATTTTCTACCCTTAAGTACAAGGGGAATAGCGCAAGGGCAACATGTCTGTCTTGTAAGCAAGACAACGCAGAGCAACACTGTTTCGAATCCAGGTCATGTGCTTAGAGTCTGCTCTCTTATTTTAAGCGTTTTAGAAAAGATTAATTAACCAATTCATCTGTTTTTGTCCTAGCTCAAACATTTCAAGATTCTTGTCAAGCCTTTGCAAGTATTTAGCTGCATTTGACACTAACTGCCCATTGATCTGCTAATGAGTCAACAAGCCCTTGGCTTCACCAATTGCCTACCTGCACTCCAGATGTTTTTGAGCTGCTAACCGCATATGAACCAAATTGCATAGTTGTTGGATGTCTGTGAGCCAAACCACCACATTTGAGACTCTGACTCGCACTGTCATCTGCCTGTTCTTGACCCTTTCCCAGGCGATCACCTCTGCAGGACTGCACCACATTGATGGACCATCTCAGGCCGTCTCAACAACCGTGTTCGAGTGGGAACCAATGACTCAAATTGTCTAGATGCAGATTTGATACATTGTTAAGCACCTAGACGCTTGGTCTAATTCTGTTGAAGCCCAAGAGTATGCCTATAGGGTAATTGAAGTGGTGTTGTCACCATGGCCTGCCTTTAAAGGCCTTATTGTCTATTTATACGCCACCCTCAGTAAACTGGGCATTACTGCTGAAAGTATTGCCTGTGCAGATCTGTCTTCAGATCCAGAGTGCATCCTTTCATTAACAAATCTGTATATTATGTGTTTTCACTTACTGGGCTGAGTTATGGTGTTTCTAATTGCTGTATTTGTATGATATAAGTAAAATGTAATGTTTTTGTGGAAACTAAGTTGAACATTTTCTTTTATTTTGGTCACACAGTTTTATTGTTGTTCGGACTGCTTCCGCGCTAGCTCACATACCCTCTGAAGTGTAAAGCCTACCCATGTTATCTCAAAGTAGCAAAGGATGTACACCTGTCCAGCTGTTCCTGTTTCACCTTAATGACTAGGATCACTGCTGGTTTAGTAATAGTGTAGTCTGAGCAGACGGTTTATCCATTAGTAACCCCTATAATCCTGCACAGATAATCCTTTTGTCACAGGGATGGCAAAGGCACATACCTTGGCATAATACCCCACAATGCCACATCCATTATCCTATTAAACAGTGTGAGAGGAAAGGGACTCCAGTGTCCTGGCTCCACTCTTTTGTATTTCATGGTCTTCAGCGAACATGCACCAACCCATTGTGGAACCTGCATGTAATGAAGAAGCCCAGCATTGTCTCACCTTCAGGTATCATAACTCATATTTACATGGAATTCTAATATTGGGGTGTCAAGGTACCCAGAGTTCATTCCAACACCACACTTTCCCACCACACATATTGAGATCATAAACTGGAAGCGCTGGTTGAGAGCTGTGGCAGCCATTTCCACACTATGCCTTCCTAAAGCTAGGTGGGCTACAAGTGACTTTTACCAATATGTTTCTTTTTTAATACTCTTTCCACCCCTTGGATGTATTTTTCATTTCATCATCAGTATAAAACACACAAGAACAACATCTCTCTTCTTTGGCACTCCAGATTATTTGCACAACATTGAGCTGGTTGCAAAATACTGCTGACTGTAAAATAAATCTCTCCCAATGTTACCACAGTATTAGGCAGTCATTGCAGCAGTATTGCATTTACATATCACTGCTGGAAGTAAGACATTTCCACTGGTAGTAAATATCAACAGCAGTAATCACTGCCACTCATAAACTTTCTTCTGGCAAAACATATTATTTCCTGCAATTAGTAGTTAAAATTATAATGCTGGAGGAAACATGTATCAAGGTCACTAAAGGAACCCCTCAGGCATAGGTATACAGTTAGTGAAGCACAAATCACAATTCCATTATTACCTGACTCTTTAGGATTCATATCTCACCTTGAAAGCATTTGCTTCCGTTTTTCCCACTTTTTAAGACTGGATTATAGCTGATATATTTCCCTTTTTATGTTAGACCATTTGAAGATGTTATTTTTTTCTCGAACACGGATACATGGTGGTAAATGATGGTAATTGAATAAGCATCAATCGAAACATTTACACATTTACCAATAGTGGTAATAAATGAACTCTTTGTTAAGAGGGATGTATTAACCCCTGGTAGATCAATTAGGGGCCTCCAGGGGTAGAAGCTGCTACCCTTGTGTGTGGCTTGATACCATTGTCATGGCCTTTTGCACAACTATTGAACAACATGCTCCAGGAGTATCTGCTTAACCAGGATCTTCTTGAAGGCCTTCACCCACCCTCCCTTGACTTTATGTACAGACATATTTAATCTACACCAGCAGGCTCATGGCCTCACATATTGCAATTTTGCATCCCTGAGAGACTGTCCCTGCCAGTTTACAACTGAGCACTTTCCTGTCACGTAGCCTTATATGGGTTCAGCCATGACATCTGCTGTTGGCCTTGAAAATGCAAGCACTGGAGGGACATTGGGGTCTGTAGACAAGATTGAAATGATACTATAGTTACGCATAAGGTGGGGTAAAGGTGCTTGGAGAAGAGGTAGTACAGGGAGGTCACGGGGAAGTCTACAGGAAATCAAGTGCATAACATGGTTGGTAGAAGAAGTTGAGATGAGGCAAACAAGAGGTGCATTAGGAGAGAGGGAAGAGAATGAGGTAGGAGGAGAGCAGGACGAACATTAAGGGCTGCTGAAAGTTGGAGATGAATGAGAGCTTCAAGCACTAAAGTTTTTAGGAGACATAGAAGTAGAAACAAATGTGAGAGGGACTGGGATACAGGAGGACTGCAGGAAGTGTCATGGGAAGACATGTGGATTGCAGAAAATCAGAAGTGAAAGTATGTGGGGCTTGCAGTAAGTGAGATAGCATAGATTATAGAAAAGTAAGGGTAACAGGAGGTGGAAGGAAGATCTGCAGTATGTGAGAGAAGAAGCTAGAGGTATACAAGGGAGGACTGCTCAATGTGATCAATGAAGGGTGGCAGAAGGATGTGATGGTGGAGAACAAAGGGAATGCAGGATTTAGCCAGTGTAAGATGGCCATAAATAAGGGACACACTCATATTTTAGGAAGGATTGCTGAAAGAACAGCGGTCTCAGGGAAGAGAAGATTGTTAAAAGTAAGCGTGGTAGATACTGCAGTGGAGTGTTGAATGTGGGGTGGTACGTACAGAGGAAGTAGCAGCAGGAGAAGATAGGGAGACATAGATAATTGTTAGGAATGTTTCTTTCTTAACAACATTACTATATAGACTTCATATGAGTCTCCCTTCCCATCCATATCATACTTATTTACCATGAGAATTCCTTTTCAAGTAGCATATATTCAAATGGTGGTTCATTGTAGTTTAAGCCTTGTTCTTGTTCATCTACCTCCTGTGCTTCCTTCCTTCCTTCCTTCCTTCCTTCCTTCCTTCCTTCCTTCCTTCCTTCCTTCCTTCCTTCCTTCCTTCCTTCCTTCCTTCCTTCCTTCCTTCCTTCCTTCCTTCCTTCCTTCCTTCCTTCCTTCCTTCCTTCCTTCCTTCCTTCCTTCCTTCCTTCCTTCCTTCCTTCCTTCCTTCCTTCCTTCCTTCTCGGGACTTGGATGGTCATACACTTTCAACATTA
Organism: Ambystoma mexicanum; assembly: GCF_040938575.1. Classification (NCBI taxonomy): domain Eukaryota; kingdom Metazoa; phylum Chordata; class Amphibia; order Caudata; family Ambystomatidae; genus Ambystoma; species Ambystoma mexicanum. Next base: position 847,195,608 of record NC_090935.1, read on the forward strand.
ATTCACATTCCAGCCAGAGTGTGTCCTAATTCTAGGGAGAGGATGGGTGGCTGCATATCCATAATTGGACAGTGACTACCAATTTAAATTATGCAGGTCTTTTCAGTTAAAGGGCTGGCATTTAAGGAAATTGAGCCATTCTGAGAATCGCCCACTGGGACCCAGTGTCTGAAGAGTAAAGATACCACAGAGGTCGCCAGGTGAATAAACCGGTACACTTCAGTGTTCAAGTCAACCACCAGGAACTGCATAACCATTTATTCTGCAATAAGAGGAGACCCACACTGGGTGCCACCCTATGTATAATTGTGGCATCAAACATTTCTATATCCACCACTGTTGTCTCAAGACTTCTGACTTTGAGGCATGTTCATAGGTCACTCCAGGGCCTACAATGTCCAGAATAGAAGCAGACATTAAGGGCACTAAGATCAAACATTCCACAAAGACGTCATCATCAGATTCTAACCTGGGCACCCTGCTGCTGCTACTCTCCATCATGAATGGAGGCCTGCTTATCCTGAGAAGGGTCTCTTAAACTTAATCTCCTGTCTATCGTTTGTGAGGGGTCCTCAAACACTCTGGGAGTCAAAACAGCTGTCCTTCACCTTTGCCTTTGCCAGTGTGTTGAATTGTAGCTTTAAGGGCTAGATAAATCACTCAGTAGCCTTAGTTGACTTAGGTAGCTTTAGTAGGTTCGTAGTACACAGGTAGATACATCAGGAGACATATAAGACAGGTTCATAGGAGAGAAGCATCCACCGGTCCCCCTGTGCCAAGCATAGGTTTCCAACTGACATTTCAGGAACACAGGCATTCACATCATAACATTCCAGCCAGAACACTCCATACCAAACATTCCAGACTCAGACACACACACATACAGGAAATAGCCACATATCCAGAATAGGTAAAACACAACACAGTGCAGTTCAGCATGGTGGCTCATCAGAACCATGAAATCTGCAAATGGCAGCGACCTCTGATGTCCTGACACATGAAATGACCACTACACCAGTGACCCATGGATCTGCAGGAATTGGCCAGCAGTTTTTCCCAGCACCTCTTACGTAGCACAGGTGCTTTCTTTCCAAATCAGAGTTGAATAGGGAGCCTGCATTGCTGTTTTGGTGTCCACCCTTCACGCTATTTCTATTTACCCTCAGCTGACCATAGATCAGGGAGCCTTGGTCTAGGATTCCTTCCCAGCTGGTGCAGAAATTCAGTGAGTCAATTGCAAAACTGTTAACATAGAGACCAACTCCCACATTCAGAGGTTCCCAAGGCAGCACAATTGACTTCTGTTGTTTTCCGGTCACCGTCTGGAGCAAGATTCTTGACTTTCACATAATTGAGGATGTATTAAGTGACCATCACCCCCTGGTTCTAGAATTTGTTTATGCCACACCGGGAGTTAACAGGGCTATTCCCCATTTTGGTTTGAATGTACCTACTAGCACTAAACATACAATAAGTTGGCAAGCCAATAATAAAGACATGATTTTACAGACGATTTTTAATAACAATCAATCTATAATTGTTCTTATTTTGGAGGAATTAATGGCACTCATGCTCCATCTTGCATCCTAGATAAGTGTTACTCTTTGTGCAGCTGAATATCTACCGAATTCCAGAAAGAGGTCATCAAGGTAGTGCACCATGTGCAGGCGAACCGGTTTAATAAATGAAAGCGGTAGAGAAAGTCCCTGATCACATTATTAAAAATGCCAGATGCTAACAAATGCAGGTTTTTTTATTTTAGGATTGAAGACTAGATCTGAGCCCAGAAAGCAGGGCATCTCTGAACACCTGCTATACTCCAGAAGGTGTTTTGGGCCAAACAATGCTGCCTCTGTTTGTTTTCTAAACATTTAGAAGCAGCCAATTGGAGGACATACACCCTTTGACTTCATCCAAACATTGTTCGATTGTCTGCAAAGTTTCCTCCTCCTCCCACCTTCCACCTTCCCAATTTTGATGGACACTTGGGTATCATCCACACACAAGTGAAGTTTCACTTCATACTTCCTCATGACATCCATCAATGGCCTTAGATATAGATTAAAAAAGGAGGGGAGAGAGTGAGGATCCGTGTGGAACACCAGAATCCTGTTGGAGGAAATTTGAAAGGAAACCACTCAGTTTGACCCGTTTCTCCCAGTCTGACAGAAAGCATTGGAACCAACTCAGAGCCTGTTTGGAGATATTTCCTATCTCCCCGAGGTGTCTACACAAGATACGGTGATCCAACATCTGAAACACAGGGGAGAGATCCAGCATGACCAGTAGGGATAATTCGCCCTGATCTGCTACTTCAAGGAGGTCCTCCCACACTGCCAACACAGCCGTTTCGGGTTCCTCGGGCCAGTTGGAAACCTGATTGAAGGTGGTTCAACAGAGATTTCCTATCCACATAATCCACATAATCCACATAAAGTGGTAATCCTGGTGGATTATATGGTGGTAATCCTGTAACTGTGAAGTAACAATCTTCTCGAGAATTTCTCCCGCCCATGGTAACCCCGCCACTGGCCGATAATTCTGCAATTCTTCAGGATCCAGGTTTTTTTAAGAGAGGCATGACCACAGATTTCTTCACCATTGCTGAACCAGTTAGTAGTGATTTATTAATGAATTGTGTTAGGAAGGGGATAAATAACCTGCAAGCTGTTTTGCTACACACGCTGGTATCGGGAAGAGTGTATCATTGGCGGGATTCAGATTTTCGCTATATGCACCATTCCTGTTGAAGAGAAGATCAGGGCCAATCATGATTGTAGTGAAGATGTTGTTTTCAAACAAGAATTGGATGTGGTCAAGAATAGATTTTCAAGGAGGGGTTATTATGATGTCTGTATTAGCAAAGCTACTCAGAAGCTATGGTACAAAACAAGGGATGATCTGATATCAGACAGTAGTAGTAGGAGACAGGAGGAACATCATTCCACCAATACAGTGAGGTTTATTACACAGTATAATAGTGACAGTGTCCAGGTTTTAACATTTTTGAACAGGCATTGGCATCTATTACATATGGATGACCACTAGAGGGAGTGCATAGGCACTAAACAAACAATTAATGATAGCAAAGCCCTTACACTCAGGAACAAACTATGTCCAAGTTATTTGAAGCCCCTTAAATCATCAGAATATTGGTTAACAGTTGTGCAACATCAAATCAAACAATTTCACAAATGTGGGTTCTGTTCTGTGTGTCTACGCCTAAGACAATACGATTCTTTACTAAATATTCTTTACTAAATATTCATATCCAAATGTTCCCAAAATCCTGCAGTAAATATGTAGTGTATATCATTATATGTTCATTTGACAAGCTTTGTGTGTGTAGCAAAATAAGAGAAGTATGTGTTCTCATCAGGGAGCATATCAGCAGTGAAGACCCAAAATCTCTGCTTGCACAACATTGGATCAAGATGCACAGTTTGGTTTCTAAGACAAATATAAGATTCCTGGCAATTGATCCCTTCAAACCCCTAACACGAGGCGGGGACAGAGAAATCGAACTAAGGACAATTGAGGCTAAATACATTTGCAGACGTAGGTTGATAGTGCATGGATTGAATATGGATACAGCTTTATTTTGACTTTATTTGCCTTTGGATTCCTAATTGGTGTTTTTACAGTTGTGGAAGGACCGTTTTGTTTTGAGTGGCGCATGCATGGGAAGCTGGGGGCATCATTTCATGGATATTTGAGGAAGGGATCTTCAGTACATGCACCTACGCACGATATTTCCGGGTTGGAATGGCGATGGATTATTTAATTTTTTTCGGGGCTTGCAGCTGGATTGCCATTTACCCCCGCTATTCACTTGTGATGCTAAGGATGGCAGCATGCTCACGTCACGGTGCAGCGCAGTCATGATGAAGGCTGTGGTGAAGATGGCAGTGTGGTCGTGGTGAGGACGTCAGCCCAGGTATGGTGGTCGAGGGTCGTGGTCAATCATTTATAATTGCCCGGATGTACACAACTCAGCACCCGGCTCAACATTTTTGCGTCCACCTGAGAGGCATCTCGTACTGTTTAGAAGTAGCCCTCCAGTGATGGCGTTTAGTTTTTTAACTTGAGCGACTTAATGTGCCTAAGTGCTCCCTCTAATACGGGAGCAATACCTCATTGCTATTAAAAACCATGCATTATTACTTATTTTCCAGCTGGGACCAGGGCACTGTGCAGGTGAATGTCAGCATGCTGCAGGCCTTAAGCTCCAACATAGAGAGAGCACAAATACTGTATCAATGCTGCTCAACCCGGACATGGTGGGAAGAGGCACAGCGGTCACGTGACTCTTTTTCACCCCGTTACGCAGTGGATGCCCTGATGCATACTAGTGAGCAGACTGATGCATGGCATGCATTCCATCCAAGGTGAAGGTGTTTCTATGTGACTGAGTTAGTGAACTAATGAAATTGAATACTTCATTCACCACTGTTTGAAGGTTAATGCTAATGCTGGTGTTCACGTACTGTAATACTGGCATAATGTAACACTTCTAGATTGAAGAGGTGTTCAATAGTGGAGAGTCATGCATTCTGAGGATTTTGCTTGACATGGTTCACTTGGTGGAAATAAAATGCTCAGTGGCTAAGCAGTGAATAGTGGACAGAGGTGTGCGCAGGCAGTGCTGAGTTTGCCTGAACATGATGTTCGTGTTGTTGCACCTTTCTAATGTGCAGCATCCTTTGCTTCACATTCTGACCCTGCAGGAGGAGCAGCGAGGGGATTAGCGTTCTCCTTAAACATAACTTTGGATGAGGGTCCCTTCATATGGATTACTGAGATTCCAGGATTTACAGAGTGAACTGCCAAGCAACGGCAACTGATGGAGAGGATGTGGTTGGAGGAACTGCTCTATAATGTGGACTTGTTTTACTAGAGTCTACTTCTGATTTGTTTCTGGTTGGCTCCTGTTTGTCCTTGTAGCTTTAGGATGGTTGTTGCTTACTTTCTACTGATATGCTGGTGTTTGGTGGAAGTGTTCAGTGCTTATGCTTTTACATTCTATGAGGGCATGACTGTAATTTTCAAATACTCTTGAGATGGAAAAATAAGGTGTCAGAAGTTGTCTATTAGATTATAGGGTGCACGTGGTTTAGGAATGGTTTGTGCATCATTTGGTAGGAGTCTTTATTTTGATGACTCATTACGGTTGGGTTGGATATGTTGTATATGTTGTTCTATGTTTTTTAGGTATATTTTATTTTAGTTCAAACTGTTTTTGACATGTAGGGAGGGTTTTGGGTTTTATGCTTTATAGATCATAGTGCCAGGTTTTGACGCGGGGGATTGTTGGGTTTGGTGAGGGTTCTGGGAATTGTTACTAAGGAATTTAGAGGAGGATATTCTATTAGTAAAATGTTGGGTATATGATTCTGGGGAGATAGTTGGAATAGGTTATGATTTTGTACATAACGGTATTTTGTTGAAATCCAGGATATGTTGGGTTTCTTATAATTGATGCTGTTTTGTATGTGTGTATGTTGTCTTTTGTTGTAGGTGTGGTATGGGGTGGGGGGGCGATGCGTGTGTTCCTCAACTCTATTTGATGGGTTTGATATTTGTCATAATGTTTAATGGAAAATGTATGAATGATTAATAATGATTAATAGCCTATGAGTGTGTGTGACAACATGGAGTGTATTGGAGAGCTATGAAAGGGCCTGTTTCGTTTTGTACTTGGAATGGAAAGGGTTGAACTGTACGCGAAAGAGAAAGAAGATGCTGACTAAACTTTGGCGGGAGAAAATTGATGTGGCAGTTTTGAAAGAAACACATTTAATTGGTGGCACTGGTGATGCTTTGACTACTTCAAGATATACGAAAGTGTTCTTAAATTGCTACTCCTCCAACCCCAATTTTGTTGTAAAAAGGTTTGGATGCCCTGTGTTGAAAAGGTGAGTATGGATGGTGAGGGATGTATCATACTTGAATGATCTTAAATGTGAGGGCATGTTGTTGACAGTTGGTTCGGTATATGGGCCATGTGCGGGTGGTGGGGTCTTTTTTGACTCACTGAAAAGATGCCTGGTGATATGGGAGGTTAAATGATTGTTTTGGGAGGATATTTTAATTGTGTGATTGACCCCAAAATGGATAGGTCCTCGGTTTGCAAATGTACCGGACAGAAATCAAGTAAGGAGTTTCGGGACTTCTTGGAAGTATATGATTTAGTAGATGCATGGAGACATTTTCATTGGAGGGATAGGGAGTTCTCGTTTCATTCACCAGTGCATAATTCTTATTCTAGGCTTGACTACATATTAGTGTCAGATAGGCTAATTGAGAATGTAAAAGAGGTGCCTATGGGAGAATGACACATTTCAGATCACTCAATGGTAATGGCTAAGTTGATGTTACTCGCCAAAAGGCAGGGACCTAGTAGATGGAGGTTGAAACATTTTCTGTTAAAAAATCAAGATGGCACTGAAGCATTAATGAATTGTATACCAAATTTCTTTGAGATGAATGAGGGCATGGCAGACAGCATGGTGGTGTGGGATGCTTTTAAGGCTTCTGTTTGAGGGGAATTGATGATCTGGACTGCAAGGAAGCGTAGGGTGGGTGAAGCCAAATTGGTGGAGCTTGAAAAGGAACTTGGAGACTTACAACAAAATTATGCTTTATCAAGAGAGGAGAATATAAGACTTAAGATTTTGGATGTTGAAAAATTACTAAAAAATGAGGTGGACTCACAAGTTGAGAAGGGATTGTATTACGTGAAGCAAAAGTACTGGGAGCAGGGGGATAAGGCAGGGAAGTTGTTGGCAAATAGATTGAAGAGTCATTCGGAGAGGGTGTATGTTCAAAAAACTGTTGATGAGTCTGGAAATTTAGAGATTAAGAAAGGTTAAATGGATGAATGTTTCCGCTCCTTTCATGCCAAATAGGTGATTTTGATAGATTCTTTGGAAAGATTGAACTCCCAGTGCTTTCTGAAGAAGGTAGATGCTTTAACGAGGCCCCTATTACTATCCTAAAGGTTTTGTCAGTAATTGAGGAAATGAATACAGGTACATTTCCGGGGATGGATGGTTTGACGATAGAATTTTATCAAAAATTTGGTGAAGTGTTGGCACCGAGTTTGTGTGAATTATATAACTGTTTTTTGAGGGTGGGGAGGTTATGTGATTCAATGAAGGAGGCAATCATCACAGTGATTCTGAAACCTGGAAAGGATATAACTACGTGTAATAATTATCGGCCTATCTCCTTACTTAATGTGGACCTGAACATTTTTACGAAAATACTGACAGTAAGGCTTAAAAAATATGTGAGTGATTTAGTGGAGTGTTCTCAGACAGGATTCATGGAGCGAAGGTATGGATATGATAATATTCGAACACTGTTAGATATTTTGAGTTTGCCGGACTCAGAGATAAAGGATATTTTGTTGATTTTTTTAGACGCTGAGAAGGCCTTTGATAAGGTGAATTGGGGCTTTCTGAATTATACACTGTCGAAGTTGGGTTTTGGTACTTTCTTCATTAAGGCTATTCAAGCTCTTCAGAATGGTATATCGGCAAAGGTGTGGGTAAATGGGAGGTTTTCTACATCATTTCCTTTGTTTAGAGGCACTCTCCAAGGTTGCCCCTTGTCGCCACTGTTATTTAATTTGGTGTTAGAGCCCTTGTTGGTGTTTATACGTCAGATGAGATGTATCAGAGGGTTTGCGGTGGGAGATGGGGAAGTGAAGGCTCTGGCTTATGCAGATGATGTGGTGGTCATCTTGAATGACCCTGGTGTAGGGGGTCAAGTATTAAGGGAGGTCTTTGAATAGGTGAGTAAGCTATCTGGATATCGGATCAACTGGGATAAGACAGTGGTATTTCCGGTGAGGACTTCGCCTGGATGTGAACATCTGCTGGGGTGGAACTGTAAATGGAAATATTCTAGTGTGAAATATTTCAGTATTTATATTACTCAAGATTTTGGAAAGTTAGTAAGTTATAATGTAGATAAAATCATTGAGGTTCTTAGGCGGGATATTATGACATGGGGACGTGTTAATCTGACTCTTTGGGGAAAAATTAATGCTATTAAAATGATTTTGCTGCCAAAGATTCTGTATGTTGTTCAATCTCTGCCTTTACATTTTACAAAGGGAGCGTTTGCACATATAGATAGATTGTTTCAGGATTTTTCGTGTGGATTTGGGAAGAGAGCCAAGATTCCCCGGTATATTATGGTCCAGAAAGTTAAAGATGGGGGATTTTGGTACCCGGTATTGAAAAATTGTTGTAGTGGTTTTTTGTTAAAGAAAGTGTCTAATTACACTGGTGAAGATCTGAACCACATGCCGTGGTGGGTACAAATTGAGATGCAGCAGTTTTTGCCTTATGATATTAAATGTTTGTTTTCTTTTGGAAAGTTGCCTAAGAAGGTACAGTGTTTGAAATCGGTATTAGCTACCAAAGAAGCGTTGTCGTCGTGGATAATGGCAACAGGTCAGGGTATATATCTTTATGAAGAGGCTTCACTTTGGCATAATCCTGGTCTGCAGTTTAATAATAAGGTACTGACTTGGAAGCATTGGATTCAGAGAGGAGTTTTGACTATTGGCGATGTGTGGAATGATGCTGGGGTAGTACCTTTTGGGAGTTTAGTTGAGAAATTTGGTTTAAGTAACAGGGAATTGAGAAGGTATGATATTTTGGTAGCTTTACTCTTGGAATTGAGAGAAATGTTGGATGCTCAATTTTTTAAAAAGCCAGAGAATTTTGATATATTGGAAATTGGATTTCAAAGAGTGTCTATATTTATGCAGTCTATGCAACCGAATGGGCAATGGTTGGACTCATGGGAAAAGTTGAGGTTATCATGGACAGAGGAGATGGGCAGAGAACTCACATTGAGAGAATGGGATAAGATTTGGAGAGTGCCAACGACAGCCAAAGTGGATTTGCAATTATGCTACAGACATCAAAGGATATCGGCCAGAATATATTGGACTCCAACACGTTTGTGCAAATTGGGTTTAGTTGATGATGATTTGTGTTGGGGTTGTGGGAAAGAACAGGGTACTCTGTTACATATGGTGTGGCATTGTGAAAGGGTGGTAAGCTTTTGGAGGGAGGTTATTGACAGGATTGACCAGATCTGGTACATTGTTTACCCACGCAATCGCTTAGCAGTCATATTCCTGTCATATGGTGGTGGCCGTAATGTAAGTTGGGTGATATTGTGTGGGGTGCGTAAAGTATTGTTGGTGGTGGCTAACCAGGTGTTGAAAGTCTGGAAGACACGGAAAAAGCCAACAGTGGAGGAGTGGATTTTGGATGTTAGAGCTTTATCAAGATTGGAAAAAACGATGTTTAGTAAACAAAACAAGGCTAACCTTTATGATGAAATGTGGGAGAGTTTTAATGACCTTTATGGATAATGCTAGGTTGGGTTATGGTGTGGAGTGAAATGATTTACTTTCAGGTATTATACATATAGGGAAGGGGTTGTTGTTTATGTGGTTGTTTTGTGTAGTCTTGTTTGTCTGTTGTTATTTGTTTGGTGCATCTGGTTTGGGTTTAGGTTAGTCTTACAGCTTGATATGGTGGGATACAGGGTTATGGTGTGAAATTCTGCTGTATTGCTTCCCGCTATTGTATATTTTGCAGTTCAATGACTTATGATGATGATACTTTTGTTTGTTGAATATTTTTGAAAATAAGAAATAAAGAGTTTTTAAAAAAAAGAATTGGAAGCTTTCCTGCAAATGTGTACTGTGTTTCTCCTTGGGATTTGCACTAATCTCTTTGTTAATGTTGCTACACTGGAGAATATCAGCTGCTGTTGTCGGAAGCCTCTAGGGGAAACCATGAGTAAAATCACATTTTATTAAGGGAATAACAATGCCCTGATTCTGACTGAGTAATGTCAGCTTGACTGAGCAACATAATATTTCAAGAGCACATAACAATTTATAGTAATCTGGACGGGACTAGGCATTCAGGCTGACTGTAGGTTGTTTATGATTATAAGAACATGTATAATTTCGGTTAGACAGTCCAGCGAGACAGGATAATCGCTGTTCGGATTAAGAATTATGAAAGCTGGCATACTCTTTGTGTATTACATCATAGTATATTTAACATGCATACGATTGTTAATTGGCACCCATTGGTTGCAGTATATTTTCTTCAAACCGCAAGGTCAAGTGACATCAATTACAAGATTAAAGTTCAGTAGTTTTGGGATGGTGTTTGTTTATAAATTACATTACAGACAGCCAATGCCATTATGTAATAGCGTCATTAGGTTTTTATGACCCAAATCCAAAATGGACATACCACGCGGAATGCCAGCATGGATCTCAGAGATCTACCCTTCACATGTAAGATAATACTGTTTGATTTCAAAGTGTTTTTAGGTAGACACCGAGGTATCATGATGCAGAACACACTGCAGCATTACTACTGGTAACTGTATATAGTGTTGACTTTAGGTCTAGGATTTTACCATACACTGATAAACAGATCAACATGAATGCAATTTAGTTAGACATGACGTGTCAGTATGTTTGCGTAGATTTTCTAGAGATAATGTTTTGGTGCCGTTGCTTTTTGAACCAAAAAGATAACTATAGGATTCAATAAAATTGATATATATTTCCTTTTTAATGTTGTGTTTGCTTCTCAGGTTTGGATTTAGAAACTATGGACAAATGTTTTTTTTCCACATAATTTGCTTATAAACTTGCCGAACAAGTGCCCCATGAGCAGGATCATTTAGGAGGTAACTTACCAGCATGCTTGTTCTTTTAAAGACTATGGGCCTCATTACGAATATGGAGGTAACCATGCCGCTTTTAGCGACATGCCTACCCCCATACCGGGTACTGGGTCCGGGTTTCTTGAATGGGGAAATACCGGGCCATTCAAACCTTGGAGGGCCCAGTATTTCCCCATTCAAGGAACCCGGACCTGGTACCTCCCCATTCCCATTGAGCCCTCATAGGGATCCATGGGAATGGGGAGGATGCTAACAACATGCTAACAACGGGCCTGTTAATGACAGGCCCATTGTTAGCATCCTGGTCTGCTCGCAGGACCCGCTGAGGACGCCTGGTTTTACCAGACGTCCTTAGCGGGTCCCGCGAGCAGACCTCTTAAGGGGGCGGTAGAGGGTTAACAGGGCCGGCAGTTCTACTGGCGCCGTTATCCCTCTACCGCCTTATGTGTAATGAGGCCCTATGATTTTAATTAGACATTGAGGTCATCCATACTCCTTTGTTTGGATTTCTTATGTTTCTTAGGTACTAAAGTGGAGCACTTTGTTGCTTTGCTCTTGAAATATAGCAAGTAGTTAGCGAATATCTCTTTTAAGTGCTTTTCAGGGGTGTCAAGCCCCATTGGCTAACTAAGGTCTGATTTATCTGTACCTTAATTAACACCTGTTGATGTTCCTCAGCAATGCTTTTAAAAAAATGTATATTTTTCCCTTCTCGTTTTTATATTTACTTTTTTGTTTGTTGAATTTTGCTATATACAACACCATTTCTATTTCTTCTGGACCATCACGAATTACCAATTTAATTGTAATGATAAGTACAAAGATAATCATTTCGTAGTGGTTTACCTTGCGAAAGCCATTGGAGGCCGAAAATGATGGCCATGGAGTTGGCATAACATATGACTTTTATGTGGCATAACTTGTGTAATTTCTTTGTGATACCATACAGTTCACTTTTACCAACACACATATAGTAGGAACTATGGAATGTTTTCCATTGGGGATCAGACCTTTGTTTTCACTACCTAATATCTGAAATAAAGATGCATTGTAACCAATTGTTTAATTATACTCTCAATCATTTTAAGGAGTGCATGCATTGGGGATTTCACATTTCTTATGTTTCATGGCTCTGGCTTCAGATTGTGGTTCGGTTCCGCAGCATAGCAGCCCTCCACCTATTGAGACCCAGCATTCAATGCAACAGTGGGGCAGCCCCATTAGTTTTGACAACCCTACCTTTTGACTAGAAGCAAACTCTGTGCTGTGCTCAGGTCACAGTGTTGTCCAGCGGAGATAGTGACTTTGTTGCCCACATTATAAGAAAATACTCAAGCTTGTGTGCCAAGCAGCATTAACGGGCACTGTACAACCTATTTCCAAGTGAAGGTGGGGTATGTCAAGGATGTTTAATGACCCTGTTATTGTTCTCATTGTATATCAATGGGTTATATAATGCTTTGATGCAGGATTCTTGTGATGTACCAAGAATGGGGATATTACTCCTGTTCTCAGCGTACCCTGATGACACAGTCTTTATCGCTCATACATCAGGAGCTTTACAGACCCTTATCAGGGCATACACAAACTTAATGACATCGCTAGACTTAAATGTTAATGCCTTGTACCATCCATGAGGTAACAGGTGCGTTGAGAGGGTAAACATGATGGGGTGAGGATGGAAGTTGTAAATAATGACATTTGGAAGGATGTCTTGTTACACAGGGTGTTTCAGTATAGGGTTACCCCGCATGGGACAATGGGTAAGACTCCTCTTGAACATTTTAGAGGATGCAAGACTAATAATCTTTTAACACCTGGTTCACTTTGTAAATCAAGGCTGTTGATTTGGACTCGGAAAAGATAAGAGACTGCATTGTCGGGTGTGGGGAGGTGGCAAAAGAGAGGTACTGAAAGTGAGTTTGTCTCTCTAGCAAGTTTGTGAGGAGTTGAAAGAACAATGGAATATCGAGACTGGGTACCATAAATGAAATACATCAATCATGGGATGAAAAGATACAAGTATCTTTTACTACTGTACAGTTTACAAAGCAAAACAGGTTACTATCTGGCTCCCAAAACCTCACAGTGTGTACCAGCCGACACAGTGAGGAGAGAGAGTGCTGGACATCTAAACACATACATATTTATACTATTTCTACAATATTGTCCAGCCTCTCTTCAGGTTAATTTTTCACGGGCTAGAGTTTGTGCCTAGTTCACATGACAGATGTTGCAATATTATGCATAGGATTATACAGGTTTACATTTCCATGAAAATACAATGATGCTGTAGGTTCTCGGATCCGCGGTAAGCCTTATTTCAAGAGTCACTATAATGCAGTTCAGCTAAAGCATACGATCGATGTTTACTCTTCATTGTTTTGATGTTTATACGAGGATGAGGCTTGTGAGCGCAGACAACACTTGAATGGCAGTTCGTATGAAGCAAAAGGTTTCTTTGAACAGTCGGCTTTCGGTCAACCTAAACATTAACAGAAGTCAAAGGTTGTTCAGCTCGACTGCAAGACAAAAACACAGTTCACCATTTTAGAACATGGAACATGAGTTGAAATCAAAATGGCGGATGAGTTTCAAAATGGCGGCAAAGTTAACCCAAAATCGGAACTTTGCAACATAGTTTTCTGCATAACGCAAATGGGTTTAGGCCAATATTCATAATAAGGAGTCACTATATGATTACGGTTTAACAAACCCTCCTTACTAAAACATTCGCTTTACTCAAAATCCCCACATTTCAATGTCCGTACATCCTGAACCACATTCTTCAGAAATATCAATCGCCATTAGATCCTTGACAGTAATATCCTTCATCACAAAAACATTAGTGAATTTCTCAGGTGCATGTATTTTTGGTCCCAATGTGCCTGCAGTTTGCGCACAACATCCCCCTAACATCGAGCATATGGCAGGAAGACATTGTATGCAACAACAACAGAACAATAGAATACCAAAGATGACGACTAAGGCTGAAAAGAGCTTCCGTCCCCAAGACCGTAAAAGTCCCAGAACCAAGCACTAAAATCCCAATTTCCCTCGGGAACATGTACTTCTTTACTTAGGACGTGCAGATTTTGTATTGCCTTGAATAGGATAGGGGAGGAGTCAGGCACAAAAACACAACAAGCAGATCACACCAATTTACATACTCAACCACGCTCAGCCAGGATGAGGTCTAACACAATCCGGTTTTGTAGAGCCACTAATCTAATTGCTTTCTGTTCTAATGTCATATTGTATAGTATATCAGTGGTTCTGTTGATGGTTCTCTCCAATACTCTTGCCAGCCTCCTAATATCCTCGGAGTTCATGATCTGTCCCCAAAATGGCTCAAAGGATTTTGCTACATCACCCATGACCTGTGAAGGAGTATCACCGTTCTCGCCCCACCTTGGACGAGCTCTAGAGACCTCATAGATGCTGGCTACAAATAACCCTACTAGCAAGATACCCAAATAACAAGTACCCTGCCAATCTCTAGGTAGCCAAGGATAAGCTTCTTTGCCATAGACAAAATAAATGGGATCGCCTACATACGAAGGTCTGTCCTCAATAGTCAGATTCGCAATATTGGCGCAACCCTCAAAAGTACCCATTGACTGAGAACCATCCCTTTTGCCTACGGGAGCCATCTTGAAAGAAATCTGTGATTGGAAAGGTCTAGAAAGTCTAACAGAAGGCCTAATAAAAGCAACATTGAGTTTGCTCCAATTTGCACAAGGGAACATCCCAGAGGCGCCAGGGCTCATCTTTCAAACTCATTCAAATTAGTCCCATCGAAGTTCCCAGAGATGCTATCATTCCAACGACCAAAGAATAGGGCCCTTAGAGAGACAGCATGCAGTAGTTAAAGGTAGGTGATGAATATACCAGCCCTACCCTTTTTCCCTGTGCTGTGGCAAATGCAAACATATCCAGCAATTTGTTCTGTTCAGAATCACATGGGTCGCATTCATGATTAACAAAAGTGTATTGTTGTGGTAACTCTGTCTGTGTTGGGAATCCCTAGAAGGTAGAGTTTGCAGATGCACGAAAGGAGAAGACATAGTGGGAACACTCTCGGTAGGTAACAATGTATCAAGTGGACGCACTCCCTCAATATACCAAAACGCAAGCGCAATCACAAATGTTAGACCAGTTAACATAATCACAAGAAAGCAGTAAGTCTTCAAGGACCATGATTTTTGATGTCCAATGTCTTTGTTAGCCACAGGACTGATCGATTGCTTCGTACGAGTAGAGTTAGCGACGGGCATTGTTCCTCAAGGTTTGCTATGAAAAGTCTCTACGGAAAAACTCCTTAAGTTTGTTATCTCGATTGAAGGTAAATTTTCCGATCCCGGCCACTTACTTATGTTTCAGTGAGAGAGTGGCAAGTCGTTTCCTGTGACACAGCCATGCTGTGCTGTAAGTCTAGTGCTGTGGATGCATATCATAACTCAAGACTCCAGGTATGGCGTGATCTGCGAACAGAGTGTTGTTGCTTCCTGATGGAAGTGGTGAAACAGAGGCAAGATTACTGAAGGGTGCAGAAAGGTCCAAAGAAGAATTCAAAGACAAAGCATCAGTCTCCCCAGGCCTCACGGGCTCAGGAAGAATCTCCGAAACACACTTGGTGTTGTTCAAAACAGGTTTATCTTGCGAAGTAGAACAAACAGTTTCCTCCTTTTCTTCTTCGTCGAGTGGCAAAGGAAAGGGTATTTTCTTGACGTGCGTCACATGTATCCAGTGTCATTTTCCAGATGCTTGTACTGTGGTCTGTGTGGGCAACAAGATCTGAAATGGTCCTCTCCAATGTGGTGCGAGGCTGGATGCTCTTTCAAAGGCTTTTTTGAGCACCCAGTCTCCAGGTCGAAGTCGATGACCTGGCCCCTCGTATTTAACTTGGAGGGCTTCTTGCACCTGTTGATAAATCAAATACAAGTTTTGAGTTAACTGGTCACAGTATTCAGCAAGAAGCAAATGCTCCATGTCTTTCACTTTCTTGGGTTTAGGCAAATTCCAAATATTAGCTGGTCGCACCATAACAATTTCATAAGGGGAGAGTCCAGTTCTAGTCTGTGGGGTCGTCTTCATGGACAGTAGAACTTCCGGTAAGGCATCTGGCCATTTCAGGTTACTGCTAGCGCATACTTTTGCTAGCTTGTTCTTTAGGATACCATTATGGCGTTCTACAAGTCTGGCACTCTGAGCATGTCTAGCCGAATGGAACCATTTATCGATCTGCAATCCTGCGCATACTTGCAGGATAACAGCAGCGATAAAATGTGGACAATTATCCGATAAGATGACCCTCGGCAAACCAAACCTCAGAATATATTCCTTAAGCATGGTTTTCGCTGTTGTCATTGCTGTGGTATCTTTCAAAGGGAAGGCTTCAACCCACTTGCTAAGTTGTAGTAATAGCAGCATTCCATTTTGATGAAGTCGAAATTAATCACTTCAAAGGGCACAGAGGGGGGCCCAAAACTACCCCTCAGTGTCGACGTCCCCTTCCCCACATTATGCTGTAAGCATACCATGCAGTTTTGGACAAAACGCTCAGCAGTCTTTGAAATGTTCACGTTTACCCAGACAGGTTCTAGTAATTTACAGATTTTTCTAGCACCTATGTGAGTAGGACCATGACCCATTGTAACCACAGCAGTGACATATGCATCGGGTAGCATCCATCTTTTTCTATCAATGGCCACCCAACAACCTTCCTCATCCAAACTTGCTAAACCCTCAGCCCAGTGTTTAAATTCTTTTGGAGTGGCATCAGCTTGAATATGTTTTATGGAATCGATTCCTTCATCTATTGTACAAATATTCATAGTTTTTTCGTTACATACATTTCTGAACATAAATCAGTAGCAGTCTGTTTAGCTATCCTGTCAGCAAAAGTGTTTCCACTCTCTACACCATCTGTTACTTTCTGATGTGCGGCGCACTTCATGATTGCTAGTTGAGTAGGAAGCACAAGTGCTGAGAGTAGCTGAACTATCAAGGTTACATGTTGGATTTTTGTTCTGTGTGTGGTCAAGAAACATTGTTCTGCCCATAGTCTATCGAAGTTGTGAACCACCCCAAAGACATACTGGCTATCTGTAAATATATTTACTCTAAGCCCTTTGGAAAGTTCACAAGCTCGAGTTAGTGCGATAATATCTACGGTCTGCGTGGAGTTATGTGAGATTCTCTTGGTTTCCACAATTGAGCTTAATGTGGTGATGGCATAAGCAGCAGTGGATGTACCATCCGGAAGTTTGAAGCAGGAGCCATCGCAAACAGCTCCCCTTGTGGTTCTTTCACTGGTGTATCATTTAAGTCAATTCTGCCTTTGGTGTCTTGCTCTGTAGTATAGAGGCAGTCATGTGACATTTCGTCACTGCAAGCAATGTCTTGCGGAATAGGCAATAATTCAGCCAGATCCAATACGCAACACCTCTTAATTTGAATATGCGGTACAAATAGGATCAGTTTGTATCTTGTTAATCATGCAGAATTAAGGTGTTGTGTTTGCGGTCTGTTTAATAGAACTTCTACGGGGTGGGGTACCATCATGGTTAAAGAGTGACCTAAAACCATAACCTCACATTGTTTTACGGATGCAGCAGCAGCAGCGACAGCTCTCAAACATCTTGGCAAAGTGCATGCAACAGGATCAAGTGTGGAGGAAAAATAAGTGCACAGTCTATTCTTCCCCCCATGTTCCTGCGTTAACACAGCCAAAGCACATCCATCACATTCATGCACATACAACATAAAGACCTTATCATAATTTGGTGTGCCCAAAACTGGTGCTGAACACAGTGCAGCCTTGAGCAGATCAAAAGCTTTCTGGTGTTCCAGGTTCCACGGTAATGGCAAAGAAATGCCCTTTTTTCTTAATGCCAACATTGCTTTTATCACTAGTGAAAAATTAGGGATCCACTGTCTACAGTAAGAAGCAATTCCTATCAAGGCTCTGACCTCTTTCTGTGTATTTGGGACAGACATGCTAGAGATGCTTTTTATCCGTTCAGGTGCCAGTCTTCTTCCCTCCTTTGACAGGAGATAGCCTAGATAGGCGACCTCCTGTCGACAATACTGAAACCTTTTCAATGAAGCTTTATGACCATGCTCTGCTAGATGAATAAGCAACAACACAGTGCCCTCTTTGCAATCAACTTCTGAGTCTGCAGCTAATAGAATATTGTCAACGTATTGCAACAATGTACAAGTGGAAGGCAACTAAAGTGTATCAAGTTGCTCTTTCAAAGCCCTACTATAAATGCTCAGACTCTCTGTGTACCCTTGTGGTGCACGAGTGAATGTAAACGAGCGTCCCTCTAGGGTGAACGCGAACAAATATCTACTATCCACATGTAAGGGACTACTAAAGAAGGCATTCACTGAAATGAATAGCAGAAGCTGGGATCATTAATATTGTGGTTATTTCAGGCACACATGGAAATTGTGGAGCAACAATCTTATTGATAGCAGGCAAATCAATAATAAAACGGAAAGGAATCACATTATCCCCTTTCTTATACACCGGTAAAATCAGGCTATTGCACAAACTTCCTGCAACTTCCTCAATTACTCCACAGTGGACAAAATCAGAAACTATGCTCTTCAGAGCTTGCTCACCATTGACTGAAATCTTATATTGTAGCAACTTAGCTCCTAGTTTCAAAACAATTTTAACGGGCTCAATTTGCAAAATGTTGACATCATTGTTGTCAACAGCCCATAAATACGCTGGAACATCACTAAATTCAGGTGGTAATGGTCTAGTCAAAAACTGTGAGACAGAAGATTGCTGGGGTGAAATCGTCAAACGTACTCCATCCGAAGAACAATTAATTACCGCATTTCATTGCTTCAACAGTTTCAAACCCAACAAATTCTCACCACAATTCGTCGTTAGAAGAAATGGACAGAAATCCTTGAATGGCCCCAGTGAAATCGGTACCGGCTGAGAAACCGGACTAACCACTGGTGTGCCAAAAAACCCTACAGAAACGTTATTCTGCCCTGACAGTGGAATGTCTGGAGGCAGTGAATGATCATCACTTCTGTGCTCTGGTATCTATCAAAAATAGATGCTTCCTGTTCCCTAACTTCATTTCAACATAGGGCCCTTTCTGATTGATGGGAATAGGCATTGGTTCCAGACCCTGCTTCGGGGTGTCCTAACAAAACAATATACCATCAAAGACAAGATCTTCAGAAAGATAGGCAGTTGAAGGATTATCAAAAATATTTCTGCTATCTGTGCTAGGTTGCTGAAGTGGTGGAAGCAGTATCAGGTGCAAAGGCTCTCTTTTAAATAATCATCAATTCTGCGGGACAACAAATCTTTTTCTTTACACATTCATCCTGGCGGTATTCTACCATTACCTGTAACACTTTCTTCTGAATTTCTGGAGTATACTGCCTAAACGTATCATATACTTCTATGGGAGATATCAACACATCTGAAATCCTTCTAAGCGCATCTCTGGTGCAAATTCGTGTTTCTTCACTCGTTCTGTAACTGTTCTAACTCCCTTCGTAAAACCCTCTCGACATGTTCATTTACTTTCTCCGTAGTATCCCTTTAATAGGCTAAAACATTCAAATCCCTCAACCCTTGTGGGACATCCATTTCTGTCAAATTATTCCACATTACAGCCAAATGTATTCCCATCCCCCAATTGAAACATTCTGTTCAGGAATACTTTCTAGATCAAGAAGTGTAGCTAAAACAGTTGATTTTTCACCTTTCTCTATACGTTGCTTAGCCCATGCATTCAAATCTCTCTTCTTATCTTTAGAAACTGTACTACGAGTAACTACTTTTGATTCAGCACTCGCCCATTCATCTGCTACAAGCGGAGCAGAACTATTTGGGAAAGAAAGAGTAGACACATCCTGTACAACAGATAGTGGAGACACTACCGCTGGCAACAAAGATGGAATCACAGGAACAGTAATAGTCGGTAAAGGTGGAGATACAGAAGGAGAAGCAACAATAGGAAGTGGAGCAACAGCTGGTGGCGTAGGAACAACGGGAATAACTGGGATTACTACGGAAGGAGGTGCAACAGCAGTCGGAGGTAAGACAGCAGGAAGAGGTCCATAAGGAGGTGCGTACAGTGGCACCAGGCCTGCCTTAATTTAACAGTTTATCAATTAGTTCGTCTGAGACATGAAAATATTTAGACAGATATATTTTCTGCACACCAAGTTGAAAAGCCCTATTCATATTTCTAACAGACTCTAACTGTTTTTGTTGATCATACAATAATGCCTTTTCTGAATTAGACATATGATGACATGCATGCTTCTCTTTACTCTTAAATTGCTGCATAGCTTCTTTTTTCCAATTCTGAATTACATCAAATGCTGCAGGTCTAGCTTTTTTCTTTAACAATATGGATTCTAAATACTCTATTCGGGCAATCTCAAAACTACCATTGATTGGCCACTGAAATTCGGAAACAGTGTCTGTGCCAAATGTTGTTCAATACTATACTACCAATGCCGTACTTACAGTACATAGTACATGCCGGTGACCCCTCCTGTGGTGCCGGTCGGCCAAATTCCAAAGATTGTCTGTCTCTGCGGAATAAACCCCTTAAACAGGCAGACAATTTCCCTGGCATATCAGATCACTGGTATTACCTGGCGTTGCTTGTGCTCGCAAGTACACATCTGCAACCAAATATCAGGGACTCAACTAATTAAAAAGGACTGAGGAGGTCGGATCAGATTACAAAGGACAAAGGACCCTCATGATTGGTGATTTCGGCAACACTTCCTGCCTCGATATGTGGACCTTCGTCAAGATCCCGTCTAGGACCGCATGCTCACCGTCCAGGGATCGGATTGTGCAGTACTGTTGAGGTATCGTGTCTCATAATAAAGGTGCCCCCTTTTTCTCACTGTCTGATCCCAGTCCGATAGCCGCGTCTTCTCTTCAACGAGGTGGCATCAATCTTGAGGGTCCCTATTCGGGCGCCATCTGAAAGAACAAAAAATATCGAGTCTGAGTACCACGAATGAACTACACCAATCACGGGCTGAAATGATACAAGTATCTTTTATTACTGTACAGTTTACAAAGCAAAACACATAGCTATCTGGCCCCCACCACCTCGCAGTGTGTACCAGCCGACACAGTGAGGAGAGAGAGTGCTGGACATCAAAAGACAGACATATTTATACTATTTCTACCATATTGTCCAGCCTCTCTTCAGGGTAATATTTCATGGGCTAAAATGTGTGTCTAGTTCACATGACAGATGTTAAAATATTATGCATAGGATTATACAGGTTTACATTTCCATGAAAATACAATGATGTTGTAGGTTCTCGGATCCGCGGTAATCCTTATTTCAAGAGTCACTACAATACAGTTCAGCTAAAGCATACGATCGACGTTTACTCTTCATTGTTTCGATGTTTATATGAGGATGAGGCTTGTGAGAGCAGACAACACTTATGGCAGTTCGTATGAAGCACAAGGTTTCTCTGAACAGTCGGCTCTCAGTCAACCTAATCATTGACAGAAGTCAAAGGTTGTTCAGCTCTACTGCAAGACGAAAACACAGTTCACCATTTTAGAACATGGAACATGAGTTGAAAGCAAAATGGCGGATGAGTCTCAAAATGGCGGCGAAGTTTACCCAAAATCGGAACGTTGCAACGCGGTTTTCTGCGTAACACGAATGGGCTTAGGCCAATATTCATAATAAGGAGACACTATATGATTACGGTTTAACAGAGTGATAAGGTGAACGTGTTGTTGCTGAGGAAGGAGACGAAGTGTGATGCAACATTTTCCATGGAAAAGGTGGTTGAAAAGGATTACGGCAATGCAGTCAGACTGTACGGTAGTGAAGCATGGAACAAAGAAAGAGTGGTTTCTCTTAAGTGAGTCTGTATTTTGTTATGAGTGTAATTTTAAAGGAAAATATATTACTGAAGCGAGGAGTTGTGCTGTAATGTTATTTTCTTTCATGTTTATGAATTATCTAGTGCTGTTTTATATGTTTATTTTGTACATAGTTGTTTTGCCTTTATCTCATGTTGCTCAGGTTTGGCTGGTTTGGAATGCAGCAACTTCATAGTGCCTCAAACAATTGGAATTGTTATGGCTTAAGATAGAGAACTCTGGGACAGTTGAAAAGTGAACATCCTTACCTTTGGTGCCTACAATCAATCATACCTGCACCTTTTATTGGAGTCTTGCTAATGGATTATTTCTTGCATCACCATCTCAATCTTAATAGAAGCCATACAAGAATCCAGATCCTCCATTCGGTGTCCGGTCATTTGGTCGAAAATAAATGGTCGAATGACCATTTGATCGAATCAAAATGGTCGAAAAAAAAGGTCGAATTTATTTATTTATATATATTTTTTTAGTTTTGGTTGCTTAAAAAATATTTTTTAATAAAGAAAAATGGGGGTTGGGGGGAACCCCCCATAAAATAAAAAATAAATAAAAAATTCGACCTTTTTTCTCCGACCATTTTACTTCGATCAAATGGTCATTCGACCATTTGGTTTTCGACCAAATGACTGGTAACCCCTCCATTCCATCTCCACTCCATCCATCCTACGGTAAAATCAGTGAGCATTGATGTCTCTATGATGAGGGCAAGCTTGAAGAAGATGAATGTGAGAGTTACGGAGGACGAGCAAAGGCTAAGTGAAATTGAAGACTTTCTGACTGTGTTGCAAGCCATGGTCAATGCTCTTACTGATGCCTCAAGATACTTAGAGGACTGATTGGAGGACAGAGAGGGCCGCCAGAGAAGATGCAACATGAGGTTTCTTGGAGATTTGGAAGGAGAGGAAGGGCACATAATTTTAACTGTGTCTTGAGAATGTCACTGTGGGGCCACTGTTTGATTACTAGATGCTGAGAGTGTCACCTATACTAGCTATGCAGATGATACTCAGTGCCTTATTTCCATTTCAGGGGCTTATAAGACGGACTCTCAAGTCATCAATGAGGTATACTCCCTTATCCAACACTGGATGGCTTGCAATTGGCTGACCCTGAATGATTCTAGGACTGAGCTAATGCTAGATGGCAGTGCTGTCAGACTTAAAATATTAGACTCTGAGTATGACAACTGCATCATCACAGGATGTACCATCGCTTCCACAGATAAAGTAAAAACCTTATGTGTTTATTTAGGCTCAGAAATGTCTATGAAGAGTGAAGGCATCATTAAGCAAGACTCAGACAACAGAATTACATTTCAAATTAAAAGCATGTTATTAAATCAAATGTCAGGATGGTTGAAGGGCTATATTGCTCTATGCTAAGGTTGGATTTCCCTATCAGAATAAAACTAAGGAAAGCCTTAGTCAAATAGTTCCATGTGTAACTCTGTCTGTGTCTACACCCTATACTTGCCCTCACCATTTAGACTAACAATGTGTAGGGATGTGAATAACCACAGAAGCAAAGTTCAATGCAAAGTTTGGTACTTCTTCCAGCATGCAGCTTTCTTTCCCCAAGTATAATAGATTCCTGCAAAAGTCTCAAGATCACCTCTCTTGAGCTCCAAGCAACATAGTTCAAGATAATAATCATCGCTCCCTTCCCCAAGTCTAATGCAACACACTCCTAAACAAAAAGGAGAGGGTCTTGAGATCTCCCTTCCCCAGGACTTCAACTTCACCTTTCGTACTTTTTGTAGTTTGTTTGATCAGTTGGTTTTCCCAATATGCTGGGTCTTCATAATTTAGTACTCAGTGGTTTAGGCACAGTTGTTAGACCACACAGTCCACCCATTACAGGTCACGCAACCAGGATCGCTGGGCTCATCAGCTCCCATGCTGGTTCATTGGCACTTGCTCCTGTGTTCCAAGGGTTACAATGGTGTTTGTTCCTGTGCTCCACTGTGTTCCTTGGCACGTACTCCTGTGCCTGAAGGCAGTTCTTGATACTTAGTCCTGTGCACCAAGGTTGTTCTGCTCAATATCTTTAGGTGGGCATCCTGGCCTTCTATACAATGTCCCACTGTTTTGGCTTTCCCTATGTCAGCCTCTGGGGATGGACTTAAATATTCTTATTAGGTTTCACATGTACATTGTTTAAAAGTTTTAATATGTGTTAAAGAAGAATTGCTCTCAATTCAATAGTTACTTGTGTTGCTTAAGGTTTAGGTTTCATTCCGCAAAACAAACACCCTTCCGTACTCAAAATGCATTCTTGTTCTTGAAGTTCAAATGTAAGTTTGAAACACACTATTTTGAAAAGGAAACACTCTTATGTACTCAAAATACATCGTGTTCCTGAAGTTTAAATCTAAGTTTGAAACAGACTCTTGTGAAAGGAAAACACTTACAAATACTCAAACTGCATTCTGGTAGTTAAATATAGGTTTGCTCTCAGTTCAGTATTCAATATGCACTTTTGTAGTTGAGTTTAAATTTGCCTTCAGTTTGGAATTCAAACAATGCACTGTTGTTGTTAAAGGTAGGTTTACTCTCAGTTTGGTATTCAAAATGCACTTTGGTGTTTAAGTATAAGTTTGCTTTCAGTTTGGAATTCAAATTACATGGACCAGCACTTGCCTGCAGTACGTTTTGGAGCTCCCCAGTGTATGCGTGTCCCTCCAACATTCACCAGCGTCCCACTCCTTCTCCCAATGGCTCATGCGGTTTCTGCTCCGCTTCTAGAGTTGGGAAACACTGCCATTGTGAGCTCTGCTCGCCTGCCGGATACTTCTTGCTCCAGTTCTCCTTTTGATTTCCAGTGGACGCAGACTGCATCCTCTGTGATCCGGGTCTGCCGGTGTCCTGGTTTGGCGTCCAGTCTCACCATGGCTGCACCCGTGAAAACGGAGTCCCCTGCTGGTCTCTTCCACACTAGCGTCCCTGCTTCTCTTGGCTCCACCCGGTTCTCTGCTCCTCTCTCCCTTTCTCCCTAATTGTATATACCTGCAGTCTTGTGACAGGCTGCAGGTGTGCCTGGTAAATTAGATATGCCTGAACATAGATAGGAAGACATGCCTGACCTTCCCTATGCTCTGGATGCAACTTCCTCATCACAGTAACTAAGTGGTGAAAATGTGCGTTGTTCATTCTTCTTAGTCTCCTCTTCCTCGTCACAGTACTATCATAAATCACGTTAGGGAAAGTCAGGGAAATTGGCTTACAATAGCCCATACAGGTTGGGTTAGGGTCAGGTTGGTTGTAGGTAAGAAAGAGGGTGATACCATGTCACTCGCAAGGGCACCCCACTCCCAGTTCCCAAAGTCCCTCCACCCAGGTGATCCTCCCTTGCTTGTCCACCCACAGGGTCAGGATCCAAAAGTGATGGCCTTTCCCTGGACACCTACACAGAGGATCCACTGGGACTAGGAGCGGGAATACCCTCAGGTTTCTCACCAAAGGCTCATTGTAATAACATTGTTTCAACATCAGCATAACATCTTAAACTGCAGATTCAAATTAGAACTTTTTATCTAAAGAAAATTGGGCCACATTAGCTAGAGCAGTCCTTGGAGCTAAAATTGATTATTGTGGTAGTCTTTTGCATGGAATAAATGAGGGCAGAATTGCTAAATTGCAAGTGATACAGAATAGTATCGAAGACTGACCAGCTTCTCTGTATTTTTTTAATCAGTATCTTCGTCATAGGTTAGTTTGACCTAAAATAGGTATGCATGTTGTCCTTTGTCTGCCCTTATCTATGTTTGTGAGCACCCTGATGCCTCGACTCTTGTTATTTGGCACAATACAAAACAAATAAAAAAGTTAAATAAAGGGTTGTTAAAATGGTTCATGCTAGAGAGGGTGCACAGCATCCCTTGGAAAAATCCTCCAGTGGGAGCACCTCCACGTGCGATAATTGCAAAGTTCCTAAAGGTTTGGGACAGTGACACTGTGCCTCAAGATGTCAGAAGACACTCTGTATATATTGGGACCAACTCAAGGTTTCTATTTTTTCTAGATTTCAAATAAGAAGTACAAATGGAGCAGAAAATGAAGATGAGAGAACGTGATTATTGGTACATTATGTTTTTCCTGGCCAAGTTAATAGTTTGGGCGCATCATAAGTCCTTCTTCTTCAATACTCTGGATGAGGATTGGAACTGGCTGCAGGACAAAGATCAAGGAGGCACTCGCCTGCGGAAAGTGGGCAGTGACTTGCATGGAACCAGCCACATGCACACAACTAGAGTGAATATACCTGTGTCCAGGGCGACACCGTCAGGGGCAGTACTTGTGAACATGGATGGAACTTTGGCATTAAGCGAGGCTGCCAAGGACCTGGGAGTAGGTGAGTCACAGGTGGATGTAATGAAAGATTTGCCAGATTAATTTTCCGCTAGACATTTTGTTTACTATTGGGTTCTGGGGTTCTGGAGAACTGGATCTACTGCAATAGGTGGTTCGGGGAGGTTTTGCATGAAGAGACAAAGGCGTTGTCTCCTTACGTTTGTCATTGTGATGGTAGAAGGTCATAAGATCTATGCTGTTTAAGGTGTGGGAGGAGGAGATAGCTGGTATGACTGAGGTGGTGGGATGTAGCTGGCTTTTCTATAACAAGGGCCCAACCAGAATTTGGTCTACCCTTGAGTTTTTCCCCAATTCTTGTGGGCTATCCTAGTTGGCATAGTAACTTCTGCTGTGGGCAAGCCCCTCTACTAGGATGGAACAGGGTGGGCCTGTTGCCCTTTTCGGGGGGTGCAGGATTGCATCTGTGGGTTAGGTTGATAGAAACGTAGATGCAGAATGGGAGACTTGTTTTTGTTTCTGTTTTTGTATTTGATATGTCACAAGTACAGTGAGTTGTCATTTACAGAGGTCTGGACTAATGATGCGCATCTACTTTAATTTTAGTGACTTTATACGTTGAACATTGTATTTAAAGAACTGGGATATCATTTGTTGGTGAGAATTTGGATTTTAATATTGGCTTACACATGGAACTGTAATAAGCACATTCAGTGACACTGGTGTTTACACATAGATGAGTGTTGCATCTATTGGCATTAAGGTGGATTGGTTTCCCTATGGTGCTTCTCGGTTATTACTTTGAGCTTCTCGTTACATGTGCATGACCCCCTGGTGGCACAGCGTTTATGAACCAATGGTGTGGGCGTTTTTATTAATTTGGCACTTTGATTTTATTAGGGATGTGTACACTGGTGACGAGGGGTGACGAACCTGTTGCAGATTTAGAATTGTTGGAGATTTTAATTAGTTAACATAACAGTTTGTTTGTCCTAACAGTGTGTTTTGTTTTCTATTTGTCCTATCTTTTTCTTTTTAATCTTATTTGTTTCATCATTTCATGACAGGGCTCCATTGGACCGAAACACATTGCTCTAATGCTCATTTCAAGGGACATCGATGTGTGTATTTTGGGTTCTTATGCACTTTTGTTTATTTGAAGAGGAACTTGTATGGTTGGAACATGTGTTGACTGCTCACTGTTTATCTGAACATGTGTCATAAAAAACTACAACTAGGATAATCAAACAAAAATGATTTGACATTAATTTGACTGGAGCCATTGGGCGCACAATACATCTGATCAATAACAAATACTTAGAGCACATTTTGATCTGGACCAACCCTTTCAAGTTATTTACATGGGAGTCTGTGGTGGGCATGCCTTGGTTCTTTTGATGACGATTTTATGACTACACTGAACATAAATAGCTGGAATATTAAAAGGAGCAAGATATATTTGTATTTGATCAGGCATAAAGCCGACTTTGACATTCTGCAGGAAACGCACCTAGTGGCAGCCAAATTGATCACATTGCAGGCCAGATGAAAAGGACATGCCTTACCCCTAAGCTCTGGGAGGTTCTTATGGAGGCATTGAAACTGGCAGACGTCCGTGCTCCATGCTTGAAGTGAGTGTAGCCCCTATAGACTGTTGTCAATGATTAATGTTGCTGTTAAAATACTATGTAAAACATTGTCTAAAACCAGTGATACAGGAACGTGTACACCCAGATTAAACAAGGTAAGAGCACTGTCCATAATCGTGGACAGATATTGGAATGCAGGTGAGGAATTGTCAGTGGTCAGTCTGGATTCCTATAGGGTGTCAATTCCATCAACTATAACTTCAGTGACTGGTTCTGGAGAGGATGGGTTTGGGCCCCCACTTTATTGGCTTTGTGCACCTTCTGTATTAGAGGTCAACTTCGAGAGTTAGAGTAAGCAAAGTTGTTTCTGCTCTGTTCTGGTGTATAGGGGTACACGTCAGGGCTGGCCACTGTTTGAAATGATCATATATGCACGAGTTATTGGATCATTAGCAAGAGTAAACCACAGGAGACACGAAGCAGTGTGTCTTGCTATGGGAGGAATGATACATGTGTCTTTTCTCTGACAACATGCTACTGTATATATGTGATCTGGTAAGAAACCTGGAGCAGGTTCTAGTCCCGGTATAGGAATTTGGAGTTTTGTCAGGACTGGTGGTTAACTGTACTAAGTCAACTATTAATACAGTAACTGACACAGTGGGTAGAAGATTGGCACATCTATGAATGGAGATCCCGGCTGGTGGTTTCAAGTACCTTGGAATTGGAGTTTGTGCGAACTGCAGTGGGTTTATGAGCAGAATGTGGAACACGGCATGATTGCTTTTTGCAGGTTGTTGGAATTCTGGGCAAAGTTCCCACTATCAGTATTGGGATGTTTCACGCTTACTTTTGTAACCTTCACATGATACTGGGGAATTTGTATTGGGAAGATGGGAGTTCAAAAACCTATTTGACAACATTGCAGCTACCTGGAGAGAAAAGGAGTATTGGATCCCCGAATTTCTAATTATATTACTGTGCCCACAGGAGGATGATATCACCAGTATGATTATGACTACATGTAAGCCACTCCAGATCACTTCCTGCTACGGAAGACACATTAATAACAATATGGTGCGGGATACAAGACTTCCATATCAAAGACTAAACTTTCTGAGATGAGTCAATCAAATCTACATGCCAGGAGTTCGAAGCCGCACACTCTCGATTCCGTCTTAACATTTTGAAGTTTTCTGAACTGATGGCTGATGTCAGACATTTATGGCTTCCAATCTGGCCTAAAATGCATGAGATTAGTGATTTATTTATTTGCTTATTTATTACGCGCCATAGCCTGCAGGCATCAGGGCGAGGTTGAGAGACACATTGAAAAAGACAAAGGAAAACAGAGGGCTTAAACGACCCGACCAGGAAAGAGATTCCTAATAGAATAGTAGGGTCTTTAATGCTTTCTTTAAAGCAGTTAAATTTTCTTCACAGAGTAGGCTTGGTGGTAGTTTGGTGGCACGAGTTATGGTTGCTCAGTTTACCATAACTGTGGAATTTTGTTTTTTTCCTTCAGTTTTACCTGTAACCATAACGTCCCTGTAACAAAGTTTTTCCATTGAATTTCAAAGGTTTTTACTAGTGCAACTTAACCATAACGTCCCTTTGACAAGGCTTTGTGTTAGCGAATTTCATAGGTTTTTAGTAGGGCACTTTAAGCATAGCGTTGCTTTACGATAGTTTGTTCAGTAAAGAGAAAAGGTTTTTACTTCAACTAGTTAGGGTATGTGCAATTACACGGCAAGTATATGTAGGACTCCATTAGTGTCTGCATGTCCGCATCTTGAAATGCACTTTTAAGTAGTTGTGGAAGCACACATGTTTACCTTCCACACCTAGACCCATGTGTAGGTCATGCAGTGTATGCTGATAACACCGCCCCTGTTGCCAGCCCTATGTATTCATGCAGTAGGCTACCACATTTAAAGTATAGCTGTCCACTTCGTGGGTGGCTCTGAAAACTTAGCAATGTGTGGCTAAAGTACTCCTAACTGTATAATGGCCACTGCTAAACAAAGAACAGCAACCTGCACTGTGACGTGGGCGTGGTAAATTTGGCATTACTTAGATTTATCTGCTGCTTCCCTTTCCATGACCCGTGACACTGATACATTGTGTTTGCACTGAGCAGTGAGACGGAAAGTACGAACAGGTCACCTGCCAATTAGATAGTGGAAGAAAAGATGTATCTGCAAGTGGGACAGTTTGTAATAAGACTGCAAAATTGCAAAGCTGGTGCACCTTCCGCACGGACATACCAGTGCATGTAAAGACAAGTAAGGAAACAGCAGAATATACAGAGTGCAAACAAGCTTACTGGTGGTTCGGAAAGTGCTGTATGTGCATTGGTTGCACAGAATAAAAGCCTTCATGCATAGGTAAATTAGCTGTGGTTGGCATTGTTGTAAACATTCTTGTATTCCACAATGTATGTATATCTGCGAATGGTACTGCTAACAGTAATGGCGTAGCATAAACTGTTTGTACTGCATATGACGACAACTGAAATTGAAGGGCAAATAATCAGTGGGCTGGCCACCGCCTTTCAAAGAATGGCGTTGGGTACTGTCATGTACAGTATTTGCCATATCTGCTGTGGGCAACAAGAGGGGCACTCCTGTAGGGCAGAGGAGCTGTAAAACAACCTTTCCAAAGCAAATGCTGCGCTACAGACCCTTACCTGACAAAGGGCATTGTATTGTACATCTAGTGCAATGCGCTACTGTGCACAGGGAAGGTACTTGGAAGTGCATTGCAACAGTCATTACAGGAGCATTACAATGAGTACCGCCTGTATAGGTGATGGCCACCCAATAATTCCGTCTCCCGGCACGCTCCCTATTATCTAGACAGGTGCTGCCCTGTCTGTACCAAACGTTTCCTGGCTTTCCTTCTGTGCCATGTATGAGAACACGATAATAAAGATGCACTGGGGAACAAAAAAGGTAAACAAAGAAAGCACCTTCCACAGATGAGCAACGGAATTGCCAATGCGCGCATGCAGGGCGGGAGGCATGGCATTGTGGAGAACACTGTAGTGTAGTTGGTTAGAAAGGAGTGCCCAGTACAAAGAGGTTTATTTACGTGTTTCAGAGCGTTTTGAAGACAGGCACAGCACAACACTTACTGCAAGAAAATATCACTACTTGCAAGAAAGGCACCAAGACAATGTAGATAGGGTGTGCAAAAATCTAGATAGCTTGCACAGTAAGTTGAGCGTTGTAGTTAGGGAAAAATATTTGTGCTGTGAAACGTCATAATGGCATGGGCGAAGTATGTTATTGGCACATGACAAAGAAATGCACAAATACACTTCTTTGCAATGTACCACGCTGTTTCCATTGACGGACCAAATAGAAAATGACGCTGCGACATCGGTAGCTGTAGAGATCGGAAAGAAACGCATGAACTGGGTTAGTGCCTCCTTCATAGCAAACGGCACTGGAACGCCTGTAACATGCTGTGCAATGTTCCCTGCACAATGAGCAACAGTAATGTTGGCATGTTTGAGTTTCCAGGGGAGCGCATATGGTTGGGTGTGGTGGCTCTTAAAAGAACTGCTGTTTTTTGTGTGTTTTTTTAATGTTTTTACTTTCTTTAAAGGTGCTTCCCTAGAAACACTTTCTTTGCGGTTTTCATACGTGAATGTTTGTTTTGAGCTGCAGCTCTCAATATCACAGAAGGGTCTTCAGCGCTGTCTGTAGATTGTGCACATCATTCCCACTGGCTGGCAAAGACATGCCATTTCCCTTGAAAAAGGTGTATGTATCTGGAACCAATGTTTTCATTCTCGCAGGAGTACATCCCAGCAGCACTCAAGAAGTCACACATGCTTCTGTTGATGAGACCCCTTCCGACCTCTGTCTGCGGACAGGAAGCCTTGGAATAATGCCATGCAATTCTCGGCAGTATACATGAGAAAAGCACCTTGGCAGTATGAAAAATGCACTGCACTGCTTTCATCAAAATCTTCAGTTGACTGAACACATGGGAACAAGGCATGAAACCCAAAGAGAAGCCTCCAAAATGCACGATCACAACATGTACAGTTGCCGAAGATGCCACACGTCAACATTCTAGAAGCAGTCTGCCAAAACAGCATGATTCCATACCACTCCACACAATGTCCACTCCCTCCAAACCTAAATTGCTTGACAAGTCTTCTTGGAGGGCATACACACACAGATATTCCACAAAGTAATCACCCAAGATGAAAACTGTGCACCTTGCCATGTTTGCCAGCTGCAGTACACAAAGTTCTGGAAAAGTGAATGCCTCCTTTCCTGTGACGCACACCCAGAGCACTTGATTGGCCAAAGGCCATAGTCCCCTTTCCGTTGGCCAACATGGTGAGAAGGGCAAAATGTGGCACATGCCTTCCCCCAATCACCGCGAGGGAAGTTCCCCGGTGAAGCAGGAGTACTTCTTCTCCCTCTTGGTACTCTTTTCTGTAACGTACACCTGATCATCTCATTGGCCAAATGGCATAGTCCCATTTCTATTAGCTAGAATGCTCACAAACGCAGATTGGGGCACGTGCCTTTCTCCAAGTACTGCCAGGGCTGCGCCCAAGTAAAGTCGGTGGAGTCATTCTTCCTATTGGCGTGCGTTCCTTTGACACACACCCTGAGCAGCACATGATAGGGCAATCACTACGGTCCCATTTCCATAGTCCAACATGTTGAGGAGCATTGAATGTGGCAGGTGTGAGTCCCCAAGTACATTGAGGTCCGGGCCCAAGTGAAGCTGGAGTCCCTCTTCCTATTGTCGCACATCCTAAGCAACTCATTGGACAATCCCCACAGTTCCATTTTCGTGGCCGCCACCCGCAAAATCCCTGCATGTGACTTTTGTGCTGCGTGCGGCCATGGGGGAATAACTTGCATCCTGGGCAGGGGAAGTTTGTAGTAAGATAGATTTCTTTTTTAGATCCTTCTACAAAAACACCTTTTTTGTCTGTTTTCAGTAGCTTTTGAGTTTTCTTCTACGCACATTAGTTCATTAAACTCTTCACCGCATCCTGTAGATGAGCAAACAAAACTGCTTTGCCAATGGAGGACAACAAAATGCCATTTTCTTGGAAACACTCTGCATGTCCACAAGTAATAAGATCACTGTTGCAGAAGAACATTACACAAGCGGACAAAAAAAGTGTACATGCTTCTGTTGATGTTACACCTTCCTTCGTGTGGCTTAGCACAACATCCATGAGCAGTAGGCCATGCTCTTCGCGGTAATGTAGATGAGAGAAGGACCTTGGTGGTGGGAAAAAACATCCTCACGACACCCTGCAACCTCCTCAGTCTACGGGACAAATGTAAGGAAGGCAGGTAACCCATATGCATGCCACCGTAAGAAATGATGATAACATCTACTGCTGGAAACGTGACAAGGTCTTTGCAAAGTGCATGCATGTCGACGAAATGGCACTCATACAAATGGATACAATCGTTCCTCAACAATAGGACTATGCGCATCTTCTCCACATCTGCAGCGGCCAACCACATCCCTATCACTTGCTGGGTGCCTCAGGGATCCTGTGTCTCCCCTACACTGTACAACATTTTCATGAAGCCCCTTTTCGATGATCTCGATGGTCTTGGTATCACCTACACTAACTATGTACTGGATGATACCCAGATCCTCATACCGTTGATGGGAGATTATGACAAGGATTTGGCCAGGGTGTACCTCATCATCCAGGCATGGATGGCCTCTCATAGTCTATGCCTGAATGATGACAAGACAGAGCTCATCATCCATGGCACCACCCTCAACATCAACAAACTTGCTCACAACTACTCGAGCTTCACTATTGATGGAAACATCATTAATGTAGCAAAGGAAGTAAATACTTTAGGTTTCTACATAGACTCCACCCTCTCCTTTAAAAAACAGGTCAGTTCCATGGCCTCCTCAACAGACTAAACTTGTAAATTGATTAGAGCAGCCAAACCTTTCCTCTTCGCTGCACCACCCTACCCAGAGCCCTTATTTTGACAAAACTGGATTATTGTAATGGCCTTTACCTAGGAGCCAACAAATACATTACAAACAAAATCCAGATTTTATGAAATAACGCTCTCAGAGCAGCTTTAAGCATTCCCAAAAAAGAACATATTTCTGACATAAGAAGAGCTTCCAACTGGCTGACGACTAAAGACAAAATTGCGTTAAAAGTAGCCCCACTTACACATAAATGCCTCAATAACACTGCTCTACGTTACCTCATGGAGAGATTCACAAGGTACTCCCCCAACCGCCCCACTAGAACAGCCAACGCCAACACTCTTGCAGTGTCCAGATACAAATGCTCCAAAACAGGAGGTACTAGCTTTCAGGTGAAAGCTGCACAACACTGGAACTCCCTCCCCTCAGCCTTAAGAGCAACACAAACATATTCACTCTTCAGGCACAACTACATCCATTGGATCAAAGAAAACAACTTCTTAACCAACTTCACCCTCTCACTGCCAATGACCAGTTCTTTTCTCTTTTTTCTTGCACATACGGATACATCCTGACAATTGCTTATACCATGCATCTTGCTACTGCACATTGTACCTTTTACGTATACTCTGTATATATGCTCCTCTGTATTCACATGTATGTTTTTATTGTATACTACTGTACAGCAATGTAACCAAGCTGAAAATATCCTTACTGCCTTCTGCGCCCTGATACCCCTGGGTCTGGTGCACATTACAAATATTAAAATAAACAAACACAGCATTCCACAATGCGTCCACTCCTTACAAACCAAAATGGCCATCCAAGTTTCTTTGCAGAGCACAGTTGTTCACATCTACTGCAAAGGGAGCACTTACAGGCAACGCAATACGTTGCGCCATGTCAGCTACCTTCAGTACGCACAGTATAAATGCAACAGTTTCACCTTCCCTCCTGTTAACCACACCGACTCTACTTGATTGGCTAATCCCCACACTGCCATGGCAATTGGCCAAGGTGGTGTAAAGGGCAGATTTTGCCACGTGCACCTCACAAAGTAGTGGGACACACCCCGGTAAAACTGGAATAGTCTTCCTTCCCTTTGCGCTATCTTCTCTGCATCTGTACCTCATCAGGTTATGCTAGTAAACAGGCACACACGCATCTGCCAATTGCATTAAAGGCGCCATCATCGAACACTGTCACTACTGTGCAACACTTGAAATGTACCGTTACACATTCACAGTACAAATGTGCCATTCCATAGGAAGTCCGCTACAAAGTTCAATGAAAGTATGCACGATTTCTCCATCCGCATACATCTACATGGCCACCCAGAATGTGGCATGTGCCATCCTGAAAGTATCGCGTAATCCACTACCTTTTCGTAATAGTGAAGGTGGGGGCGGTGTGGTGGGTGGTAAACAAT
Organism: Ambystoma mexicanum; assembly: GCF_040938575.1. Classification (NCBI taxonomy): domain Eukaryota; kingdom Metazoa; phylum Chordata; class Amphibia; order Caudata; family Ambystomatidae; genus Ambystoma; species Ambystoma mexicanum. The sequence goes on from NC_090935.1 coordinate 847,230,564, forward strand.
ATGAAAATAGGCAGGGGATTTAGTCTTCCAGCGTATATGTGCGACAAGCAAATTCTTTCTTTATTTTCTCTTTGAATGTGTTTCAGTTTGCCTGTCCACACATTTTGACAAAATTCTGGTCAATGCTTCTTGCATAGTGCGAAAGAAAATGGCATTGCCAATGGTGCTCAAATAAATGCCATTTCTTTGGAACCACTGCATGTTTTGCGACCTCATGATTTTATAGTGGGTGGAAAACATCCAGGCAGTCTGCATAAACCGACGCATAAATCTGTTTATAACAAAACCTCCGACCGCTGACTGGGGACAAATTACACCGTCATGGACCTGCACTGCTCTTGGTGTGATGCATGAGAAAAGCACCCTGGCAGTAGGGACAATATGCATCACTGCGGTCAGCAATCTCATCAGTAGGCGTATTAATCGTCCACATGACATATAACCCAAATGAGCACTTCCATAGTGCACCACCACACAGTCCACGTTTGTGACGGACGCCACATATCTGCAAAGGTGAACCATTCCGCCGAAACTGTAGTCACCCTGACAGACTGTCATGATCTCTGCTTCCAAAAGGTCAGGGTTTTCCCAACTCCCTTGGAAGCAGATCCATAACCCAGGTTCCGAGTGCCAACCAGTCCCAATTGGGACCTTTTGGACCCAGTCCTGGCGCCAGTGGCACCAGGCTCATAAATATGCCCAGTCCCAGCGCTGGAAGCGCCGGGCTCATAATGCTTGGGTGGACTTACCTGCAGCAGACCATGCTGCTTACTTGCCTGCCAGTTGAGCCTCTGATCCTCTTCTGTTTGGAACTACTTTTCCTGTTGGGTGGGGCTGGAGCCACTCCCTAGATTCAGAACACTGGAACTCTTCTGGAAGGCAGGAACTCTTTTCTTACCAGGAACTCTTTTCTTACTTAGGCGTGGCTGTGGAAGGAGACACCTAAGCACTACAGGAGGCTATTTAAACCACACCCGGTGGATGAATCTTGCTTTGCGTTATTCTGCAACCTCTGCAGCAGAACGCTCATCGTGTCTTCTGCATCCGGTCCTGGGCCTAAGGAAAAAGGCTTACCATCCTGAATCCAGTCTTCAGCAACACCTATAAAGACAAGAAAGAACAGGTTAGCATTCCGGCATCTGAAAGGCAAAGGCTTACCTACTCTTTGTGCGCTCCGGAGGTCTTCACACTGCATTCCGGCATCTGAAAGACAAAAGCTTACCATCTCTTCGCACGCTCCGGAGGCCTTCGGCGCTGCATCCCGCATCTGAAAGACAAAACAAGGTGCGTTTAAAGACATTGGGGAACTTTAATACTCACGTGCCATTACTCCTTTCCACATCTAATCCAGTGGGTATTCCGGCACCCTGCAGCCGCTCCGAACTCGTACCTGCAAAATAAAAGGACAGTTAGAGCGCATCGTGAAGCAGGCAACAAGCGCTTACTTACGTGCTTCCAGGCGCTTCTATTCATCACACGGGCTCCATCTTCAACTCACTTCAGCCCGTCATCCGCCATCGCCGGAACCCTGCAAAACAAGTGACATCATTACTAAAGACTTTAAAGACATTTGAATGACTCGAAACTTACCGTTCGTGCAGTAAACGACGGACAGCAGTCCTCTGAAGTCAAGAGGCCTGCGCTACCTATCCAGTGAAGAAACTGGTTACAGCACCCTGCCCCGAGGCAGATGGAGAGCTCGGGATTCACTTACCGAAGGTGAGAGCGTTAACCTTTGGGGGTCTACAGGAGAGGAGAAGGGGAAAGAGATAGGGACACCCCAATAACCCCAGTTCATTAACCCCATATTTTCTATCTGCAGACATCTTACTCTACACGTCAGGCATACAGTGCACAGAGGTCCAGCCCAAAGAGCCAACCGGGTGCTACACATCACCTTTGAAGATACGGTAGTCGCCCAGTCAAGACCGGCGCCTCTGCGAGAATCAGGTGAGCGTTACAGAACGCAAAGCCTACCGCAAAACTCTCGCCCAGGCGCTATGGAAACCTCGGATACTGACCCCCTAGCCCGGTTACTTGGGGAACTAAGGGCAGAAGTGCATGCAGCTCGTCAGGAAACGAATGCTCTAAGAAGGGAACTAATTATTTCCAAGGAGAGAACAGACAATCTTGCTAGACAAGTGCTACAGTCACAAGCCGGACAGACCCCGTTACCCGCATCAGGGGCAAATCTTCCTTCAACAGCCTCTATGAATCCAGTGCAGATCAACCTACCTGGGAATGTACCCCTGGCTCCGCCCGAACGATTTTCTGGTGATCCAAAGAGGTTTGCAGTATTTATCAATCAGTGCCGGTTGCACTTCTTATGCCGGCCAGCAGCCTTTCCAACTGATCAAGCTAAAGTAGCTTTTGTACTTTCGTACCTTAGTGGCAATGCGGCAGACTGGTCGATCCCTCTAGTTAATCAAGATGATCCGGTTCTCCATGATTTTCAAGCCTTTCAGCTTAGTATGGAAAAACTGTTCGCAAGACATTCACAGGGGCAGGCCTTGGACAAAGAGCTTCTTTCGTTGTGACAGGGTAATCAAGACCTTTTGGCTTATATTGCATCTTTCAATAGACTAATAGTGGAAACTCAATGGCCTGAGGACAAAAGGATTACGCTGTTTTATAGAGGTCTACGTGGAGAGCTCAAAGACGTTTTAGCCCAAGTAGTGAATCCCCCACAAGACTGTTCGGATTATATAGACTTGGTCGTTCAAATAGATCACAGGCTGCAGAACAGGAAGGCCGATCGTTCCAAGTTTGATGCTCGAGTACTTTCCAAACCGCCAACTCCTTCCAAAGGAGTAGACTCCGGGGAACCCATGCAAATAGGGGGTCTGAAAGGTCCTCTAACACAAAGGGAGCGGGAAAGGAGGAAACAGTTGCAATTATGCCTATATTGCGGAAACTCAGGGCACTTTCTTCGAGACTGTCCGGTGAAACCTGCCAAGAAGGCAGTAGGAGCTGCAGTTACCAAAGTTACAAACTCTGAGCAGGGAAACGACCTCGCCCGACAAGAATAGAGGTCCTCTTGCCGAGCGTGAAAACCAGTTCCGTGACCTCGCATTTCGTGATACCTATGGTCCTCATTAGCCCTGATAGTCCGGATCGATTACATGCAATTGAAGCTTACGTCGACAGCGGCGCCATCGGCAATTAAGTGGATCATGAAATGGTTTTGAGGATGAATCTAACTCTTTGTCCCAAGGCTGTAAAGGACGTCATTACTACGGTGGATGGTACGGAGATAGCCTCCGGGCCAGTAACGCATACCACTCAAGAGGTGACGCTAGTAAGTCAAGATGGACACCATGAGAAGATCGTGTTCGATGTGATCAAGGCCCCTCAGTTCCAGATTATTCTAGGAATACCTTGGTTAGAGAAACACAATCCTCTGATCGATTGGCGAGCAAGAACGGTCCAGTTTCCAGAATGTGTCTCTACTTGTCACCCTCCACCTGGTGTTGCACTGGCAGCAATTTCTTCAGAGACTCCCCAGTTACCTCCCGAATACCTAGAATACCAAGATGTTTTCCGGAAGGAGCAGGCTAACTCTCTACCTCCTCATAGGTCTTATGACTGCCAGATAGACCTGATACCTGGATCTACTCCTCCTTGTAGTAGAATTTATGCCCTCACCGAGCCTGAGAACCTTCACCTTCGACAATACCTGGATCAATACCTGGCAAATGGGTTTATTCGTCCTTCCAAGTCCCCTGCCTCTTCAGCTTTGTTCTTCGTTCCAAAAAAGGAAGGAGACCTTAGAACTTGTATCGATTATCGCTCCCTGAACCAGATCACCGTTAAGAATAGATATCCGTTACCTTTGATCCCTGAACTCCTGGACCAAGTCAGAAAAGCATGCATATATACAAAGCTGGATCTTAGAGGAGCTTACCACTTGGTACGAGTAAAAGAGGGCGATGAATGGAAGACGGCCTTCCGCACCAAGTATGGGCTATTTGAATATCAGGTCATGCCCTTCGGACTTTGCAATGCCCCGGCCGCCTTTCAATATTTTATGAACGATGTCCTCAGAGAGCTCATAGATGTGTGTGTTGTTGTTTACATCAACGACATTCTCGTTTATTCTTCATCGGAATCTGAACATCGGAAACACGTGAAAATGGTCCTCGAAAGATTGCGTCAACACAAACTTTTCGCTAAGTTGGAAAAATGTGTTTTCAACGTGACTGAAGTTGAATTCTTGGGATTCATATTATCACCTGGCGGAGTGCGTATGGATTCAAAGAAGGTCGATGCAGTTCTCAAATGGCCATCACCGTCCTCCGTAAAAGGTGTGCAAAGCATGTTAGGCGTCGCTAACTTTTACCGCAGGTTTATCCCCGAGTTCTCTCGAATAGTCCAGCCCATCACTGCCTTGTTAAAGAAAAACAAACGTTTTGAATGGTCTACCGAGGCGGAACAAGCTTTCCAGGATTTGAAGACTAAATTTATCTCTGCACCAATCTTAAAACACCCTCGCCCCGAACTCCCCTACATCGTGGAAACTGATGCTTCAAGCCTTGCCATGGGGGCAGTTCTATCACAAAAGGACCCGGTAACCAATCAGTTGCATCCCGTGGCATTTTGGTCCCGCAAATTCTCGCCTCCTGAAGTCAATTACACGATTACTGACAAGGAACTTCTGGCTATCAAGTCTGCCTTTAAGGCTTGGCGGCATTATCTGCTGGGGGCCCGACACACCGTTACTGTGATTACGGATCACCGAAACCTGCAATATTTGAAAACCGCAAAAGCCCAATCCTCTAGACAACTCCGTTGGGCATTATTCTTTGCCGAGTTTGACTTCATAATTACCTATCGACCTGGTACAAAGAACGGTAAAGCCGATGCCCTTTCTCGGATGGGAGTGGAAGAACACTTGATCAACCCTAAACCTGTACCAATCATTCCCGAACAAAGAATTCTGGGTGTAATCGCCACAGAATCCATAGAGGAAGTTAAGGATAAAGCCAGGCAACTTGTAACTCCAGCAGACATACAGAATTGGCACCTGCAGGGAAAGGACTTTGCAGTAAAGGACAACTTATTGTATTTCCAAGAACGATTATACCTACCCAGCACAGATTTACAGAAAAAAGTAATCTCTTGTTATCACGACTCTTTAATGGAAGGTCATCCCGGTATAGCCAAGACCTCAGAAAAGATCAAGCGCTACTTCTGGTGGCCGTCTTGGAAAAAAGATATCAGAGACTTTATAATGTCCTGTGGAGTATGCGCCCAAAACAAGAGTCAAAAGGAAAGACCAGCAGGCCTCTTACGCCCTATTGACACCCCACCTCGCCCATGGCATACGCTTTCTATGGACTTCATCACCGATCTACCTCCATGCTCCGGATACAATACGATTCTAGTAATCGTGGACTTATTCTCCAAGATGGCGCATTTCATTCCGCTCAAAGGCTTGCCAACAGCAGCAACTCTGGCCCGAGAATTTCTCAAAAACATCGTCCGACTGCACGGTTTTCCTTCGGTTCTAATTTCGGATCGAGGTAGTCAATTTATTTCTCATTTTTGGCGAAGTTGCTGTCGGTCGGCTCAAATTGATGTGAGACTATCGACCAGTCACCACCCTCAGACCGACGGACAAACCGAGAGGACCAATCAAACTCTGGAACAGTATTTACGCTGCATGCTGCAACAAACTGAAAAAACTTGGAAAGATATCCTTTGGATAGCCGAGTATGCCTACAATAACTCTGTCCATTCGGGAACTGGGAAAACCCCGTTTTTTCTTTTGTACGGCAGTCACCCTCGAACCTCGGAGTTGGATCCCCTCCAAGATCTTGAAACACCAGCAGTAGACTACCTGCATTCTACAATCACCCAAGCCTTTAAGGAAGCTGTTTCTCACCTTCAAACGGCTAAAGAACAATACAAGAAAGGAGCAGATCAACATCGGAAGGAAGCCCCTCACTATCAAGTAGGGGATCAAGTCTGGTTATCCACCAAATATCTATCTCTAAAAGGGCCACGCACATTCAACCCAAGATACCTTGGTCCCTATTCCATCACTACCATAGTAAACCCAGTAGCGGTCAAGTTGGACTTGCCCCCGCACATGAAGATACATCCGGTCTTCCACGTCTCTCTATTAAAACCCGTGCAACCTCAAACCCGACTAACCAAATCTCCAAAACCTATCCTAGTTGATGGAGAACTCGAGTTTGAAGTCAAAAGCATTCTGGACTCCAAGATCTCCAAATCTAAACTATTCTACCTAATTGACTGGAAAGGCTACGGCCCCCAAGAGAGATCCTGGGAACCTGCTGAATATGTCCACGCTCCTCGCCTAATCAAAAGATTTCACCGAACATTTCCTGACAAGCCAAAACCCGCGGAGAAGCCCGGTTTGGGAGGGGCCTTGAGGGGGGGTACTGTCATGATCTCTGCTTCCAAAAGGTCAGGGTTTTCCCAACTCCCTTGGAAGCAGATCCATAACCCAGGTTCCGAGTGCCAACCAGTCCCAATTGGGACCTTTTGGACCCAGTCCTGGCGCCAGTGGCACCAGGCTCATAAATATGCCCAGTCCCAGCGCTGGAAGCGCCGGGCTCATAATGCTTGGGTGGACTTACCTGCAGCAGACCATGCTGCTTACTTGCCTGCCAGTTGAGCCTCTGATCCTCTTCTGTTTGGAACTACTTTTCCTGTTGGGTGGGGCTGGAGCCACTCCCTAGATTCAGAACACTGGAACTCTTCTGGAAGGCAGGAACTCTTTTCTTACCAGGAACTCTTTTCTTACTTAGGCGTGGCTGTGGAAGGAGACACCTAAGCACTACAGGAGGCTATTTAAACCACACCCGGTGGATGAATCTTGCTTTGCGTTATTCTGCAACCTCTGCAGCAGAACGCTCATCGTGTCTTCTGCATCCGGTCCTGGGCCTAAGGAAAAAGGCTTACCATCCTGAATCCAGTCTTCAGCAACACCTATAAAGACAAGAAAGAACAGGTTAGCATTCCGGCATCTGAAAGGCAAAGGCTTACCTACTCTTCGTGCGCTCCGGAGGTCTTCACACTGCATTCCGGCATCTGAAAGACAAAAGCTTACCATCTCTTCGCACGCTCCGGAGGCCTTCGGCGCTGCATCCCGCATCTGAAAGACAAAACAAGGTGCGTTTAAAGACATTGGGGAACTTTAATACTCACGTGCCATTACTCCTTTCCACATCTAATCCAGTGGTTATTCCGGCACCCTGCAGCCGCTCCGAACTCGTACCTGCAAAATAAAAGGACAGTTAGAGCGCATCGTGAAGCAGGCAACAAGCGCTTACTTACGTGCTTCCAGGCGCTTCTATTCATCACACGGGCTCCATCTTCAACTCACTTCAGCCCGTCATCCGCCATCGCCGGAACCCTGCAAAACAAGAGACATCATTACTAAAGACTTTAAAGACATTTGAATGACTCGAAACTTACCGTTCGTGCAGTAAACGACGGACAGCAGTCCTCTGAAGTCAAGAGGCCTGCGCTACCTATCCAGTGAAGAAACTGGTTACAGCACCCTGCCCCGAGGCAGATGGAGAGCTCGGGATTCACTTACCGAAGGTGAGAGCGTTAACCTTTGGGGGTCTACAGGAGAGGAGAAGAGGAAAGAGATAGGGACACCCCAATAACCCCAGTTCATTAACCCCATATTTTCTATCTGCAGACATCTTACTCTACACGTCAGGCATACAGTGCACAGAGGTCCAGCCCAAAGAGCCAACCGGGTGCTACACATCACCTTTGAAGATACGGTAGTCGCCCAGTCAAGACCGGCGCCTCTGCGAGAATCAGGTGAGCGTTACACAGACTCAGAAAGCGTTGACTCCTTCCAACCCGAAATTATCAGCAACACATCTTTGCAAGCAACACCTGTGCAGATGGCGCACAAAGATATCACCGACGATAAGCATGGTTCGTCTCTCCATCTCCACCACCCTCACAACACAGTAATGTGATGAAATGGTAATGCCCCTTCCAATGAACCACGCCCTGAACTCCTAATTGTCTATTTCCCACAATTCCATTTCCATTTCAACCCTTCTCATAATGGGAGGATGTGCATGTGCGCGTTCCCATCAACAGTGAGGGCCACAGCCCAACAAAGCTGTGACAATACATTTCCCTTTGCACGGTTACTTTTTACAGCACTCCCCAAATTGCATGCTGTCACATTTCAAAACAAGCATGCACAAATTGCATACAAAACCTCTGCACTGCACACTGTCATTTCTGTACACCACTCCTTTTTTACTGTTCAACACTCTCAGGATACTTTCTGTTTGTTTGCAAAGTGCCTCCACCAGAAATGTCTGCAGTATTGCAGCTTCCACAAACAACCTAACATGCTCCCAGCACACCTTTAGGTATGCAGACAACATTGCAACCCTTTCCACACCCACATCACCACTGCACATCCAAGCGAGCGACCATGTGGGCACTAAACATTATCCACAAATGTTACATACATAGCGCCAGTTCTACCCACCTCCATCAAACCATAAACACCCATGTAGATATAATTTCACACTTACCAGAAGCCACAACCATAGCGCAGCCTGCACCACCGCTATGCACTTCTGATCACACGCTATTGTTTAACTGTCAACCTATGCACACCACCTTCACTACATTGGGCCTACTTCAATAAATGTGCACACTGCAGAGTAACCAACCACATATAAGCTGCCCTTCAACCATACCCACTTCCATAGTCACATTACATACGCACTGCACCCTGTGTCCACACTACCCAACTTCTCACTGCACCATCTCCTGCCGCCCACCAAATACTGTGGCATGTTCCAACTATCACCACAACCATAGAATGCACAATTCACGCTTTGCAACTAACTTGGTCTGCTGTAGCATGTCGACAATATGCCTCACACGCATTTCCAAAGTATCACCACTAAGTGCTGCATACACTGCAAAACCTGCAATGCTCCAGTGGGTCTGCTCCTTGCACACATTTCCTCTACCATCATTGAACAATACATGACAGCATATCGCCAACTACCACTATGCACAATGCGCCACTGGCACAAGCATTGCACCCAGTGCCAACACAGCGTGACTTTTCTCTGCAGCAACTCCAACCACAGAGCACCGCCATGGAGGTATGCAGTAACAAATTGCAACAGTTAACCTAATGTACAAAAAAGACACTCTCTCCTGCATCCCTGTACACTTTCAATCACATACTATGGACGTACCCTCTACCATTCACAAACTGTTGTGCCACTGCCAACCTACCCACTATCTATTCACAACAGGGGCCTATAACTGCTGAAATGGGCTCCACACCCATTCTTTATATGTCACCACCCTCTAACTCATTGGTGGCATTTCTGGCGTGCGTGCCCTCAAGGCCTAGGCTCTTGAATGCATGGTCTAAGGCCTACAACCTTCGACCATGCATCCAATAGTCTAGGCCTTCAACACACTCACGCCAACGTAATGCCAACATGCATGTCTCCATGTCAGCTTCTGCAACAATGCACATAGACACTACTGCCACCAACACTACTACCCACCTATACACCGCCAAGGTGCTACGCAGCATCAAATGCGCCAACAGTTAACATGATGGCCACGTGGGCAGCTACCATTTTGCACAAACGTACCACATGTAGTTAACATCACTTCACCCCAACTCCCCCACACCATAAAACACGCAATCACGTACATAGGTCGCACTTATCAGAATGAACAAACATGCCACATCCTCCACCACTTCTACATACAGCCATTCACAAAGTACTGTGTCACTGCCAATCTACCCACAATCCCTTTGCAGCACTAACGCTACTGCTCCCAATTGGCAAACAATGCACTTTCCAAGCACCACCCTGTACCAGATGCAGAGTGAGACATGCCTTCCTGGGGTGTGTATGATGCAACTCTACACTCCTCAGTGTATGTCCTACAGCCAACAGCCTCTGCCCATGCACCCAATAGTGTAATCCTTCCACAGACCCACTGTACCTTCATTCACCCATGCATGCCTCCACATGCCCATCTACCTCTTTCCATCCGCAGCACTCTGCCACCCGCGCTCTCACCCAACCTATCTTATATGCAATTCACTCCTCATCTGCAAATGAGCTGGCACCACTCACCATGAAAACAGTTCCCCGCAAACAGGTTGCAGCATGTACTAAGGGACCGTTACTACAGCTGCTCCAATCACCACAGAAAATACCAGCCTACGTATGTCACATGAACCACTTCTCACTCCCCCAACCCTACCTTCGGTTATGGTTGCCGACACAATGCATACGGTACATTTTGCAGACCCTGACGACCCTACCGCCGTTGCACTGTCCTCTGATACACCATGGCGGTTTCCCCCAAAAATGTTGACACACAACATGCTTCCCTCAAGCAAAACACCGGCCACGTCCAAACTTCTCCGACACTACGCCGTCCCGCGATCCAATGACACTTCTGTCCGTGGAGCAAACAGCGAAATGGGTCAGCGGAGCGGACCCAGATATCACTAATTCTTTGAGACGTATATTTCACTGTTTTGTAACAAATGTACTGGTCCAATTTCCACCAAACACACAAAAGCATGCTTTCTGGCCCAAGCCCCCGAAGGAAGGAGAGGGACAAAACAAGCGACTATCGTACTAGGCCTGGTGACATTTCAAATAGTGCTGGAGAGAGACGGGAGGAAGACAAACAATGTAGCTATCATACTATGTGTGAAGGCAATTCCGATAGAGTAAGTGCATAGAGTAAGAAAAGGAGGGGGAGAAGAGGGAGGGAGAAGGAAGAAGGGAGAAAGGAGAGAACAAGAGTAAGCAGTGAAAAGAGTGGAGAAGCAAGAGGGGAAATACAATACAGTTGCAGGAGTCGTAATATTCATAGTGTTGCAGTGAAACAGCAGATGAAAGAAAGGATTCATGAAGAAGATGGGCACACCATGATACAGGATCACCATGAGTATGTGATGCAGAGCAAGTCTGCCATGAGGATAGAGACGGGAGAAACACCAAGGGTCAAACGAGTCCATAAAGTCCATGTCAAGCATTTGCAACAACACAGTGATGGTAGAGCAATAGTGTATCAAGACAACTCCTGGATTGGAATGATGAAGGGGGGCAGAGGAAGAGGGCTAAGGGGAATGATATGTAGGATAGACAGGAATAAGCAAGGCACAAAACACAGCATACAAGAGGGGGTGGCAATGGAAGGACATACAACACCACAGGCAACCATGGGGTGGCAAGGGAAAGGCAGAAGACTTCACATGCAACCATCAGGGAGGCAAGGGAACGGCAGACAACACCACTGGCAACTGTGGCGGGGTAAGGGAGTGGCAGACAATGCCACAGGCAGGCAACCATGAGGGTGAGGGAACGGCAGACACCACCACATGCAACCATGGGGGGCAAGGGAACGGCAGACAACACCATAGGCAACCATGGGGGGGAGGGGAACAGCAGACAACACCAGAGGCAACCATTGGGGGGCAGGGGAACAGCAGACAACACCAGAGGCAACCATCGGGGGGGGGGGCAAGGGAAAGAGGTAGCACTCCACATTCATGGTACCAGAGAATCAATTTGTTGGGCATGAGTGAAACAAGTGGTTGTCCCAGATTGGACATCTACTGGTTTTTTGAATGGTGCAGATCCTTTCGATTGGTGGGCTTGAGCTTGCTTCCAGCTTCGATATTTGATTAGAATAGGACTCCTGCAGTCATTTCATCAGATCAGCTTTTGAGCCACAAATCCCTCTAAGAAAAACAGCCAACTGAAGAACCAAAGAAGACTCCCGAAGAGGCATGGCATCCTTTCCTGCATCTGGCCCAGTAAAGCCCTGTTGGGCTACCTGATCTCAGAAGACCCTGAGCATTGCTTCAGCGCTTAGACTAGTGGGACCAGTTAGTCTTGACACCTTCTCAAATATCCAGACATCCTGATCCTTTGGAAGTGTCCCTGGACAACCCAGTGAACTGAGCATCTTTCATATGGGCTACTTCAGCATCGCCTTCACCATTCTGCAGTGGAACCCTCAATTTTGGTAGTAGCTAGCTAGGGGTACAAATTACCATCCCTCCAAATTTCAGCATCCCAGTATCAAGGGGTCTTGTCCTAGAGAAGCCTCTGTGACCGCGACTGGAATGATGCATGTCAACACCTGTGTGGAGATTGTCACTGGAACTCGCTGTGCCTTTCCTGTGAAGTGTCTAGAAGAGGCCTGCAACAGTGAATCTCGAATACCTTCATCTGACCGGATGAATCCTTGCAGCTGCAGCTCCTGGGCACCTCTCACTGGAACCAACGGCAGGAAATCCAACCTCCAGCAACCACAACAGAACTACCAAGTCACATGGGAAAGACAAGTGGTGAGTAAACACAGTGCATCTGCTCCCGCCTGCCCTCCAAAGGGCGACATTGGGAAGCAGTCCCTGTGTCTCCAAACCATCTATTTCACTGCCTTTTGTTCATCAAACCGGGGTAGTAACTCCAGAAATACAAAATACTATTTACTTACCTTAGTAAAATTGTTGAAGAGTATTTTATTCCCTCACCAATGCAAGTAATTTATAACGTATCTGCAAAGACTCCTTCTGGTGAGAAGCATCGTGGCTCCAGTGACTTTTGGGCACAAGGCCCCATTCTTCCTAAAGATTGGACTGCTTCGGTTAGGGAAATCACGTGTTATCTGAATGCATGTATGAACCTATGGTAAATGTGTTCATGTGTATTATTGAGTATTGAGAGATAATATCACCTGGTAGTTTCATTTTTCAGTGTGTGTAGAAGGCCTAGAATAAATAATTGTATTTGTATACATATCTGTCTAAGTTGAGTTATTGTGTACTATATTGTGTGGACTCATTGAGGGCCCAGGACGTCACTCAAACTCCACCGAAAAAAGCCTTGACTGTTCTCCATTTCTTCCTGGATTGGGTTAGGGTAACTTCTCAGATTCCCATGTATTGCAACAAGGGTGGGCTCCTAACATCTGTCCACCAGGCTGTATTGTTGAATCCATCTTAACAGTTATCCAGCCACCCCAATAGTAGATGCTATCAGTCATGAGATGTTGACCCTCCACCAGAACGATCCCTGATTTTAGTGTCAGAGTCACCACAGCCACTCCAGCTGTTTACTTTAGAATTATATCATGCAACACATCGCCATCCTCTAATTCAGGGGCACAACCATAGTCACGTCCTACCAGCTAGTCCTGATCCAATAGCCAGAGCAGCAATGAACACACTTTCAAATTCAACAATAGAAGGGGCGGCCCTGAGTTCTATGATTCATCTAACAAGTGTGTATTGCAAGATTGACTAATTACCTAGCCAAAATTTCAGAAAAATCATCATTGATTTCTAGTTGCCATGTTTCAAAGATATATGCATTCACCATTTGTTTTGTTTTTGGTACAGTGTAGTGTCTAGCTGTAGTCCCCAAAGCACTGACCATGCCTGTTTGGGAAGGAGTCAAATTCCAAGACTTTTTTATCTGTGACCTGAATCTGACTCATTTGAATATGTGAAAGGACAGATACTCCCGCATGTTTTTTTTCTGTATTTAGGTGGGCTGCACTGTTAAAGTCATGCATCAGAACGCCTCATTCATTGCTATATCCTTGCAAATACTAGTACATCATGCCCTGAGTCCGAGTCCTCCTCACCTATATGCTTCTGGAAACCTTGGCTGCGAACTTTGGTGAATGAATGATGATACTCAATGTTGCCTTTCATTGTATCGTGTGTAGGCAATGGGGCAATGTGGGGAGTAGTTTTGTGGCCAGCTGAGACACGTGTGCCTCACTTGACAAATCATGTTCTTTTTAATTGTTCAAGAATTCCGATGCCCAGTGCTACACCAGCAATTGAACATTTTTGACTGATGAAGTGAAAAGTCTAAATCTTTGGGTTGTCCCTCGAAAGGATGCAGAAGAAAACAGCCACTGTTTACACTATGCCAATCAATGGGTGTGCGGAATTCACTGACCGGTGCCTGCCTGCAACTTTTGCAGTGGTGAGTCATTGTATTGCACTTCTAACATAGCCATGTCAGCATGTCTACAGCCGAATTACAGTGCATCGAGACAGTGGACCTTAACTGGCACCATGGCACTTTGTGATAAGCCTGTATTCTTGCAGACAATATCACTGGCAGAGATGAGAGCTTATTTTCTGTGCCACACCAATCATGGCATCTCGAGGCTTTCAGAGGCTGAGGAAATGAAGGGGCTGTACATGGCTGAAGGAAGGGAAGTGCATGGTCTGATCAATTCATAGGCTATGGGCAACACTAGAACTATTATGCGCCACTACAAAGTGCAGTTGTGGGCATTGTGTCACCACCTCCTCCATCTTTCCTTAGATAGCCACACTCTGATGGTATTTTCTACATAACCCATCATTGAAAAATAGCCTGTTGGTAAATGGCATACACGTGATTCTACTCTGGGAATAAAATATTGTTGGTACAAGCCAGGAAGGTGAAATATATCAATTTGACAATATAATCATTGATGTGTCTGTCGTTCCACATGTTCATGGTATGGTGAGCTTGATTTTGTTTTTCCTTTAATTTGAAAAAAGGAAAACCCTAATATCCCTATTCTGGAATCCTGCAATAATTGTAAATCTACTGTAACCTACCGTGATTCCAATCCCACTATACCGCTATTCTATATACATTCTCTTCCCTGCACTCAACTAAGCTAAACTAATGCAAACTGCTCCCTTACCAAAGGCCTGTTACCAAGTGATACACGATTTGAGGAGTTTGCCCTTCATAGAGTCCAGGCCAAACTCAACCAAACCTCATTTAATCGAACTTTGAAAAAGCTTGACCAGTTGTTTCCGGTCTAGCACGGCATTTTGGCAGATTCAATATTTTTTCAAACTAGTTTGCCCATTCCTAATAGGAAAAAAGGAAGATGCGATGCACCTGCTGTGCTATAGTTTGGCCCCTTTGTGTCAGATTATATAAATATGTGTGTGTCTGCGCCATATTTCATTTATGTCAAATAGTGCAGCTAATTAACAATGGTATGAGTGTAGGTGTGTTTGGATGGGTTGTGTATTGGACAGGTATTTCAATGATCGTTAGAATGCTAAATCTACAGTTTAAGACATTGCAAAGGTTTATGTAATTACATTTGTCAAGAGAGGACACTTGCATTCTGCCACCGAGTGCCCAAAGCTACCATAACGCACTACACAATTAAATGAATCAATAAAGTATTATGACACTTGTAAAGGAAAAAATACACAATGCTGCAAATACAAGGTCATTGTACAAGATTGCAAAATGAGTATCGGACTCCAAAGAAGGGTATGTTAAATGTTAAATGTTAAAGGTATTTGTACCGCGCACCGTCACCAACGGAATTGGTCCCCAGGCGCTCTGGCGGATCTGCAAATGATACGGTGGGAAGGGTTAGTAAGGTGAAGAGGGAGTAGAATAGTAAGAGGAGTGGTGTTCTGTTGGCAGCTTCAGCTCGGTATACACCAGATACTGAGCTTTGGTGCGGGTATTGGATCAGTGTCAGTCCGCGTGTGCTGTTGCTCCGGCTTATGTGTTGTTGCAGTGTTGTGAAGTGTGTGTGGCTTGCTGTGCGAGAGATGGTTGTGTGAGTTTTTTGAGTGAGATAAGTATGCAGAGTTTGAGCTTATATTGGTTAGTGGGTTACCTGGCCCTAAGCATGCTTACATTCACAGTTCTATCCAAGTGTGTCACCTGTTGATCCTCATAACTCTATCTGGATGCGGCGCAGGCCAATGCTTAGGATTCCATCTAGGTGTGGGCATGCCAACATTCACGGTCCCATCCAGATGCAACTCAGGGCAATATTCACAATTCTGTCTAATTGTGGACATGCTAATATTCACAATTCTGTCTGAGTGTGGACATGCTAGTATTCATAGTCCTATCTAGATGCAACGCAGGCCAATATTGACAGTTCTGTCTAAGTGTGGACATGCTAATATTCACATGCTAATATTCACAATTCTGTCTGAGTGTGGACATGCTAGTATTCATAGTCCTATCTAGATGCAACGCAGGCCAATATTCACAGTTCTGTCTAAGTGTGGACATGCTAATATTCACATGCTAATATTCACAATTCTGTCTGAGTGTGGACATGCTAGTATTCATAGTCCTATCTAGATGCAACGCAGGCCAATATTGACAGTTCTGTCTAAGTGTGGACATGCTAATATTCACATGCTAATATTCACAATTCTGTCTGAGTGTGGACATGCTAATATTCACATGCTATTGTTGGCAAATACATTGCTCTGTACTATCAAATAGGCTGTCTCTGCTTTGTGATCTATCTGGATATACTTAATTGAGTAATTACATTATTTCTCTTCTGAAGTAACACCCTCCAAGCTGAAATGTATGTCCAGAACATTAATGCTCATGTGTGAACCCTGCTGCTAATACTTTACTTGGCTGGCCACATGTTCAGAGGAAAACGAGTGGGCCTTGACTTTCACTGGGTTGATCTGACAACTTTAAATTCCCTGCAATTTACAGTGCATGATTTGTCATTTTGTAGGTTGTTACATTGTTCTCAATATTGTTTAACAAAGAAGTGAATTGCATTGCTGTGGAACACGGGGAAATGCCATGCTAAATGGGAGAATGGCAGACTGAGCTAACTGCTGTTAAATGTTCCTGTACATTCTGTAGAAGTTATTTGACTAGGTGTAACACTTTTCCATTAAACAATGTGCATTTTCCGGGGATTTATTTTTAAATATCACGTACACTTATGTTAAACCAAACAAGGATACGTGTTGTCTTTCAAAAGCGAAATGAGGTAATGCCAAAGAGTTTCTGTATTTATGCAGCCATGTTGCATGAAGAACATGCACATTTGTGAACCTGATGTGTTCAAGTATTCTGCAAGATGACAGAATGTATTTTACAAGTTAGCTGATCGACTTAGTTATATTTGTTGACAGACCTACCCTTTATTAAATAGTCATTATCAGTCGAAATAACATAATGTTTTTTTTCTTCCATTTTCCATTTAACCTCGAAATGGTGAACTTAGTTTGAACTATGAAAAGCTTGTTTTGCAGAGAACTACTTTATGTAAAAACGACCCAATTCGAATCAGTCACTAGGACCTGAAAAGAGATGAATAGACACAGCTGTGTGCAGTGGCGGCTGCTATCATAGGGTGGCTGGGCGCCGCCCCCCCAGAAAAGAAAGAGAAAAGAAAGAAGAAGCTAAAAGAGATTCAATCAGAGAACATCTCTGATTGAATCTCTTTTTTAGCTTGCATTTCCTTTGCCAACAGCGCGGGGTGCTGTGGCAAGGCAAGTTAGGCAACAATAACTAAGGGCCGGGCCCGGCTGCTTTCTCAGCGGGGCGCGTCCTGTTTTACGTCTAACTTCTTCAATAGTAGAGAGGGTGGAGCTCGTAGCTCCACCCACTCTACGTAAGCCCCTTAATTAGAAGGCTGGCGGGGCGCTTCAGGGGTGGCTGCCAGTCTAAAATGTGTGCATACAGTGCACTAGGTCAGGAAATTCCTGAGTCTCTCCCCTGCATGGACACAGTAATGTCATTGGCTGTTTGCCAGCCAATGACAACCCTTGCATTGGCTGGCAAACAGCGAATGACATTACTGTATCTATGCAGATCTCGTGCTGGTGTAGGGTGTGTGGGTGCGCCTGCGCCACCTTCACACTCTCTCCCTTGTATTCTTTCTTTTCGGACGACGACAGGACGCAAGCTCAGCCTCAGCTGCTCTGCTCTGAAGACCACCAGCCCAGCAGGGATGGCCTGGGCCACGAGTTGCCGGCGGGCAAGTACCAGGTGGTCTCAGAAGTTGTTCTGTTTTGGGCCAAAACAACTTTTGGGGACGCGGTCCACGGCCCCAGTCAGCAACACTGAAAGACGTGTAGGCCAGGGCCTACGTCTTTCAGTGTTGCTGACTGTGACTGCTGTAACTTGGGGCCTTGTGTCTCTGCCTTGGTGGTAGCGGGCCCGGGCCCGCCTACCACCAAGGCGGGGGCCAAGGCGGGGGCCGACTGGCCTGGGCCTTTCTTTACCCCCGGTCCGTGGGCCAAGGCCCAAGGCCTTGGGCCACGGTCAGCACGGCCCAGGCAGGCGTGCTGTAGTGCCCGCGTAGAATCTTCTTCGACTCCATCCAAAATGTGCTATGTAATATTTTCGGCATTTTTGGACAAAAAATGCCGAAAATATAAAACGGGACAAGTGGAGCCCGGGCAGCGGGAGGGAGAGACCTGGCACAGTGGCACCACCACGGCTGGTGCCTGGTGGCCACTGGTCAGGCCTAGCATGATGCGGGAGGGGTTGCGTCGCTGGGGCAAAGAGTTTGATCATTGTTGGAGGGTCTTATGTGATTGGGTGTATCTTGGTGGACAACACTGTGGGGGGTGTTTAAAATCTTGTGGGTGGATGGGATGGGTTTTGGAAGGAATGTGATGGGGATGTTTGCAGGACACAGTGCCTGCTGAGTTACCTGGCATAGAATGCAGTGTTTAGCTGTTTCTCTTGGTTCATATTCGTCGCATAAAGCCTCGGTATTGACTTCTTTTGGTTTGGCATAGACACTCTCAAAATGAGGGCAAGCAGCGGTGGTGACCTTCAGTTTCCTGGGTCTGAGTGCAGTGTATGAGACCCCGGCAGAAACAAACCATGTGTGTGTAAATAAAACACTGCATATATGTCCTTGACGTGGGCGTATGCTCAGATATGTTTGTGGTATACTCACACAAACGCGCAAGATTTCATAGTTTTGGAGAAAACGAGCATTGCGGCAGTGTATTCCTCATTCCCTTTTTTCACGTGCTTTGAAATACTGATGCAGTTAAATGGTAAAATAAGGTAAGCACCCTTTTGCTAATAACGTTGGCCTCACTGGCCTGCCCATGTCCTGGTAAAAGACCGTTGTAGGGCGTTGGGCTGGAGGAGGATCGGGTTCGTTAGGGTGACCATATTTTCAAAATAAAAAAACAGGGCGATCCACTAAGGTAACACCGACTCCATCCAAAAGGTGCCATGTAATATTTTCGGCATTTTTGGACAAAAAATGCTGAAAATATAAAACGGCACAAGTAGAGCCCTGGCAGCGCGAGGGAGAGGCCTGGCACAGTGGCACCACCACGGCTGGTGCCTGGTGGCCACTGGCCAGGCCTAGCATGAAGCGGGAGGGGTCACGTCACGGGCCGCGCTGCCTCTGGCAAGCCACAGAGGAGACTGTGAAGAATTGCCTGAATCTGTAGGGAGAATAGATCCACCCCAGGTCCACGTTAGATGGGAAAGAAAGGTCAGTTTCCTTATTGATATACAGCGGTCAGGCCGGTATTATATGATATGGCATTTATAACGCACCTGCACACAGGTAGCACACCTTAGTAAGCCTGGCATCCCCAGCTAGGGTGACCAGATTTTTCCAGACGAAAATCCAGGACGACCAACACCATAAAAGGACAACCACCCCCACAGCCCATCCCCCAACCCCGAACCAGCCTCAAACCATCTCTGCCCTCCATTGCGTCCCCCTCTAACCCACCGTATTTTCAGCAGCGCTCCTTCTCCTATAAATTCCGCACTTTTGACTCTGGATATAAGCGTATTAATAAGAAAAAGCTTTTGCTTTGATACGTGTTGCTGTTCTTTCACTTAATGTTATGCCTAGTACCTATATGGTTAGGAGTTCGAGCCCAGCTTGCCATGACACAATTTTGTGTGTATTTTGATATATATGTACTTTATAATTGTTGCTGTACCTCCCTTTCTACAAAAAAAGGGGCTCGCACGACCCTCCCCCTTCCCCCCAAAACTGTGACAGGGTCTTTAAAAACTGTCGAGATGGGGGGATGGATAGCTTAATTCCAGAACTGTCCCAGCAACACCATGAGATCTGGTCACCCCCTCCCCAGCCCAGCGTCCCGGTTTCATCACCAACTCTACTCCTAACTACCAAGGTGTTCACAAAGTACATTCTAGGTAAAACATAATTAAAACATAATTTCCTTTATAAAAATGTATTTTGAATGTCCATAGAAACAGCACTTGCATCTATTTGTGTGTTCCGTGTTTAATAAACCAAGTGTGTGAAGTGCACACAATTCTTTGCTGACAGTGCATGACAAGGACGCCTCCTCACTTTTGCTGGCTCTTGCCTTCGGGTGGATAGCTCAGTGGTAACGTGCTCACCTTGGAAGCAAGACGACACAGAGCAAATCGTGTTCGATCCCCGGGCCCGCGCTTACCTCTGGGAATTAAGCGCATTATAAATAACCTATCGTATCAGGGTGTCCAGGAAAACATTGCAGCTGACTATGTTTCTGCAGGATCCCACATGGGGGTCTGGGCATCTTCTGAATTGCTATCAAGAAAGTTTGGGGGTGGTTTGATTTTATCACGTAAATAGAAATTCCATTATTAAAACTCATGTGTCACACCTGGATCCAGTAAAAGCCATGTCTTAGATGCCAGTTAGATATTTCACTAGCATGAGCCATTCATGGCTGGCAAAGTGCAACTTGAAACATCCTGCTCCTGAAAGCAGCCTTTGATGTCTAATTTTTTGTTGTTGCTTCAAGTAGAGTGTCTTGGTAGACACCCCCCTCGATTCATTCCAAATGGTGTCACCTGGATCCATTTGCTGACATACAGCTTTTGGGCCTCTACTGAAGTTGTATTCTGTCCATCCACGTGCACTGCACCACCCTCCTAATCCCGTCCGTGCAGCTGTAGATAGTGCCATTCAAGCGCCACTCTTTCCCTCGCTCGTCACCAACTTCTTTCCCACCCTCTTCAGCGCCTTTCTTTCCCTCACCACGCCCTTTCCTCTCACAACCTCACTTCCCTCAGTGCCCAGCCTTCTCGCCTCACAGATCATCATTGCAATGCCTACACCAAAGGAAACACCATTGGCTTTGCCAATGCTTGTTTAGCATTTATCTAGCACTTCTTAAGGTGTAGACTGTTACATGCACCCACATTTTGGACAATTAAGTGGGCTGAGGCACAGAGAGAGAGGGGGAAGCTGCTATGCCAAAGAATTGCTCCATTCTAATACTGTGGGTGATCTCTCTCTCAATGTTCCAAATATAACTCATGTGGCAAAAATAATTTGACACAAATATGACTTGTCAAAAACAAGCAAACAATGAAAGCTCATATCAAACACGCGTACCAAGCCCCCCCTTCACCCCCCTCCCCGAATACGTATTACAAATTGCGCAGAATGGATCTGCATAGTTTTGTGTAACCTGGGGAATGAACGTAGGTACATGCAGTGGCGGTGAGATTCAATTCCCGAGGTTTGTGCCTCTCTTATTTTGCAGGCGTTATATGCTCAGCATTTACTCTGGTCTCGAAAGCTTAACTGCACAGTGAGCGGCAGTATGCATTGCAGACACATGTACAAGAGGTAAAGGGACAATGTATCTGTGGAACAAACGGCCTTGGAATTCCAGGTCCAGCGACATTAAGTTCCTCAAAAGAGGCCCCTTCCTGTGTAATGAGGTTAGGTAGTGGTGGGGAGATATTGTGCCCAAATGCTAGGCAAAGAATGCTAGACTCTATACTTTCCCAGCTTTTTGGGAGAGAAGGTTGGGGTGCCGGGGTGCAGAGGAGCAAATTAATGCAAGCCATCAGTCACCAACGTAGACTCTGGGATATTACAAGCAGTTAACTCTCTCTCCTTCATGTGTGAACCATTTTAATACTGCTCTGAGCCTATGTTGCCCTTTCTCAGATCAGTCTCTCGCTTTCTCTTTACAGACCATCAGCAACACCTTGCATGAACAAATCAAACTAGACCAGGTTAATTGTGAAACTAAAAACATCGGGCTTCAACCTCCACAGTGCACCTTCCGGGATTTTGGATTTCCCATAGCCTGCAAAGGAGTTCATTGCAGTGACCATTCTCCAGAACGAGGTGAGCTAGCATTAGTCTTTTGTAGGGTTTGGTGCTCAGGGCACGCCAACTCTGTTTGTGTTTGTTAGGACAGTTTTTCTGAAGTCCAGTTAAGGGCCTAGTAAAACCATTCAACTGAGGCAGTACAAGACTCCACTCTTAGTATAAGACTGTACCACCTGAGAACATGGTAGCGTAGGCAGAGCAGCCAGGCTTATCTTAGGAGGGAGAGAGGGCAGTAGATACAGTACAAGTGAAAATTGTAATACAAATGATCCAAAGAAACACTGAAACACTATGTATTATAAAAATAAAGGATTTATTTAAATACAAGTAGGCCTAGATAAATCTAGGGGTTAAGTAAATACTGAAACATTATATGAAATCACAATATAAAACACAACACTATACTTGAAAGTACACAGACCCAAGTATAGACCTTATTTGGAACACCTAACAGTAGTTCTAGGGAAGTCAAAACCTTGTTATACACATTTAGTATAGGCCGAGCCTATTCTTTGGGAGTAAAAGACCAATGGTTAGTTTTAGATTATTTTTGGTAATTCAAGGACAGTAGGCCCTTCCAGTTGTACAGTGACTCTTGGAACAAATCACATAAACAGTCAACTGGACAAGATACTTTTGGTGAATAGTGAAACACTTATTCTAGGTGCAGTAAAAACCTATAACTACTTTTGTCATAACACACAGTTATACCAGGTGAGCAAAACCTAATGGATGTAACATACAATTACAGATGCTTTGGAAATCAGGGAACCCCAGATTGAGGTAAGCAATAACTCTTGTAACTTGTTTTGGATGGCACACAGCTAACACAAGGTAAGTAAAACCCACTTACTTTAACTTCACAATGAAGGGAAAAGTAAAACCCAATGTCACACTTTACTGAATAGATATTCTAGGTAGGCAACAACCTAATGTAGACTTATTAAAGACAGGCTAGCAGCAAGTCAGGGGAACCAAGACCCAGTTGGGGGACACTCATACAGTTATCCTAGCAGGACTAACCTGATGATACCAACAGTTGGAGGACACTCATACAATTACCCTTCAGGAATAATCTGGTGAAACCAACACATTACTTTTGTAAAGAGGCACAACCTAATCACAGGAGAGTAAAATACCTTCACATCTACTTTCTTTTAGACTGGCAAAACAGTGGCTAAGGAAGGAAAGATGTTAACCATACTTTTAAGAATAGTGCATCACACATCCAAGATCAGTAAGAACTTTTGTAACTGTTCACTCTTAGAATTACAGTTACCAACCAACTCTTTACAAGTAAGTAAAAACACTTGATTTCTTTTCTAGGCAGAAGTCCCAATCCCTTCAAAGTCTTTTCCCTTAGAGCATGAGTGTTCTCAGTGGCAGAAGGGGGGTCATTAGGCCTAGTGACCAACAGGCAGTGTTAGAATAAGTTCTTTAGTAGCAAAAGTCAGATTTTCCTGAGGAAAACTGGCAAACAAGTGAGTACTTTTACTTCTAGGGTTAGGAGAGGGTCGAGGGGCTTCGCAGAAGACACCCCAGCAGGATTCTAGCAGTGGGACTGGTGTACTGGACGAGGGACCTCCCAATCACAGAAAACACCCCAGGACTACACAGAAATCCCAACAGGCTTAAGGTAAGTATATACCCAAGCCAACACAGTACCTCAGCAATGAAGAAGAGATTGCAGCAGGAGAACTTCAGGGACTGCAGCCAAATACCCGGTCACTGGATTCCTTGTCCTGGAGACTGAACACAAGACCTCAGAAGGGACTTTGCAGCAGGGATCAATGAAGAAGGCTCTAGGCAAGATTTCTCTCGCGGCTGAATGCGGTTATGCGGGTTTGGCGCCTTTTCAAGGAGCACAGAAGAAGACAGAAAATCGCAGTTGAATTCTCATCGTTTAAAAGATCCAGCACTCTTGTGAGGGGACTTTTCGGACTCGATTCGTGTCTCTGGAGACAGACCAAGATGCCCACGAAGTTTCAGCGAGATTCGGAATTCGGAAGACCGTGCACCGCACAGTGGCAGGAGGTCCCAGGGTATTGGGGTATTGCAAGAACGCAAAGTCACA
The DNA here is from genome assembly GCF_040938575.1 of Ambystoma mexicanum. Classification (NCBI taxonomy): domain Eukaryota; kingdom Metazoa; phylum Chordata; class Amphibia; order Caudata; family Ambystomatidae; genus Ambystoma; species Ambystoma mexicanum. The sequence continues at coordinate 847,254,556 of NC_090935.1, forward strand.
GCCACCCATGGGATGACTCAAAATGCAGGTCGTCTTGAGTCTAGTGGGTCTCACCAGGCTCTGGGTTCGGGTCGTCGTTTTCGGAGACCACAGGTCGATCGGAAGGAAGGGCTGCAGCAGGCTCCGGTTACAAAGCAGGCTCTTCGGTCTCTGGAAATCATTCCCGCCGCTTTTCCTTCGTCATCCTCTTCGGTTTTCTGTTCCAGTGGTCGACATGACTTCAGCTTCCAGGTTTCTAGTATTTATCAGGAACTGCAACACAACCTCTGCATTCTCTCCCCGCATTTTACAAGAAAGGGGCGTTTGGCTGTCCAATCAGGACAGCCAACCCCCCACTGGGATCTGACCCAGTTGAAGGAAGGCCTAAGACAAAGGAGGGGGAAGTTTGGGACCCCTCCCCCACTTCCTGTGCTTACAGACTGACTGGAGCCTGGGCGGGGTGTCCAGGGGACTCCCGCCAAAGACAAAACTCAAACAAAGGATTTTCCCACCCTGGATGTAAGGGGAAGGAACAAGAAACGACAAGAAACACTAAAATGGCAGAAAAAGAAGACAGGGGCCATTTTGGTAAAAATTAGCACCCTTAGGTGCCTTTACTGCAGCTGTGATTACAGCACGCGGTAAAGGTGCACCAAATTAGTAAAAGGTATCACTGCCACCAGCCATTAAAGGTAAGCTTGTCACTGTAACAGAATTGTTACAGTTTAAATGTGAAAGGGGATACATTGTATCTCCCCAGCACTCCACATAAGGTGGGGTGTGCTGGTTTCACAGAATAAAATGTAAAAGGGATCCAAAGATCCTTTCTACCCTTGGGAACTGTAGTTCACTCAAGGTTAGCACAAGAAAGTTAAAGGGGGAGCCCCTAGGGTAACCCAGCAACAACAGGCACTTATTGCCAATAAGTTGTTAGACATGATAACTTTAAAAAGACACTATGGAGAGTCTTAAAAATGACACCCATAAAAAGAGTTAAAGACAGGTGAGTGTGGAAAAAGGTTCCCACTCACTGAGGTATTAATGGAAAATATCTCACTGGAAAAGCAAAAAGTTCTGGAGTTGAACCAGGCAAGGAAGATTTACCAGCCCTGCGGAAATCTTACCTAACAGTGTTCATCTGTAGTAAAGAAGGCACCCAGCTATCTTGCTTAAATTATTTTTGAAAAGAAGCCCATGTTTGTGAGATCAATGAGGTGGGGGAAATCTGATGAACAGTACAGACTAGCTGAGAGAGTGGCATGTGAAAATGGAAAGTCATAGAAATAAAATACACAAAGGCCTGCTTATGGTTCAACGAAAGCAAACCTGTCCATTTGGAAACTGTTTTTCGAAGGATAGGATTGGGTGGTGGTTCCCACTTACCTCATGATGTCTGGTATCTTCCAGTTGAATGGTATACAGTAAATTGTATTACCGCTGAAAAATCCCACAGTCTTTCAAACATCAGAATACCTTATTTCTAATCTTCACCATTGCTCCCACAGTGCTTGGGAGGGGTTGGGGTTGTGTGATGCAGTCAGAAAAATCGCCCTACATTGTTAACAATGTTTTTTTAGAACAGTATTAACATAACAAACTTGCCTCATTGCTTCCATAAGTGATAAGTACTCATTTGCCAAACAAGCTGCAATACGTACTGTGTGGCTGGTGTCACATTTGCTAATGGGCATGTGTGTTAACACATGCATAGCTAACATCAGCAATTATACTCAACTGTACTGGTCGATGATAAGTACAGCAAAGTTGTGTGTAATTGCAGATGTTATCTGTGTCTAGTACCGACTAATTATAATTATGTGTTATTGACGAGCATAACTAACAATGACTACATGATCTCAGATACATATACATGTACATAATCATTTTGCTTATTGACAGGTGTCACTGTTGCCGAAAATGAATTCAGTGGACCAATTACTCTCAAAACCATTTTCCGGACTCGCACACAATGAAAAACTGGAGGAGAAAAGACTAGGGCCTGCTCAGCCAGATGTAAAAATTGAACAGTCCGCAAAAGATAGGGGAAAGGCTTACGCACGCACATTTTCCATGGTGTGGTATGGCTCACTGGTAGCATTGCTAAGCCGTCTTTGTTCTGCTTCCCTTGCCTGCTGTTTGGATGTGAAACGGCCTGGACAAAAACAGGAGTCACTGACCTAAAGCATTTGTCCGAAAAAAGCAAGAGACATGAATCGTGCAAATCTCATATTGAGAATATATTACAGCTGCGCATGTTGGGAAGTGTAAACATTGCAACACAGTTGGATGATGCCTATCGCTGGAGCGTGATGAGGCATATGGAGGATGTGGATAAAAAATGATACATTTTGTCAAAGTTAATAGACTTTGTGCGTTTTTGTGGTGCGTTTGAATTGGCTTTACGTGGCCATGATGAAACTGAAGACTCTTTAAATCCTGGTGTATTTAGAGGTCTAGTGGATTTTGTATCCAGCATAGACAGTGCAATGGAACTATGCTTAACATATCCACCAGTATTCAAGGGCACTTCAAAACAATTCAGAAAGAACTGCTGGACTGCATGCTCACGGTCATCAGAGAGATCAATGTAAAGCAGTTAAAATGCACAGATTATGTGGCTATTCAGGCAGCCGATACAACTGGTGTTTCCACTAAGACTCAGTCTGTGCTAGTCTATCGCTACATTGATGAATGATACAGAATTGTTGAAAGATTTTATGGATTCTCTCATCAGAAAGACTCTAGTGTGCAGACCATTGCTACTGCCATAATGGAAAAATTGACAAAGAATTACTTGAAGATTGCCACAAAAAAAGTAATTGCGCAAACATATGATGGTGCGGGTGTAATGAGGGGGGTGTCTGGTGGAGTCCAAAAGAAAGTAGCTGAAGTGTATCCAAATACACATTATGTACATTGATATGCACACCAGATTAACCTCATCATTGAACAGGCTGTTTCAAAAATCTCAGAAGCTCGAGTTTTGTTTTGTGATATCTCTGGCTTCTGTACATTTTTTTCTCATTCTCCAAAAAGAACCGCAGTTCTAGATGAGGTATCAGATCAAAGACTTCCAAAACCATCTCGCACTCGCTGGAGCTACCATATTCGGGTAGTGGAAGCCATGTATCAGCACAGGGAAGCACTCTGTACATGCTTTGAGCTCATTAGTGAAAGACAGACTGATTTTGAGGGGGTTACTGTGCATGAGGCCCAGGGATTCATTCGAACTCTGAAAGAGAAGGAGTTCCTTTTCTTCCTTTTTTTGTTCAATGACATAATGCCCCATGTCGACATTCTATATAACCAGCTTCAGAAGCGAGACATTAACTCTGTGTATGTGCAGAAAGCTACTGCAACTTTTATCAAGTGCATTGGCACAGTACGTGAAAGCACTGACAATCTGGAAGCTAAACTTCCATCAGAAGCAACTTTTTAAGGTTGCAATGTAAACATGAACACTTTGAATCATTTGGCTAAAGAAGTATGTAACACAGTTACACAAGCCCAAGAACGCTTTGCATTTACTAACCACTTGGAGGGGCCAAATTGTTGCAGAGGGACCTATTTCAAACACATGGACAATCTTTTCCCAATTATGCACTGAATGCAACTGTCCAAGCGTACCCCATGTTAAACAAGGAAAGACTGCACACTGAGCTTTCAATTGTTTATGAGAGACCAGAATTCTGTAGTTCAAGTGGGGCAATTTCTTTATTAAAATTGTTCGTTGAAAACAATCTCGAAGAAGCATTTAGTGAGACAATGCAGTTATTAAAAATTCTGATTACTACACCCATGAAAACAGCTGAGTTTGGGTGCTGTTTCTCCACCCTAAAGTGAATTAAAACATTCTTGAGAAACGCAATGACTGAGGATCGTCTGAATGCTTTGGCCATGCTGTCCATGGAAAAACAACTAATTCAAGAGATCCCTGACTTCAATACACGGACTATTGATAAATTTGCCTCTCTGAAAAATTGACGTGCACAATTTGTGTACAAACTTTCAAAATCAATGACCAGTGAATGTTCTGTTACAAACAAGCTATTTGCAGATATTTTGTGGGTTACCTTGAATTCTTTGTTTCAGTGGCCTTATATATGTTAGGATTTTGTGTAAGGTTGCAGTGATCTATTTGACAGAACAGTGAGAAATGTGAAGTATGTTTTGATGTTATGGTTGTTGGTTGATAATAAAGAACTCAACAAAATATACTTAGTAAACTATTTCTGTTGCATTTTTCTCCTTGCAATATGTATGTGTTATTTCTGAGACCTGTGCATTCCACGTGTTGCAACTTTGAGCAACTGAAGCAATGGCAACTCAGTGAGGCAGACATCCATTAGAGGTAGGGCAAATGTCGCATTAATTAAGTGGTTTAAAACAAAAGTAATATTTTAGCTTAGTTTCCCCCTTTCAGAAAATGCCTTAAATCCCACCTTAGTAAGAGGATGAACGCATGTGAATGCCAGTAACAGCATGACAAACATATGTTTCCATCATTGCTGACTATATAATTAATTTCTTTATGCATACGCCATAGTACCAGCTAGTCTCAATACAAGCTGCTGTAAAATACACCATCACACTTGCACACGTAAGAATAGTGTACCACCATTAATATGTAAAACCGAATGCTTTTTTCATATTTCGGTGGGTTTTTTGGACAGTAAATTGCACATTTTGTAGGCCATTTTTCCAAAAATGTCACGGGGGAGAACCCCCCCGCATCCCCCTTGGGGGGGGTGGGCTCACGCGCTGCGCACGCTCGCTACTAAATTCGCCCTGGAAAATGTACGCCCCACCAGCTTTCAACTTCACCAGCCGCCACTGGCTGTGTGTACCAAAGACAAAGGCCTTTTGGTAAAATATCAAGAAATAAAGCTAAATGTAAGCTACTTAGTTGATGCAGCTTCATTTGGTGGACTTGAATTTTTAAGGGGCAAGCAGGACAATAATTTTCCAACGTGTGGTGAGACTATAGCAGAAACTTCAAATGGCTGAGGCCCATAACAGCCTTTAAACCTTGACCTGATAGAGCAAAACTGTCTGTTAAAATGTGTATTTATCCATTAAGGAGCCTATTTATTTTTTAAGAAAGCAGATGTTTTTGACTAGGACCCTTTTGACTAGGATCATAGAAACTCATAAAATTCAAAGTTAATTCTAAAGTAAAATGTGCACCAAAGAAATGTAAAGTGATAACTAATGAAATACATTATGGACTCTAATTTTATAACACTTTTTATAACACTTGCTTCAATTTGAAAAATGCAAATATAATTTAATTAAGCAGAGCAGCCCCAATCACATCCATATTAGAAGGATACATTAAAAGGTGTAAATCATTAATACGTGTGCTTTAACTCTGTTACACCTTCAGTAACAGAAACAGGAAAGGCGCCTCTACATTCAGATCTTTCTTGTGATTTGAATAATAATAATAATAATAATAATAATAATAATTATTATTATTGAACAGGTCTTATTAATGGCACATGGGAAAGAACTATTTTAGTCCAATTGAATCATACCTGCTGACAGTAGGGCTAACTCACAGCTAGATGCATCCACCGTAACATTGTAAAATACATTGGGCCAGTCCAAGACAAATGTAAGCTTTCTTGCGGATGTGAGTAACTGAAGGCAAACTATCACAGGCTCTGTCCAATCCACACATACTGCATCAAATGGTATTACATGAGTTGAGTTTGTTGGGCTTTAAAGTCACACATATATTTAGTTGGGAGAGTTTTGCATTAGCATTAAAAGAAGGGAGCCTGCCCAACAGGAAAACACCAGATTTGTGTTCCAACTGGAAGCACCTGATGAACATCCTCCCTAGGAAAGCCTGCTCCAGTGGAAGTTGAATTCAGAAGGCTTTCCCAAGACAGAGCAAGATTGTCTGAAAGGAATTGTCAGCAAGTTTACAGACTGAAAGTAAAAGCTTAGCTGGCAGAGTTGTCTTGAGCAGTTCATGTCCCTACTAGCCCTTGACCTTTTCAAAGACAAACCTTAAGTGAGTGCAAGAACCCTAGAGTATTTAAATACATGCCTGAAGAATGAATTCAAACCCAAATAGCAATTGAAAGCATTTTGGTGAAACTCTGTGGAAGTATATTTCAAATAGACTGTTTTAGAATCCAAAAGTATGCAGGGCACATTTGTCTCGGAAAGTAACCAATTAATAATGTGTTCCCTGGATTATCGCAGGAGAAAATGATATCTAGGTTTATGAGTATGGTGTACAATATGACTCATGTCATTCAGGCATTGCTAACGTTTGTCACTTGTTAAAACACTAGGATACGTAAAAGAAAAATCTTGAAAACAGTTTCCTACTACTCAAATTGGAATATGATGTCGGTTAGTTTCTTCAATTTATGCCCAAGAAAGTAATATCAGTGTATATAACCAATGTTATTTTCCAAATAACATTGCACACAAATAGATGGCTTTTGCTTGAAGTGGAGTCCTAATGCCAATTAATATTAAGTTGCTGATTCCTCTTCCATTTCAATCTTATCATCTCATGCTTGGGTAACCCTTGAATATATTGACGGGCTGCGACATGGGTCATCACCTGCCACTCGGGGGGTTCATACCACCAGTGTGTTATGTTGTGTATTCTATATTTGCATTTGAAATTAGATTAGCATGTTGCTGTTTACAATGATATGCAATGTATATAGTTTCTTTTTTCTAGGTTCTGTATTGGAATGCTCTCATGTAGAATGTAGAGAGTTGAGAGGATTGCCTTGGTGGGAGTTAGTTGGAAAAGCTGAGGTAGGCAGGAAGACATGGGACCTGGGGTCCATATTACCCACTTACCTGTAAAATGTCCTGAATAAACAAGAGCTTGAAGATAACACTACTTGTTTGTTGAAGTACTTCACAACACAGTGTCTGCGAAGGAGGTATCTGGAAGAAAGGTTTTTCCCAATGTGCTGTTCAAACAATCTGGTAGGCACAAAGCACTGCATGAAGGGCTTAGACCAGAGCAGTCACCCAGCAGTCCTGCAGCAGTTTATCAGCTCCAGAAAGCATTGTCTCTAAACCCATTTCACAAATGATGTGTTACACTGGGGCCTTGTTCCATATTTCAATATTTTGAGTTTGTGTGGACTCATAAGCACTAGTTATTATCACATGCCTGAGATAATATTTCCCCCTTCTCCTCTAGTCTTCTTAGTTTTAAGGAATAGTAACATAGAAGGAGTCTAAATGATACAGTAATCCACTGGGTTATTAGGATAGAAGCAGACTTTACAGAATCTATGAGCCTCTTTTCACAAGATGTGTGGACTGAAACTAGCTTGGGAACTTTCTCCAAGGCAGAGGTATGTGCAAATATCATATTTGAAAGAAATAGGAAACCACAAGTGTGTACACACCTGTGTTGATACAGAGGGGTTGGATTCAGATGTGTGCTACAGTTTTAGTGCATTGTTGTTTAGAACCTGGGGATGTCAGGTTTGCAATTGACTTTGCAAAAGACAGTCCCCTCTGGTTGCATGTCAGAAGAACGCTGTGGACTGGGGCATGCTCTGCTTTTGAAGGGACGTTATGGGCAGTGCTGTCTTTTCTTTGACTTGCTGCTCCCAGTAACTAATGTAGATACAACTTGATTACGTGACTGTTTTCCCTATCAGCTGTACTGGAGACTGAGGGTCATTTGAGCTTAGAAACAGATAGTGGGCCTCATTATGAAGTTGGAGGTAGCCATGGCGCTATTAGTGCCATGGCTGCCTCCAAAATCATTCCGACTCCGGTCTGGTGGATGGAGCAATTACCGGTCCATTCCGAGGTCGGCGGGACCGGTAATTCCCCATTCACCAGAGCCATTCCCCATTCCCATTTGAGCCCCCATAGGGCTCAATGGGAAGGGGGAAGGCGGCAATAACGGCACCGCAAATTGTGGTACTGTCATTGACCCCGATATCCCTTTGCAGGTCCCGTCCTTAACGCCTGGTAAAACCAGACGTTATGGAAGGACCCGCAAAGGGAACACGCAGTAGGACGGTAAGGGATTACCGGCACCGGTGCCCTTACCGGTGCCGGTAATCCCTTACCGCCCACCTTGTAATGAGGCCCAGTGAGTTTAAGATGCAAACAAGTTATAAATGTTACTTTCTGAGGTACCACAGATGTAAAAAGACAGAACATGGAGAAATGGAAGGCGACAAGCAAACTGACCCTGAACCAGCAGTTATGAAATTGACTACAATCATGACACCTATCAGTAAGGCTAGAAAATTAATTTATTAAATATAGTCAATGGCCCTCATTACGACCCTGGCGGAAATCGCGGTGCAAAATGCACCATGGAGCACGGCGGAAAGCTGCCGATAGCGCCATGGGGGTTGGCGGATTATCCGCCCCATTCCGACCTTGGCGGGGCGGTAAATCCCCATCCCCCATTTTACCCTTCCCCATTCCCATTTTTGCCCCATAGGGTATAATGGGAGTGGGGAAGGCGTTAATTACGCCACCGTAAAATACGGTGGCGTAATTAACAACAAGGTCCCGTAGCGCCATGGATTTCTCCGCCCGGAAAAACCAGGCGGAAAACGCTCCATGGCGCTACGGGAACTCGTAGTAGGGCGGACGGGTCCGCCGCGAATAACGCTGGCGTAAACCCACTCCGCCAGGGTCGTAATGAGGCCCAATGTTATCAGATTTCAGTGGCACACCCAATCAAAGATGTATTTGGCCTCATTTTGAAAACAATGCACATGTGAATCATAGTGGCTTTGAAATACAAGTAAATGTTAGCCCTCCACCATAGGTTAACAGAGGGAAGCCACTGGGAGTCAAGGGGTAAAATCCAGATGAGCAAATAAAGATCATTTAGCTGCCTATGAAAAGCCCCTGTAGACACATCAGGAGATATCTACTGAGGCTCAGGTAGGTGTTCACCTGTCATTTGAAAATAATACCATATATGTTAACAGCAGTGTGGAGAATCACTCAGTGGACATGATTGTGTTAATGATAATTCATCAGCTGCACCAACAAATGCAAATGGTCTCTCTGAGGCTGTAATAATTATGCTATTGAGAAAGTGAGATTGAATTAAGCAAAAGATTCTCTCCAATGGTGCATAGTAGCGCTACTCCTGTATGTGCCACAAGGGATTAGCAGATACCATCTAATCATTTCTTGCAGAATATACTAGATAGAAAGGTTTTAAAACCTGATAAGAGGTCCTGTGACCCAGTTACAATTTCGGCACCCCAATTAAGGGACTCTGTAAGAAACCGGTGAAGGCCCAACTTGAACACCAAATATATTCTCAGTTTCTTGTGTGAGCAGTTGGGGCAAGTTAAGAATTTGAAATGTGATAGCAACCATACTTGTATTGAAACATGAGATGAATAATTTAAAGGGATTGGTAAAATCAATAAATTTAGATATAAGGTATGACATTGGTTTTCAAAAATAGGTCTGTAGTAAAATGTTATACTTTAAAGAGTGAAACTTGGATTTTAAAAGTTAACATTCAAGATTTAAAAGCAAGTATGCAGGAGATTAAGGTGGATTTCAGTAATGGGATACACTGCCCCCCTGCTTTTGGAGGCTTGGAGAGGAGCAAGAAGATGATATCAACTCCAACTACTGCCCAATCACGAGCATGATATATATCTTTAGGCTAAATGAGACCTTAGAGTTTACAAATATATATAAAGTCATTGCTAGATATGCTAAATCTAAATCAGCAGAGCTGAGCAATACCAAGGAGCGTAGAAAAGGGGATACATGGGCAGACAAAGGAGGAACACAACATACATCTCTCAGGACCCCACATTTAAATCTGATAGGGGATGGGAAAGAGACATTATGGGCCTCATTATAAGTTTGCCAGTCCGTGGAACTACGGTACCGGTAAGCTTGCCAGTACTGTAGTCCCTGGACCGGAAAACTACGAGTTGTGCTGGCGGGTGCCTTTCTGCCCACCAGGACGGACCGTTATAAATGGTGCCGGTGCATCCGACCTCCCCATTCCCATTTGGCCCTATGGGGCCGAATTAGAATGGCGAACATCTTTTTTCTGGCGCCCATGAATGGGCAAATACCGGGGTCGGAATGCCCCGGTAATTGCCCATTCGCGGGCGGCAGCAATTTTCTGAAGTTTGGCAGCAGCCTGCCGGTTTTACAGCCAAGGCTACAGCCAAACTTATAATGAGGCCCAGTGTGTTAATGGTAGGTATTTCCGAATTGTCCTGTGGGATAAGAAAAATGGATCATTAATTACTAAATAATTGCTCTGTTTGGATATACAATGTTCAATTCAAATTCAAGTTGGTATTTTAGAAGCAATAATTAATTTAATTAAAGATATGATTATGGCTGGCCGAGATTTGCATATCTTAACTTGGCCGAAGGGCAGCACTAAATTGATTGCAGGCCTCTACCGCTGATGGTATCTAAGTATAAATGCAAATCAAGTCCACAAAATGAGTGTATTCACTTGGAGGGTAAATTATTGAGAGAGAGGAATTTCTAACAACCAAGTATCCGTAGGATCCCACCTGCCAGCAGATATGAGGGAACCCAATGAGGACAAGACCCTCTGCCTAATGAGAAAAAAACAAAGTTGTGGAGGTGCTACAGCGGATGAGTAACGCTATTGCACAAGCCTGGTTGATTAACAAGGCTTTCCTCACGGGCTAATGTAGTCATCTGGGGAGTAGGAAGGCTATTGATAGCGGGGATGGGTAAACATTTGTATAACATGGAATGTTGGCAGCAGCAGACCCATGTTGGAGGTTGAGGATTGGAAAAGAATCATTTTGGAATATGATATCCAGGAAACTTGGTCCCTTGGGCATCATTGCATCCTAGGGTATATATCTCACAAATTCCCAGCCTATAGAAGCTCCAATGGTTGACCCAGTTTGGAAATATGGGGTACCACCAGATTATGTTACAATGCTTCCCACTGCCCACAGATGTGCCTGCAACATAGGCTTTCTTTGATCCTGGAAATACAATTGACCATCTATTTTTTAGAAATACATTTTAACAATCAACCAGGGCCTTGTATGAATGTAGACATGCCAATTAAAGTAGATATTTTGTTAGAATAGGACCTGGAATACCAATCAAAGGGGAGCATGATTAAGTTCCTCCCAGGAATTCTAAATCTTCAGTTTGAACCATTACATAGTATTTGTGATGCTATGAATAGTGAGAATGAGTTATGGGGTCTAGCACCGCCTGTGTATGAAAACCCAAAGAAAGAGAACCGCTTGGCAGTTGAACTTGCGCATTTATGTTATATGTAGGATTTAGAGCATGTAATAGATGACTACAGCTCCTCCAATGCGCAGAACTATGCGACGCGTGAGTGATTATATATTGGTAAATTTGAGCAATTGGAAGGGTGATGGTACTTTCAAAATTATAAACAGAATGAAGAGTGATCATACACCTGCAAGATTATTATATACTTTTGGGTCTCTGACAGGGCTAACTGCAGACTGGAAGGCAGCGCATTGGCATGTTCGATGTACCAGCAATTGTAGGACATTGAAATGGGAACTGATGGATATGGAGTTTGTTCTCCTGATGCTTTATCATTGTTCTCTTCCCTTTTGGAGCAAGTCTTGGCTACCCTGGAACTTGAACCAAAGAAGTGATGGTTGGAAGGTTTTGAATGAATCTGAACCACTGGTACTGCTCTGGGCAACCTCCCACAACACCCTTTTTTAGCCCGTCTGGGCAATTGCAAAAGGGGACCAGCCATATGCAAATCAGTCAGGTGCTGCCACCAATGGGAGCAGCCTGGCCCAAACTGCTAGGCCAGGCCCCCTCTGCATGGAAACACAAGCAACCCCAGACAATTTTTGGCCTTGTTGGGCCTCAGCAGAGGTGCAGCTTGGTTCCTTATGGTGCAGCAAGCAAGGGACCCACGTCTAGACATACCTTCTGTCACAAAGGGAGACAAACTATAACGAATAAAATGATGGGTGGAAAGTTGTGAATACATCTGAACAATTGGCATTTCTCAGGGCAACACTTCACACCACCGTTTTTGTAGCCTGTTTGCATCATTGCAAAAGGGGTCCAGCCATATGCAAATAAGTGTGGTGCTGCCACTAATGGCAGGAACCCAGCCCCAAACTGCTAGGCATGGTCCCCTCTGCATGGAAACACAAACAACCACAGACATGTTTGGACCTTGTTGGGCCTCCTCAGTGAGGTGCAGCTTGGTTTCCTTTGGCGCAGCGAAAAAGGGACCCACTTCTGATCATACCATCTCTCACATAGGGAGTCAAACTATAACCAAAGCAGTGATGGGTGGAAGGTTTTGAATATCGTCCTGGGTGGATAGCTCAGCGGCAACGTGCTCGCTTTGGGAACAAGACGACATGAATAAACACAGATTCGATCCACGGGTCCTCACTTGTAAATCTCTAGGTATTAAGCGCGTTATAAATATGCAACTAAGAGACATATTTCTGTAACAGCGCCTCAATACCTGTGGGCTGTGTAAGCGCTTTAAAAATGCAAATAAATCAAATAAATAAATAAATAAATACCACATTTGACCCACTGGCACTGCTCTGGGAAACCTTCCACTCCACTGTTCTTTAGCCCATTGTTTAGCCCGTCTGCACCTGACGTGTGTCCCGTGCCTGCTGGTCCTAGAGAGCCAAGCTACTCCTCACTGATGAGCCCCAACAAGGCGAAACATGTTTGGGGATGCTTGTGTTTTCTCGTGCAGAATGGAGGTGACCTAGCAGTTCGGGCAGGCCTGCCCCTTTTGGGGTGGGACCACGTCTGATTTGTCTATGGTCCAATGTCAGAGTTTAAGATTAATTCTAAACCTTCCAGCTGGCGCCTCTTTTGTTTTGCTATGTGATAAGAACCTTTATGAAGACATTAGTGAAACCAGTGCCTGCTCAGATAATCAATAATGGGTTTTTGTACCGAGTGCTGGTTTTCAAAGATCCTAATGTAACAATTTGTGTGACTTCTGGAAAATAGTCACTTATGGTTTTTCCCCTGACCAAGATCCCGACGTGGCATATATCCTCCCAGCTGAATGGTTTGCAAACAAGACAATGGCAACTTGTATAACAAACACGAGAGCCTGGTTAAATCATGCTGTCAATACTCAGGACCCCTTAGGTGCCATCGACGAGTATGCTTGTCCTTTTGGCATAGACTTGCATAATAGCCTGGCAGTAAACAGGCTAATACTCACATTCCACTCAACACTGTTCTGTGTTACGTTTGTCACCCTTAGTTTGCAAAACATTGCCGCAAAACAGTATAAAGCTCTATACGATGTCAGTGTTGAAGCATACTGTGTACTGTGCACCAAAACCACATCCAAATGACGTCCATCTTTTTGTCCATTATAAGGCATGCTAATCTACTTCCCATCACAACTGGAGATGATAAGGCATCTGCTTGACCACGCATGCAACCCCAATCTAGCACCAGCGCCTTCTTAGATAGTCTGAGCTTGAATAGTTAAGTGATATATAGAAATGGCGATATATGAAAAGGTTTGCTACTTTGTATATAGAGTTTGCACCTCCAGTTTTCCCATTTCTTGGCTCCATGAACAGTTCTTTGCAGGCAAATTTGAGGATTCGCCAAAAAACGAGAATTTGGTTGGTTCCAGGTCCTTTTTTTTTTTTTTTTACTTTTCCAGAGATTCGTCCATATAAGTGTGTGGTCATCACCAGGTAAAAAGTAGGGCTCAGCAGGAAGTGGCGCTGCTGCCTTCCACCACAGAGCTCTACAACATGTGCCTCTGCCCAACTGTGGCAATGGTGACCTTCACATGTCAAATCGGCATGTTACACTTTTTTGGTATTTCCTGCGCTTCTAAGAAAAAACATGTAAACTATTCATGGGTTGCTGGGGGGCGAATGTGGATTAGTGCGCTGATGAAATGGGACACTGGGGGTGCTTTGTGGCTGCTGGTTCAGACCCCTAAATCCTTAGGATTAAAGTATAATAACTTGATTCTTGCAAAATATGTATTGCTAGAGGTGGTTACTGAGCACCACTTTGGTTAATTGTATGAGCTTGTTTTCTAAAGTGTAGCGATTCACTCCATGTATGTTGATAACCTGCAGAATTCTATAAAAGCAACATTTGTAATAACCCGGAATCTGTAAACCAGGCCAGAACTTGGGATGAGCAGCTCCTACCACTGTATAGATGAAGCCGCTGGATCTAGGCTCTGCATGTTGACTCTGTTTCACACATGTGGCTGACATGCATAATTTACAGAATCACTTAGGACATCATGTGCATTCAAAAGGAAATGTAAATGGCTCTGCCTTTTTAATAACAACTCTGTTTTTTATAATGCTGCTAACAAGGAAACAGATGTGCGCCTGCATGGCTCGACTTCACTGATGACCCCTAATAGAAGAGAAGATAAAGGAATCACGAGCATGTTTTGTTCCTTTTGGAGGAAATTCCAAGGGGAAAAAAAAAGATTATTCAGTCCTGGAAGACACAAATGAACTCGGTCTGTATTGACTTAAACCTTTGTATTGAGGCCAAGTTTGTTCGCCACAAGCGTTCCTGATACAACTCTATATCGTCTATCAGGTTACGGGGACCATATGGATGTCAGTACCCCAGTGGCAAGACACAAGATGGAAAAATGAGGTGTCCAAAAGCTGAACTAAAACAAACCTTAGACGCGCACAAATAAATCATTTAGGATTTTAAAGAAAATGTATTAAACCCCTGGGGAGATGACAAATGCACAAATCGTTTTCTTCAGGGTCAGCTATTCTTTATTTATAGTCTTTGAACGACGTGTTTCTATGCAATGTAAAATGCTGGTTCAGAAATGATTGCTTGCACCTGAAACCGCCCAAAGCTACAGAAGGTACTGGTGCACAATGTAATCATCCGGTGTCCAGCAGAGGAACATTCGAATAAGTAAACAACCATTGTGCTTCCTCAACGAGCAAGCACGGGAGACATGGTAGAATGTGCAGAGCAATTCCAATGAATCATTGACATCATTGTTTGCCACGGGTATCAGCTGTTACCCTGGGCCTTCTCCTTTCCACGTCTGGCGTTAGAGGCAGTGTAAGCCAGACTGATGTATGATAAACCATAATAGTTTGCCATGTTGTTGTTTTATTTTTCCTAGGCTTTGGGCTGCATGAATTGCTTGTGCATATCCAATGCCCTGCTAAACTGCTGAAAACAAAAACAAAGAAGAAAACTTTACCTCAAGCGCGAATCCCTTTTCGTTTGTTTGTATACATACTGCCGTTCTTTATAGAAACCATCTGTTAAGTTTCTATCTAATCGTATCTTTGCAATTATCCTGGGGCTGCAGTACCTCCCCCATCTACTCACTAAACTACAGTGTCCCACGATGATCTGTGCTCGGCCCGTTCCTCTTCTCACTCTACACCTCTCTCCTAGCTCCAATCATCGCTTCCTTTGGTGTCTCTCACCATTTCTACGCTGATGATAACCAGCTTTTCCTCTCCTTCTCTTCCTTTACCCCTGACATCCATCCCAAGCTCTCCTCCTGCTACTCTGTTATCAAATCCTGGATCTCCTCCCACTTTCTTACCCAAAATACTGACAAAACCGAAATGTCCTATTCTTTCCCGCCAACACCCTCCCCCCCATCTCTACCTCCCTCCATCCTCTTTCCTCCTTCCCAGCTACCCATCTCCCCACATGCCTTGCAGTCTTGGGCTGCACTTTGACTCTAAACTCTCCTTCACTCACCACATCTCTCTCACCTCCCGAGCTTGTCGCTTCCACCTCTATAACATTCGCAAAATCCGACCCTTCCTTACCTTTCACGCCACTAAATTCTTAATTTCCTCTTTAATCTTCTGTAGAGTCTTCTATTGCTCTGCTCTCCTTTTCGGTCTCTCTTCCTCACATTTTACACCCCTTAAATCCATCTACCACTCTGCCATCCGTTCTCTCTGCCTCCTCTCTCCTCACAACTCCATCTCCTCTTCACTCATCTCACTGGGATGGCTATCCTTTCATTCCCAACTCAAATTCAACTTCCCCTGTCTTGTCTTTAAATCTCTCTATGGTCTCGCTCCACCCTATCTTTCCTCTCTCCTCTCTTTCTACTCTCCTTCTCGCCCAAATTTCTCTGCTAATCATTTCCTACTCACTGTTCCACCCGCACCCTGTGCTCCATCCCGCTTCCGTTCCAACTGCTTTGGCTTAAAGCGCTACATAATATTTTATAAATACAATAATACAAACATAGATGTACACTTGCACACATAATTTGGTGAGCCATATTTGACTTGCTGGCCAGTAATCTACATTAGTTTAGGTCATTATTTATTAGGTGCCTGAATGAAAACCTAGCTGAACCTTGCCAAGAATGTTGGCACCCATGTAATTTAGTGCACTACAGTAACAGAACTTTACCTTCCATGCACCCTTGTTCTGAGGAACGCCACAGTACCCCTGTCATATTTAGATGGGACCTGACAGGAGGAGTACACGATTCATCTCCAGAATGGGGAGGGCCAAACCTTCCCCCTGCATTGCCCATCCTGATTAACTGACAAAAGCACCATGGATCCACACTGTCCTTTTGTTGAGCCATGTAGCTGGTGGCAGCTCTTCGCATACTAATCAAAAAGTAATTCAAACATGTCCACATTGGGCATGGCTACAGAGGCTAACAAAAGTGACAGGAAACCCCAGAAACCATTTTATATGCAACTGTGCCAACCTGATGCCAGCTCGCACCCTCCGTATCGATTGACACTGAACAGTCAAGTCTGGGATTGGCGTGGGTACAGTAGTCATCCGCACAGGGGGCCTGATTCGCAAGGTATGAATGAGTGGTTTTATGGAGACAGAAAGTCTGGTTTCCCCACAGCTTCAAGAGAGACAGGCCGCTTTAATCAGGAACCACAGAGAACTCCATTAACCAGAGGGGTCATTTGATCCTCAAAAGACAAGAAGATGGGTGGGATTAGTATTACATGTTTTCACCCCTTTACCTTTTCACTCTGGTTATGACCTCATGCATACAAGTGATTGTTCGTGGGGACCCAGGATTGGTCCATTAAGGAAGGCTTTGCCTACACCAATCCCTGTGGTCCATTTGGCTTTTAAAGAGGACTAAGCCCTTCTTTTGGCAGATCATCTGAAGACCTTGCAAGGAGTAACAAGAAGAATTTAGCATTGGAACCTGGCTGAAGGTACAGTCTGCCTTTCACCTTCTGCCAGTGAATGAAGGCCAGGACCTCCAAAGAGAGAAACAAGACCCCCCCCTAAAGATCTCCCAGGGAACAGAGGGAGATGTCAAATCCAGAGGACCCTCCAGAAGCTTAAGAACCAGTACCCTGCCAGCACACAGCATGCCCTGCTAGGCTCTGTAGCCAGCTTCCTAGTCCAGAGAGTCTCTGAACTAAACCAAGGACATGGCAGGTGCCTGCAACACTCTCCTCAGCTTTGAGCCATCTGCCTCAAAGGGCGACACAAGCCCAGTGAAGAAGCCAGGAGGAGTGCAACGATGAGCATCTACTGACATAAAAGGAAATTATTGAGCATGGCGAGTTCCTCAAGCTGCGACCGACTGCAAAGTGCCAGCCGCCTAAATCCATCCGAGAGGCCTCAACCAATGCTTCAGAAACACTGACAAGCACTGAGACAATGATTCCTGACCCCGAGCGGCCATGCAGGCCAGCCTGCAGCCATCCATCCTGCCTCGATTGCCGAGCTGGTGGCCGCCAGATACCCACAGCTGCCTCCCATCTTGAACTCTGTTGCAGAAGCTGCAAAGTGCCCGGAAACTGACTCGATCCTGTTGAGCACCAGTAACTCCTACAGTAAAAAGTACATTATGTTTCTGTCTCCCTGGTCCTTCTCTGAAGGCCCCTAGTGGCCTTTTACGACCCATTGCTCCCTTTGTGCTCAAACCAATTATCCTTGAACTATTGCGATTAATTGCTATAACAACTACCCTCCTTTCAGTATCCAGAGTGCATCCCTTGTCCTTTTTTTAAACTTTCTGTCCTCTGCGTTCCTTTACAGTTTGGGTTGCATTTCGTAGTGAGCTAGAACTATCTGTTGTGATGATAATAAAGTAGATATTTGTATACAACCTTGTCTGGACAGTCCCTTTATCATTAGGTAAAAATTGTATTTTCGCTGTGATCCATGACCTTTCGGAAATAAGTCTGCTTTTCTGTCCACATTACCAAAATTGGAGAAGGAGGTTTATAATTTGATTGCGTTTCCAATCTGTTCAGATCCCTTCTGGTGTACTAGAGGTGTGGGGCTGAATGATGGTTTAGAAACCGATATTCATCCCTGGACCAATGGTGCGGTGGAAGTTGATTCATCACATTAGTAGCAGACGGTCAGATCTAGTTCGAGCTTTGCACACAGCTTAGTAACCTAACTATAAAAGTAATGTTGCAGGCAACATTTAAACACTACTAGGTATTTGTAATAATCTTGGATCTTGACATAGAGACTGTGAAAGGCATGAACAGGGATGACCTGCACGTCCCATATCAAGAGAGGTGACTTCCCACAGCACCAAGCTTAATACACAGGAGTTGATGACCAGCTTTAAAGCATGAGTAGAAGTGAGGTTGGCTGAGGAGAAGACCCCAGGGGATGGGCTACACCTGTGAACCTTACTGAAGATGACCTTCCAGGAGGGGTAGTAGAAGATCACAAGGAAGACCGCATGAGCAGTGTTTCTCATCATCCATCCCTCTATGGGGCAAGCGTGCTTTCTCAACTCTCTAGAGCACCAGTGAGGTCAAGGGCTAGTGCAGTATCCCACAGGTCCCAGGCCTCACAACAGTTCCTAAGTGACCCTGCAATTTCTTCCGGCTGTTAATGAGGTAGTGGCTAGAAAGCTCATGCTGGAGGAGAGGAGACTAGCTCTGGAGGAACAAAAACACCTGGAAAAGGTCACCATACAGCTGCACAAGCTGGCACTCAAACAGAAGAAGGAGGACAACAGGTTCACCTCTAGTGAAAGCAGCAGTAGTGGCTCAAACCAGGGTGCTCAGGATAAGCCCTGGCAGCACATCTCCAAAGACTAAACACAGACTTACGAAATGGGGAAGGATATTTTTGACTGGTTTGAAGTACTCAAGCATACTTTTCAGCTATGGGAGCTGGATGAGGTGCTGTGGGTTGCCGCCCTGATGGGTTGCTTACTGACACCAGGGAATGATGCAATTCTTCAGTTAACTCCTGAGGAAAGGCCAGTTTATGAGAGCAGGGAGGTGGCCGTCCTCAGAAAGTTCTGTAAAACCTGTGAAGAGTGTCTCGAGAGCTTCAGAGAGCTCAGAAAGAAATGTGTGCAGACATTTAAAGTGCTCACCCACTTTTCATTGAAATATCTGAGCGGGTGTGTGTGTGTTAACAAAAAGGACACATTTAAAAGGATATACAATATGACTGCCTGTGAGTATGTATTGAAGAATTGTGAGGTTGACTTATACCAGCATCTTCTGGACAAGACTATTACGGACACTAGGGAGCTTGCAAAAGCTGAAGACTGGTTTGTAAGTACACAAGTCCAAAAAAAGGCTCAGGCGAGCACACCTAAACCAGAAGAGAAATCTTCACACAAGAAATGTAACAAGGATGGGAAGCACAAAGGTCCAACCCACTCCTCTTCAAAGTCAGGTCCCCAAAAGAATGAAGGGAAATCCCAAAACTTGAGTTCACACTTATACACCGAAAAGAAGAGTGCAGGCACCCCTAACACCGGCACACCTACCTTCTCACCATCCAAAGGTTGTTTCGTGTGTAAAGAGCTGGGCCATAGGAAAGGGGATCCTGCTTGCAAGGGCTTACCCAAGCAAGCCATAGTGAATGTTGGGCTCATGGAAGAGGCCATCATTTGTGTGGAATAAGAAAAACAAAGGAGAGGTAACATTCCTTAACAGTTGGTGGGTGAGGGTTGTGCCCAGACATCATTTTTTAACACAAAATAGGAAATGGAGCTACATACCCTAACAATTAATTAGCTCAGTAGAGCATATATAATGCTCCTGAATAATTGGAGCTATCTCCCAAAAAGGAGAGGGGGCAGAGTTAGCTGGTTGAGTACTATCACATCTCTTGAAACTGAGGATTAGATGATGCCTGGTAGGTAGATCTTGAACATAGATCTAAGTGGCGATTTAGGACAGAGAGCAAAGGGGATAGAGACGTTTCTATCTATCCCTACCTGTCTGGGTCCTACACCTAGTCATCGCTGGCGTACCGCCTATCTAAAAGTGGATAGAGTAAGAAAAAAGGAAATCTTGATGATATAGTTCTATGTGTATTCTCTCAGCATCAATTCAGTTGTTGATTCATTGGCTGCAAGGTCAATTTCTTCATAGAGGACAAAAGAGCCAGCATAGGGCCTTGCTAGTGTAGAAATTTAAAAGCTTTGTGGAATAATTCTCAAACTATATTTTGGCAATCACGACTTTATTAGCCGATAATGAGAGAGAACAATCCCCTTTAAAAATGAGTGCACTATTGTGAATAGCTAAAAGGCTACTGTGAAGACTGATGTCAGGAGGCTGCGTGTCCTGATTACTAGAACTGCCCCTAACTTGAGCCAGGACCATTCCCGCTAGGACTGCCCCTAACTTGAGCCAGGACCATTCCCGCTGTCTTCCTGTGTTTGTCGACTGGTTTCCGTGGATTGTCTGATTCTTGCCACCTTCCGGACTTTCTTCAGGCAAGGAATATTGCAATTGTCTGTATTCAGGTATGATTATATGTGTGGGCCACACTCTTGCCTTATACAACAAACAGTAGTCAAATTGGAACGGTCTCACCTTTCATTTGCTTGTGGAGACATTCAACCAGCCCCTGTGGAGGTTACGAGGGACAGTATCACTACTACGATCATTGATGTTAATCTTTTTATCAATTTCTTATTTTTACTCAGTTGTGGAGCATACACACATTTTAGAGCAAGGATACTCACAGGTCAAATTTCAAACTTGAGTATGGAATACCAGTGGAGGGGAATTAGAATTATGGAACGGAAGATTTTCGCTATGGACTTCCTGTAATAGAGTGGAAGGGAGAGGAAAAGAGTGGCATTACCATTCTGTTGTCAGTTGTGATGTCTATGGTGTCATGCTGCACACTCTCGATAGGGTTTGTGGGACAGCCAAACCTAAATTATGTAGTCCCTGGGGATTTATCAGTTCACTGTTATTATTTTATATTTCATTATTTTGCATGTGATGTAACTAGTATTAAGATGTTTGGCAATGCTATATTCTTACAGCTTGAGCACATGGTAGTGCAGCCTGGAAGGGCTAGCGAGACTCAGTTGTAGATGTGCTGGATTTACCTAGATTCCGTAGTTACTTGCAAACATTCAGAACACATTGCATTGGTTATATAGGTTGTCTGCTTTTAGCAATCTTCGTGCTTTGGCGCACCTTTTTAGCATGTAGAGTGCGTTTCTAATGTGTCACATTGAGCCAGTCGAGTCGCTCAAGCTGCAACTGACTGCAATGCTGCCGCCACCTAAATCCATCCGAGATGCCTCAACCAATGCTTCAGAAATGCTGACACGCAGTGAGACAATGATTCCTGACCTCGAGCAGCATTATAGGCCAGCCTGCAGCCATCCATCCTGCCTCGATTGCCGAACTGGTTGCCTCCTGATACCCGCAGCTGCCTCCCATCTTGAACTCTGTTGCAGAAGCTGCAAAGTGCCCTGAAACTGAATGGACCTTGTCGAGCAACAGGAACTCCTGCAGTAAAAAGTACATTGTGGTTCTGTCTACCAGGTCCATCTCCAAAGGCCCCAAGTGGCATTGTATGACCCATTGATCCCTTTGTGCTGAAACCAATTTTCCTTGAACTATTGCGATTAATTACTATACTGACTACCCTCCTGTCAGTATCTGGAGTGCATCCCCTGTCCTTCTTTGCAACTGTCTGCCATCTGCATTCCTTTACAGTTTGGTTTGTATTTCTGAGTGTTCTAGAATGGTCTGTTGTGATAATAAAGTAGATATTTGTATACAACCTTGACTGGACAGTCCCTTTCATCATTAGGTAATAATTGGATTTTCGATGTGATCCATGACCTTTCGGAAATAAGCCTGCCGTTCTGTCCACATTATCAAAATTGGACAACAAGATCTATAATTTGATTGTGTTTCCAATCTGTTCAGATCCCTTCTGGTGTACTAAAGGTGTGGGGCTGATTGATGGTTTAGAAACTGATATTCATCCCTGGACCAATGGTGCCGTGGAAGTTGATTAATCACATCAGAGGCAGATGGTTGGATCTTGTTGGAGCTTTGTAACCCAACTATAAAAGTAATGTTGCAGGCAACATTTAAACACTGTTAGGTATTTGTAATAATTATGGATCTTGACATAGAGACTGTGAAAGGCATGGAAAGGGATGTCCTGCCTGTCTTATGTCAAGAAAGGGGACTTCCCCACAGCACCGAGGTTGATAAATCTGAGTTGATGACCAGCTTCAAAACTTGGGTAGAAGTGAGGTTGGCTGGGGAGTTGACCCCAGGGGACGGGCTATGCCCTTTGTACCTGAATGAAGATGACCTTCTGGGAGGGGTAGTAGAATATGATGAGGACAACCGCATGAGCAGTGTTTCTCACCAACCATCCCTCTATGGGGCAAGCATGCTTTCTCAATACTCTAGAGCATCAGTCAGGTCAGGGGCTAGTGCGGCATCCCACAGGTCCCAGGCCTCACAACAGTGTCTAAGTGACCCTGTAATAGTTTCCAGCTGTTAATGAGGTAGTGGCTATAAAGCTCATGCTAGAGGAAAGGAGACTAGCTCTGGGGGAACAAAAACACCAGGACAAGGTCACCATAGAGCTGAACAAGCTGGCACTCGAAGAGAAGAAGGCGGACAACAGGTTCACCTCTAGTGAAAGCAGCAGTAGTGGCTCAAACCAGGGTGCTCTAGATAAGCCCTGGAAGCACATCTCTAAAGACTTAGCGCAGACATATGAAGTGGGGAAGGATATTTTTGACTGGTTTGAAGTGCTCAAGCTTGCTTTCAGCTATGGGAGCTGTAGAGGTACTGTGGGTTGCAGCCCTGATGGGTTGCTTACTGACACGACGGAATGATGGAATTCTTCAGTTAACTCCTCAAGAAAGGCCAGGTTATGATAGCAGGGATGTGGCTGTCCTCAGAAAGTTCTGTAAAACCCCTGAACAGTATCTCAAGAGCTTCTGAGAGGTCGGAATGAAACGTGGGCACACATTTGAAGTGTTCAAGCACTTGTTGAAATATCTGAGGGGTGGGTGTCTGGTAACAAATATGACACATTTAAAGGGATATTCAATTTGATTGCCTGTGAGTATGTCTTGAAGAATTGTGAGGTTGACCTACACCAGCATCTTCTGGACAAGACTATTATAGACACTAGTGAGCTCACAAAAGCTGTAGACTGGTTTGTAAGTACACAAGTCCAAAAAAAGGCTCAGGTCGAGCACACCTAAACCAGAAAAGAAATCTTCTAACAACAAATGTAACAAGGATGGGAAGGATAAAGGTCCAACCCACTCCTCTTCAAAGTCAGGTCTCCAATAGAATGAAGGGAAATCCCAAAACTTGAGTTCACACTCATACACCCAAAAGAAGAGCGCAGACACCCCTAACACCGGCACACCTACCTTCTCACCACCCAAACGTTTCATGTGTAAAGATCTGGGCCATAGGAAAGGGGATCCTGCTTGCAAGGGCTTACCCAAGCAAGCTATAGTGAATGTTGGACTCGTGGAAGAGGCCATCATTATTGTGGAACATAAAACACAAGGAGGGGTAAAACTGCTTAACAGTTGTTGGATGAGGGTTGTGCCCAGACAATATTTTCTAACAGAAAATAGGGAAAATGGGCTACATACCCTAACAATTGATTAGTTCAGTAGAGCACATATAATGCTCCTGAATAATTGGAGCTGTCTCCCAAACAGGAGAGGGGGCAGACTTAGCTGGTTGAGTACTGTCCTATCTCTTGAAACGGAACTATATAAATGGATTCAATGCTGCCTAGTAGGTATATCTTGAGCATAGATGTAATCAGCTAGTTGGGACAGAGAGCAAAGGGCATAGAGAGGTTTCTATCTATCCCTACTTGTCTGGGTCCTACACCTAGTAGGTGCTGGCGTATCGCCTATCTAAAAGTGGATAGAGTAAGAAAAAAGGAAACCTCAATGATATAGTTCTATTCGTATTCTCTCAGCATCAATGCAATTGTTGATTCATTGGCTGCAAAGTAAATTTCTTCATAGAGGACAAGAGAGCCAGCATAGGGCCTTGCTAGTGTAGAAAGTTAAAAGCTTTTTGGGATAGTTCTCAAACAGTATTTTGTCAATCATGACTTTATTAGCCGATATTGTGAGAGAACAGTCCCCCTTCAAAAATGAGTGCACTATTGTGAATAGCTAAAAGGCTACTGTGAAGACTTATGTCAGGGGTCTGCATGTCCTGATTACTAAAACTGCCCCTAACTTGAGCCCGTCTTTTCCTGCTGTCTTCCTGTGTTTGTTGCCTGTGTCCCGTGGATTGTCTGATTCTTGCCACCTTCTTCAGGATTGTCTTCATGCAAGGAATATAGCAATTGTCTTCATTCAGGTATGACTACATGTGTGGGTCAGACTCTTGCTGCATCCAATAAACAGTAGTCAAATTGGAATGGTCTCACCTTTCATTTGCTTGTGGAGACATTCAACCTGCCCATATGAAGGTTACGATGGACAGTATCACTACTACGATCAATGATATCAATCTGTTTATCAATTTCTAATTTTTAATCAGTTGTGGAGCATATGCACATTTTAGAGCAAGGATACTCACAGGTCACATTTCAAACTTGAGTATGGAATACCAGTGAAGGGGAATTAGAATGATGGCATGGAAAATGTGGACTTCCTCTAAGAGAGCGGAAGGGAGAGGAATAGAGTGGCATTAGTATTCTGGTGTCAGTTGTGATGTCAATGGTTGCACTCCGCACACTCTTGGTAGAGTCTTTGGGACAGCCGACCCTAAATTATGTAGTCCCTGGGGACTTATCAGTTCACTGCTATTTTATATTTTGATTATTTTGCATATGATGTCACTAGTGTTAAGATGCTTGGCAATGCTATATGTGTACAGCTTGTTCTAACAGGAAAGAGAAAATCCACATGGAGTCTCCTAGTTATTTAAAGGTATTAGTCATTCTTGTTTAGCAAAGACCAGTAATGATGCTGTAAAAAAGAGTCATCGAAAAGGAAAAAAGAAAAATATACAATAGTGTCATCAAGCTTTGTGTAAATTTATTACCAACATAGAAATAGTTTCAATCATTAAATAAGAGTGCAAAGGAAAAAACATTTCCAAATAGATATTAGAGAGAGATTAAAGAAATATAAAAACATAGTTGAATAAAAATATAATGAGAAAATCAAAGGAATAACACAGTACAAAAAAGTTGTAAATAAATTGGATAGTTTTGTACACCACTCATATGCTCCAACAAAATCCTACGTGGTTGGAGTTGAATTCACTAACTGGTTGCATATGTGGGTTTAACAAAATGTATGTTTTAATGATCAACGTATGACCATCTCTGATTTTGTTAGATTGCCAAATCTGCCTACGTGTTTGCCTGGGTTGCAAAACATTATTCATAGAGCTTCATGAAACCATAATCGTGTTTTAGATCAAAAAAGGAAAAAGAAAAAGAAATAATGTGGTTAAACAAAGCTCTTTAACACGTTTCGGCTGGATGGAATTGGCGGCATTTTAGTTCAGCCTTCCTCGGAGCAAAAAGAAGGGCCACAATCTCACAATATCCTATAGAAGGGGAAAGGGAAAAGGGGGTGGGGGCAGTGAAAAAAACAGATACAGGGAAGTATCAGTACTGCATGAAGAACACAGCTGTAAATTCGTTTTTCCTTTTTTAAAATGGTCTAAGCAAGTGCTACAAAATGTATTTGTTGAAAAACCTCTATACTCACCCTGAAATTAGAACAGGGGTGTGACAGAGATGTAATCTTAATTTTCGGAATCGCAGTCTTCCTGGATATTGTAGGGCTGATGTCAGTGCATTGTTTGGGTGGAGGCTACAGAGGTCTCGCTAGCTGGGGTAAATTCCCAGGTGGGTGAAGAAAGCCATTGCCTGTGGAATTTAAAGGTGGTGCAATGGGTCAGTAGGAGAAAGGCAATGTAAACCTTCCTTTAAAATCAAACTTGCATGGCGGTGGAGCATTGGAGTTTAAAAGTGGTGCAATGGGTCAGTAGGGGAAAGGCAATGTTGACCTTCCTCTATAAACAAATTTGCATGGCAGTGGAACATAGGTCTAACAACTGAGTCTGTAAAGGGAGGTTACAAGTACCATGAAAAAAAACCTTTAGCGGTTCGTACATGTGGTGCAACTGGAACTCTGGACACAAAGTAGAGCTTAGGCGTGAAGGGGTGAACAAGGAGTTTTCACCAGAAAGAGAATGGGATGCAGTGTTCATTAAACTGCATGCAGTTATAAAGGTACCTAGGCACTGTAGAAAAGAAGACATTAAATCAAGACTTGAGCTGAGTAAGGGAGCATATTGTGTTGGCATTCTCAAGGAGAGTTGTATGTAGATGGATTTGCGAAAGAAAATGCCGATCTGGATGATCACTTACGCATAAATTTAGCTGGGTCCCGGGGTGGTTAGACCTGAAGTCAAGGTTGCCGATCCATGAGCTGTGTCTGCTGTGAACCTAGCGTCCTGGTTGCCGAGCGGGGAGAAGCTGCTCGGAGCGGAGCATGCGCAATAGAGTGCCTACCTAGGATGGCAAAGCTTGTTGCCATGGATACAACTGCATAGCCTGGCGGGGCTGATGCGGAGCTGCTGGAAAAGGAAGTGTCAGGACGAATTGCGCGATCAGCATGGTGAGTGAAGTTTACACATGGACCCAGAAGGAATGGGGCGAAACACACTCTGTATGTGCTTCAGCGATGTCCAGGTGGTCCTAAGAGTGCCAGAAGTTTAGCATGTAGTGTGAAAAGACTGCGCAGGCGTACTTAGGTAAAGTCCACGGACTCCATGACCCACAATGAATCTAGCAAGTAGTATGGAGGGTCTGCGCAGGCGTGCTGATCCTGTGGTGCAGAAGCGGCTGGAGGAGGGCATGTGCGCCCGAAACCAGTTGGTGCATAGTGTACTGCAGATAAAACAAGGCAGATGGGCTGTGCAACGGGAGTGCTGGTTAGAGGGGGCGGTTGGTTGCTATCTAGTAGTCAATATGTACCAGGAGGGGCGGCATAGTGTCCTGCGCATATATAACTCAAGGCATGTCTGTTTATGCTGGGCAGGAGCTCAGTGGTCCTGGAAATAAACCAGGTGGACCCAGTGTATGGAAGGAGGTTACATGTGTTATATTTGTAGGGAAATGGAACCAAAGTGTGTATTGAAACACAGGTTTGGTGCATGATATGCATGATATGCAAAGTGACAATGGTCCTAGAAGTAGACCGGGTGGGCCCAGCATATGGAAGAAAATTGCATATGCTAAACTTCAGGGGGAATGGAGCCGAAGTGCAAAATTGGGTTTTGGTTAGGGCGCAGCTTGGATACTGTGTAAGGGACTTTACATAGGAACTAGGAATTCTTCATTGAGGCCATTATTGATGGTATCCATCCTATGTATCCAACAAGCTTCTTTGGTTAGTAGACATCTGGTAGTGTTGGCTGAGTTACTTACCCTGTCTATAATCCACCAAAGGAGGTTGTCAACAGTGTGATGGGCTTCAATATAGTGATTTACTAAAGGTGCCCCTAGTTTTTTACATCTGATTCTTGACCTGTATTTGCAGATTCTCACAGTGATTGATCTAGCAGTTTGACCTACATATCGTAAACCACAAGGGCATTCTATAACATAGATGGCTTGCTCGGTTTGCAATTGGTGAGATTATGTAGTGTCCAAACCCGGTCTCTGAAGGTGAAGTCTTTGATTTTTTTGGTGAATCTGCAAACAGGGCAGTTACCACATGGAAAATGGCCCACTGTGGGGCTCAAATTCCATAGACCGAGTCTCGGTGCCGGTGGTACAAATTTGGAATGGACAAGGTCATCTCTCACGTTTTATGCCCGTTTGTGGGCGATGCGAGGTAGAAAATCCTCTGGTAGACTCAGTCTTTTAATGGCCCAGTGTTTAGATTTTGCGAATTTGGGAGGCGTGTAACCCATGTGTGATCACACAGGTAGTTATTGATTCTTGTTCTCTCCTTTGATCTGTTCTGTCTTTGGTGAACATGGCTTCTCTGTTGCTGAATCTCACTTGTTTTTTGGATCGAGAGATGATGTGGCGTGGGTAACCTCTCTCTGAGAGTCTGTTGTCAAGATCAGAGGCATGTTCATAAAAATCTTGAATCTCGGTGAAGTTCCTCCTAATGTGGAGGTATTGGCCATAGGGGAGGTTTTTGCGTGTGTGTTTTGGGTGATCGCTGAGAAAATGTAGGAGAGTGTTCCTATCACTGGGTTTTCTGAAGAGATTACATTTTAGTGATCCTTTATTATGTTGAATTTTGAGGTCTAAAAAGTTGACCTCTACATTTCTGTATTGCATAGTGTATTGAATGGTGGGATCTCTAGTATCCAGCCATTGTTAAAATGTTACAAGTTTATTAGAGGAGCCAGCCCATATAAAGAGAATGTCATCGATATAACGCTTCCATTCTGTAATTCTTTCTCTGAAAGGGTTGGTGTTGGATAGAACAATAGTTTCCTCCAAGTCAGCCATGTAGATTACTGCGAGACTGGGGGTGAAAGTTGCCCCCATTGCAGTACCTTTGATCTGAAAGTAAAATTGTCTGTTGATTTCAAAGTAGTTTTTTGATAGAGCTAAAGTCAATAACTCAATTATAAAGTTTTCGGTAACTCTATTTTGCAAGTTGGTTTGAATCAGATATTTGCGCATACATTCAATGGCTACTGTTTGTGGTATGCTTGTGTATAGGGAACAGATATCCATGATCACCAATAAGTGTGTATTATTATTGAATGGAAAGCCTTCAAATGTTTGGATGGTCTGGGTGGTGTCACGTAGATACGTGGGTGCCATACTGCTGATGGGTTTAATGAATGAGTCAATGGGGGTCATTATGACCCCGGCGATAAGGGGTTAATGGCGCCGTAAAAGGCTGTGGCGCCTTTAACCCCTTAACGCCTTACTACGAGGTCCCTTTGCGGCTCCTGACCTTAACGACTGGTCTGGAGCAGCCGTTAAAGTAGGGACCCGCAAAGGGACCTTGATGGCAATTACAGTACCGCAATTTGTGGTACCGTAAATGCCGCCTTCCCCATTCCCATTGAGCCCTATGGGGCAAAAATGGGAATGGGGAAAGGCCATGGAGAAAGGGGAAATTGCCTCCCCGCCAACCTCTGAATGGGGTGGTAATTCCCCCTTTCTCCATGGTGGACTCCGGCATGGACCATGGTGCTATTCACACCATGGTTTAGCGCCGGAGTCCTAATGAGGGCCAATGAATTGACAAATTGGTTCTAGAACTGATCCACATCCTGAGAAGATTGGTCGTCCGGGTGGAGTCTCTGCATTTTTGTGAATCTTCGGGAGTGTGTAGAGGGATGGTATTTATACAGCTTGAGCACACAGTAGTGCACCCTGGAAGGGGTAGCGAGACTCAGTTGTAGAAATGTTGGATTTACCTAGATTCCGTAGTTGTTTGAAAACATTCAGAATACATTGCATTGGTTGTATAGGTTCGCTGCTTTTAGCAATCTTCGTGCTATGGTGCACCTTTTTAGCATGTAGAGTGTGTTTCTAATGTGTAACATTGTGGCTTCGTAGCGGGCTCCTAGTCTCGTAAAGACTAACTATCCAAAGGGAAAAGCCTCTTGGGAGAAAGCATCCGAACTGTAAGCTCAATTATATTGCATCAAATTATTTAGCTTAGCCGTGACTGCAGGGTGTTGGTTCTGCTATATTCTGCTTTGGTGCACGTAGTGCAAAACCTTTCTATGAGCAACCAGCAGACTAAAATGATGTTTGTTGTTTTTTCATTGCTATGGGCCCCGCCTCTTACGCGTTACGTGGTTTTCTGAGCGCCATCTTGAATTGGGCTTGATGGGCGTGCAACAAATTGGTAGCTGTGTTTTGCTTAAAGTTCACACAAACTGACTAAAAATGCCATGCAAATAGCAATTTTGGGCATGCAATGCGTAATTCAATGTTTTATTCTCGATTATGGGATAAATATTTTGCTCCTTTTTTGTCTTTTTTTTGTTCCCACAGTAAATTGCGACCCCTTAGGGAATGCCTAGGTACTTACTAATGTACAGTAGGCTTGACTACTGTAACACTCTCTACCTGGCTCAGCCAGCTGGTCTTATTCACCAGCTGCAACTGTTGCAGAACCTGGCTGCTCGGGTTGCCACTCAACCACCATATGGCTCCCACATCAGTCCACTTCTGCATTGTTTGCACTGGCTTCGGGTGAAAGAGCACATAGTTTTAAAGTCTCTTTGTTTGGTCCATTGGGCCTATTATCAGGTTGGGGCTGGCTTCCTCCGAGATAAGTTCCAACCTTATGTTCCTTGTCGGAGCCTTCGCTCTGGAAGTGAGAATTTGGTCTTGGTCCCTAATTTCCACCTCCAGAGAGTTGGTGGTTGGGCCTTCTCTGTAGTGGCTGGTAGGCTTTGGAATAGCCTTCCTGTTAAATTGAACGTGACTGAGAATCATCTGCACTTTCACCATCTACTTAAAACTGCTCTTTTCTGCTAAATCACTGCTGCGGCTGGTCGTGTATATCCTCGCGCCAAGACACACTCGTGTAAACGTGTGCACTAGAAATTCAGTGAAGATAACATAACATAACTATACAGGCTCAATGGGACATTCCGACAAGGGGTACACTTTGATGGGACTACATAGTTCTAATGGATTGATGCCATGCTGGGAATGTTAGCACCAACCATAGTGACATCTCTGCATAATTATATCTATTTACAAGCACTTCAGTGACAAAATTGCACTAGGTGGTTTCCTATAGTGGTGTATATAACCACTAAAGAGTGGTCAGAGCTTGCCAATTGATAGGTCATTAAGGTCACTTTGATCAGTTTTAAGTCGGAATATCCGTCGATGTGGCCTTTTAAGTAAGAGGGCACATATGTCACCTCCTCTCAGTGGAACTGTAGCCTATTCTACAATGGTACAAGTCAGCTCATCCTTGTTGTAGGCTTTTTGTAGAAACTGTTCTACTAGTGGTGCATTCAATTTCCTATTTCGTATACAGGATTGCTGTTCTTGGATTTTCTTTTTGATGGAACTGGTCATCACCCCAATGTATTTAAGGTTTCATGGGCATGTGATTAGATATATCACGTGATTTGTATTGCAATTGGTGAATGTTAATTGATTCCATGGTATTTGCAGGCCCAGGTTCAGTGTGGTGGACCTGGATGTTTGTGGACATACCGAACATTGGACACATGGTGAGTGACTGTCAGGAATAAAGGATGGGGTAGACGTGGGGTGCTGCAGTACATGGGATGAACACAGTTGGGCAGCTACAGGGGCAGAGACTTCAACTCCCAGCAGACCCTGGGCGTTTTTGTAGTACTGTCTTCACGCGCGTTGCCAGCTGATTACAATCAGTAAGGCTTATCAGCCAGCAACGGCGCAAGACAGGTGCAGCAAATTTTGTCTTGGAGGAGGATGGAGGAGGTTTCGCTATGCCCTACGGCTGGATGATTTACTGACCCGGAGGAACACGCAGGTCGGAGAGGGGACACGCTGCCAGACTGCGTTTTCTTCATCCGGGTAGTCCCCAGTGGCTCCCAGACTAAAGATAAGTACTACGGGGAGCGGGCACTGTGATTTATGACCTACTAGTGTTCTCTCATTTCAAGAGTGTTGGGGAATCAATTATCACGGCGTGTGTCGTAAAAGCAAGGCTTCCGTTCTAAAGCGGATGGTTCTTTCATAAGGGGCTTGAACTTGACATGAACACGATTGCATCTAATTCTGAGCTAAGAGAACAAGTATCTTAGTGGACATGAAACAAGTGTTGCTCAATGGTTCTAGTGCTGTGAACTGGGACTGTATACAGTGTGTTAACCTTTATATTTGTTAATGTGCTTCTGTTGCTTTGTTCAAAAAGGCCATATGTTTGTCTTTTCATGCAGGGATATTATTCCCTTTTTTGTTACGCTTGAAAGTCTAGTGCTCTCTATGTGTCATCAACTGTGGTACATGTATTAAGGTGTATTTAACCACGTCAGTCAGGAACAGTGTGGGGTAGGTTCATGTGCCTTGCCGGAGTGCAAGGAAGCAAGTACGGATTTGTGTGTTAGGTCTTTGCAGGTTAGACTTTTACCCGGTGCTTCCCCATTCCTATCCAACCTAGGTGCTCCCTACTCCTTTTTCCGGTGTTCCTTATCCCCCCACCCTATCCACAACCTCTCCCTAATCCCTCTTCTCCCCATTGGCTGCCAAGTGGTATCCTGTGTGTGTACGATCTGGTAACTGTGCCAACCACAGTGGGAGGGGTCGATTCATTTGGCTTCTGTGGTTCTGGAGAGAGTGTCGAACTCTCTTCCCTAATAGGTGTGATTGTGACAGTGACCAACCGGATGACTAGATTTCCATAGTGTTTTTGGTGTACTTGGGCTTGGGTCCGGGTAATAGGACTTCACTAGTGTCTCTTTTATGTTTTGACTTTGCTTTATAGCAAAACGTGTTGGCAGTAAAGGCATGGAGCCCACATTTAGAATTGGCCAGAGCTCGAGTATCTCTTTTTTCACTTTTTTTTCAACTATGAGAAGCAACTCAAGACTGCGTCATGTGATTCTCCTGAGGAGGTCTAATATTTTGCTCTAGTGTGGTATCTCGAGGGATGTTGCATGCTCGTTTCTTGGCATGCTCCAAAAGTCTTTTTGGATGTCCTCTGATTTGCAATCTACTGGTGAGGTCACTGGCCTGTGCATCACATTCAGTGATATCTGAACAGTTCCTGCGAAATCTCAAATATTGACCTAAGGGTAGGTTGGACTTTATTGTTTTAGGATGAAAACTATTGAATGTAAGCAGTGAATTCCTGTCTGTTGATTTTCTAAAAACTTTAGTGCATAGTTGTCAATTTTTTGCCATGATTTTCAAATTGTAGAAATGTACCTCTTCTTTGCTGCTAGTGCAAGTACATTTTAGGTATCTATTTCTGCTATTTAACCAGGTTATGAATGTCTCTAAGTGTGTCTGAACACCTGTAAAAATTAGAAGGACGTCATCTAAGCATCTACGCCAGACGGCAATTTGATTTTGTAACTGGTTATTAGCATGTGATTTTCTTCAAATTCTGACTCATAGAAATCATCTTGATAGTGAACAAATGTTAACCAATTGCATCAGAAACAGAAGCAGAATCTCCTCTCCAAAGGTGGTGTTTGCTCTTCCAAAATCTTGTCTATCACCATCAGGGTCATCTGGGGAATGGAGGTATGGCGTGACTCTATATCCAGAGTAACCAATATTTGTTTCTGTGGATCCAAATGTACATCCTTAAGTAACTTAGTTTCAAGAGATAGGACGGTACTCAACTAGCTAAATTTGCCCCCTCTCCTTTTTGTGAGACAGCTCAAACTATTCAGCAGCATTATATATGCTCTACTGGACGAATCAATTGTTAGGGTAGGTAGTCCCAGAGCCAATATCATTAGTGTGGGCTTCACACCAGAGGATTTCCCGCTAGGCCAATGAGTGACAGAACGTGGATTGGTTACACTGAGTGGGAATGGTACCGGGTCTCCAGAATAGATCCCAGCCCTCAATAATACTCAACTCTATTTTGAACATGTGCATATCAATGGACGCAAAACTCCTGTGGTCCGAGACACCATGGCTAGCCTCGCTGCTGTCACCCGGCAGTGGATGCAGCCAGGCTAGTATTTTGATGGCCCTGTTTGTAGCATCAGTGGGTTTGATGGAAATAGTAAGTGCCCCTTGGCGATAGTAGAGTTTAGCTGGCGAGATGAAATGACCCAGCACTGTGTAGTGGTGAAAGACTCCATCCTTGCCCCTTGTCTGTTGTGCAATGGTCTTTCTGACCCTGAGATTGTCACTGTGGCTACCCGATAAAGGACCACAGAGATCCCCAGATGGAACACTATCAGAGTCTTAGGGCATGGAAGGCTTGTTGGACCCAGGGGGCTTGATAGAGGGACATGCATGGCCTGTAGCCCCTGGTCTAGTTTCCTAGACTTCCGAATCACCTACTCTTTGGGGAGAGGGGGCACTAGCCACTGAGGACCCTATGTTGGTAGCAAGGCACTCAGTGACATCAAAACTGCTTGGCACAGCACAGGAACTTGAGGTGGAGGACCAGCTGAGTGCAGATCCGAAGGGTCTGCCCAAACTAGATGAGTTTGCATCAGCTGGAGGCCCAGATCAGACTGACCTCTTTAAAGTCCAGATAGAGTGTCCCACACTGACAGGCCTGCAGAAACAGACAGAGGAGCACACTGAGGGTGAGACCCCTGGACTGTTCAAAGTGTACTGGGAGGATGGATTCCTGTACAGTGGCCAAAAGACTCAGAGGGTGAGGACACCAGAAGGTTGGTGATTCCCCAATGCCACAGAAAGTTCCTTTTGGATTAGGCTAACCAAATCCCTTCAGTGGCTCACTTGAGAGTGAATAAGACCACAGACTGGTTGTCTGAGCACTTTCACTGGCTGTAGTTTGGCATAAAAGTTAAGGGATTTGTCCAATCCTGCCTGACTTGTCAAGCTTCTGGCATTTCAGGTGGTGCCACAAAGACCTCCTTAATACCACGACCCTCTGAACTCTGTCCCAGAAGCTCTAAGGACCCCTGAAACTGACTCAACCTTGTTGAGAACCAAGAACTCCTATAGCACAAGGTACATTGTGGTTCCATCCCCCTTTTCCTTCTCCGATGGCCCCTAGTGGCATTGTACGACTCATTGCTCCCTTTAAAAAAAAAATGTATTGATTAAATTTGTTTTTGATGCTTACGCATCCTTACAAAATTAAAGAATAGTACACTTCGTTTACATTTAAAAGAAAAATATCTTTACCTACATTCCCTATGCATATTTGTAAAACGACAAACCAGATTATTACAAAATATTTACATTTAGGCATATCATACAAAAAAGAACATCCCAAATCGATTATTCAAAAATCAATTTTCATAAGTGCATTTCATATTTCATAAAACATATAAATACATAGAGCCAAAAATATACGTAAATCAAGAAGTTCTATGTCGCTACATCGCTGGCTAAGGCTGCCTCGATGACTTTCACTAGACGTACGGTCGCTAGAATTATTGAGTTACTAGAGCCCCACATACATTGTGACCATATTAATTCCCTTCCAATAGCTGAGGTAGTAGAAGTAAACGCATTGATATATTTCAGCCTTTCGTTTTCAAAAAAGGGACATATGAGAAAAAGATGTTTTAAGGTTTCACTTACTTCGTCCTTATTACAGAATCTGCACATGGTATCAAAAAGATTGTTGGAGTTGCAATTGCAGTGTTTAGTTCTCATTTTCGTGTGACATAAATCTAAGAGGAATCGCATATAGGATGTCCTGGTTTCAATACTTGGACAAAGAATGAGATATTGTAAACGTGGTGATTGCTTGTGTCTAAATATTGCATATTCCTTAAATGATCCATAAGACGATATCTGAGAACAAGACTCAGCCCAGTCATTCCAAAATAAGCGTTTGTGAGCTGTTTTGAGTTTGAATTGTAAATCTCTAGCCGAAATATTGATTCCGGCTAAAATGACAAGTATACTCTTATGGAAATTTGCAATCGAAGCCGGATGGGATTCTCTCAGCCTGACAAAAAAATCTTCGTATATCGAGTTTTCAAGAGGAAAGCACATCTTTGCATAATTTTTCAATATACGCCAATTGTGCCTAGATGCCAAGGAGTTTAATCCTAGTTCGTGGCATAAGATTGCATTCGGAAGATAGGCAGGTAAACCGAGAGTAGTTTTCCATAATTTAGCTTGCAATTTGTTTAGGAAGGCAGAGAGATCTAGTAAACATAGATCTAATGCATATAGAAGAATTGCCTCCACCTTTTTAGAGTAGAATTCGAAGAGTGGAACTAAAGAAAACTTACAATATTCGCGAAAGATTAGTTTCATTTGGTTTTGCAAAGGAAGAACTTTTTCATTCAAAGGGTTTTGCCAAAAGACAACAGAAATATTATTTGCAAGAGTATACCCCAAGTAAGTAAACTTTGTGACGATTTGAATAAAGCTGGAATCCAATTGTCAGCAAAATTTGCGTACCTTTCTCCTTGAAGATAACACAAGGATATTTGATTTTGTGGAATTTATCGTCAAGTTGTTTTCTCTGCAAAAATAATGAAAGGTTTCCAATTTGTTCTGAAGACCCGCTTGAGTACTATCAAGCAAGAGCACATCATCAGCGTTTGCTAACCACGAGAGTTGCAGCTCACCGAGACGGACAGAAAAGGATTTTGCCAAGTCCCATATTCCTTCAAGATCTGATAAATATAGGTTAAAGAGGACTGCCGCAAGATTACAACCCTGCTTGACACCAATTGCCGTTGGAATGGGGTCGGTCAGGCGACCATTACTTGATATGCGTACTCTAAAAGACGTGTTATGATGTAGCAACACAATGAGTGCTATTAAAGAAAGCCGAAATTTGAGTTCAGTCATTTTAGCCCACAGTCTGCTACGAATTACGCAGTCAGATGCGCCAGATAAGTCTAAGGAGGCAATGAAAATCGGTCCATAATGAGGGCCGTGTGCTTTTGCATTTAAGTGTGCCAGTATAGTGGCGTTTAATTGTGTTCCCATGTTTTTACGGAAACCAGTTTGTACTTTGTTTAGAATACGATTTTCAGTAATGTGGGTTTCGACATCCTTCAGTAAGAGGAGTGCAAAGATTTTAGATGCCACATCCATCAGGGCAATAGGCCTAAAATTAAGAGGGTTATTTAATGGCCATTTTTTGTGCAAAGGAATAATGATGGAACTCACCCACGAGGGCGGCAGGGATTTTAGGGTGAAGATTGATTGGAAAATCCTCAACAATACAGTGGCCCAGAAGAACGGGTTGTCCTTAATCACGCAAGGAGGCAGTCCATCTGGGCCGGCACATTTCGAAGTTTTTAACTTAGTAATGGCACAGAGAATATCCTCAACAGACCATGGGCATCGTGCCGGAATGTAAATGACTAACTCAGATATGTTAGTTGGAGAAAATCGTTCAGGTAAAAGATATTTCTGTTGAAAGAAGTCGAACCAAGAATTGCTATCGATGGCTGATTCTAGGTGTGGTTTGGAGTTTTTATTAGTTGCCCTAAGTAATTTCCAAATGTCTCGAGTACTATCTTTACAAATCAGGCTTACCATGTTTTGGTTGCCTATTAGGTGAAACGAGGTGCGGGCAGCTTTTATACTGTTTTTATGTTTACGTACAAGTAATTTTTTAGCTGCCAAGTATTCAATATTATCGCCCGCATGAACATTTCGCCTAAGGGTTCTCAATTCGCTGTTTCTCACTGCTTTTAGTTTGGCAAGTGTGTTTGCCAAATACGAGTCCAAGGAGTTAGTGTTCGTTTGTGATTGCGCTGCTTCTGCTATGGCAGCTAGATGTCCTTGAATCATCTGTAGATTCCACTCAAGAATAGCAAGAGAAGGGTTGTCTTCAAAGGCGGCATCAGGCCACCAATCCCGATTGACTAAAAATGTTATTTGTCTGCAAGTCGAAATATTCCAACGAATTGACAAAAATTGTCGCTCGCTCTGTACTAAGGCAAGAGCCTGCATCTTATCCAACAATTTACTTTCAGCAAACAAAGTGCACGAGAGTATGGCGTGATCGCTATTAGGAGGAAAATGACAATTAGTAAGCGAAATGATACCAGAAAGATATTGGGAAGCAATTATGTAATCAATAGAAGAGCATGAATTTCCTCGACGCCAAGTTGAACAAGCCTGAGGATGCTGTGGTTGTATCACCACAAGATCCCAGCTAGAGAGGAAATGTATCCATCTTACACCATTTGCGTAGGCAATTTTAAAGTGGTATGGCGATTCATTTGACAAGGGAAAATTTTAAGAGGCATGTAGGTATGCATTAAAATCACCACAGATCAAAATTTCGGCAGTGGGATAATTAAGAAAAGTTTCCATTAGTGTTTCATTTAGAATGGAAATGGCTTCTTCGATGCCAAGGGTGGAGGGATTCCAATAAATGGATATCAAGACTACTCATTTTGGACCAAAGATGTTGATATCAATGTCAATCATTAGGAGCAATTGATTGGACGCATTAGAATTGATTGTAAAGAGAAAGTCATTGTTGAGTAGAATGGAAATCCCCCATACAGGACGCCCAGACAAGGGCTGAATCGCAACATTATGAACAGCGGTAAAACCATCCAGAAAAAATGTATTACAACTCATGGTTTCTTGCACAAAGAAGATTGCTGGAAGGTCTAGCCTGCTCATATTTGAGAACCATGTTACGAGATTATTGAATCCGCAACAGTTCCAGGACTGAATAATGAGCTTGTTACATTATGAAGGAATCTTATCATTGAAGTTCATAGATACGAATTGTGGTGATGCTTTTGCTGCAGGCAAGATCCCCAAAATACCATTCAAAGCAGTAGTTAGAGAGGCCAATTGTGTTAAGATTTTATCATTCTCAGATGGTGCAGAACCAGAATTATTCGCAGTAGTACAATTTTTTGGGATAAGAGGAGGAGTAAACTCCAAAAATTGCACTGCCTTTTCAAAGGATGGGAATGCTTGCAATTCAAATCCCAGAAAAATCAAATCGGTTTTGTGTTCCCAGATCAGTTTCGCTATAATAGGCGATATTACTTTGCACAACATGCGATTATTGTTAATCAAATGTAACTTTATCCACTCTATGTCTTGCGATATAGGATTGCGCAGAGAGGGAATTTTATAGAGAGTGTTCATCAAAAATGAGCGGGTAATAGGAACTGCCCCGTTAATTTGCTGGTTACTGGACCATCCTATTAAAGTTTGCATTTCATCTGGGATGTCATTAAATGATCTTAGGTCGCGATTGATGATAATGAGGGGGGAAGAAGATTTAGATTCGGCACTGCATGAAATGCTCGGTGCTTGAACCGCCGCAACCTGGGAAAGGTTGTGCCTTGCATCGTCTGCATATTCTGCAGTGTCCGTGCTTGGACACATAGATTCTTGAGACCTAGTCCCTAGGAGAGGCGCTTGAGATAAGGTATGTGTGGATGCTTGAAGTTCTAGCAGGGGAGGCATAGACAGAGGTTGATAAATCGATGCATGAGCAACCGTTAGACTAGGTCCCTTCAAGTCAAATGCATCCGTATTGGGGATACTGCTAGTACTACAGCACGATGTTTTTTTATTATCCACAAGAGGAAAAAAAGTGTTCAAGTTTGTCTGTGTTAGTGCACTCGCGGGTATAGTGCCTGCGCCACCAACAGTTGTGCCAACACTAGGCAGAGTCTGGCAGAGTCTGAGGAGTGACCAGTACCTCTACTATTTCCATTGTGTGGGAGTGACTTTGCTGCTTCAAAACCTGCCTCTCCCCGCGGAGCGGGCGCGGAGTCTGGCAGAGTCTGAGGAGTGACCAGTACCTCTACTATTTCCATTGTGTGGGAGTGACTTTGCTGCTTCAAAACCTGCCTCTCCCCGCGGAGCGGGCGCGGAGTCTGGCAGAGTCTGAGGAGTGACCAGTACCTCTACTATTTCCATTGTGTGGGAGTGACTTTGCTGCTTCAAAACCTGCCTCTCCCCGCGGAGCGGGCGCGGAGTCTGGCAGAGTCTGAGGAGTCCGAGGAAGTCCGTGGAAGTCGGGTCTCTCCTCTTGGCTCCTCTTGGCTCCTGGCTCACCTGTTTTTTTGTTCCATCCCTGCATCATCGTCTGCTGAAACGATGCGAACAAATGTTACTACGGTGCCGGCGAAAGGATTGATTGTGGGCGCTTCTGTGAAGACCAGAGCCCAAAGGAAGCATGCTCGTGACCCGGTTTGCCCCGATTCGGAACATTCGTGGCTTTCAGCGGAGTCCTCAGAGGCGCCCCTAACACCGGCTGCCGTCCCCGATGATCGTGTCCAGCTTCCGATTGAGGGGGGGCTTTCGATGCAGCCGGCTTCAAACTCGCCATGTGCAGTCATCAACGAAACCACAGTAAGTGTATGTGTGGCTGCCTCCTCGCGAGTGGACTTTGCATGTTCTGAGCCAACGGGAGGGGTGGCAGGGAGCATGCGGGGTGAGGCTGTGGTCGATCCACATGAGAGACACTTTACATCGGATTCGGCTCCCGCTCAGTTCGGCACAGCCCAGCCGACTCCAACACACTCTCCTTTAAAATGTTCTCCTTTCCAAAGTATACATGATGCGTCATCAGATAAGTGCGCCAGTTCACACGGTGCACCAACAATCCCGGCGGGCATAGTCAACCTGGACATAGTCAACTTGCCCAGAGTACATGGCCTTCATGAACTTCCTTCTTGTACCTTACAAAATGACAGCTGCTCACTGCGACAAGATCCCGTCTTAATCCAAATGCCCTCATGTTCGCTCACCAGCGTGACGACTGGTATTCAAGAGTGCCGCACGACCTCAGGTACTAGTGACATTGTATGCCCCTCTACGCAAAAAGAAACAAGTAGTAGTTCCCCACGCACAAGATTCTACAGTGCATATGAGAAACTGGCACCTTCACCGGCACTGCCACTAAGTACGTCGCATGAAGCAGGCTCCTATAATGCCGTTTTCACATACAATGAAGTGGACGATCCGGCATATAATGTGGGTATTGACCCACTCACCCGTGCCTCTTTTGCTAACACGGAGGTGGAGAGGGTAACTACCCTCCAAGTGAAGGACTCTAATAACCGTAGAAATTCATTGGAAGTCGTCAACAAGTTGCTAACAGATCTTAAGCACCTGAACAAAAGCAGAGCGAATAACTCGGCAACAAAAGACTCCTTGCCGGGTGCCACAGCCCCAGCGCAGGGGTCTTCTAATCTTGTAGCTGGTTGGTCCTCACCTGCACCGGCTGGCAAAAACCCCCTGCAGAGTTCCCCTACGCATAAAATGGAGGAAAGAGGAAGAAGAAGTCGCTCTAGTTTCTCACCGAGCATTCATTGCTCACAGAGACATCTTCCTAAATTGGGAAGGGTCGACTCTAACATACTGCAAAACCAACCATCGAACATTCTGCATCAATGTGTGGATGGGCCTTCAATTGTGGAGACACGTTCTGAATATATGTCAGATTCGTCCTCCTCGGACTCATCACTCATGGAGCGCCCATTCCCAAAAATCAGACTCCTCCCCGTGAGCAAAAGGCGACACACCGGTCTTATTATGGACAGTACTGGCAATGAACAACCTATACCAAGTTCGAAAGATCTCCAAGCCACCATTATGTCATCAACTACAATAGCCGTGGCTCCATTCTTGAAAATGTACGAACATTTGCACGACAGTCTGAAAGACCTGACAGCTCTAATTCTTAGTATGAATACAAAGATCTCTGAGATGGGGAATACCCAGACGATCCTAATGAATACATCATTGAGCACTAATAAACAGGTGGAAATGGGGCTGGGGGCTTTAATGGACAGCAATAAAAACGCCTTCTTGGACAGAAAACTGCTGGCTGAAGTGGCGAAACAGGCTTTGAATCTTTTCCAACAAAAAGTTGACAACTGCGGTCAGAGTGGAGTAGCTGAAGAGGGAGGGACTCTGACCTCTCGAACCGCAAACAACCCTGTATCTTGCCCTCCCGTCCGGACATCTCGAGCCTCATGTGCTCAGATTGCGGCGGCCACTGCTTCAGAACTGGAAAGAAATAAAGACATAATGGCGTATTCTGAAAAATATGCTCCCACTGACTGTCAGGAACAATTCACGCTGCCGTCTGACTCTGCTCCATGTCTTGCAGGATCACAAATGACCGACCTTCTCCCTTCCATCTGTGACTCAAACATATCTCTGTCGACTAACTGTCAGGATATCTTCCTGGAAACCCAAGCTGCTGATAACTTGGCTCCTTTGGATCCTCAAATGGCTGCCCCTTCCGACCAAAATCGTGGCTTGGGCTTAGATGTGGTGGGGTCCGTTTCTTCACAAAAACAAGGTCATGATGGTGCCTCGGCAGTGTATGACATATTCAAACTTTCCAAGACTAATTCCGTCACAGGTTCGGGTAACGGAAACTGCAGAGGCCATGAACTAAAAAAAAAATCAAAAAACATGCCTATGAAAAAAAGGAACCGTTGTAACGACTCCAGGAAATTCTTGAGAAACCTGAAAACTGTGAATGTAACTATTAACGAAAGTAACCTGAAAAATAAAAATGTCGTACCGGACCCCCAGTCAAATGACGATGCCACCGAGTTGGTCCAGCCCATTGAACCCATAATCGACTTATGTGGCATAACTGAGGAGTTGTTGAACACGTCTGTGTACGAGGATGCAGTGGTCGAGGAATTGGCTGGGGCTGAAGAATTTAATACTTCATCTGTCAGCCTCCCTGAATCGACCCAGTTGATTGACAACACACCTGTTCCCCCGATTGCAGCCTGCTCGCAAATGAACAACCAGGCCGGGCCAGGGTCTAAACTATCTGGCCTAAATAATATTCCCCTTCATGCGCCCCTCCAAAAGGCAACCAGAGTTGTATCACTGTGCGAAGTAAGTGGACCAATCATCACCTCAACGGTTGACACGGTTTTTGGTTCCAAACCGTTCATGACGTTAGATGAAAAACGTCGTAAGAGGTGTGATCACTCTAATAAAAGCCTTCGCAAAACGGAAGATTTAGGGGCCCAAGTTGCTGTTGATCCTTGTAGCAACTCATCATCGTTGGTGGTCGCGAAGCACGACTTAACACGCCTTTACCCTAGGGACTCTGTCCCGATTAGGTCGTCGCAGTCTAAGGTTAACGGATTACCGCAAATTAGAGCTCCATTAAAAAAGTACCTTACAAATGATCCCTCCAAGAACTCGCATTTGACAAATGATTCATCTTACCATCAAGTACTCTTGGAACGAATTGATTCTGCAGACGACCTAATAATGAATCGCCATAATGTCCTGTGGCTATGCCATCTGGTACCAAGTCTTAGGGCAATTGAATCTGGTGACTTGAAAATTGTCAAATTCTTTGAAGAAACCAAGAATGACGCAGTCATCTTGCATGTCCAGTCTAAGCTCATAGTTGACACTTTGCTCCAAGCTGGCCCGGTGTTACTATCTCTTGGCTTTGACATTTCTTTAGCCCCTACACGTGTCCCAACTGAGGTGTTGAATGATGTTGTGAACCTGGCAGAGGATGGAAGTGCCTATAAAAATCTTGCAGCACGCCCGAGTGACCGTGGCTCCTCAGCCTTCCATCAAAGCACTCTCTCTCCAACACAGAACACTCGGAAGTCTTTGAGTGGAACCTCCAGCCACAATAACATAAAAATAACAATACAAGGCGCTAGCCAAGCGCATCGATTTGCAGATTTGCCTGAGACTGACATGCCATCTAGGGCGAATGGAAATGATTGGTCCAGGGTCGCTGAAACCCTAAATAACACCACGTCATGTTAACGCCAAGCCTTCAAAAGACATAACAACCAAAAAAACTACACATTGGGATCCTGGAACACCAGGGGCTTTAGTCATTTGTTCAATTCCACCTGGGCCAATGAGTTAGATCTCATCTGTCTACAAGAGACATGGCTATGCGAAAAACCAATTCTGGAGGGTTTTGAAATCGCCCACACTTCAGCCATTAAACAGACTAGGGGTAGACCTATGTCGGGTCTCCTGGTAGCCGTCAGGATCAACTCAGGGCTTCGGATTCTGAACTCAATTGACATCTCTCCTTATATCCAAGTGACTACGATTGGTGATGGAAGCCCCGTTAGTGGCCCGACAATCAACCTCTGTATTTTAAATCTTTACTGGAACCATGGGGCAACCAGAGCAAAAAACTTCATAGACGAAGTCACTAAGACCATAGATGAGCTCACGGAATCTGGTCAGATATATGACCTGATCATTTGCGGCGACCTTAACATCGATTGCCTTAGTCAATTTAACGCGCCAGGGCTCAAGAAAAATGCTAACTCCGTAGAACTTCATCTGAAAACTCAGTGGTGTCTGGAAATGGAGCTGCGGGATTTGGTGATGCTGAATGGTCAAACTCTGGGCGACATTCCCGCAGCCCCAATTTGGAGACGAGGGGATTCTAGCTCTACCTTAGATTACATCTTTGTATCCAACAGGATTCACATGAGAACGACCGGCTTGTCTGTTCAAACAATGAAGCACAGTGACCACGATATGGTGGTCTTGTCATTTGTGGCAAACGGCAGAACGCACCAGGATCGCTGGGCTTTCTCAGTGAGAACAGGAGCCGGAAGGATCCAGCTAAATCTAGATTCTACCGAGTTGGGCCACATTTTGACGAGTTACCAGCTGTCCGAATCCTTGGAATACAACCATCTCTTAATCCAATAC
Source organism: Ambystoma mexicanum (assembly GCF_040938575.1). Lineage (NCBI taxonomy): Eukaryota > Metazoa > Chordata > Amphibia > Caudata > Ambystomatidae > Ambystoma > Ambystoma mexicanum. Next base: position 847,299,052 of record NC_090935.1, read on the forward strand.
CAAGAACTCAGAACTCTCACGGGAAACAGCCTATTTATATCGAAACATAAATTTGACCTCCAGGTGCAACAACGGAAACGCCTTCTACGCTGGCAGTTAAGAACGGCCCGCAAACAAATGCCTACGGTTGCCATTGGTCTTGCAAAAAAATTCAAACAAGGCTATAAGAACTGGCTTAAATCTCACAAGTGCATCATGATGCAAAATGACGCAGAGCTTATGCTATCAAAAATGAAGAGCTCCAACTCTGCTGACTACTGGAGATTGATAAACGACAACCTTGCTCCACAACATGCTCTTCAGGCAAACCTGGTCTCTGAGTCTGAGTGGGTATCCTTCTATGCCGACCTCTTCAGTAAAACCAATGAGGTTGACATATGGACCCCTCGTGTCCTGTCACACTGGGACCTAGTATTCGAGCACGAGGACATTCTTAGAGTCATCAAGAATCTGAATAACTCAAGAGCCCCTGGTCCAGATGGCTTAACTAATTTTACGCTCAAACTTCAGCCAGAAGTATGGACCACCTTTTGTGAGCTGCTGTTCAACAGGATTGTCAAATGCTGCGAGACCCCTTCATCGTGGAAATCTGCAGTGATCATACCCATCTTCAAAAAAGGCGACCGTCGCAACCCAAAGAACTATAGACCAATTGCACTTCTTGATGTGCTGGGTAAGGTCTATGCCACTCTTTTACAACAAAAATTGACGGACTGGTCCACACATTGCAATCAAGCGGACCCCAGACAAACTGGTTTCGTTAAAGGGTTGGGCTGCGGTGTTAACCTTCTAATACTGAACTTACTGAAAATGGAAGCACTGCGATCAAACTCTAAAATCTATCTCGCACTGGTTGACTTGTCCCAGGCGTTGGACAGTATAAATAGAGATTTGCTATGGTCTAAACTGACCAAATGGAACTGTCCTGAAAGTCTACTGTCCGCTATCCACGAACTCCACATGAACACGACCATTAGAGTTCGCTTGGACCAAAAGGGCAACCTATCTTCACCCATTAACACCTCTCGAGGTGTTAAGCAAGGCTGCCCTCTTGCGGCAATTATATTTAACCTGTTTATATCTGATATCAAAGATGTTTTCAATGGTCTACGCACTTTCTCACCTAAACTTCACGACTCACATGTAGACTATCTGGTCTACGCAGATGACATCATTTTGATGGACTCTACTCCCATAGGTTTACAGCGGAAACTTGCTGCCGTGGAAAAATACCTAACTGACAACGGGCTGGTTATTAACAGAGGGAAATGTGAAACCATCGTTTTTGAAAGACTGCAAAGTTTTCAAACCCAATGGGCAGAAATTTAAATGGTATGTGAATAAAGAACCCATTGGGCACGTACTTAACACCAGATATTTGGGAATGCAACTAAGTGCGAGTAGAAATGACGCACCTTGGGTGGACGCAGCCAAGAAAAAATGCCGACAATTGGCCTGCCAAGCAGTCCTGATTAATACAAAATTTGGGAAATTCTCTCTAAGACCAACGATAACCTTTTTCCAGCAGAAGGTGGTACCCTCATTGATTTACGCCGGTGAAAACGCTTTTGGTTGTGGGTCCGAAGTGTGGAGCTCATTGGAAAGCATTTTTTGGTCCAGGGTTCTCCATTTGCCTAAGGGCACCTCTACTGTTTGTGCCAGATATGAACTTGGGTGCATCTCAATTCAAGCGAGAGTTGCTTGGAACCTGTTAAGTGTCTTCAGGAAACTAAATTCAAGCAATCCAACCCCCCAGATGGAGATCCTTCGCAGTCTATAACTCGCCAAAGCCCCCTCAATCCTATTCTAATGGAATAAGTTATGTCATGACGTGCTCAGCTCCTATGACATCACGATGCAATTGTTGCTTGAGAATCCTGATGCGGCAAAACTAAAGCTTTGGAGAAATGATTGGATTTACACCTGTACCCAAAGAGCTGCTTCTAAATCTATGCTTGAAGTGCCGGCCGAGGCAAGGGCCTATAGCTGGGTCTCGCCCTACCTGTCGTGTTTCCCGGACCAGTGGTCTCGTGCCTCCTATTTGCAGTTTAGGCTGAATGCCATGCCAACCAAGGAACGCCTTTGCTACTGGTCCCAATCTACGGACCTGGACCTCACGTGTCGGTTCTGCTCCATCAACAAGGAAACACTTAAACATTTGATTTTAGTATGTCCCGAGTTGGAGAGCGAAAGAAATAACATCTTTAGCCCAATAACAACGAACTTTCAATTCCTAACTCGAGACGACTGGTGGAGAGCCCTGTTTGATGGGTCAAACAGAGTGGTGTTATACGCATTAGTTTCTTTTCTTCGAGTCGTAAAAGACCGCTTATACGCTGTCCCGGTGGAGCAACACGCTGGGACATCATGAGGTCTGTATGGGAGGCTGTGGTTAACAGTAAAAGTCTGGGGTAATAGCGGATGTTTTGTGAGTTTTCATTAATTTGGATTGTATGTTAATTTCTCTCTTTTTAAAGGTTTGTAAAAAAAACATATAAAATAAAAAAGCAAAAAAAAATATGATTTTCTGATACATTGGGCCTCATTACGACCCTGGCGGAAATCGTGGTGCAATATGCACCATGGAGCACGGCGGAAAGCTGCCGATACCGCCATGGGGGTTGGCGGATTTACCGCCCCATTCCGACCTTGGCGGGGCGGTAAATCCCCATTCCCCATTTTACCCTTCCCCATTCCCATTTTCACCCCATAGGGCATAATGGGAGTGGGGAAGGCGTTAATTACGCCACCGTAAAATACGGTGGCGTAATTAACAACAAGGTCCCGTAGCGCCATGGATTTCTCCGCCCGGAAAAACCAGGCGGAAAACGCTCCATGGCGCTACGGGAACTCGTAGTAGGGCGGACGGGTCCGCCGCGAATACCGCTGGCGTAAACCCACTCCGCCAGGGTCGTAATGAGGCCCATTGTCCTCAATAGGCTTAAGCACAGCGGCGCCTATGCCCTTCTTTATTCTTTGTTGTGCTTTTTTAGACGATTTTAATTGAAGTGCCATTAAGCTCTCTTCATTCAATTGACTAACATTAAGTTGAAATTCTTCATTACCAATTTGAGTGGCGTTCAACATCGCATCTACTTTGTCACTATTTTCGGCTGAGCATTGCAAGGAGGAAACTGCATTGCTAACCCTCTAAATGGAGGCATTGTTCATCTTAGATCTGTTTCTCCGTTTCAGTGCTCTCGGATATGATTTTTTCATTCTACGCGACGGATGATACCAATTTTTAGATGTATCAATTGATACTGCTGAGGTGGACTCCTCAAGCAGATTTGTTATCGCTGAAGGACTATCCGGGGGGGGTTCCGCAGGAGCGGAAACCGTAGCACTAGTCTCATTTTGAAGTAATTCTGCCGAAAATAGCTGAGATTTAAATAAAATCTGTTCAATTTGTAGAATTCTCTCGTGTTGGAGTTTCGCAACTTCAACCGCATCGAACTCTGGGGGATTAAGTGACAACGGCTCCTGTAGGGTAGGTTTGGCCACTGCATTCGCAAATGACGTTGGCATGCCATTTAACAAAAAGGTAACTTCATCCGTTTGAGTGCATTGCGATGACAAGGCCTGCAACGAGGGATTCGCGGGCAAGCTCCTCCCTACAAGCTCAGCCATTCGTTCTGGACAAGTTGTATGGAATTTGTGACATGCTTCCTGAGCTAACATGAAACCTTCGATTTTAGAGAGTTTAATGGAATTTCTTAGAATTGAGTCCTTGATGTCTTTTAATAGGACATGAGTAAATTCATGTCCCTTATCTAGTAAATTTAGGATACGAGTAAGGACAGGAAAGGAGTGAAGTTCGTGTTCTAACAGATGTGAAGAGTTTTCATTAGGTGGAATTGGTGACAATGGAGAATGAGTCGACGGCGGAGTAGTAATAGATGATTGTGCCATGTATTTATTAGAAGAGGCATGAAGTGATGGATCATCTAATTGTAGCTTCTTTTGAAACTGGGAATCCTGGGCAGGCGAGCTGCCCAGTTTACCAGGTGCAAAAGAATCTCTTGAGTAGTTACTAAACTTTGTAAGAGAGTTGGATGGAACTAAGGTGGCAAAAGGCATCAGATGAAAATGTACTTGTTCACGCAGTCCACAGGACGCTGTCACTGGGGTGGAAGGACCTAATGAGAGGCTAATGCGTCTCTCTAAGGCAGCAATTACAGTCGGTGCTAGCAAGGAGGTATCTTCAATAGGAATAAAAGTATTGTCGATTGCCTCCAAGCAAGTATCTGCCTTAATGTGAGTATCGTTAGCAGTTTGTAATGTGAAAGGTGTATTATCTATTGCCTCCAAATTGTAAGCAGCTAATTCAGTATCAGTGTGATGATCAGTGGGTGTTTGGTAAGGCAACTGCTGTACAGAGTTGAGTAAAGGATCTGCTTGTGTGGAGACAGATAAAAATGATTGTTGCTTACCCTTCCTTAAAGTGAGTAAAGGGGAATCCATAGAGCAAGCTCGAGTAGTTACTAAAGATCAAACAAGGTAACGTTTTCCCAAGAAGATGTCTATATATCGCCTTGAAAGAAAATCTTGTAAGCAAGTGCTTATATATAGCTCTAGGGGACGCTTACCGATGCTTGTGGAGTTAAAGTCGTGCTAAAAATCTACCAATCAGATCTTACCAAAAGCAGCAAGTTTACCATGAAAATGCAGGACCAACACCACACACCACGAACCGCGAACAGCAAACAGTCCTTTGAGTACTTCGCGGTGCGCAGCGCGGGTGCGCTGACGAGGTGTATTTAAATGCACCCGGAAGGGCGTTATCAGAGGTGTAGGAGGCGTGACCAGTCCCCAGCACCTTAAAAGCAATAAACAAAAATACAGATATTAAAGATTATGCCTATAACAGTCACGATCCATAGTTCCATATGTGTAGTTCAAAGTCCATTGAGGCCTCAAGCCTCAAGAGGAAAGGAGGAGGCACGCTGAAATTCACCTGTTTCCTGTAATGACGCAGGTCAGGCACAAAGCGGTGTTGCAAAAAAGGACTTCCTCCACGATCGACACGATCAGCACGGCAACTCAAATGAAGGGAGCGCCAGATTTCAGCCACAGCTGACCGCTTGAAAAGCAGTCGGCAACACAGCAAACAGTCCTTTGCGGTACTTCGCGGTGCGCAGCGTGGGTGCGCTGACGAGGTGTATTTAAATGCACCCGGAAGGGCGTTATCAGAGGTGTAGGAGGCGTGACCAGTCCCCAACACCTGTTTCCTGTAATGACGCAGGTCAGGCACAAAGCGGTGTTGCAAAAAAGGACTTCCTCCACGATCGACACGATCAGCACGGCAACTCAAATGAAGGGAGCGCCAGATTTCAGCCACAGCTGACCGCTTGAACAGCAGTCGGCAGCACAGCAAACAATCCTTTGCGGTACTTTGCGTTGCTCCCTTTATGTTCAAACCAATTATCCTTCATCTATTACGATTAATTACTATAGTGACTACCGTCCTGTCAGTGTACAGAGTGCATCCCTTTTCCTTCTTTGAAACTGTTGTCCTCTGCATTTTCTTACAGGATTTGTTGTATTTCGTAGTGTGCTAGAACTGTCTGTTGTGATAATAATATAGTAGATATTTGTATACAACCTTGACTGGAGAGTCCCTTTTATCATTGGGTTATAATTGTATTTTCTCTGTGTTGCAACTTACCAACGATTCACAACCTTCCTGCTGTTCCATCCACGTTACCAAAATTGGACAAGGAGGTTTATAATTTGCTTGTGTTCCCAATCTGTTCGAATCACTTCTTGTGTACTTCAGGTGTGGGGCTGATTAATGTTTTAGAAACCGATAAGCATCACTGGACCTCTGGGTCCCCAGAAGTTGATTTGTCACACTAAGTAAAGGAAGGCCCCCTTCCTACCCAAATAGAAACCAATGAAATTGCCAAAAAATGTACACAATTGTCTCCTACTCATGAAGTGGAGTATAAAGTTCCATCTCTCCATGACCTCTGCTTGCATTGTTTGGTCTCCATGCCGAAAACAATGAAAAGGCTGGGACCTGGCTGTTGCCATGTCCAGTGGAATGCTAAAGACAAGTAAGAAGGGGTTAGAAGAATGCGTGCTGTTGCAAACTCCAAACTATATACAAACTCCCCCTTTCAATCCCCAACCTTACCTTTCCGAATAGCTATGCTGTATGAGGCTTAGGGGTCTTTCTCTCTCCCCTGATCCCATTACAGGCCATGCTCTTGTGGGCCTTACAAAGGGAAAATAATACATTTCACAGTATTTCCGGTCACATGATTGTAGAATTTTGGATGTAGGCATTCTGTTCCATCGGAGTCACGCTGTTGCAGATTCCAGGAAGGTCACACATTACAAAATATCAAGATTGCGGTCTACAGTCACACCACACAAACTCTGCTGATGCTGAGAAGCTGACAATCACCTGCCTTTAAAGCATGTGATTCCTCCCAGAGATTCTACCTAGGAAAAGCAGACACCAGAATAGCAAAACATGCAGGGCCAACAAATATTCCATGAATCAGGCCCACAGTGTGTAAGTGTTGTATGATTGCAGATCGTAGTTGGACACCTTTTGCTGGCTTAAACATTAAATGGGCTCTGTGTGCATTTGCCAATAGCGTCTAGCTGGAGTCAAAGAATACATTACAGACCTAACTGACTTAACTTGGGAATGATGTCAGCATGTCACATACAGGTAAAAGGGTATACCACTACTAACTTTCAAGCACATATTGTGCACTGAGTGCAATGAGCGATTGACAGACACAGTGTTTTCCCAATTTGTAATGGGTTCAGGTTTTTAGGTGCATTGCCATGCTTAATCATTTGGATTTAGGCTGGGATGGTTGTTAAGGGGCATGAGTATAGCTCAAGACATTTTCTTGAAAAGAAAAACAAAAATGTCAATTAACTGTAAATAATTGTTCCTCCACCTATCTGAAAAGATCCTTAAAGAAGGTTAAACATAACCCTCTCTTTATCGCAGATCATAAATAACGAGATACATATTTTGGCTTAATATTTCGGCAAATGGGGCTGCAGTCTGAACATAATTTCAATGCCCAGGTGCAAAATCTTCGTCGGACCTGCAATTACCATCTTAGGCTCCTCCGGACCATCCGCCCCGTTCTTAACAAAAGGAACTCAGTGACCATATCTCGAGCCACCATTTTGTCAGTGCTGTATTATTGTAACACCTTGTTATGTGGAGCTTCTAAATCCAACATCCAGGCCTTCCAGATTATTCAGAACGATGCGGTCCGCGTGGCCCTGAACATTACCAGAAGGTCGCACATATCCAATTTAGGAAAGAGCTCAACTGACTCCCGCTGCAGGAGCGTGTTCAGTTCAAAATTAACACGTTAGTTCATCATTCTCTTTACGGAAAAAACCCGGAATATCTTAAAGCTTTGATTCCACCCAACCAAACTCTTGTGCAGCTGCAGGGAGTTAGGTTCACAAGATCCAGCGGCCTTGGTAGGTCCTTCCTGGCCATTGCGCCCTCCTTGTGGAATACCCTACCTTTGGCCATTAGAGCCATGTCTAACCTGTGGACCTTCGGAAAATCCCTGAAAACCCATCTTTTCAGGTAAACTACCAGCATTTTCAGTTATGCCCAATGACCCTAGTTCATTTTCACAGTTAACTCATCTGTTGTCCACTGTACCGTCCTTTTGTTGTCCTTCTGTGTTTTTGTTGCTCCCTGATGCCTGTGGGCGAATTATAAATAAATAAATAAAATAATGGCCACAAACTGTTCACTAACTATAAAGAACTAACTGCTTAATTCCTAGAGCTTCACAGGTGCTTCCTCAGGGTATCGCTACTTCTAATAATGCAAATAGTTGTGTAGACCTCCTCATAGAGAAAATAGGGTGTGGGGTGTAAATCCCCTAATCAAGTAAATAAACGAACAGCTTGCCAAAAACAAAAGACTGTGGGTTTGTTACAATAAAACTTTCACTAGTTTTATTTTTTGTAACTTGGTCCCTCGCCCAAGACCATTGTCTAATGTTAACACTTGTGTTTGAGGTGGAGCAAGAACCATTAGAATCACTGTCGCAGCAGCAGTGACACAGGCCATTTAGCTCAATGGGTAGAACATAGGACCGACATAGGACTAACCTAAGGTGGAGCGTTCCAGTACTCAATCCATAAAATTGTTTTTGTTTTAAAAAACTAAGAAAGCATGAAGTTGAGTTGGCTGTTGGAATAAGTGTACAACGTTTACTTTCTAAATGGCTTAAAAACAGGCCTCTCTGCTTAAATGTCTTTCATTACAATGAATACAATATTTATACTATAGTAAGCGTATGTCAGCTTAATTCTATTTGTTGGGCCAAAGATTACATATAAAACATGGCGGTCATGTATTTGGTCAGTTGTCTGGGTTTAGCATGGTCATAGGTTCAATGATGCACTCCATTCCCATGTTTCAGGGCTCAAACAAATTATGTCATCATATAGGTTTCCAGGACCGCAACATCATTAAATAACCATGTATGCTGGTGGGACTACTATCTAGTTGAGCTAACAACCTATTAGTTAGAACATGCTGAAAATTCTAATGTGATCAATGTTGTTACTCTTGGAGGCTGCAGACACGGTCTAGTTTTAGCAATTGACCTAAGCCCAAAGCCAAACAACAGTGCAACCTGACCATAGTGTGGGCTGCCCGTGCTCGTAATTGAGCAGCAGGTCTAAGTGCTTAGCGTAGAAGGTGCAAGGGAACTATCATCTGTAAATGGGTAAGTGCAGGCCTACAGTAGCGAAGACCGAAGGCCGGTTGTTCCAATATAGCAGTTGATGATGAATTCCCTATTTAATTCTAATGTGAATCCTTGCTCATTGGTTTCGACTTTGCTAGTCCCCCAGTGAAAAAATTCACCATATTCTAAATCCAAACTCTGAACAGTGTGGAACTGGATTGGCACTCCTCCACATATATCATTACATTATTAATTATGATTAGGTATTTCTCTGCTGTTCCCATTATTAGACAGTCTCAACAAACCAATGAAAAACCCACTTCCTGCTGTTGTACTATTCAGATTACAATATACCCCTGTACCTACGAGTGTTTTTTCTTATGGGAAAACTACCATTTCATGATTCAAATTAAAACCTATTTTGATACTGACAAATCATTTTAGCTTTCAATTGCCAGAGGATCTTCTCTCTGTCCCCTTCCCTGTCTTCACATTGAGTATGCTTAAGTCCCACAAACTGAATTTCCTTTTTGTTCCCATCTGATGATTTTTCTGCCAATTGCAATCCTGGGTCAACCTGTCCCAACTTACTTAAATGTTCTCTGATAACTATCTGTAGCCCTCGAATGAAGCTTCCAATATACGTGCATCCACATATGCATATGAGTCCATATATAATGTATTTCGATATACCATTGATGAAGTCATTGATAATACATGGTTTATCGACATTGATTACAATCATTTGGTTTCTTTCGCATACTGTTACCATTCAGGATGCAAAGGATGGAATGCAAACATGTATTGAAATCAGGATTAGTTGGCCACATTCACTTATGGGGTTGTGGGATTGAGCTCACCATGAATGCTTTGGAGCAGTTTTGAATCCTATGTTGGGCACAGGATTTTCGATTGTCAAATCGATGGGGCATCGCTTAGCACAACACCGGTTTTCAACCGCAACGTAGTTTTGGTATGGTAATTAACATGACATCATATGTGCAATGCCAAAAATCCATAAATGAGGGTTCCAAAATGACGGCCTCTGCTAACACGCTGCAGTAATGAAGCACTTCATCCCAACAGGTCCCTGTGTATAAAACTATAAACAGTTTATGTGAGTATGCAGGATTTTCATAATTTCAAATTTTAGAATGGAACAAGTGTGATTTGTCAGTTATTTATGAGATCATCTTTTACTAGATATGGGAAACAAAAAAGTTATTTTGGAAGAATATGTGAGAACAGGCAACCAGAACAAATGATTCAGTTAAGCATTTAACATATGGACGTAGAGACATTGGCCGGTATGCTGCATACGCAATAGTGAAATGAGATGTTCACTTCACCAATAACTTTGGTGACATTTAATTTGCCTTTGTTGGATCTTGTACAGGAAACGTTATGAAGGAAGAATGAACGAAAAACATTAGGTGTGAAATCAAGATCATTAGATACATAAATTGGTGAATACCAGAGGGACCCCTTATACGACTGACCACACCGTGGGTGTTAGTTTGGGTCATTGATATACTTTCAGATGAACAGGTTCATGTAGATTATATTCATTTTGTATTTACTGTGAATCCTGAAGTGATTTTGGCCTATCTGATACATTATTGGGAATGGGATATACAGTGTTTTAGTACACTATTTTCAAAGCGAAGTTTTGGGACAATAACTCACATTGGGATAAGACATGACAATAACCAGGAAGGTGTTGGACTTGACTGACACAATGACAACAATAATTGATGTGTGCATTATCTATTCATGATTACTAACATGAACATTTGAAGGTTTAATGACTGCAGATTTATTTTTATTTTTCTTTTTCCCTCATTCCTCTCAACCCACGTCCCCACTCTCACTCCCCCTCCTCTCTCTTGTGGTTTTGCCTACCTTTTTAAATCATATGCATTGGTTTTTGGCACAAATGTCACATATATCATTGTCATGTGTATAACCAGCTATTGTTAAATCGGTCACCTAATGGGAATTGCTGTGACCAATGCGTGTGCATTGGCTTGATTGGGTGATTATGTGGTACAATGCCACACATATATTACAGTGCCTGCTGTAGCTGCCCTGTAGTTATGGTTCAGTTGCCCAACTACTCATAGAAAGAGCACTATTTGGGCGGCTTATAACTTTGCCCTTCTGGATGAATCCTCACCAAACCTGGCAAACAAAGTATATGGCCCTCTCGAAATGATTTGGAAAAGTTTGGTGTGGCCTCGTCCATGCAGGGAAAAGTTATAGGGTTGTCCAGAAATGTATGGAAATCCTCATAGATGCAATGGAAATACATTTTTACTTGGGCCCACAGCCCAAACCGCTGGACAGATTGGCACCAAACCTGTGCCAGGAGTGGCAGGTTGGTCTCGAAACAGTGCTTTTGTACATTTGGTGTAAATCCGTCCAGTATTTTATTTTAAAAATGGCCACAAAGTAAGTTCAAAATAATTACTTATTTGTGGGTTTTGTTTGCAGACTTATTTACTGAATCGGAGACTGCAAATGCCTCTGGCCCCATTAGAGAACAGCGTGATGTTCACGCACATCATACATGCTCACTGATTGGTCAATTAAAAATGTGAGGTGTGTCCGATTTTTTTGAAACAGTCGCCATTTTGGATTCTCGGACTACACCCGTAGTCCGCGGACATCGCAGTAAAAACATATTTTTTTAAAAAAAAATCATTGGACTTGTCAAACTAATGAAACAATGTCTGAGGGTATGGGGGTGATGAGGATGGGTTGGGATATGACCATAAAAAAGCCAAAAATCCAGTGTTTTTTCATCAACGAAGTCCGTGAACATCTTAGATGTTCGTGGGCATTCCTGTGGTGTTCGCGAACATCTCAGATGTTTGGAGACATGCATGCATAGTTCTGCATTACAGGGTCGGTGAAATGCCGTTTTTGGATGGCTTATTTCTTTGGCACCATTCCATGAAACTGCATGGAATTTTGCAATATTATTTTAAACATGACCCTGAATGGTGTAGTGTTGTTTTGCCAAATGGGGGTAAAATTAGTGGGGTGTTCAAAAATATTTGAAAGTGTTATACATTTGGTTCTGTTTGACGAATCTGCACAAAAGATTGCACAAAGATTTTAAACCAAGATTTGAAAGTTTTTGCAAGGTTTAGTGGGATTTTGTCAAGAGGCAGCAACATTAGAGGAGGGTCTCGACATTTTTAAATTGCATATAACTTTGTTGATGTTTGACGAATCTGCACAAACATTTTCAGAAAGAATATAGCCCCAAACTTGAATCTCTGAATAGATTTTGTCAAGTTGGGGCTAAGTTATATGAATATTTTTTGGACGTATATTTTGACACTTTAAAAAAAATAAAACAAGGACAGATTTGCAGCAAACTCATGCAAGGAGCATTGTCAAGGACCTGAAAGAATGTTTTTGCAAATGTGCCAATGTTTTATTGTTTGAAAAGAGTCATCATGTAGGTAGGTACACAACATAGTGATATACCTTTGGTGACTGATGTATTGCCTGTGGCTATGGGCAGTGGCCAGATTATCTGGGTCATGGCCCGGACAATCTGGCCACTGGCCATGAGCCATGAGCACAAGGAACCAGCAAGGGTGTTAAAATGGGCATGGTCAGCCACCAGGGTCCGGCAATGTGGTAAAGTTTTTTGATATCGGGATAGGTTTGAATGGGAAAAAATAATCTACCCGTGGCTGCAGCCCAAAGTGCTGGACGGATTGCAGCAAACATAGGAAGGGAGCATTAGCACAGAGCTCAAAGCATTGTATTGCAAATCTGTCCTGTTTTTTTTATTTTTTCTAAAGTGTCACAATGTAAGTACAACAATTTGTGATATAACTTTGATGCCTGGGCAATGGGGCTGGCCCTAAGCAAGGACAAATGTGTACTCTGATTTGCTTATCAGGTTGTGTGACATGGCTGAAGCCCTAGGTTTGAATGGGAACACATATTTTGCTTGTGGCTACAGCCTGAAGTGCTGGACTGGATTACAACCAATCTGTGGGAGGACCTGAAAGAATGCTTTGGGAAATCTTTCTTGTGTTTTATGTCAAAATGTAAGTATAAAAAATAGTGATATAACTTTGCTGCTTGGGCAGTGGGGCTGGCCCTTGGCAAGGACTAATGTCTACTCTGATTTGCCTATTGGTGAAGATGGCTTGGCCGAAGCCCATACCCCCATGGATGGCGAAGACTGGCCATGGCTGCAAGTGGTGAGTACTGGCCATTGGTCACATTATGAGGGTATAGTGGACACTGAACTAGAATGCAGGGTAGGTGCAATGAATAGCAGGGGTAGTTTGGTGGGGCTGGGGTCATGGTCAAGTCTCATGCCTTAGGCAATTCAACCATGATTTGCATCCGCATCATGCCCTGCTGATGATGACACACATCAGTATGCATTGGAAAAAATATGTTTGTTAAAGGAGGTTTACAGTTGATATATGTTAAAAGAAGAATTATTAATAACTTAGAAAACAGTGTTGTAACATCATGAAACATTTTCACTCATGAAAAACAATGAAATTTATAGAAAAAAACATTGTTAAATGGACTTTATGGTTAAGTTGCACTAATAAAAACATATGAAATTCAGTGAAAAAACGTTGTTAAAGAGACGTTATGGTTACAACTAAAACCGGAAAACCCCAGTAATTCACCAGTTATGGTAAGCTAAGCAACCATAACTCACACCACCACTGTGCACTGCTAAGACGAACACCCAGAATATCAATGATGATGTCACAAATGTCATTGATGATATCACTGAGGACATCACCTATGAAATTAATTTTGATGAAAAGTGGTTAAGTTGCACTAATAAAAACCTATGAATTTCAGTGAAAAAACATTGTAAGAGGGATGTTATGGTTACAAGTAAAACTGGAAAACCCCAGAAATTCATCAGTTATGGTAAGCTAAGCAACCATAACTCAAGCCACCACTGTGCACTGCTAAAACGAACACACAGGACATCAATGATAACATCACACATGTCATTGATGACATCACTGTGGACATCACACATGAAATTAATTTTGATGAAAAGTCCCTACAAGGGGTTTTGAGTGTTTAATGTTGGTAACAAGATGCCAGAGGTGATCAGGAGACCTATCATGAACTACTTAATGGGCCTCATTACGAGGTAGGAGGTAAGTAACGGTCCTTATCGGCATGGAGCAATTAACGTGTCCATGTGGTAACCAGCCTGCTAATTGCGAGCCATTACGAGTTCACGGGCACGAGCTATGCGCCATGACGTTAAGGCCATTACCGCCATGCCGCTAAAGACCCCAAAATCGCCCTTAGCGGCAACAAGGAAAGTGCTGATAGCACTACCGCCATCCATGGATCTGGTATTAGCGGTGACTGTAAATAAGCGGAACCGGAAGTAGCGTCATCACACATGAACGGGAAAGAGCACGGCGGCCATCTTTAAAAACACAATCCATTGCCATCCTCAGCCCCCAAGACCTACATCACCACTACAGCAGCCCCAACTTCACCCAACACCACATCAGAATGCCCAAGGCCCTGAAGCAAGGTGCTGTTCCCCAGCGCAAGGAACGTTTCTCAAATGAGGAACTAACTATGCTTGCCGACACACTAGCTGCAAATGCAGACGTTGTGTTTGTGCAAGACATGTGGATTCCCGCCCAGATAAGGAAGAAGGAGATCTGGGAGGTGGTGGCACGCAAAGTAAGTGCGGTGGGCTCCACCCCCCACACTGTAAAGGACATGTGCAAGCGCTGAGATGACCTGTGCCTCCGTGTCTGGAGAATACTTGCAGCCAATAGAAGCCAGGGCATGGGGACAGGTGGCGGAGGAGGCTCCTCGATCAAGATGACACACTGGGAGGAGACATGTGCCAGCACTATTGGCATAGAGACAATCGAGGGAGTGGGGGAAATGGAGCGCAGTGTGCCGTCATCGGCAGATGGAGGTGAGTGTCCACACAAAACACTGCAATGACGTTGTCCCCCAAATGTGACACTGAAATCAGACAATGCATGGGGCATCACACAAACATGCACACAACCCTGCCCATATGCTGTGCACATCCCCATCACATCCCCATGCATGCAGCACCTCATACATGTGTCACCCAGACGTATGCTTGAATGAGCCACCCATATAGCAAGCAACCTGTATGTCACTACTCAAAGTCCAGAATGCACAGAACTGCAGCAATAACAACATATGCATGATGCACATTGAACCATCACCGATGCTGTCCCTCTCTTGGTCCCCCACAGGCTCACAATCTGACAGTCAGGACCAGGACTCCACAGTGCAGGCCCCAACACTGATGAAGAAGGCCAGGGGCATGGAAGGATGCACCAGGCCTAGCACATCAAGGGGCACTGGCGAACCTGGACCATCGCAGAGGCCCAAAGCCACCCATGTCGATACGTCACCAAGGCGTGAAAGGGTGACCGACAAAATAATGGCACCCACACCAGCCACTCCCACCACACAGGAGCCAGTGGCAGAAGGTTCACTGTCCACTGCCAACAGCTTGGTTGGAGAAGCAGCTGCTACGGCACCCCTGTCTGATGTAGAGGAACCATGCCAAGCACCCGTAGGACAGCGCACACCCAGCCCGCAGCTGTCAGCCCACCACAGCCCTTGCCCCACATCCAATGCCAGCAGCCATGAGCTGTCTGGTGGTGAGTCACTGGCAGGGAGTTGGAGTCCCAGGGACAGCTCACCTGATGGCGGAGACATTCTGCAAGCTACGCGAAGATCAACCAACGGCAGGGGCAGAGACCAGGGTATCAGCCTTATCCAACAGCGCCAGGAGGAGCTCACTGCCCTGGTTGGTCAGCACATGAGCGAGGGTGCCCTTGCGAGGGAGGTGTTTCGGGAATATGCCCAGGGCATAAAACTTGCAATAGAAGCCAGTACAACGCGCATTTGCGATGAGTTGGCAGCTGTGAGGCAGGTCCTCAGCCGCACAGGGACTGGAGCAACCAAGCACCTCCTCCTCTACCAGCTCCTGGCAGACCAGCACCTGTGCAGGTCCGTGCGTCCTTGCGTCGGCCAGACTTGCAACCACCCAATGCTGGTTGAGGACGTGGGAAATAGGGACAGCCTGTTGTTGGTGACTCTTGAACACTAATGCTGCAATGACGTATACTCCATCTTTGAGGGAGTTGTGGGGGGAGGGGGGAGATTGTGTTTGGGGTAGTTGTGGGGGGAGGGGGAGATGGTGTTTGGGGCAGTTGTGGGGGGAGGGTGGAGATGGTGTTTGGGGTAGTTGTGGGGGGAGGAGGGAGATGGTGTTTGGGGTAGTTGTGGGGGGAGGGGTGAGATGGTGTTTGGGGTAGTTGTGAGGGGAAATGGTGTTTGGGGTTGAGGGTTCATGCACTACCTAATCACTTAATGTTTAATACACCTATTGCTTCAAGTACAATCACATGAGTGGACATTGATTATTGTGTATGTGTGCTTTATTGGTGTACAGTCCCTCCTGTGCATCGCCACCTGCCTGATGTGCAGCCCGATCCTCTCCCTCCTCCTCATCCTCACCAGGTGGTTGCAGCTCAATGTCAGGGGGCAGAGGCACGTTCCGTCTGATGCACATATTGTGCAGCATGACACATGCCATGATGATCTTGGAACCTTTTCATGCCCGTAGAGGAGTGACCCACCCGACCTGCTGAGGCAGCGAAACCATGCCTTCAAAAGGCCAAATGTCTGCTCGATCATCACATGGTATGCGCACGATTGTAGTCCTCTTCATGACTGTTCTGCGGGTTCCGGACAGGGGTAAGGAGCCACCTCTTCAAGGGATAGCCAGCATCACCTGCATGGGTGCAACAATGGTTATGTTTAAGTGATTTCATCAAATTGAACCTGTACCTATCACACACAAGCCTGCATTTATTTCTTGATCACATCAACATATCCATGCATGAATGGAGGTAATCAAAGTAACTGCAATGTATGTGGTCACGTGATCCACAGGTGTGCGTAGCATCATATAGTTGATGCAGGGTGTCCTATTCCTTGTGGGTATTCATGCACTGTGCTTGCCTATGGCAGTTGTCGCCATGATCTAGGTGATGTGTAGTTAATCGTATCCTTTGATCCTGTCACCGTTGGAACCAGACTCTTGGTGATCTCCCATTCCACACTTGATGTCCCCATGCTGGCATGCTGCACTTCTGTGGTGGTGTACGAGTGAAATTCTGTATATTGGCCTCATGTGATTCCTTTGTACGCACTCATGGACGCATGTCTGTTGTGATGCTGTTCATCGGTCATTTGCATTGGCCATACTAACAGTATGTCGCTGCATTGTGTTGCAGAGCAGTGTACATGTGCATGGATATGGTATGGTTGCTGTACTGGCTTGTTGTCATTGTTGTGCAGCTTACGTCTTGCATATTGGATTCAAGTGTCAGGTTCAGCCTGGCCTGCTTTGGGACACAGTGTATTGCAGTATGGGCATTGTTCAATCGCTCAACTAATCTCAGCCAGGTGAAGTATGCATCCCCCCCAATCTCAGCCAGGTGAAGTATGCACCCCCCCCCAATCTCAGCCAGGTGAAGTATGCACCCCCCCAATCTCAGCCAGGTGAAGTATGCATCTTTCCCCCCCAATCTCAGCCAGGTGAAGTATGCATCCCCACCCAATCTCAGCTAGGTGAAGTATGCATCTCTCCCCCCCAATTTCAGCCAGGTGAAGTATGCACCCCCCCCAATCTCAGCCAGGTGAAGTATGCATCTCCCCCCCCAATCTCAGCCAGGTGAAGTATGCATCTCCCCAACCCCCAATCTCAGCCAGGTGAAGTATGCACCCCCTCCAATCTCAGCCTGGTGAAGTATGCATCTCGCCCACCCATCATCTCCCCACAATGGTGGTGATGGTGTCCCGGTCCAGACGGTACAGGGTGTGGATCTGCTCAGGGGTTAGGTTGAATGGACTGGCTCTGATTCGAGGGATTCGGGGCTGACTCTGTGGTACAACTGCCAGAACTGGTGGGGCATGCTGTGCCTGTCCCACCCTCCTTCTCCTCCTGCATCTCCTCTGTGCTGCCTGTTCGTGTTATTGATGGTGTAACAATGCAAGCATGTCCTCCAGCCCCAGTATTGCAACTAGTATTGGAATCATTTTGGTGTGCGAATGGGTGTGGGAAGGGGTGTGGTGTGCTCCTTTTATGCTGGCCCAGTGTACATTGCCTCCACCTGTGCTGATTGTGTGCACCTGTGACAGTTAAGATCACTGCACATAGCCGTTTACGGGTGGTTCATGATGCCGGTATTTCCGCCATGCCGGTATCCACTTTTAGCGCCTTCTTCATGCCGCTACTTGCATTTCCGCCTGACTTGTGATGTACTCCTCTTTACGCCATGCCACTATTGCTGTCATGAAGGGTCGCGTGCCTGTGCCCATGACGCTATTAGAGGCACCGTTATTTACGGTGCCGCTAATAGCAGGTTGGCGGGTCGTAATAGCCAGGAGCGATAAGCGATGCCGGTAATCTTTTACCGGCATTGTTTTTCCCTTACCTCCTACCTCGTAATGAGGCCCATTGTATTTTTCTTCAAAATGTTTTGCAAGGGGATAAGATAGATCTTTGTACTTAATAGCTCGGAGATGTTGTAGCACACGAAGTTTCACTTCTAACTTTGTGCTCCCAATATACCAAAGATTGCAACTGCATGTGATTGCATAAATGACGTAAGTTGTAGAACAAGTGATATATTTGGTAATTTCAACTTTTTCACGAGTTTGTGGATTTGTGTAATGTTTTAAAGATACCCCATGCTTGCAAGCTTTACATTTTGTACACTTGTAAAAGCCTGTTTGGTTATTAATTAGCCATTGGGTTGTAGATGGTATGGGGGATACAAAAAGACTTGGTGATAGTTCTGATTGTAGGGATTTTGCTTTTCTCAAGGTCACACTGGCATTCGATTGAATGCATTTCTTAATGTTCGGGTCTCTCTGTAGCAGGGACGAATGTTTAGCAAGAATTTTTTGAATTTCTTTGGCCCCATTATTGTAGGTTGTAATGAACCGTATATTTTCAGATTTAGTTTCCAGTATTCTCAATATGCTTTTATCTTTGTTTTTTCTTAAAATCTCTTCTCAACTTTTTTTTAACACATTGATTGTATGCATTGTTGATTGTTGATTTTTTGTAGCCTCTTGCCGCAAAATTGGGCGCTGTTGTGATTGCATTTTTTTCAAAAGTTGTGGTCTCGCTGCAATCTCTTTTCATTCTCAAAAATTCACCATATGGTATGCTATTTTTTAGACATCTTGGGTGTGCACTCTTCGCATGAAGCAATTAATTGGTAGAGGTTGGTTTATGATAAGTTTCCATTGTAATTGCTTTGTTAACCACTTTAATCTTGATGTCCAAAAAACCACTTCTGTTGGATCATGTTGCTGGGTGAATTTGACATTAATATTTTGTGCATTTAAGACATTGAAGAAGCTCATCCATTCTGTACAACTGCCTTCCCATATTATAAACAAACCATCAATATAACATTGCCATAAGGCCACTTTGTTGGTATGAATGTACATAGTTTCATCGGCAAACAGTTTTTCTTCCCATGAAAAGATTTGCATATGTGGGCACTACTGCTGTGCCCATAGCATATATATATCACATGGACGCGGTAGCGTCCATGTAGTTATGGTTAAGTTGGTGTTTCCATAGGAAGAGCACTTTTTGGGTGGCTTATAACTCCGCTCCCTCTAGACGAATCCTCACCAAACTTTGCAGTATATGGCCCACTCTGAATTTTTTTGCAAAGTTTGGAGAGGTTTGGTCCGGGGGGGCAAAGTTATAGGGGGGGTCCCAAAACTTTTGTTTTTTCCTATAGACATAATGGGAAAAACTTTGCGCACAGCTTCTGCCCGAACCGCTGGACGAATTGACACCAAATTTGCGGCAGGAGCGGCGGCTTGGTCCCGAAAGCGTGCTTTTGCAAATTTGGTGTAAATCCGTCCAGTAGTTTTTAAAAAAATGACCAAAATGTAAGGCAAAAAATGAGTGATATCTGTGTTCGCTTTGCGGACGGACTTCCCTGTTCGCTCCGCGGACAGCACCCCGATTGGCCCATGGGCTTGCGTCATGTCCGCGGACATGCAACGTGTTTGCTGATTGGACAGCATGGGGCGTGGAGCGTATCAGATTTTCTGTGGCGCCCGCCATCTTGTATTCGCCGTCGACCACATACAGCACAGTGAAACTTGGATTAAAAATTGTATTTAGTGGAGTGTGTTGGTGTGTAAGAGTGTTTGGGGAGGGTGGGGGAGTATGAGATAGGTTCAATGTTTTATTTTTTTATGTGCTATACGCTTTTGTTGTGTTCGATTTGTCCGCGGAGAACACAGCTGTTCTGACATTTTGTAAATAAACTAAATGGTGGGGTGTTCAGAGGACGGAGTATGTGTCCTTTTTGTTCGCAAGGAAGGTAAAATTGAGCTAAAAACACTTGCGGTGTATTTAAATGTTCGTAAATACACAAACTGGGGGTGCCCTTTTGTCCGTTGATAGTACAATTTCCTATGGGCCTCACCTGACTTTTTGTCCACTAAAGAAACAATAAATCAGGCTGGTGTGCGCCGACATTATGTGATAATCCTATGACTGACGCTATTGACCTGGCTGACTTGCTTTTGCGACACTAAATCATATCTCCCACCCCTAAGCCTGACATTATGAAAGCATTCATATTCCCTGCCTCTCTCCGTGACGTTACAGGGTGTGTCATCAAATGCGCCCAGTCGTCTCCAGTCCTACCTGACTTTACACAGAACCCGGAAGACAATACACATTATGTCACAACAGAGCGCGCCACAATTCGGAATATGAAACTGTGATTTAAAAGCAAACAGCAAGATTGTACATTTTGTAAAGTACATTTATTTGACATCAAATGTTTAGAGAATATTCAGCGATTTGCATTTGTCTTTGTTGTCGATCCACAAAAGTTCATGTTGAGCCACGCAATGTTCCTTTGCGGTACAGAGGGTGTTAGATCAGCTTAGAACACAGTGCGCCACAATTCGAAATATGAAACTGTGGTTTAAAAGTAAACAGCAGGATTGTACATTTGGTAAAGTACATTTATTTCACATGAAATGTTTAGTGAATATTCAGCGATTTGCAATTGTCTCTGCTGTCGATCAGGAAAAGTTTATTTTGAGCCACACGCTGTGATGTCATCAATCACATTTGTGATATCATCTTTGATGTCCTGGGTGTTAGTCTTACCAGTGAACGTAGGTGGCGCGAGTTATGGTTGCTTAGCTTACCATAACTGGCGAATTTCAAGGGTTTTTCGGTTTTACTTGGAACCATAACGTCCCTTTAACAACGTTTTTTCACTGAATTTCATAGGTTTTTAGCAGCGCAACCTAACCATAATGTCCCTTTAACAAAGTATTTTCACTGAATTTGAAAGGTTTTTAGCAGCGCAACTTAACCATAACGTCCCTTTAACAAAGTTTTTTCACTGAATTTCATAGGTTTTTAGTAGTGCAACTTAACCATAACGTCCCTTTAACAAAGTTTTTTCGCTGAATATATATATATATATATTATGTAGTTATGGTTAAGTTGCTGTTTCCATAGGAAGAGCACTTTTTTGGGCGGCTTATAACTTCGCTCTCCCTGGACGGATACTAACCAAACTTTGCAAAAAAAGCATTTGGGTCACTCTAAATTATTTTGCAAATTTTGCTCACGTCTACAGCTCAAACCGCTGGACGGATTTTCACCAAATTTGGACCAGGAGCAGCGGCTTGGTCCCAAAAGCGTGCTTTTGGAAATCTGGTGAAAATCTGCCCAGTAGTTTTTTTTAAAAATGACAAAAAAGTAGGTCAAAAAGAATTAGTGATATCTGTGTTCGGTCCGCGGACACACTTCACTGTTCGCTCCGCGGACAGTGTCCTGATTGGCCAATCGCCTTGCGTGATGTTCGCGGACATGCAACGTGTTCGCTGATTGGATGGCGTGGAGCATGATGCGCGTCAGATTTTCGGTAGCGCCCGCCATCTTGGATTCGCGGTCATCCGCGGACAGCGCGGTGAAACTTTGTTCAAAATTTGTATTTAGTAGAGTGTGTTGGTGTGTAGGAGTGTTTGGGGAGGGTGGGAGTGTATGAGATAGGATGAAAGTTGTGTTTTTTATGTGTTAGACATTCTTTTTGTGTTCGATTTGTCTGCGGACATCACGGGCGTTCTGAAATGTTCTAAATGAACTGAATGGGGGGTGTTCTGAGGACTCAATATGTGTCCGTTTTGTTCGCAAGCAAACTGAAACTGTTCTAAGAACACTCGCAGTGTCCTGAAATGTTTGCAAATAAACAAAATGGGGGTGTCCTGAGGACGCTGTCCGTATTGTTCGTTGTCAAGTTGAATATGTTCTAAGAACACTCGGGGTGTCCTGAAATGTTTGCAAATACACAAAATGGGGGTGTTCTGAAGATGTAGTCGAACACTCGCTGTGTCCTGAAATGTTCGCAAATATGAATGGGGGTTGTGGCTGACAAGTTGAATGTGTTCTAAGAACACTCGCGGTGTCCTGAAATGTTCGCAAATAAACAAAATGGGGGTGTCCTGAGGACGCTGTCCATATTGTTCTCTGTCAAGTTGAATGTGTTATAAGAACACTTGCGGTGTCCTGAAATGTTCGCAAATAAACAAAATGGGGGTGTTCTGAAGACGTTTCTAAGAACACTCCCAGTGTCCTGGAATGTTCGTAGGGGGTGTCCTGAAGGCTAGTCCGTATTGTTTGCTGGCAAGTTGAATGTGTTCTAAGAACACTTGCAGTGTCCCGAAATGTTCGCAAATAAACAAAATGGGGGTGTCCTGAGGACACTGTCCGTATTATTCTCTGTCAAGTTGAATATGTTCTAAGAACTCTCGCGTTGTTCTGAAATGTTCGTAGGTGGTGTCCTGAAGATGCTGTTTGTATTGTTCTCTTTCAAGTTGAATGTGTTCTTAGAACACTCATGATGTCCTGAAATGTTCGCAAATAAACGAAATGGGGGTGTTCTGAGGACACTGTCCATATTGTTCGTTGTCAAGTTGAATGTGTTCTAAGAACACTCGCGGTGTCCTGAAATGTTCGCAAATAAAAAAGATGGTGCTGTTCTGAAGACGCTTCTAAGAACACTCGCGGTGTCCGGGGAATGTTCGTAGGGGGTGTACTTAGGACGCTGTCCGTATTGTTCTCTGTCAAGTTGAATGTGTTCTAAGAACACTCACGGTGTCCTGAAATGTTCGCAAATAAACAAAATGGGGGTGTTCTGAAGACGTTTCTAAGAACACTCCCGGTGTCCTAGAATGTTCGTAGGGGGTGTCCTGAAGGCGTCTGTATTGTTCGCTGGCAAGTTGAATGTGTTCGAAGAACACGCAGAGTGTCCTGAAATGTTCGCAAATAAACAAAATGGGGGTGCCCTGAGGACGCTGTCCGTATTGTTCTCTGTCAAGTTGAATGTGTTCTAAGAACTCTCGCGTTGTTCTGAAATGTTCGTAGGGGGTGTCCTGAAGATGCTGTTCGTATTGTTCTCTGTCAAGTTGAATGTGTTCTTAGAACACTCGCGGTGTCCTGAAATGTTCGCAAATAAACAAAATGGGGGTATTCTGAAGACGTTTCTAAGAACACTCGCAGTGTCCTGGAATGTTTGTAGGGGGTGTCCTGAAGGCGTAGTCCGTATTGTTCGCTGGCAAGTTGAATGTGTTCTAAGAACACTCAAAGTGTCCTGAAATGTTCGCAAATAAACAAAATGGGGGTGTCCTGAGGACACTGTCCATATTGTTCGTTGTCAAGTTGAAAGTGTTCTATGAACTATTGCGTTGTTCTGAAATGTTCGTAGGGGGTGTCCTGAAAACGCTGTCCGTATTGTTCGCTGGCACGTTGAAAGTGTTCTAAGAACACTCATAATGTCCGCGGACATTAAAAGTTTCCATAGACCATAGTTGAAATGTTTGACTCTATGGTTGTGATATGCTGCGGTGGTTGTTGCCAGGGCATAGAGTCTTGGGTGCATGGCCTTATAACTTTGGGTGAAAAACAAATGTATAAGGAACAAAGGTATTAGATACTATGGACGTGATATGCTGCTATGGTTCTCCTTATTATTGTATACTTACTGTTTGGTCTAGTAACCAGAGTACATGCATTTCTTGTTAATTTCTGTGATAAAAGAAAATAGCATGTTAGTATTAGTATTTTGTAATGACTTATTACATTGTATAATCAATATACATTTTTTTTTTTTTTGGACCCTCATATTTAGTAGATTAAAAATCAGAGTACTGTGCAATTTGCTCAGTTTCTGTATTTGTTGCTAAAATCATTGGGTCTGTGGGAGAAAAAAAATCCATGTTGGATTAAAAAAAAACTTTTTCTGTTATGCTACAGTTTATTTGTTTGTTTGTTTTCAGTGTTCACTTGTTGTTTCTGGCTAATGCTTTATACTTTGGCTTGTTTTATTTTTTTGGAGCAGTAACATATTATTTATTTGTTTTGATATTATACATTTTTGGAGCAGTTACATACCAATTGGCGTATTCTAACTGTCTATTTTTTTCATATATTTTAGTGGTATTGATTTATCTATTTGGATATTGTTAAATTTTGGGACAGTTAGATACCAATTGGCGTTTTCTAACTGTGTATTTTTTGGTCTAATTTAGTGGTATTCATTTATCTGATTAGTTGTTGTAGAATCTTTGAGCAGTTAGATAGCTTTTGGAGTATTCTAACAGTTTATATTTTTTTAACACAAGTTTACTTAGGGTTTAAATACAGTTTAGTTATCCAATTTTGGTTTTAAAAACATCAAATAAGCGTTTGTAAGATTTCCTGGTAATCTCTGCTTTAGAGTAATGGTACTATCATTACATTCAAACCATCCACATTTCTTTTTTATATATGCAGGGAAGTAGTCCTGAATTGGTTGTGGCTCCTACGTGGTAGATTATACCTATTTTTGTGAAGGTTTTCTTACCAAGTGATATTTGACCATGTGTGAATCCAGTCAGCTTGCAGTTGTTTTTGGTACCATCTGCATTGTAACGTAGAAGCATTATTATTATGTATTTACTATGTGTTTGTATTACTAACATGGAGCGATTATCTGAATTGCAGGTAGAGCATAATCTACCATGGTTTGCATTTTGTACAAGTCGCTGAAATGGAATGGATTCACAATTTGGTATTGATATATATATGAAGCGTTCATTGGGGATTTCTTCTTGTGTCACATTGTTGCAGAGAGTGCAAGTATGTTTCCACATGTATGAAATATAGGTATGTTTTTGTTTTCCAGTACTTGCAGTAAGTACATTAGAAATTCTTGTGGATCTTCCTGTGAATTTATAGTGAATTTCACCATTCCAGCACAGTAGTCCAATTGTACTAACATTTGCAAACACAATGGGTCTGTACTGTGTAAGTAAATGTTGTCAACAATTGGTGGTAATTGAAATAGAATATTCATTGCTTAGCAACTTACACCAACTATATTTGAGAATTTAAATGGTCCAGGTAGTTCTGTATCTAACTGCTTTTTTTGGAGTTTGTCTTCCTTCTTTAAAAAAGTACCTGGTTTACTTTCCCTAATTGATTCGTTTTTGCTTGTGGTACTTGATGAAGTATTAGTTTCTTTTACTCTCTTTGGAGGATTTGCAGTGACATCCTGTTGCATTTCTGTTTGATTTATTTTTCTTTTATAACGTTTTACTTTTTGTGGAACAGAATATGTGTTTAGGTGGGGGTGTATAGTGAGCGAAGTTTATTGTATTCTAAAATGCAAGGAATATCAGCGTTTATTTTACTTGCATCAAAGTTGATTAGAAATAGACCGTCAAGTGTACGTAAGCGTGATAGTGCTACATAGCTCATGCCTTCTTTAAAGACTGTGTTACCAATATCTATCATTGGTTTGTCTAGGGTAAGACCTTGTCATTTATGAATCGTGACTGCGTATGCAAGAGTTAGAGAAAATTGTTCTCTGCGTACATACATACCTTTGAAGAGAAGGAATCTAGCTGTTGAGCGTCCTATCCTTTTTACTTCTGAAAGTTTGTCAAAGAGTATATTGACAAACTGAATTTTGTTGTTGCGTGGGTATGTTTGAAAGCCAACAACTGTACCCAGTGCTCCATTAACTAGTCCTTGGTCCACATCAAGGTTACGTTTAAGCATTACTCTGCAATTTAAGGATAATTTTAATATCGTTTCTAAGCCTGCTGTGTTTGAGATTGATTTTTCTAAACTATTTAGTCTTGTTGTGGCTTGGTCACACATGGGTAGTGTCATACCATGTACATCTAGTTTGTCTGTGGCGCTAATTTCCATGATTGGTTGCTTTTCTTTACTTAGCATGATTTCATTGAATTTGAAACAGCTTGCAAGAGTTGGCATTAAGGCCATACAATTGACATTTTTGTGGCCTAATTGTTCCATAACATCTGTAGCACATGCATTATCGCCATAAAGTGCATTAATGTGCTGGGTTTTCAATATTGCTTCTGCTTCTTTAGAAAGTATACCAACTCTGATACTTTTTAAAATGTTGGCATAAGTGAGATCTGCAGATTGCCGCATGTTTTCTGTTAATTCTCTGTATTGGAAATGTTGCCAAAGGTTGACATTTCCAATGCTGCCAACAGTTTTACGGCAGAGTTTGTGTCCTAATGTTTTAAAAATAGGCTCACCTTTTACTGGTGTTAATTGAAGCAGATCTCCAAAAACAATAATGTGTTTTCCTGCAAAGAGCTCTTCATAGTCTGTTTTGAGTACTTCTTGTAATCTGAGGTGAATCAAAGCTAACATCAGGTTGGAGACCATGCTCACTTCATCTATTAGTAGCATTTTCATTTGTTTCAATACTCTGCGTAATTCCATTGCAACTTCTGCAGAAAGTTGTAATAGTCTAATTTGTTCTGGTGTTCTACTGGTAATAGTAGTAATCGGTGTAATGTAACACCACCTATGTTGTAGGCAGCTAAACCTGTGGGTGCAGTGACAACAGCTGACAGTTTGTTGTTTGTCAATTGTTGAAGGAACTTACTAATGAATTTGATTAGGAATGTTTTGCCAGAACCAGCTTCACCACTGACGTACAATAGTATATGTTTATAATTATGGCAGGAACATTCTTTATTTTCATGTTTTACACCATGTGCAATTTGTTTTGTTACTTCTTGAAAAATGCTACTTTGCTCATTGTTTCGTTTTGATTGCAGTATAGTTAAATCTTCCTTATCTTCATACTGACACATGGTGCTTTCTACTTCTATCATAGCTAATTCTGCCTCATTTATTATTAGTGGTTCTCCCAGTGGTTCTTGGCTTCCTGTTACAGAAGGTTGACTACTGTCAGGAGTGTCCTTATCTAGTTGGGCTTGGAGTTCTTCTTCATGTTGCTGTTCATTGTGCAACATTGTTTTGTACTGTGTAAAGTTTACATCAGTTATAGTACTTTCATTTGCTTTGAAAGCATCCTCATATGAGTCACAGTTATCTAGTAATTGTTCTTCTTTTCTCCATGGTTTGAAGAGTTGTAGCAGGGACATGTAATATACTTATTTATGTTTAGGAGTCTTTAATGACAATTTGATATGATTTATTAAATTTGGTTTAGTGAGTTTAACTAAGCTGCCTTCACAGTTTGTCACTCTATATTTACCTTTTTTTTCATCAGGTTTCATATTGTATGTGTAGTTTTGGGCTATGTGGTTTAATGTATACAATTAAAACAGTTGTTTGTTCTATAATATGAAAATTGTAGCGGTTCAGTTGGGTAATTTGTGTGTCCAAAAATAGGAATTTGTGGGCCATTTTGGCTGTAAATCGCTGTTTAAGACATGGAGATTTTTGGACAAAATGGTACACAATCTCTATTTTTAGGCACCAAAATAGCTTATATTACCATTATAGTATGTTTGATTAATAATACAAATATTATGGTGATATTCTACTTACTTTTTTTCTTAAATTAACAGGTAACTTCTTAGTTCTTCTTTTTTCTTCAAATTCGGCTGCTTCTTTTCAGGAGACTGGTCTTCACTGCAATTGTAAAAGCTTCAAATTAGTAACTTTGTTTGTATATAGCGCTGTTTTTAATTTAGATATTGATTTTTTTAATTGAAATCCTCAGTGCCTTCTTTAAAACCATTAAACTAATTTATTTACATAAGATACATTGCATCAGTTCAGTACATATGATATGTTCTTAATGAACAAATTGTATTGAATGCCTAACTGTATCAAAAAAGAATATCTTTAAAATGTCTTGTGAAATTTATAATATACCTATGAATACCACTATTTCTGTAAGTCAGCTGTTCTAGGTAATAGCGCCTCAATGTCATGTCTAAATTAAAGTAATTAAGTAAATAAATAAATAAAAACAAAAAAATATGAAATTGTATAAGTATTTTTTTAAAGATGTAAACATAGATTGTGCTTGCTTGCAATTTTGTTTGAATATATGTAGTCTATATATTTCATTTAAAAAATGTTAGTTTAACATGATTTGAGTGTGTGTGTATAAAGAAAGTAAATAGTATAAAGGTTTATAAGTGATAGTTGCTTTTAGGAAATTGAAAAAAATACAGTAAATTCATTTTACAGATTACACAAGCTAAAAGTCTGTTTGAAAATGTGTTAATCTACTGTACAGA
Organism: Ambystoma mexicanum; assembly: GCF_040938575.1. NCBI lineage: Eukaryota > Metazoa > Chordata > Amphibia > Caudata > Ambystomatidae > Ambystoma > Ambystoma mexicanum. Next base: position 847,327,437 of record NC_090935.1, read on the forward strand.
AAATATGCATACCTGAAGTTTGTGTTCATGCATAATGATATGCATGGAGCTGCAAGTAGAAATCTTGGAGATTTGTACAGTATTTCTGGTAGAAGGTGCTTGCCAATGATATGACACTTGTACTCAGAGAGATTCACAGTACATTTGCAGTGCTGATCTATGATGATGCAGTTAGATGTAGAGGTCTTGAATGTGATTGGTGCATGTTCATGTGCTTTCTTAGCTACATCCAATGAGGGAATGGCAGAGAGAGTGAAGTGGAAATGGTAGAAGGGCTGTTCATGTTACAATATGTCCGTGGACAAATGGCGGTAGTTCGCGGACATCGGGAGTTGCATCCGGGGATTTTTGGGTTCAGAAGTCATGCAAATGAGAATAAGCACTGAAAGGGATTGGTCAGGAAAGTTTAGTGGGTGTGTTGTGCCAGGAGAGAGTTTCTCAGATACTCATTTTGCTGAGAGAACAAAACATAGCTATGGCTGTGTGTTTCATAAAACAGATTGTTTGGATTTTGGGAGATTCGTGGATACATTGGTTGAATGTGCATGCAAAAAGCTGTGGAGTAGCTGTAGATCTTGGATTCCCACATGTGGAAGTATACTGTCATGGAGTACGTGGAATGAAGTGGTTGGACTTGCTACCTCTCTGTGCTACTTTGGAGACAGAGCAACATCCAGACATAATTGTAATTCATTGTGGAGGGAAAAGTTTAGGACATGTGACTGGATTTATTTTGCAATTTGCTATGAAAGAAGGACTTGGGAAGGTTATGGACATGTTTCCTAATTCTCAAGTGATATTTTCACGGATTGCGCAAAGACAAATGTGGCTTTGTTCTTCTTCATTTGGTCCAAAAATGGAAAAAGCAAGGCGCAATGTTAATAAGGCTGTTTGTGCCTTTCTAAGAGATTTTGGCATGTCCTCTTTTCACAATGAAATATTATGTTTCGTAGTACATACATTTTTCGCAGAGATGGAGTCCATCTTACTTATGCTGGCAATCAGATTTTTCTGAGAAATGTACAAAATGCATTACGACCTTTTTTGGAATTACAACAACCATTTTGAAGTAGGTGTTAAGCATTTATCATTTTTGACTTACAAACACCTCCCAAAAGGCTCTTTTCAGAGCCACCACTTCCTCCCAGAGAAAATTGTGATTGGGTAGCAACCCAATTTTTTAAATGTTTGCAAACTGTCCGCGGACTTCTAAAAAATACAAAGAGCCCTGCTTCATTTATTTTCACTTCTTTTTATTAGCTGTGAAAGGCGGCTCTGAAAAGAGCCTTATTTTTTTTGTTGATTTTTTATATTTTGTATTTTTTTTGGTTTTTTATACATGACACACTAGGAGAGGAGGGGAAAGGAAGGTAAAGGGGGGGGACACCAACCACAGGGATAAGAAAGGGAGAGCTGAGACAGGAAGATGTAGAGTGGCTTTTATTTGGGTAGTGAGCAGATCTTCTCTTGCTCTGAGACGATAGTCTCAAAAGCACTACGAAGTCGTTCCCCCCTGCAGAGTACTGTGTCATAGTACATACATACAACTGTGACCCTCTAAACGTAAGGGTGATCAGCATTCTGTATGGCCTGTGAGGCAGCTTGAGGAAGACGCTGTCACACAGAGGTGGTCCTTGTGGTGACAGGATCAGAAACAGAGGATGAAGTAGAGGAAATCAACCTGCTACGTTCTTCGCAAGGTACAACCCTGCGAATAGCCCCAGAGTGAAATGACCTCAGGTGTCGCTTCATAGTAGTGGTCCCAAAGCTGTACTTACTGTGCTTCCCGTGACTGAGTATCATTTTGCACTCACTGCAGGTAACACGGTTTGCACGAGCCTTAGGAACATTCCCATGAATGGTAAATAACCGCCACACCCAAGACTCACGCCTAGTGCGGGTAGTAGGGTTTTCCTCTACCTCATTCTCATCATCCTCTTCTTCCTCCTCCGCATCCTCACTCCTGTTCCCCTCTTCAGGCCCTTGGGGACGTGGTGGTTGTGGAGGGGGTGGGGGTGGTGCTGAAGCAGGTGCAGCACCAGGTGGCAGTTCAGCAGCCAGGGATGCCATCTCGATGATGGTGTAATCTGCAGGTGGCAGCAAAAATCACTGTGTTTCGAAGAATAGCCAGAAACACAATGAGAATAAGCTCTAGGGCGTGGTCTTTTATAGGGGTGCTTGTGCGCGGTCTGTGGAAATGCGCGCTGTGAGATTTTATTGAAAAATATTATGGATTAATTGAAAATGTACTTTTAATTTGTCCGCATTCAGAACACGCATCAGCGTGGGCGCGGTCATATGATCCGTTCGCGAACAAGTCAGCGAAGGAAGCGCATGTCCGCAGGACACCAAATGCACAGAGATTGGCTAGCGCATGCGCGTTGATGTTCTACGGACACTGTTCGGGTCCTGAACTAATTAAAATTGCGTCACACGTGAAACAAACATTTCAGGGCACTGCGTGTGTTCTTAGAACAGTTTAAATTTCAGTTTAGAACAGTCCTGAAATTTGCTAGCGAACAGTAAGGACAGATATAGTGTTCTTCAGGACATGTTCAATTTCGTTTATGTACGAACATTTCAGGACACCAATTGTGTTCTTAGAACATTTTCAACTTGCTAGCGAACAGTACGGACAGGTAGAGTGTTCTTTAAGACACCTCCATTTTCATTTAATTACGAACAATTCAGGACACCGCGTATGTTCTTAGAACAGTTTGAACTTGCTAGCGAACACTACGGACAGATATGGTATTCTTTAGGACACTTTATTTTTTTTTTTACGAACATTTCAGGACACCGCGTGTGTTCTTAGAATAGTTTCATCTTGCTGGCGAACAATACGAACAGGTATAGTGTTCTTCAGGACACCTCCATTTTCGTTTATTTACGAACATTTCAGAACACCTGCACTGTCTGCGGACACCTACATTGTTTTACAAAAAAAAAACGAAACTATTTACAACACAATATAAAAATTAAACTTTATTTAACATATATCAATAATTTATGACAGAGAAGGTGAGGGGCAGAAACAGAAACAAAAACAGGAGAATTAGGGGTTTCATCATGATTGTTATTAGGTGAAGAAGGGATGGAAGTCTCATCAAAACGTTTTGGGTTATGGAGAGGGTTTGGGGATAATTGACTGGGAGGAGGACAAGTACATGTGGGGCAATGGTACGAGGTTTTTGGTTTAAAATGATCTTCCACAAAAGTTTTCAAATTATTAAAATTAGTCAACAATAAATCATTTTTTTCTTCTATACTGTGAAAAGTGCTATCCATAACTGGTTTTTCTGAAGTATTTTCTATTTTGGTATGCTCTGTACAAAAACAAATATATATGTTAAAATGTTAAATGTATACAAAATAATAATAATTAAATGGTTTATATTATAAAGTGTTTACCATTAGTTTCACTATCTTGTGACATTTCTTCATGTGGGAAATGTTCCTCTAGCCATTCCAGAGTACTAGACATTTCTATGAGAGAAAAAAAAAATATTTTTTTATCTAATACAGAAAGTTTATAAATATATGAATAAAATTAAGTACATTTACTATTTCAGGTAAGATATGTCCTATGTACTCAGAGGGTCTGCTCTTGTTCTCAGTTCTGTCGTGTTTGTGAGGTAATTATGTTGGAAGCCAATTTATTTTCTTGTGGTATATTCAATTTTAGAACATAGTGCATTTAAATGAATGGTTAGTGTGTTGTATATATGGGTTACATGTCTTATGTATTAGTACATATAATGTGTTTGTGTGCTTTTTTTTGAATTTGTTAAATGTTCCTATGTTATGATATAACAATCAAACATACCCCCCCCCCCGAGTTTTTAGGTAGTGGTACTGTTCTTTGAACATGTCCGCGAACATTAAATGAGTTTGCGTACATCAAGTACAGTAGAAGAGATTCAGTCAGTTCCATATGATATGTATATAAAGTGAAAGTCATTAATGTTAAGTTGCACTACTAAAAACCTACGAAATTCAATTAAAAAACTTTGTTAAAGGGGCGTTATGGTTAAGTTGTGCTACTAAAAACCTATGAAATTCAGTGAAAAAACATTGTCAAAGGGATGTTATGGTTCCAAGTAAAACCGAAAAAAGCCTTGAAATTTGCCAGTTATGGTAAGCTAAGCAACCATAACTCGTGCCACCACCGTGCACTGCTAGGACTAACACCCAGGACATCAAAGATGACATCACAAATGTCATTGATGACATCACTGATGACATCACATGTCTGGCTCACTCTTTTTTCTTTTGTTGACATATCTAGGCCACATGGTTTTCTTCAGTAACAGTCAGAAACTAAAAATGTTATTTTATTTGTAGACGTACCCTTCAAGTAGGTTCTTACAGTAATTCCCTTAGAGTCCAGTCACATCATATGAAACATATACATACGGGAAGACACAAGCTTGAAAGACAGCAATCCTTTTTGTGCATAAAGATAATCAATAGACTTATGAGCACTTTATGATAGTTCTGTTGTATTGTTTTATGGCTGTACCTTCCCTGTATATGGTCATATTTGTATACATTGTACTCACACTACTTTCCTTAGGGTCCAATCACATCAAGTGATACATATACCTAGGGTAAATAGCAGCTTTGAAACAGAGCAATCATTTATTTGCATGAAAATAATCAGTTAAATTATGAATTGTTTCTGCTACTACTTGTGCTTTTTTGCTAACTTCACTTTCCCTGTATATACCCATATTGGTATGTGTTCTTGTGTCTTTGTGTTTTGTCTATAGTAATGCAATTATGTAATACATATGTTTTATTAGCTACTTATTACATATTTCACAGTTCACAAAAATCTATTAAGAAAACAATTATCATTTTATTATTCAACATATTAACATTACGAATATTATACCTTCATCTTGTACGCTGCACACAATGTTATGTTTCTGTAAGAATAGCTTAGTATACTAGATAGAACCCCATAATAGAATGGTATTTATATCAATGCATCGTTCAATGCACTAATTAGGGTATGATATGTATCGCAATGATCCTTGACACTTGTTTCGCAACATTATAATAAGAATCCCTTGTACACATATTTCACATATTGCTTAGCTTACCATAACTGGCGAATTTCAAGGGTTTTTCGGTTTTACTTGGAACCATAACGTCCCTTTGACCAAGTTTTTTCACTGAATATATATATATATATATATATATATGTATATATATATATATATATATATTCAGTAAAACAACTTTGTTAAAGGGACGTTATGGTTAAGTTGCGCTACTAAGATCCTATGAAATTCAGTGAAAAAACTTTGTTAAAGGGACGTTATGGTTCAAAGTAAAACCGAAAAACCCCTGAAATTCGGCAGTTATGGTAACATAAGCAACCATAACTCGTGCAACCGTGCACTGCTAACACTAACACCCAGGACATCAAAGATGACATCACAAATGTCATTGATGACATTACTGATGACATCACATGTGCATTTACCTTTCATGAGAAGTCTGTACAAGGGATTCTTAGTGTAATGTTAATAAACAATGTGTCAAAGATTATTGGAATAAATATCAAGTGCTAATCAGTGCATTAAGCTATGCATTGATATAAATAGCATTCTATTATTAACTTCAATCCAGTATACTAAGGTACTCATGTAGAAACATATGCATTGTGTGCAGCATACATGATGGAGGTGCAATATTCATAAGCTTGCCATGTTGAATATTGAAATGATAACTGTTTTCATATTAGAGTTTTGCGTACAGTGAAACTTGTGATAAGTAGGTAATAAAACCCACTTACTACATAATTGCATTATTATACACAAATCACAAAGAGACAACACCACATACAAATATGAATATATACAAGGGAATTGAAGTAGGAAAAAGAAACAGCAATATTAGCAGAAAGTGTTCATAACCTAACTGATAACCTTTATGCAGAGAAATGATTGCTCTTTTTCAAAGCTGTTACTTACCCTATCTATATATATCACATGATGTGTCTGGACCCTAAAGAAAATAGTGTGAGTACAACATATAAAAATATGAGCATATACAGGGAAAGTACAGTAATAAAAAAACATCAAAAGTATCAGAAAGTGCTGATAAATCTACTGATAATTTTAATGCACAAAAAGGTTTGCTGTCTTTCAAGGTTGTGACTTCTCCTATATATATGTTTCATATGATATGACTGGACCATAAGGGAATTATTCTAAGAATATACTTGAAGGATAAGTCTACGAATATAGTAATTTACAATTTTTAGTTCCTGACTGTTACTGAAGAAAATTGTGTGGCCTAGATATGTCAGGAAAGGAAAAAAGGGGGAGTCAGACATGTGATGTCATCAGTGATGTCATCAATGACATTTGTGATGTCATCTTTGATATCCTGGGTGTTAGTGTTAGCAGTGTACGGTGACAGCGCGAGTTATGGTTGCTTATCTTACCATAACTGCCGAATTTCAGGTGACAAACTGTGATGGCAGCTTAGTAAAACTCACCAAACCAAATTTAATTGATCATATCAAATTGTCATTAAAGACTCCTCAACATAAAGGAATATATTACATGTCCCTGCTACAACTCTTCAAACCATGGAGAAAAGAAGAAGAAATACTAGATACCTATGACTCATATGAAGACGCTTTCAAAGCCAATGAAAGCAGTTTAACTGATGTAAACTTTGCACAGTACAAAACAATGTTGCACAATGAACAGCAACATGAAGAGGAACTCCAGGCCCAACTAGATAAGGACACTCCTGACAGTAGTCAACCTTCTGTCACAGGAAGCCAAGAACCACTGGGAGAACCACTAATAACAAATGAGGCAGAATTAGCTATGATAGAAGTAGAAAACACCATGTGTCACTATGAAGATAAAGAAGACTTAACTACACTACAATCAAAACTAAACAAAGAGCAATGAAGCATTTTTCAAGAAATAACAAAAGACATTGCACATGGTGTGCAACATGAAAACAAAGAATGCACCTGCCAAAATTACAAACCTATACTATTGTATGTCAGTGGTGAAGCTGGTTCTGGCAAAACATTCCTAATCAAAACCATCAGTAAGTTCCTTCAACAATTGACAAACAACAAACTGTCAGCTGTTGTCACTGCCCCCACAGGTTTAGCTGCCTACAACATAGGTGGTGTCACTTTACACCCATTACTACTCCTGCCAGTAGAACACCAAAACAAGTTAGATTATTACAAACGTTCTGCAGAATCTGCAATGGAAGTACGCAGAGTATTGAAACAAATAAAAATGCTACTAATAGATGAAGTGAGCATGGTGTCCAACCTAATGTTGGCTTTGATTCACCTCAGATTACAAGAAGTACTCAAAACAAACTATGAAGAGCTCTTTGCAGGAAAACACATATTTTTTTTCGGAGATCTTCAATTGACACCTGTAAAAGGTGAGCCTATTTTTAAAACATTAGGACACAAACTCTGCCGTAAAACTGTTGGCAGCATTGGAAATGTCAAGCTTTGGCAACATTTCCAATACAGAGAATTAACAGAAAACATGCGCCAATCTGCAGATCTCACTTATGCCAACATCTTAAATAGTTTCTAGAGAAGCGGAAGCAATATTGAAAACCCGGCACATTCATGCACTTTATGGTGATAATGCATGTGCTACAGATGTTATGGAACAATTAGCCCACAAAAATGTCAATTGTATGGCATTAATGCCAACTCTTGCAAGCTGTTTCAAATTCAATGAAATAATGTTAAGCAAAGAAATGCAACCAATTATGGAAATTAGCGCCACAGACAAACTAGATGTACATGGAATGACACTACCCATGTGTGACCAAGCCAAAGCAAGACTAAATAGTTTAGAAAAATCAATCTCAAACAAAGCAGGCTTGGAAAAGATATTAAAATTATCCTTAAATTGCAGAGTAATGCTTAAACGTAACCTTGACGTGGACCAAGGACTAGTTAATGGAGCACTGAGTACAGTTGTTGGCTTTCAAACATACCCACAACAAAATTTGACAACAAAATTCAGTTTGTCAATATTCTCTTTGACAAACTTTCAGAAGTAAAAAGAATAGGACGCTCAACAGCTCGATTCCTTCTCTTCAAAGACATGCATGTACGCAGAGAACAATTTTCTCTAACTCTTGCATACACAGTCACCATTCATAAATCACAAGGTCTTACTCTAGACAAAGCAATGATAGACATTGTTAACACAGTCTTTAAAGAAGGCATGAGCTGCGTAGCACTGTCATGCCTATGTACAATTGACGGTCTATTTCTAATAAACTTTGATGCAAGTAAAGTAAACAGTGATATTCCTTGCATTTTAGAATACAATAGACTTCGTTCACTATACACCCCCATCTACAAACATATCCTGTTCCACAAAAAGGAAAATGTTCTAAAAGAAAACTAAATCAAACAGAAATGCAACAGGATGTCACTGCAGATCCTCCAAAGAGACTAAAGGAAACTAAATCTTCATCAAGTACCACAAGCAAAAAAAAATCAATTAGGGAAAGTAAACCAGGTACTTCTTTAAAGAAGGAAGACAAAGTCCAAAAAAAGCAGTTAGATACAGAACTACCTGGATAATTTAAATTCTCAAATATAGTTGGTGTAAGTTGCTACGCAAATGTAGCAATGAATATTCTTTTTCAATTACCACCAATTGTTGACAACATTTACTTACACAGTACAGACCCATTGTGTTTGCAAATGTTAGTACTTCATAGAAATGCAGCAAACAATCCTGACAACACGTATAGTGTTTTTGGAATAAGACAACAATTGGACTACTGTGCTGGAATGGTGAAATTCACTATAAACTCACAGGAAGATCCACAAGAATTTCTAATGTACTTACTATTAGTACTGGAAAACAAAAACATACCTATAAATGAAATCTTCCAGATTTCATACATGTGGAAACATACATGCACTCTCTGCAACAATGTGACACAAGAACAAATCCCCAATGAGCGCTTTGTCTATATATCAATACCTAATTGTGAATCTGTTCCATTTCAGCAACTTGTACAAAATGCAAACCACGGTAGATTATGTTCTACCTGCAATTCGGATAATCGCTCCACGTTACTAATACAAATACGTAATACTAATGCTTCTACGTTACAATGCAGATGGTACGAAAAACAACTGCAAGCTGACTGGATTCACACATGGTCAAATATCACTTGTTAGGAAAACCTTCATAACAATAGGTATAATCTACCACGCAGGAGCCACAACCAACTCAGGGCACTGCACTGCATATATATAAAAAAAATGTGGATGGTTTGAATGTAATGATAGTACCGTTACTCTAAAGCAGAGATTACCAGCTAATCTTACAAACGCGTATTTAATGTTCTTAAAACCAAAATTTGATAACTGAACTGTACTTAAACCTTAAGTACACTTGTAGTAAAAAAATATAAACTGTCACAATATTTCAAAACCTATCTAACTGCCCAAAGATTTTACAACTTAACAAATTAATACCACTCAAATAGAGCAAAAAATAGACAGTTAGAATACGCCAATTGGTATCTAACTGTCCCAAAATGTACAAATATGCAAACAGATAAATCAATACCACGAAATTATATCAAAACATAAACAGTTAGAATACGCCTACTGGTATCTAACTGGGCCAATATTTTACAATATCCAAACAAATACCTAATATCTTACTGCTCACAAAAACTGGAACAATCCAATGCATAAAGCATTAGACAGAAAGAACAAGTAAACGCGGAAAACAAACAAATAAATAAACTGTAGCATAATAGAAAAGGGGTTTTTTTTTAATCCAACATGGATTTTTTTTCTCCCACAGACCCAATGATTTTAGCAACAAACACAGAAACTTTGCACATTGCACAGTACTCTGGTTTGTAATCTACTAAATATGAGGGTCAATAAAAAGAAGAAAATGTTAATTGTACAATGTAATAAGTCATTATAAAATACTAATATTAACATGCTATATTCTTTTATTACAGAAATGAACAAGAAAAACATGTACTCCCGTTACTAAACCAAATAGTATGTATAACAAGATAAATACAACCATCGCAGCATATCACACCCATACAAGCTTATAACATTGTTCCTTATAAATTAGTTTTTTTTAAAGTTAAAAGCCACTATGGGTGTGATATGCTGCGGTGGTTGGGGCCAGGGCATACACTCTTGGGTGCATGGCCAAATGGCCATGCACCCTACATTCTATACCCTGGCCACAACCACTGCAGCATATCACACCCATAGATGCAAACATTGCAACCATTTTTATGTCCGCGGACAGGGGGAAGGTCCTAGGACACATTCAACTTGCCAGAGGACAATACAAACAGCGTCCTCAGGACACCCTCATTTTCTTTATGTACGAACATTTCTGGACACCGTGATTGTTCTTAAAACATTTTCACCTTGCCAACGAACAATACAATACAGACAATGTCTCCAGGACACCCCCTGCAAACATTCCAAGATCCCACGAGTGTTCTTAGAACACTTTCAAGTTGACACCGAATCCATTCTGTTTATTTACGAACATTCCAGAACAGCCGTGTTGTCCGCAGACAAATGGAACACAACAAAAGCGTCTAGCACATAAATAAAATACAACTTTGAACCTATCTTATACTCCCCCATCCTCCCCAAAGACTTCTACACACCAACACACTCTACTAAATACACATTTTGAACAAACTTTCACCGCGCTGTCCGCGGACGTCCGCAAATGCAAGATGGCGGGCGCGATAGAAAATCTGACGTGCATCACGCACCACGCCGCCCAATCAGTGAACACATCGCATGTCCGCGAACATGACGCAAGCCGCTGGGCCAATCGGGGTGCTGTCCGCGGAGCGAACAGGGAAGTCCGTCCACGAAGCGAACACAGATATCACTGATTTTTTTGCCTTACAGTTTGGTCATTTTTAAAAAAAACTACTGGACGGATTTACACCAAATTTGCAAAAGCACGCTTTCGGGACCAGGCCGCCGCTCCTGCCGCAAATTTGGTGTAAATCTGTCCAGCAGTTCGGGCTGTAGCCATGCGCACATTTTGTTCCCATTCAGTCTATGGGAAAAAAAAGTTTTGGAACCCCCCCTATAACTTTTCCCCCCCTGGACGAATCCTCACCAAACTTTGCAAATCAATTCAGAGTGGGCCATATACTTTCTATGCAAAGTTTGGTGAAGATTCGTCCAGGGGGAGCAAAGTTATAAGCCGCCCAAAAAAGTGCTCTTCCTATGGAAACACCAACTTAACCATAACTACATGGCCGCTACCACCATATATATATATTACATGGCCACGGTATATGGTAAAGTATATGGCCCACTCTGAATTATTTTGCAAAGTTTGTTGAGGATTCGTCCAGGGGGGGAGAACTTATTGGGGGGGTCCCAAAATGTCTTTTTTTCCCATAGACTGAATGGGAAAAAAAAATGTGCTCGTGCCTACAGCCCAAACCACTGGACGGATTTTCACCAAATCCGTCCAGTAGTTTTTTTTAAATTGACCAAAAAGTAGGTAAAAAAAAAGTAGTGATATCTGTGTTCGGTCCGCGGACCCACTTCCCTGTTTGCTCCACAGCGGATTGGCCGAGTGGCTTACGTCATGTTCGCGGACATATGGCGTGTTCGCTGATTGGACGGTGTTAAGCTTGAAGCGCATCAGATTTTCAGTAGCGCCCACCATCTTGGATTCGCGGACGTCCGTGGACAGCGCGGTGAAAGTTTGTTAAAAATGTGTATTTAGTAGAGTGTGTTGGTGTGTAGAAGTGTTTGGGGAGGATGGGAGGGTATGGGATAGGTTAAATGTTGTGCTTTTTTATGTGGTAGACGTTCTTTTTGTGTTCGATTTGTCTGCAGACATCACGGGTGTTCTGAAATGTTCTAAATAAACTGAATGGGGGGTGTTCTGAGGACTCAATATGTGTCTGTTTTGTTCGCAAGCAAGCTGAAACTGTTCTAAGAACACTAGGGGTGTCCTGAAATGTTCGCAAATAAACAAAATGGGGGTGTTCTGATGACACTGTCCGTATTGTTCGTTGTCAAGTTGAAAGTGTTCTAAGAAATCTCGCGTTGTCCTAAAATGCTCGTAGGGTGCGTCCTGAAGATACTGTCCGTATTGTTCGATGGCAATTTGAAAGTGTTCTAAGAACTGTCTCGGTGTCCTGAAATGTTCGTAAATAAACAAAATGGGGGGGTGTTCTAAGAACTCACGCGTTGTCCTGAAATGTTCATAAGGGGTGCCCTGAAGGCGCTGTCCGTATTGTTCGATGGCAAGTTGAAAGTGTTCTAAGAACTGTCTCTGTGTCCTGAAATGTTCACAAATAAACAAAATGGGGGTGTGTTCTAAGAACACACGCGTTGTCCTGAAAGGTTCGTAGGGGGTGTCCTGAGGACGCTGTCCGTATTGTTTGTTGTCGGGTTGAAAGTGTTCTAAGAACTCTCGTGGTGTCCTGAAATGTTCGTAGGGGGTGTCCTGAAAATGCTGTCCGTATGGTTCGATGGCAAGTTGAAAGTGTTCTGAGAACACTTGGGGTGTCCTGAAATGTTCGCAAATAAACAAAATGGGGTGTTCTGAGGACGCTGTATGTATTTTTCGTTGTCAAGTTAAAAGTGTTCTAAGAACTCTTGCATTGTCCTGAAATGTTCGAACATAAACAAAATGGGGGTGTGTTCTAAGAACACACGCGTTGTCCTGAAATGTTCGTAGGTGGTGTCCTGAGGACGCTGTCCGTATTGTTCGTTGTCGAGTTGAAAGTGTTCTAAGAACTCTCGCGGTGTCCTGAAATGTTCGTAGGGGGTGTCCTGAAGACGCTGTCCATATTGTTCGATGGCAAGTTGAAAGTGTTCTAAGAACTGTCTCTGTGTCCTGAAATGTTCGTAAATAAACAAAATGGGGGTGTGTTCTAAGAACTCACGCGTTGTCCTGAAATGTTCGTAGGGGGTGTCCTGAAGGCGCTGTCCGTATTGTTCAATGGCAAGTTGAAAGTGTTCTAAAAACTGTCTTGGTGTCCTGAAATGTTCGCAAATAAACAAAATAGGGGTGTGTTCTAAGAACTCACGCGTTGTCCTGAAATGTTCGTAGGGGGGTGTCCTGAGGACGCTGTCCGTATTGTTGGTTGTCGAGTTGAAAGTGTTCTAAGAGCTCTCGTGGTGTCCTGAAATGTTCGCAGGGGGTGTCCTGAAGACGCTGTCCGTATTGTTCGATGGAAAGTCAAAAGTGTTCTAAGAACACTCGGGGTGTCCTGAAATGTTTGCAAAAAAACAAAATGGGGGTGTTCTGAGGACGCTGTCCGTATTGTTCGTTGTCAAGTTGAAAGTGTTCTAAGAACTCACGCGTTGTCCTGAAATGTTCGCGCATAAACAAAATGGGGGTGTGTTCTAAGAACATACGCATTGCCCTGAAATGTTAGTAAAGGGGTGTCCTGAGGACGCTGTGCGCATTGTTCGTTGTCGAGTTGAAAGTGTTCTAAGAACTCTCGCGGTTTCCTGCAATGTTCGTAGGGGGTGTCCTGAGGACGCTGTCCGCATTGTTCGATGGCAAGTTGAAAGTGTTCCAAGAATTATCGCGTTGTCCTGACATGTTTGTAGGGGGTGTTCTGAAGACGCTGTCCATATTGTTCGCTGGCAAATTGAAAGTGTTCTAAGAACACTGGTAATGTCCGCGGACATTAAAAGTTTCCATAGGCTACAGTTGAAATGTTTGACTCTATGGGTGTGATATGCTGCAGTGGTTGTGGCCAGGGCATAGAGTGTTGGGTGCATGACCTTTTGGTCATGCACCCACCACTCTATGCCCTGGCCACAACCACCGCAGCATATCACACTTATAGTTGCTTATACCTTTGGGTCAAAAACACATTTATAAGGAAACAAAGTTCCTTAATTCCATATTTCTTAATTATGGGTATTATGGAACAAAGTTCCATAATACCCATAAGATATTATGGGTGTGATATGCTGCCATGGTTGTGGCCATGGCATAGAGTGTATAATATACTTACTGTTTGGTTTAGTATCTGGAGTACATGTATTTCTTGTTAATTTCTGTGATAAAAGAAAATAGCATGTTAGTATTAATATTTTGTAATGACGTATTACATTGTATAATCAACATTTTATTTTTGTTTTGGACCCTCATATTTAGTAGATTACAAACCAGAGTACTGTGCAATTTGCTCAGTTTCTGTGTTCGTTGCTAAAATCATTGGGTCTGTGGGAGAAAAAAAAATCCATGTTGGATTAAAAAAAATACTTTTTCTGTTATGCTACAGTTTATTTGTTTGTTTGTTTGTTTTTAGTGTTCATTTGTTGTTTCTGGCTAATGCTTTATACATTGGGTTGTTGCATTTTTTTTGGAGCAGTAACATATTATTTACTTGTTTGGATATTATGAAATTTTGGAGGAATTAGATACCAGTAGGCGTATTCTAACTGTCTATTTTTTTATATATTTTAGTGGTATTGATTTATCTGTTTGGATATTGTTAAATTTTGGGACAGTTATATACCAATTGGCGTATTCTAACTGTCTATTTTTTGCTCTAATTTAGTGGTATTCATTTATCTGATTAATTGTTGTAGAATCTTTGGGCAGTTAGATAGCTTTTGGAATATTCTAACAGTTTATATTTTTTACTACAAGTTTACTTGAGGTTTAAGTACAGTTTAGTTATGAAATTTTGGTTTTAAGAACATTAAATAAGCATTTGTAAGATTTGCTGGTAATCTCTGCTTTAGAGTAATGGTACTATCATTACATTCAAACCATCCACATTTCTTTTTTATATATGCAGTGTAGTGCCCTAAATTGGTTGTGGCTCCTGCGTGGTAGATTATACCTATTGTTGTGAAGGTTTTCTTACCAAGTTATATTTGACCATGTGAGAATCCAGTCAGCTTGCAGTTGTTTTTGGTACCATCTGCATTGTAACGTAGAAGCATTAGTATTATATATTTAATATGTGTTTGTATTACTAACGTGGAGCGATTATCTGATTTGCAGGTAGAACATAATCTACCATGGTTTGCATTTTGTACAAGTTGCTGAAATGGAATGGATTCACAATTTGGTATTGATATATATACAAAGCGTTCATTGGGGATTTCTTCTTGTGTCACATTGTTGCAGAGAGTGCATGTATGTTTCCACATGTATGAAATCTGGAAGATTTCATTTATAGGTATGTTTTTGTTTTCCAGTACTTGAAGTAAGTACATTAGAAATTTTTGTGGATCTTCATGTGAGTTTATCGTGAATTTCACCATTCCAGCACAGTAGTCCAATTGTTGTCTTATTCCATAAACACTATACGTGTTGTCAGGATTCTTTGAAGCATTTCTGTGAAGTACTAACATTTGCATACACAATGGGTCTGTACTGTGTAAGTAAATGTTGTCAACAATTGGTGGTAATTGAAATAGAATATTAATTGCTACATTTGCGTAGCAACTTACTCCAACTATATTTGAGAGTTTAAATGGACCAGGTAGTTCTGTATCTGACTGATTTTTTTGGAGTTTGACTTCCTTCTTTGAAGAAGTATCTGGTTTACTTTCCCTAATTGATTCTTTTTTGCTTGTGGTACTTGATGAAGTATTACTTTCTTTTACTCTCTTTGGAGGATTTACACAGTGACATCCTGTTGCTTTTCTGTTTGATTTATTTTTCTTTTATAACGTTTTACTTTTTGTGGAACAGAATATGTGTTTAGATGGGGAGTGTACAGTGAGCAAAGTCTATTGTATTCTAAAATGCAAGGAATATCAGCGTTTATTTTACTTGCATCAAAGTTGATTAGAAATAGACCGTCAAGTGTACGTAAGCGTGATAGTGCTACGTAGCTCATGCCTTCTTTAAAGACTGTGTTGCCAATATCTATCATTGCTTTGTCTAGGGTAAGACCTTGTGATTTATGAATCGTGACTGCGTATGCAAGAGTTAGAGAAAATTGTTCTCTGCGTACATACATGTCTTTGAAGAGAAGGAATCGAGCTGTTGAGCGTCCTATCCTTTTAACTTCTGAAAGTTTGTCAAAGAGTATATTGACAAACTGAATTTTGTTGTCACGTGGGTATGTTTGAAAGCCAACAACTGTACCCAGTGCTCCATTAACTAGTCCTTGGTCCACGTCAAGGTTATGTTTAAGCATTACTCTGCAATTTAAGGATCATTTTAATATCTTTTCTAAGCCTGCTGTGTTTGAGATTGATTTTTCTAAATGATTTAGTCTTGTGTGGCTTGGTCACACATGGGTAGTGTCATACCATGTACATCTAGTTTGTCTGTGGCGCTAATTTCCATTATTGGTTGCATTTCTTTACTTAACATTATTTCATTGAATTTGAAACAGCTTGCAAGAGTTGGCATTAAGGCCATACAATTGACATTTTTGTGGGCTAATTGTTCCATAACATCTGTAGCACATGCATTATCGCCATAAAGTACATTAATTTGCCAGGTTTTCAATATTGTTTCTGCTTCTTTAGAGAGTATACCAACTCTGATACTTTTTAAGATGTTGGCATAAGTGAGATCTGCAGATTGCTGCATGTTTTCTGTTAATTCTCTGTATTGGAAATGTTGCCAAAGGTTGACATTTCCAATGCGTTCAACAGTTTTACTGCAGAGTTTGTGTCCTAATGTTTTAAAAATAGGCTCACCTTTTACTGGTGTCAATTGAAGAAGATCTCCGAAAACAATAATGGGCCTCATTACAAGTGCTCCGGTCCGGAATTAATGCAGCCGGTATAACCATACCGGCACCGTTTCCGCGTCTGCCTAATCATGACCTGCGAACCCGGAAATAGCACCACCTCCAACGACCACCGCGGAGTTAAAGCTCCCGTTAACTCTGCCTGCACAGAAACTCCTCCGTTGCTAGCAATACGAAACACCGCGAGCATCACAACTAGCGCGGACATGGAAACACTGACAACAAAATGGTGGTAAAACCGTGATCATGGTGGCGGTAACGCCGCCACAGCGAACATGACGTTAAACTGTGCCTGGTGTCCTGAATCAGGCCACAGGTGCACCAAATCAGCCCAGCTGGACCCAGCAGGCCACTGGGTGCGTACAAAAGGGCCACACCTAGCCCAACTCAAAACAGAACCATGCAGGCAGAAGCTCTAGTAGCATTGGAACTGGGCCTACTCAACCAACAGGCAGCACTGCACATGATGACAGTAATGTTGCAGAGGAGGAGGAGGAGGCGGAGGCGGAGGTGTAGGAGGCGGCAACCAGCTAACCCTGTACCCATGGCAAACCCCATTGTCCAGCCGGCAGCACCCCGCAGGCAGCCTGCAATACCACTCATCCGGGCCTCACCGTGGAACCTCACCCCAGGACAGATCCACACATTATACCGGCTGGACTGTCCAAAAATCCTGTCCATCACTGGCCTGATAGAGGACGACATCAGCAGAAACATAGACACCCCCACCGCCACCCCCCCCTCCTGAAGGTCGTGTCTGTACTGCACTTTCTTGGCACCGGTACCTATCAACACACAGTCGGTGAGCTGCACGGCCTATCACAACCCTGTTTCTCAATAATCCTGGTTCAGGTATTGGATGCCCTGTTGCGCCATGTGTCTGAACAGATTGCCCTACCCCGTACCCTCCCCCAGGTGATTGCCACCAAGTTGGCCTTCCATGCCATAGCAGGCATGCCAAATTGCATAGGCGCACTCGACTGCACCCACATTGAGCTGACAGTACCACGTGCAATTGAAATGGTGTTCCGCAATAGGAAACAGTACCACTCACTGAATGTACAGATGGTATGTGATGCGACGCTAGTGATTACACATTGCTGCGCACGTTTGCCGGGCTCAACCCATGACTCAATGGTACTCCGGAATTTCAACATTGCCACAGTACATGGAACACTATGCTGGACAAAGCACATGGCTATTGGGTGAGTACAGCTGTCAATGCTCCGGACCTGTGTAAGTCGGATGTGTGTGTGTGACCAAGGCAATGAGCCACGTGAGTGGGCTGCTGCGACTGCGCATGCATCACCCCCCACCCATCCACTGAATAGGCAGCAGAACCCAAACTCCACAAAGCAACACATGACAGGTAGCCACAGTGTGGCCGTACACACCCTGCCACCTGACACACACAGCCTGAACTCCCGCTGGCACACACACTTGGAGCCACAGCAAACCCCCCCCCATAATATGCAACACAGTACTCACAATGCACATGATGGCTGTACATGAGACATCCTGCATCTACTATATCATCACTGTGGAGTGACCCTGCCATGTGTGCACATCACTGCACAATGCCATACTCACAAGCCACATGCACACCAATGCATTGGTCAATGTCCAGCTGCCAACCCCCACTATGATGTCCATAGAAGATTAACACCCATCAGTGAAAACACTGCATGACACATACGCATGAATGAACAATGACACAAGATTGCACTGCATCTGATGAAGACATGATTCTACCAACAATGACAGGTTTCCCACATCTACATCCCATGTAGGAGATTCCGGATATGCACTCACGCCATGGCTGATGATGCCTGTACGGAGGCCAAGGAACAGGCATGAGGATGCTTACAACAGGGCACATGTCCGCACACGTGGCATGATTGAGAGGACATTTGGACTACTGAAGGCCCGGTTCCGCTTTTTAAGCAGATCTGGCGGATCACTGCTGTACAGCCCAGTGAAGACGGGTAAAATTACGCATGTTTGTGCCATGCTGCACAATCTGTGCCAGCGCAGGAACGTTCCTATGCCCCCAGACGGAGATGATAAAGATGGGGATGGTGACAGAGACGGAGATGGGGATGGGGATGGGGATGGGATGGCACAACCACCTCCTGGGAGTCCACTAGATGGACAACGAGCACGGGATGCACTGATTCACATTTACTTTTGAGAGACAGCACATCCACAGCATTTCAGGGATATGGTGAGGCCACTAAATGAATAAAGGGCATTTCCGTGACCAAATTCTAATTGTCCCTACGGGTCGGCCATGTGTTTTCATGCATGGATCTGGTGATCGTAGAAAAATTTCCTATGGACCTTACCTGACTTTTCGTCCACTAAACAAACGATAAATCAGGCTGGTGTGCTCCGAGATTAGGTGATAATACTATCACTTGCCCCATCGCCCTGGCTGACCTTCTTTAGTGGCACTAAATCATATGCCCTGCCCCTGAGCCTGACATAAACAAAGCATTCATATTCCCCGCCTCTCTCCGTGACGTTACTGGGCTGCGTAGCCAAACGCGCCCAGTCGACTTCTACGCGACCTCACACAGAATCCGTAAAACAACACAGATCATCTCACAACACAGCGCGCCACAATTTGGAATATGAAACTGTGGTTTAAAAGCAAACATCAAGATTGTACAATTGGTAAAGTACATTTATTTGACGTCAAATGTTTAGAGAATTTTTAGCGATTCGCATTTGTCTTTGCTCTCGATCCGCAAAAGTTCATCTTGAGTCACGCGCTGTTCCTTTGTGGTACACAGGGTGTTGGTTTACGATAAAAGAAGCACTATGGTCGCACTGATAATCGCAAGGCTGTTCCAACAACGAGGCACTACCCCACCGTAACGGTTGGTATGTTGCTTCTAGCCGCTAGTACCGCGTAAGGACATATTGGTCCTTGCCGATCGTCCCATAAAATGGTCAGGGTGGTGAAGTTGTTGACATGGAGCTGCAAATGGCAGCTGAAGAACCCGTCGGCCGGGGTCTGGAAATGATGGCATTGACAGTATGGAAGGATGTGCCTGTATTAAAAACATAAATGAGTCTCTCCAGCCGATCTTCATTAAAATTATTCATTTTATTTATTGTGCCTGAAACTATTTGCTAGCGAGGATAGTGCAACAGAGTATGTTACGTTATTCCCACTAACTCACCCCCTCTCCTCTGCCTTTTTCAGAGCAGCCTGAGCGCCAGGGGACCACTTTGGCGTTGATAGTGCGCGGTACAAAATGCCACATTGAACAAACAATTACAACTTAACCGGCCTTTAACGCTACGCTATAATTAATATATTCCGGTATAAAATCATCTAAAGGGTTACTTACATTAGATTTGCATTTTCCATTGTCTAGGCGTAATGCAGTCCATAAATACCACTCCGTCTGTGCCAGCAATCTTTCTTATAGTGAACAAACATGAAAATCGGTCTCGTTTCTGAAATTTCATCCTTATCATCTCTTACGTTATAGCACCCCTCGTTCAAAAGATCTTTAGGCACGGTGCCTGTCTGTCAAGGTCAAAAAACAATAGAACCTTATACTGCGAGTCGTGGGCCACTCCGGCCCACGAGCAATAAATCGAAGCAGCTGACCTTCACCGTGAACGTGCATACATTCTTAGTAAAGCCATCCCTGAGAACTTTACACTCCATCTTTGTATATTGTCCGCGTGCTTTGCAGCCCTAGAGAACCATAAATATGGAGATAATTGTCTATTCATGTAAAAGTGAGATTTTTCATTTGTTCAGTGGATAAAAGGTCGGGTAAGGTCCATAGCAAATTTTATTACGATCGACCGATTAATGTTTAAAAACACATGGCCGACCTGTAGGGACAATAAAAATTTAGGACCGAAAATACCATTTAATTGTACTGCATATGAAATGACAGATGTCCACTCATTATGGTACTTTTCAAAGGTGTTGTATTTTCAATAAACCAGGTAAGCTGTACACCCATGCCCACCCACCACCCAAACGTACCCACCCCCCTACACCCATGGTGTCCCCAAATGTCATGTTGACTGGCATCCCCATATGCCACTATTTGCGGGGGTGCTTATGCGGTGCCGTGTCCTTGCTGGCGGCTGCAGTCACCTGACTGGAACGCCTCCGTGTCCTGGCAGTGGCAGAGCTGGATGGGGTGGTGCTGGCTGGCTGGCTGAGGTGACTGTCAGTGTCACTGTGGGCAAGCGCCCTTGAAACGCCTGCTGGTCTACCAACATTGACTGAGCAATGCTGGAGTGCACCCTTTTCCCTTCCCTAACATGGCGAGCCAGGGTGACAATGGTGGCCACAAATCGTCCAATTGACCTGGAGAGCGCCGCACCAATGTAGCATTGCTCTCACGCTGCAGCCTGGCCTCCTCCCGCTGATGCACGGCCTCCTCATGCTGCAGCCTGGCCTCCTCCAGCTGACTTTCCACCAGCTGCGTCAGGGTGGCCTGTTGTGGCTCAAAGTGCTGCAAGCGTGTACTGAGCTCAGCCATGGAGGGAGTTGGGGAGTGCATGGGGCTGTGCAGTTCTTGGGGGCTGAACTGTAGGCCATGGATGGGTGACACCTCATCCATGTTGTCCCCCTCACCCTGTTGTACTGCTTCGGCCTGCATGGCCGGGGCATTCCCATCACTTGATCCAGCATCATCCAGGGCTAGGGTGGGTGCCTGCATGGGGATGGTGGCGTATGCTGGTGTGCCTGATGTAGCCGGTGTGCCTGATGTAGCCAGTGTGCCTGATGTAGCCGGTGTGCCTGATGCAGCCGGTGCTTGTGTGCTGGAGCAGCTAGCATCATCCTCCTGGGCAGGAGTGCTGAGTTGGGCGCGTGCAGGTGGCCGCTGCATTGTCTCTTGGCCACCGCTGTCACTTCTCTCGACTGTAGGGATACAGAGGGCATGCTGTTAGTTGTGTGATGTTACTACATGTGTCCATCACATGCATCCAACATGCTAACCCATGACAACGTGCATGTACATACTTGTGACTATTGATGCACTCAGGTGTGTGTGTCTGCTTCCAGTCAGGCACGCACTGTGTGCATTTCCAGGGTTCATGCTTTGGGGATGTCTTACTTGTCATCTGGTCAGTCAGTGGGTCCATTGGGTCACTCCTGCCCTGTTGGGGGGGCCTTGTGAGTGGGTCCATTGGGTCACTCCTGCCATGTTGGGGGGGCATTGTGAGTGGGTCCATTGGGTCACTCCTGCCCTGTTGGGGGGGCATTGTGAGTGGGTCCATTGGGTCACTCCTGCCCTGTTGGGGGGGCATTGTGAGTGGGTCCATTGGATTTCTCCCATTCAAACTTATGGCTTTGTACTATGTGCACTTACCAGCATGTGCAGGTGGGCTCACTCCTGCCTCTGCCTCTCCTATGCCGTGGATGCCTTCGAGGTGCATGACACTGCTGCAGCACTCCTCCCACGGTTGCAAATTCAGAGGGGATGCAGGGCCTCCACCAGTGCCAGTGCTGTGTTGGCGTTGTGCAGTCATGAGGTTGCGCACCCAGAGCCTGAGGTCATCCCACCTCCTATGGTAGTCCTTCACAGAGCGTGTGGTCACACCGACCGCTGTACACTTGCGTACTGCCTCTGCCCACACCTCCTTGCGCCGTTGCTGAGTATTGCACCGCTGATCTGCACTGCTGATCCGCATGCTCAACAATGTGGACTATGAGCTCTGCCTCACTAAAGCGCGGCTTTCACTGTCTGCGTGCTGGTATCCTGGATGCCATTCGGTGAGTTGTCAGTCTCAGGGAGGTAATCTGAGCTGTGGTGTCTGAGGATGGCAGTGGATTGCGCTTTATATAATGGCCGCCTCTCTGTTTCTGTTCTTTTCCCGCGGTCATGCTGTTTCCGCTTCCGGTGTTGGTGTTTCCGCTTCTGGTGTTTCCGTATCGGTGGGGGCAGACACGGGTTTAGCACCATTTTCTATGGCGTAAAGTCAATGTGCGTGGGTGTTTACATGCCGACGGTGACTCCGTTTCCGCCTCGGTGTGTTGCGCGCGCCCCAAGTGCCGTAATTGGCCCTTCTTTCCGCAACCTTGCGGTCGCGGAAGTGGATTAACCGTCGTCATGGAATCACCGGATTCCGCCACAGCCGACTCGTAATGAGGCTCAATGTGTTTTACTGCAAAGAGCTCTTCATAGTTTGTTTCCAGTACTTCTTGTAATCTGAGTTGAATCAAAGCCAACATTATGTTGGAGACCATGCTCACTTCATCTATTAGTAGCATTCTCATTTGTTTCAATACTCTGCGTAGTTCCATTGCAGCTCCTGCAGAAAGTTTGTAATAGTCTAAATTGTTCTGGTGTTCTACTGGCAATAGTAGTAATCAGTGTAAAGTGACACAACCTATGTTGTAGGCAGCTAAACCTGTGGGGGCAGTGACAACAGCTGACAGTTTGTTGTTTGTCAATTGTTGAAGGAATTTACTGATGATTTTGATTAGGAATGTTTTGCCATAACCAGCTTCACCACTGACATACAATAGTATAGGTTTATAATTATGGCAGGAACATTCTTTATTTTCAGGTTGTACACCATGTGCAATTTGTTTTGTTACTTCTTCAAAAATGGTGCGTTGTTCGTTGTTTAGTTTTGATTGAAGTATAGTTAAGTCTTCTTTATCTTCATACTGACACATGGTGTTTTCTACTTCTATCATAGCTAATTCTGCCTCATTTATTATTCGTGGTTCTCCCAGTGGTTCTTGGCTTCCTGTTACAGAAGGTTGACTACTGTCAGGAGTGTCTTTATCTAGTTGGGCCTGGAGTTCTTCTTCATGTTGCTGTTCATTGTGCAACATTGTTTTGTACTGTGTAAAGTTTACATCAGTTATAGTGCTTTCATTTGCTTTGAAAGCATCTTCATATGAGTAATAGTTTTCTAGTATTTCTTCTTCCTTTCTCCATGGTTTAAAGAGTTGTAGCAGGGACATGTAATATACTTCTTTATGTTGAGGAGTCTTCAATGACAATTTGATATGATTAATTACATTTGGTTTAGTGAGTTTAACTAAGCTGCCTTCACAGTTTGTCACTCTGTATTTACCTTTTTTTTTCATCAGGTTTTATATTATTTTTGTATGTGTAGTTTTGGGCTATGTGGTATAGACACATGGTTTCCAAAGTATTTCTCCTGTTTGGGTAGTGTCTGTCCAATAAATTGTTTTTTAAAATGTCTTGGCTGTTGGGTTCATGTTTGGCTATATATATCTTCGTATGTTTTTAGAAATCTTTTTCTATATTTAGCTGGACCAAGACTTAGCCATAATATATTTTCAGATTTACCTTACAATGCAGTACCAGTTAAATGATCAGCTGCTTCATATGATCCACATTCTCTATGGGAGAGCATTTTTATGCCCAAGCTGTATAATTTCTGAGACACTGTTTTATCTGATGACAGGTCATTCCAGAGGTCTTGGAGCTCTGTCTTTTCTGATTTGGTTAAGTATGCTGTGACATATTGTGCAACTGCAGTAGAATTGTCTGCAATGTACTGCACATCTATGTGTGCATTCCATAAGTGTGCAATGATTGCATTATAATCAATGACATATTTTTCTTCTTTTCTTTTTATGTAATATGTATTGTTAGGTGACTTACCTTTAACACTATGTCTAACTGATGACATGAGGTTGTTCACTTGACCTGCATTTGTAACTGGTCTAGGGAAACCAAATCGGCATTTAGTGTAGTATTTCCCTTTGTTTTTGTATTTGCAAAGACAATATTTGCCACATTTATGGCTTTGAAATTGTAAAATGTGTGCATGAAGATCACTATTTGTGGATTCTGATGGAATTTCACAAGAGACACATTTTTCAGTAAACTGTAAAACAGTGGCATCACTGTCTTGACCAAATTTAGGAGCATCTTTAATCCATAAATGTGGATATGTGGTGCTCCTCTGGCTTGGTATTCTTTTCTCCAAAAGAAGTGTTGCACTTCTCCAAGGGGAGGAACAGTTTTATTACAAATAAAATGTAGCATAGCAATGAAGCGATGGTGAAAATATCTTGAAACATTAACAGGATCCAAAGGACAAAGTTCTCCTGGTGTTAGTATATCTATGTTTGTTTTGTTTTTATTTGATATACATAGGAAATCATGTAAATTTTGTCATGCATATTCTGCACAACTTAATGTAACAAACCAAGTGGGTGGGCTAAGGTTTCTGATCACACAATGTACATCTCCATGACGACGAAACCAATACTATTTAGTACCACGCATATTTGCTAATAGATTTGTAATATTTGATTGTAAAACCTCATCCTTTTGTTGCACTTTTTGTAATAATTGTGTAGCTGTCATATTTTGAAAGTGTGAACCTGATTTTAATATGTGTGCAACTCCGTAACATAAAGTTGCTAGTTCACTTTCAAAGAGTAGGTGGAATATGTATTCCACATTTTGTCTAAATCTGGGATCGTCAGAATACATCCGTAATGAGTGGTATTCTGAAGATGATATTTGAATAGGTCTATCATCATACCTTCCTCCTTTGCCAGTAGGAAAGAGTAGAGGAAAAGCACGTGCTTCTATACTTTTTTTCCCATATGCTGATTGGTGATTCTTTTGTTTGACGCATTTGGTATGTTTCCAGTGCATCTTCTATGGTGTCATTAGAGTGCAAAGGATGAATTGTATAATGGTCTAAAGTATTTGATATTGTAGCAGGATCTAGTAGCTCAAATTGACCAGCTTCTTGTGTTTCTTGAATTATTTCAGTTGTATCTTTCAAGTTTTCTTCAATATTAATTTCTTTGTAATATTCATTATTCTCTTTAAGATATTGTAAGGCTTGTCTAACCTTATGTAAATCTACCAGCTGTTGCCATATTGTGTTGTCTTTTGTAGGTACTCTATTTACTAAGATAATTTAAGATTGTTGCATTGGACGTTGCACTCCTACAGTATGCACATCTTCTTTTAGATCTAATGGTAAATAAACTACCTTTCCATGAATGCCTTTTACCAATTCAGTGGGAGGTAATTTTGCTGTTTTTGGTTGAAGGCGTATTATTGCTTGAAATGGGTGTACTGTTTGAATTATGATGCTCTCCTATAAATAAAGTTGTTGTAGGGGTTTTGGTAGTGGGTATAATTCCAAATTATTTGTAATAGCATGTGAAGGAGTTTGGTTGTTGTCAAGTTTTGTAGTGCAGTAACAGCAAAATATTAAGGGGTCATTTATTGCTTATTTGTTTTCTGCTACAAGGTAGCGAGCTAATTCAAACCATTTAGAATCTTCATTGTCTGACAGGTCTACAGGTTGTGTGTTACTTTTATAGAAAGTTCTGCGGCAACATACACATACATGGTTTGGTACTTGAGCTGATGTACTTTTAAATTTTAGTATTTCTTTTTTGTATGTGTTTAGCAAAAGGTTGCCATGTGTAGAATTGCTGCTAATTTGGTTTAAAGCTATTTCATTCTGTAAATGGCTTTCACTTCCAAAATATTTTTTCTGGATATAGTCAATTTCTTGAAGTAGGTCTTTCGCTGTACCATGTAGAAGAATGTTATTTAAATTTGCTAGTGCTAAAGAAGGACTTTTAGCATAGTACAGTTTATAGACTAGATTTCTTATAGTTGAATGATGTGTTGATATTCTTTTGATATCATGGAAGGTGGTTTTACAAGTAGGTCCTGTAATGCAGGCCAATGAATGTCCTTGTAGTCCTTTGTATTTGCGCACTGTACAGGTATCCATATTTTGCAGTAGTTTAATTTTGACTTTGTCTTTGCTTTTTACATATTGATTGAGGAATTGGCATAAAGACTTGAAAAATTGTTTGGGAATGTTACATATTGACGTGCATGGCCATTTGTACACTAGACGTTCTGATTCAGTTGAATGGAAGGGTAATTCTAAGTTTTCAGGGAATATTTTTGTAAGGAGTACTTCTGCTTCCATTATGGTATTATTCACTTTTTCATAGCTTCGACCACTGCTATGTATGGCTATTGTATTTGTTTGGTTTTGTTTGTACACTTCTTCATTAAAGTATGGTTCTGTGCTCATAGTATGATTCCATTGACCTCTGCAGATACTTAAGAAGTTATTTCTGTTGACATTTTGTTTGTTGAGAAGTCTTTTTTGTAATTTAGTTATTAGTTTTGTTAGTGGTTTCATTTTGTTTAACACTAAAATAAATAACTTTCTTTTGAGAAGAATTGCACAATCTATCAACGCTTCTAAAATTAATTTCCTTCTCCTGTTTTTATAAGATTTTGAAGGACTTTGTGACGGAACATTTTGGCTAAAATACTTTTCTTGGTATGCTTACTTTGCTCTATATTAAAATTTAAAGAAGCAGTTTTATCTGTAGTGATAGCTGATTTTCGGTTAATTGTTTTTTGGTTTGTTTTACATTTTGATAGAGGAGGCAAAGTTTTTGTACTTGAAACTTCTTCTGTTTCACTAAATGACTGTTTTAGCTGTTTTGTTTCAACATTTTTTTACAAATTCTGCTAGAGATGGATGCTTATGTTGGACACTTTTATTTTCATTTGTTCTACTTCTGCATTGCTTTCTACGGACCTGACTTTTGGTAGGCATTCTTTAGGGTCTGTTGAAAAAAATAAAGAAGTTATGGGTTGGGGTGTTCTGCAATGTATGTGTGCTATGTGCATGAGTGTTTGAGTAAGATGATGTATGTAATGGTGTCTGACTGTGCATTGAGAACTACAACTAGTAGGGATGTGTATTCTTCAATTAATATGTTACTAAACTCATGTTCAGATGACAGAAAAAAATAAGCTAGTGGTGTGGAGAAGTACAAATAGTAAATCTAATGTATACAATTAAAACAGTTGTTTGTTCTATAATATGAAAATTCTAGTGGTTGAGTTGGGTAATTTGTGTGTCCAGAAGTAGGAATTTGTGCACCATTCTGGCTGTAAATCGCTGTTTAAGACATGGGGATTTTTGGACAGAATGGTGCACAATCTCTATTTTTAGGCACAGAAATAGCATGAATTAACTTTACAGTATGTTTGAGTAATAATACAAATATTATGGTGATATTCTACTTACTTTTTTTCTAAAATGAACAGGTTAATTCTTAGTTCTTCTTTTTTCTTAAAATTTGGCTGCTTCTTTTCAGGACAATGGTCTTCACTGCAATTGTAAAAGGAACAAATTAGTAATTTTGTATGTATATAGCATTGTTTTTAATTTAGATATTGATTTTTTTAATTGAAATCCTCAGCGCCTTCCTCAAAACCATTAAAACTATCTTATTCACATAAGATACATCGCACCAACATATGATATGTACTTAATGAACAAATTGTATTGCAATGAGTAACTGTAACAAACAAAATATCTTTAGCATGTCTTGTGAAATTCATAATGTACCACTGAATACCACTATTTCTGTAACTAAGCTGTTCTAGGTAATAGTGCCTTAATGTCATGCTTAAATTAAAGTAATCAAATACATAAATAAATAAATAAATAAATAAATAAATAAATAAATAAATACATGTAATTGTATAAGTATTATTTTTTGAGATTTTAACATAGAGTGTGTATGCATGCAATTTTGTTTGAATATATGTAGTCTATACGTTTCATTTAAAAAATGTTAGTTTAACATGATTTGATAGTGTGTGTATAAAGAAAGTAAATAGTATAAAGGTTTATAAGTGATAGTTGATTTTAGGAAATTGGAAAAAAGACAGTAGATTAATTTTACAGATTACACAAGCTAAAAGTCAATTTGAAAATGTGTTCATGTACTGTACAGAAAATATGCATACCTGTAGTTTGTGTTCATGCATATGGATATGCATGGAGCTGCAAGTAGAAATCTTGGAGACTTGTACAGTATTTCTTGTAGATGGTGCTTGCCAATGATAACACACTTGTACAGAGATTCACAGTACATTTGCAGTGCTGATCTATGATGATGCAGTTAGATGTAGAGGTCTTGAATGTGATTGGTGCATGGTCATGTGATTTCTTAGCTACATCCAATGAGGGAATGGCAGAGAGAGTGGAGTGGAAATGGTAGAAGGGCTGTTAATATTACGATATGTCCTCGGACATGGCGGTAGTTCGCAGACATCGGGAGTTACATCCAGGGATTTTTGGGTTCAGAAGTCATGCAAATGAGAATGAGCACTGAAAGGGATTGATCAGGAAAGTTTAGTGGGTGTGTTGTGCCAGGAGAGAGTTTCTCGGATACTCTTTTTGCTGAGAGAACAACAGATAGCTATGGCTGTGTGTTTCAGAAAACAGATTGTTTGGATTTTGGGAGATTCGTGGATACATTGGTTGAAGGTGCATGCAGAAAGCTGTGGAGTAGCTGTAGATCTTGGATTTCCACATGTGGAAGTAGACTGGCATGGAGTACGTGGAATGAAGTGGTTGGACTTGCTACCTCTCTGTGCTACTTTGGAAACAGAGCAACGTCCAGACATAATTGTAATTGATTGTGGAGGGAACAGTTTAGGACATGTGTCTGGAATTTCTTTGCAATTTGCTATGAAAGAAGGACTTGGGAAAGTCATGGACATGTTTCCTAATTCTCAAGTAATATTTTCACGGATTGCGCAGAGACAAATGTGGCTTCGTTCTTCTTCATTTGGTCCACAAATGGAAAAAGCAAGGCACAATGTTAATAAGGCTGTTTGTGCATTTCTAATAGATTTTGGCATGTCCTCTTTCACAATGAAAATATTATGTTTCGTAGTACATACATTTTTCGCAGACATGGAGTCCATCTTACTTATGCTGGCAATCAGATTTTTCTGAGAAATGTACAAAATGCAATGCATTTCTTTAGAAATACAGCATCCATTTTGAAGTAGGTGTTAAGTATTTATTATTTTTGACATGCAAACACCTCCCAAAGGCTCTTTTCAGAGCCACCACTTCCTCCCAGAGAAAAATGCAATGGTTACAATAGGGTAGCACCCCAATTTTTTTGATGTTTGCAAACTGTCCACGGACTTTTAAGAAATACAAAGGGCCCTGCTTTATTTATCTTCACTTCTATTTTTTAACTGTGAAAGGCGGCTTTGAAAAGAGCCTTATTTATTTATTTTTTTGTAATTTTGTATTTTATGGGGGTTTTTTAGACACAACACTCTAGGAGAGGAGGGGAAAGGAGGGTAACGGGGGGACACCAATCACAGGGATAAGAAAGGGCAAGCTGAGAGAGGAAGATGTAGAGTGGGTTCTATTTGGGTGGTGAGCAGGTCTTCTCGTGCTCTGAGACGATAGTCTCAAAAGCACTCCAAAGTCGCTCCCCCTGCAGAGTACTGTTTCACAGTACATACATACAACTGTGACCCTCGAAAGGTAAGGGTCATCAGAATTCTGTATGGCCTGTGACGCAGCTTGAGGAAGACGCTGTCCCACAGAGGCGGTCCTTGTGGTGACAGGATCAGAAACGGAGGATGAAGTAGAGGAAATCAACCTACTACGTTCTTCGCAAGGTACAACCTTGCGAATAGCCCCAGAGTGAAATGACCTCAGGTGTCGCTTCATGGTCGTGGTCCCAAATCTGTACGAACCGTGCTTCCCGCGACTGAGTATCATTTTGCACTCATTGCAGATAACACGGTTCGCATGAGCCTTATGACCATTCCCATAAATAAAAAAAAAACGCCACACCCAAGACTCACGTCTAGTGCGGGTAGTAGGGATTTCCTCTACCTCATTCTCGTCATCCTCTTCTTCCTCCTCTGCATCCTCACTCCTGTTCCCCTCTTCAGGACCTTGGGAATGTTGGGTATTTTGTGTAGATTTGGGGCCTGGCGGTATTTTCTTACCGCCAAAAATAATTTAGCAACAATCACTCATGTATTCAGATTGGGTTATGTATAATAATAATACAGTGCATATGCATTATTTCAGTACACAAACATGTGTGGTTGGTATGCATGGTTGGTGGTATTTTGGTGAGCATAATTCCTTTGTTTCATTTGTGGCCCCAATATCCAGAACCCCTTATTTTTGTTTAGATTTTTTGGTGTAACCACTATAGAGACCTCAGGCGTGCATTTCAGGAACACTTTTTAGTGTGCCACCATGGGCAATTTCTCGCTGTCTTATCTACGGCAGCAAGCTATCATGTGGTATTTTTCACTAACTTATATACGGTAGTGAACTATGTCCCGGGTCTCTATTTTTACTGACTCATGTACCTTCAGCAAAAAGGCTAAAGGCTCTAACACACACAGTTATTTATAATTGCTCATACTGAATGACATGCACACAGCTGCAGCCAAATATTATTTTTAGCTACCTTGAAAATGACAATTGCACTGTCTAAACATCTCCCCACATCATCAGCACTGTATTGGTATATATAAAACACGGGTGGTCTGCTTTCAGATATTTTTGTGTATTATAAAAGTTGCATTTAAACACGATCTCACTCTTTACAGAAATAAATGAAATAGCACAGTAACAGCATTATTTGTGATACACTGAAAAGAAAGTGGCGGAGACAAGAATTCAATTTGCAACATTAAACACGTGGGTAAAGCACAGGAATCTCCTTTCCTACACTGACTGAATATTTTCGTACACACTCAGCCCCCACACCTCAGCGAGATAATTACCAGGCTTATTCAGTATGTAACTTCTTTGGCTGGTCGCCTTGTGGAGGGGTTCACCCAGCAAGGACAAGCATCTGCTGTCACTCAAACTGGGACTTGTTGACTGGAAATCCCTGTCTCTGCAACCAAGTTGAATCTGCTTTAGGAATCAGGCATCCCCAGCTATCAACCCAGTCCTTCTTCGAGCTGTGTCAAGATGTCTCCCCCTAGCGCCTTCCTCGAGATTAAACAAAAAAACTCTGGTTACCTCCTACCAAAGGATCATAGCCAATAAAATTCTATCATGCCCTAACCACCCTCTGCACACAATGGCTTGGCTTATACAGTTGCAACTGTAACCAAACTGATTTCCTGCTTATTCAAGGTCTTTGCTTCCTGCAGTTACTGTGGACAGAAAAGCAGAGCCAAAGGAAGAAAAAAAAAACTGAATGTGCATTTAAATAATGACTTTCAGAGCCTGTCATTTTCCATCCATGTTGCACTGAAGAACACATTATTATTAGTGGGTTATGATCAGGTTAGTTGTTAATGATGTTAGTTTATTAATTTTCAAATGTGTCTCTTGCAACATAGGCATTTCAGGTGATAAATAGTGCGCATTTTGAATGTACACATGTGTGCTTTTAACTGTGAAAAAAAAATGATTTGCATTTTATATGTAAAAATCGTTTTTGACTGAATAACCTGCCCTCACTTATATGTCCATGTTACACTGGCAACACATAGCTTGAAACAATTGCATTAAACCCATGCAGTGGCGCTGCACTTCAAAAAAAAAAAACATGCTATACATTGATCCTGTGCAGTGGTGCTGTACTCTGTGCTCCTAAAACACGCTAAACAATCCTACAGGAAGGTGGTGGGGGTGGAGGGGGTGGGGGTGGTGCTGAAGCAGGTGCAACACCAGGTGGCAGTTCTGCAGCCAGGGATGCCATCTCGATGCTGTAATCAGCAAGTTGCACGAGAAATAGCTGTGCTCTGAAGAATAGCCAGAAACACAATGAGAATAAGCTCTAGGGCGTGGTCTTTTATAGGGGTGCCTGAACATAGTTCGCGGACATGCACGCTGTCCGCGGACAGATCGAACACAAAAAAGGGTTCAAAAAGTTTCAAAAGATATGTAGAAACTCAGGATTACTATGTGGGACTTGTGCCATGATGAATTTTTATGGAAAAATATTGTGGATTACTCGAAAATGTACTTTTAATTTGTTCGGGGACACGAACAGTGTCCGCATTCAGAACACGCGATTAGCGTTGGTGCGGTCACATGATCCCTTCGCGAACATGTCCGCGAAGGAAGCTCCTGTCCGCAGGACACCAAATGCACGGACATTGGTTTGCGCATGCGCGTTGATGTTCTACGGACAGTGTTCGGGTGCTGAATTAATTAAAAGTGCGTCACACATCAAACGAAAATTTCTGGACATTGCGTATGTTCTAGAACAGTTTAAACTTGCTAGCGAACACAACGGAAGGATATAGTGTTCTTTAGGACACTTCCATTTTCGTTTGATTATGAACTTTTCAGGACCTCAATTGTGTTCTTGGAACAGTTTAACTTGCTAGCAAACATTACGGACAGGTATAGTGTTCTTTAGGACACCTCCATTTTCGTTTAATAACAAACATTTCAAGACACCAATTGGGTTCTTAGAACAGTTTCAACTTGCTAGCGAACAGTACGGACAGGTACAGTGTTCTTCAGGACACCTCCATTTTTGTTTATTTACAAACATTTCAGAACACCCGTGCTGTACACGGACATCTACATTGTTTTTAAAAAAATAAAAAATGGGAACTAATTACAACACAATATAAAAATGTAACTTTATTTCACATATATTAATAATTTATGACAGAGAAGGTGAGGCAGAAACAGAAACAAAAACAGGAGAATTAGGGGTTTCAACATGATTGGTATCAGGTGAAGAAGGGATGGAAGTCTCATCAAAACGTTTTGGATTATGGAGAGGGTTTGGGGATAATTGACTGGGATATGGTGAGGTGGGACAAGTACATGTGGGACAATGGTATGAGGTTTTTGTTTTAAAATGATCCTCAACAAAGGTTTTCAAATTATTAAAACTGCTCAATAATAAATCTACTTTTTCTTTTAAGCTGTCAAGCGTGTTTTCCATAACAGTTTCTTCAGAGATATGTTCTATTTTGGTATGCTCTGTACAAAAAGAAATATATATGTTATATGTATATAAAATAATAACAATTAAATGGTTTATATTGTAAAGTGTGTACCATTAGCTTCACTATTTTCTGACATTTCGGCATGTGGGAAGTGCTCCTCTAGCCATTTCAGAGTACTAGACATTTCTGTGAGAAAAAAAAAAATACAATATTTTTTTTTATCTAATACAGAAAGTTTATAAAGATATGAGTAAAATGATGTAAACTTACTATTTAAGGTAAGATATGTTCTGAGTACTGTGTAGGTCTGGTCTTGGTCTTAGTTGTGGAGTGTATGTGAGGTAATTATGTTGGAAGCCAATTTATCTACTCTTGTTATATTCCATTTTAGAACATATTGTATTTAAATGAATGGTTAGTGTGGTACATATATGGGTTACATTTCTTATGTATTACTACATATAATATGTATGTGTACTACTTTGTGAATTTTTTAAATGTCATCATGTTGTAATATAACAATTAAACATACCCCCCCAGACTTTTTAGGTAGTGGTACTGTTGTCCGAACATGTCAGCGGACATCAAAAAAGTTTGCGGACATCAGATTCAGTAGAAGTGGTTCAGTATGTTCCATATAACATGTACATAAAGTCAAAGTTACTATTGTTAAGCTTTGCTACTAAAAACCTATGAAATTCAGTGAAAAAACTTTGTTAAAGAGACGTTATGGTTAAGTTGTGCTACTAAAAACCTATGAAATTCAGTGAAATAAAACTTTGTTAAAGGGA
The DNA here is from genome assembly GCF_040938575.1 of Ambystoma mexicanum. NCBI lineage: Eukaryota > Metazoa > Chordata > Amphibia > Caudata > Ambystomatidae > Ambystoma > Ambystoma mexicanum. The sequence goes on from NC_090935.1 coordinate 847,361,743, forward strand.
CGTTATGGTTCCAAGTAAAACCGAAAAACCCTTGAAATTTACCAGTTATGGTAAGCTAAGCAACCATAACTCGCGACACTACCGTGCACTCCTAAGACTAATACCCAGGACATCAAAGATGACATCACAAATGTCATTGATGACATCACTGATGACATCACATGTGCATTTACCTTTCATGAAAAGTCTGTACAAGGGTTTCTTATTGTAATGTTAATAAAAAAAGTGTGAAGGATCATTGGATTAAATATTAAGGGCTAATTAGTCCATCCAGTATACTAACGTGCTCATGTAGAAACATAGGTATTGTGTGCAGCAAACATGATGGAGATGCAATATTCATAAGCTTGCCATGTTAAATAGTGAAATGATAACTGTTTTCTTATTAGACTTTTGAATACTATGAAACATGTGATAAGTATGTAATAAAACCCACTTACTACATAATTGCATTATTACAGACAAAACACAAAGAGAACACCACATACAAATATGAGTATATACAAAGAAATTGAAGTAAAAGAAAAACAGCAGCAGTAGTAGCAAAAAGTGTTCATAAACTAACTGATTACCTTTATGCAGATAAATGATTGTTCTGTTTCAAAGCTGCTACTTACCCTATGTATATATATCACATGATGTGCCTGGACTCTAATGAAAGTAGTATGAATACAAGATATAAAAATAGGAGTTTATACAGGGATAGTACAGTAATAAAAAAAACAACAGAACTATCAGAAAGTGCTGATAACTCTACTGATTATTTTAATGCACAGAATGGATTGCTATCTTTCAAGCTTGTGTCTTCCCCTATGTATCTGTTTCATATGATATGACTGGACCCTAAGGGAATTATTGTAAGAACATATTTGACGGATAAGTCTACAAATATACTACCTTTTCCACTTTTAATTCCAGACTGTTAGTGAAGAAAACCATGTGGCCTAGATATGTCAGTAAAGGAACAAAGGGGGAGCCACACATGTAATGTCATCAGTGATGTCATCAATGACATTTGTGATGTCATCTTTGATGTCCTGGGTGTTAGTCTTAGCAGTGCACGGTAGTGGCACGAGTTATGGTTGCTTAGCTTCCATAACTGGCGAATTTCAAGGGTTTTTCAGTTTTACTTGGAACCATAACGTCCCTTTAACAAAGTTTTTTCACTGAATTTCATAGGTTTTTAGTAGCGCAACTTCACTGAATATATATATACATACATTATAGGGCAGCAGTCGCCGCCCTATAATTAAGGTGAGTTGGAGACACATAGGAACCCCTCAATATTCTATTGTTAATACATTTTGATTTGAGTAATGGATTTGGGCGAAATTCAAAAGTAATTATAAATCTGCAGGCCCCCGCCGATTGCAAAGTTCCGTAAAGATTTGTTAAAAAATTTAAAAAAGTAATTAAGTGTCCCCAACAAAAAAAACACATTGATCACATGGCCAAAGCCCATGGTTAGTGATGTGGTAGGTATTAGAGAGTTTTTTTATTTTATTTTGCATGTGTGTTTTCAGACTTTTGAGCATGTGAGACTTTGGAAGATAGAAGAAAATAGCTTAATAAAAAGAATATAAAAAGGAGCAATTGTACTGTAGTTTTAGATGCGCCATGCAATATATTTTAGGGTTTGCAATGTTTGCCTGTCTAGTTTACTGTTATGTACTTTTCTATGGTTTCTTATTTTTCAATTACTTTACTTAAGTACATGAATAGTTTTGTTCTGTATTGTCTGTTTGTTTGTTTGTTTATCTATTATGCGCACCAGACCCATAGGTAAGAGGGCGCAGCAATATGATGATGCAAAGCTTACATAGTTACAAGAAATATACAGAATATCCAAGTACAGAATTTACAATAATAAAGAATATACAGAATGTGCAAATATATACAGAAATATGGTGGCCTATATAGGATCAATAATAGGCCATGAAAAATGTGCAGAAATACAAATTACAGAGTAGTACTCTACATATATCACTAGGGCTCATAAGTGTTATAGATAGTAGGCATATCCTAGCGGGTGGGAGGCTAGGGGTCTGTAGCAATGATGTGTTTTATACCATTTTTTCTGAAATAAAGGTAAGGTTGGTCTACTCTCAGATCTTGTGGCAGAGTTCCAACATTTAGTAGACTTTACAAGGAAAATATTACCACCGATAGTGGTAAGCTTGTATTTGGGTATGGTCAGGCAGTAGGTCTATGAGAGATTCTTCTCTGAAGTTTGTCTGAAAGGTAGCTAGGAGTGGCGTTATTAAGAGCTTTACAGGTCAATGATAATGTCTTTAGCTGTATTTTATTGGCGGTGGATAACCTTTTATGTTGGCGGCTGAGGGGGGAGATGTGGGTCCTTATGTTTATACCTAAGGCTGCTCTTAAGGCATTATTTTGTAATGTTTGGAGCTTTAGGATAGTCGATTTATTAGCACCACTGTATAAGGCGTTGCAATAATCAATTCTAGAGAGTATTAAGGTTGTAGTCAAGATCAGACAACTGTCGTCGGAAAGGAATGGCTTGCCGGCTCTGATTAGCTTACATGTGTAGGCTGTGGAGGAAGTCAGAGATTTGATCTGTTTATTAAAAGACAGTGTAGAGTCCAAATAGAAGCAAATGGTTTTTACCTCCTTGGAGACTTTGATGGAATTTCCGTCAATATTGAATGAGTAAAATTCCTGGACTAATTTTTGGATGTTGGCCTGAGAGCCCAGAATTATCAACTCGGTCTTATCATCGTTCAAACACAGGCCATGATTGATCATCCATGCTTGGATGATAAGATAGACTTTGTTCACCAACCCTGAGTCCTTGCTATGATCCCCATAAAGCGAGAAGAGAATCTGGGTATCATCTGCGTAATTAGTCTAGGTAACACCCAGATGGTCAAGATCGTCGAATAAGGGTTTGGTGAAGATATTGTATAGAGTTGGTGAAACACAGGTGCCTTGAGGAACACCACAAAAGATGGGTCTGCAGCTGGCGAGGGGGAGAAGACTCTCATAGTTCTGTCGCTCAGGAAGGATTCAATTTATTTTATGGCTTCTAGGGGGAAGTGGGCAGCAGAGTCGAGGTGTCGGCAGAGGACCCTGTGATTCACCAGATGAAATGCAGCTGAGGGATCTAGTAGGAGCAGAAGTACTGACTTTCCTTTGTCTCTCAGCTCATCTATTTGGGACTTTAAGTTGATTAAGGTTGTTTCTGTACAATGTAAAGGGAGGAAAGCAGATTGTCTGTTACCTAGGAGTATATGCAGTTCAAGGTATTTTTGAATTTGGTTGTAAGCGGCTTTATCCAGTATTTTGAGTAAGAATGGGACCGTAGTAATAGGCCGGTAATTGGTAGGGATGAGAGGGTCAACGGTCTGTTTTCTGAGGAGGGGGAGCACCCAGGACTGTTTAAGGTTAGCAGTGATAGTGCCTGTGGCAGAGGAAGCATTAATCAATTTGGTGATGAATGGGGATAAATCTCTGGTGGCATCTTTTATTAGTTGTGCTGGGCCGATATCACCTTTGCAGTTGGAGGGCTTCAGTGACAGGATGATTTTTTCTACCTCCGGCGTAGACAATTTGGAGAAATTGAAAGTATTATTGTGTGCCGGTAATGAGCCACTAGGCATGGGGATATTAGGTGAGTGCTGAAGGTTCAGTGTTTCTTTTTTTTGCTGAATTTTATTTTGGAGCGTGTCAATTTTATTAGCTAGAGCATGTTCGATATCTGTACACCAAGATTTATCTTTGGTACAGAAGTTGGGAGTAGCTATTGGGAACTCTAATTCTTTAAGTATAGAGAAGAGTTCTTTCATACTAGAATTATATTTGGCAATGCGCTCATCATAGGAGTTACATTTTGCCCGGCAGATTTCCTTCTTGTAGTGTGAAGAGAGTGAGGTTACTTTGGCTTTGTTCATGTTGGAAGGGCAGAGTCTCCAATTAGTTTCAATTTTTCTTTTTAGGATGCGCAGGTCTTTAAGTTGTGGTGTAAACCATTTGTTTAAGTGGGTCATAGGTTTACTAGGTCTGAGTTTGAGAGGGGCAATTCTGTCCAGGGTGGTGAGCATGATATTGTTAAATTTGTGAACTAGGCTGCTGGGATCAAGATTATCTGCATTAAGGGTGGGAAGGATAGCAAGGATAATTCTCTCTACTGTAATACTTTTTTTATTTCTAGTTAAGCATGGAGGTGCTGATGCAGGAGCCAATGGTGTCAGTCTTGTGGTGTATAGGTGGGACACCAGTGAGTGGTCTGTCCAAGGCAGAGGCAGGATAGAAGAGATGGTAACTGTGCAGTTGTAATGCGCTATCCAATCCAGTATTCTCCCTTTTTGGTGGGTAGGTCTGTTGACTTTTTGGGAGGGACCTAGTGCATTTATTATGTTGAAAATATCTGTAGCGTTTTTGTCAGTTTGGTCATTAAATCCTAGGTTGAAGTCCCCTAATAAGAGTATTTGTGAAGAGGGTTTAAAGTTACTAGTAAGAATATTATTCAAATCCTCCTCAAAGGTGCCAAGAGGACCAGGCGGTCTACATATTAGGTGAATGGTGAGTGTTTGTGAGTTGTTTATCTGGAATTTGGCCAAGAGAACTTCACATGATTGTGACAGATGGATAGGGGCTAGTCTTAGGCAAAGACATGTTCTAGAGACAATGGCAATACCGCCTCCTCGGGCGCTGTCACGGTCCTGTCTCACTATAGTCTAGCCGTCAGGGATAGCTAGCATGAGTGAAGGCGCTGCTGCATTATGGAGCCAAGTTTACGTAATTGCAAGGAAATCTAAATTACCTTCTGTAATTAGGTCGGCAATGTCAGTGGCGTGGGTGACGAGCGATGTTGCATTGAGAAGCGCTACTTTGAGGGGGGGCTCAGTTGCTATATTGACTAGGGTAGGTTTGCCAGAGTTCTTATCACATGATTTATACTTGTGATTATTAGTCTGGCGGACATTTGTCTTCGATGTGGACAGTGGCGGAGACAGATTTAAGAGACACTGGGCCTGATCACGACTTCGGCGGTAACTCTTAAATCCGGCTCTGAGCTGGGGGAAATCCACTGAAAATTCGCGCTATTACCGCCGGCGGGAAAGCCGCCGGTGGTAAGTGTGTGAAAATTCCCCATTGAGCCCATGGGGGAATGGGGCATTCCCGAATGGGCTCAATGGGGAATTACTTTACCGCCAAACTCGTGATCTGGCGCTGTTAGCGCCGGGGAGTTCGGCGGTAGGGCTATTACCGCCGGCCGTAATATCGCCATCGGTAATGGTCAGTTTTAGGGTTAGTAGCCGGGAGGTCTCTTCTCAGAGGTCATTTGGTTTAGATAATCTTGCGCAGAGTCTGGCAATTCTATTGGACGTGGCACAAGGTAGGGAAGCATAAGTGGCTGTCACAGGGGCCCTGGTATGTGGAAGTTGGCTCATGGGCCTGTGTTCAATACTATGTTGGCTGAGGTGGGTATGCTAGGGTCTAAGGTAAGTGCAAGCGGGAGCTGAACAGAGTATAGTTGACTTCTAGGGTCAGCGTACCTGGTAGCAGTTATTGAACAAAATAGTAATGTTAGGATTAACATTTTTACAGTAGCAATGTCAGTGAATATGGCCCAGCACATGGAAGCACCTAGGTAAGGTGCAGTCTTAGTTGAACATTTGCAAATTGGGTATGTTCAACTTTGGCAAGATTTTCCTAGATATGCAGATTCAGCTTAGCTAATTGTTCGCGAGAGTAGGCAGATGCAGCTTGGCAAAGAAGTGGCAAAATGGGAAGAATCAAGTTGGCTAAATATACGTGATAGTAGGGAGATTCAACTAGGCTAGGAGTTGGCAGAATAGGTATTGATCATTTGAGTTGGATTGTAGTATACAATTTGAAGTCAGTCCCTTGTCAACTGACTGTTTGTAACCGTGCTTATGATAAAAGTCAATTAACTGTAACCGCGGTTATAATAAAAATAAATTGTGTTATTATTTTTTGTACTTGAGTATTTTTATATGAAAGGTAGTCCTAAAAAGGTCAATTTCCGGGTACACTGAGTGTAGAACCTTAGCACATTAGGAGTACTGTTTGATGTTATGAAGTTTTTTTGTTTTTGGAAAAAAAGGGTGAAGAAAATTGCCACTTAAAAAAAAAACTAAGCATGACAGGTACTCTGATGTTCAGCGATTAACTTCAGCCATCGCTCAATTGTGGCATCTCCCTTGTTTACCCATTTGCAGCATCCTTTACACATGATTTGCATCCTGGAAAGGTTGAGTGTCTGTAACAGAGGAGTCAGTATAGTGGATACCACTGTTGATGAAGAAGCTTCATTTCCAATTGCCATTATTGATGCACTGGTAGATGAAGGTTCTGCAGGTGGTGCTGATCTTTGTCTATGCAAGGAATGGGCCCCATGCATTATTATTTTGTGATGTTCATGGGTTTTACAATATTCATCATCGACATTGTCCCAGTGGACTTGCACCCGATGGTTGATCATTATCGATGTTCCTATAATTGAGACAGGATATCGGAAAGCCCATGCGTAGAGTTTTATTGCAGAAGGTGCACATTACCTCTTCTGCCTCTTTTCTGGAGCAGTGTTCCTTCACTTTAAAGAAGCAAAAACAGTCTGCTGTTTTTTTTTTCATTCCTGTGTGCTTCTTCCTTGATGGTGAAGGATTGTCGACCCAAATGATGAAGTCATCCTCCCTGCTCCTACTGTCGTTGTCGGACATGTTGGAATGTCCAAACGAGGAGGAAAATGACAACAAGAAAAAGACAATGCTGCAAAAAATGAAAAAGTTAAAAAAAAGAACCAAAAAAGTAAAACAAAAAACAAATAAACTAAACACATCACAAGACAAAGGAAAATTGGATTTTGGGAAAACTGGGTAAAACGGATGAGTGTTTATGGGGCGAAGGGCCAAAAGTGCTTGCAGTTACTCAGAAACCCTTTCACCAGCAAGTACAGAAAGCAATGATTATTGTAAAGTTATTCTTGGTGGGTGAGGTGATTATTCATGGCTACAGACTGCCACGCTGTCTGATTGGACAGTTTTCATATGCATGGATGTCATCAAACAGCGTGCGTGTAGCCGCATCGATACAGCGCAACTTGTGATTGGAAAGTGTGTTGGTGCGTATAAAAGTCATGTGTAGGCATGGAGCCGCAGCGCATGTTATGGTTGGCTGATGTATTATGCACAAAGAGGCATTCGATGTCCCATTGGCTTATTTCGCATGCACGTGTTACATCAAATGGCATGGGTGTACTCGCATCAATACTTCGCAATGTGTGATCCGATCATTTGTTGATGTGTATAACGTGTAGGCGCAGAATCGCAGCATGTGATACCATTGGCTGGCATGTTAGACGAGAAGATGCGTAACCACATTGAAGGATGTTGACGTTGTATTGGCTCACTTCGTACATGAGGGTTAACCCCTCCCCCAGTCGTTGCTGTATGTAGCCACACAGGTATCCTTGGTAGACACGGCTATAACACCTTTTTTGAGAATTTATATATATATATACACACACATATATATGGACAGTAGTCTTGCAAATATTTATTTTAAAATATATTGACAGTTACTATAACACTTTAATAACTATTCATGAACAGTACATATACATGTAAATACTTTAAAAATGTAAGTACATGTGCAAACTCATTTTTTGTAACAACAGCTTTATTTGGGGGGATGTGGTTGTCCAATTGCTTTTTATTTTACTTCCTAGACATAATTCAGTATTTTGATTAGCTGAATTGTCTGTATTATTATTGTAAATTATTTATGGAATAACAAACCCTTGAAATTCAAGGAAAACACTTTAATTGCAGGGATGTTAAGGTGACCAATACATTTTAACAAAACCTTTGAAATTCTAGGAAAAACGCCACCTTGACTTTGCGCTCCCTGTTGCGCAGAGTATGACCACAATTATGACATCACAGATCACATCACTAATGACATCACTAAATAAATTACAACAGTAACTGATAGAATTTGGCCTTTACCAGTGGATGCAGTTTTCAACAGTCTCCACTGTATATGATGTAAACTGAACAGGCACTAGCCATGGACTTTAGCACAATACTGGCCAGTGGCCACAATGTTTGTCTATGTCCACTATATATTCCAACATATAAATAGACACTAGCCATGGCGTTTGACCATGAGCAGTTGGTACATCTTTTGGCCACGTGTACTGTATATTTTAAAATACTAGCATGGCATAAGCGATGTACTTCGGACATGCACAGTCTGTATTATACAACACTAACCAGCCACTAGCTATGGCCTTTGACCGTGCCCACTGTATATTACATACACTAAACCACTACTAAGCCAGGGCCTTCAACAAAATACTAGCCAGAGGCCATGTCCTTTGGCTGTGCTGACTGTATATTCTGACATAGTAATGGTCACTAGCTATGGCATTTAGCCATGGCCACTGACTACAGCTTTCAACGTTGCCCACTGAATATTTTAATGCAGTGACAAACTACTAGGCATGTCCATTAACCATGCACATTGGTATTTTTGAAAACTAACCAACCACTAGCTATGGCCTTTGGTGCTGGCCATGGACCCCAGCCTTTGTCATGGCCAAGTCCACTGCCTAAATGGTTATTAAGGTAATCACACTTTTCATGAGCTAACTTATAAATGATGTTATGTCCAATTCCATTATTGATGTAATCAGTTATATACAATGCAAATACTGTTGTCACAAGTGATGACATCAGTGATGTGATTTGTAATGTCATCATTGTTCTCATACAACATGTAATTAGTGAAGTCATCAGTGATTCGATCTGTGAAATCATCATTGTGGTCAAAGACTGGGGTGTGAAGTTAAGGTGGCTTTAGCTGAATTTCCAGGTTTTTTTTTGCATTAAGTTATCACCTTAACCTCCCTGCAACTAACGTTTTTCCCTTGAATACATATCACTCCTGGGCTGCACACGATAAATCTTAACCATAAACATGGTGGACAAGGAGGGCAGCAGAGATACAGAAGCATCATCTCTATTCATTGAAACTTTAAATTACAATTCGAAACCTGCAGAAAATATTCAACTGCAACAATCATAGACTATACAACAGAAGATGTTTAGATTGGAAAATCGTCATAGAAAGGAAACCACTAAATGGTGAGAAGTGAATTCCTTGCAAAACTATATAGACAACCGCAGGATACCGTGGGGACTCAGGATTTTCACAATACCGACATGAAGATCCTGATCCGGAAATGTTAAGTGAATGGGGTGAAGCCTCTAATGAGTGCTCATTTAGGATTCTGACCATACTGGTTAAATAAACAAAGAGTGATAGAGCCACAGCACTTAAAGACCTTGAGGAGCTAGAAAAAGACATGTTTACAGGCACTGATAGAGATGTGGCCAATAAAATGAAGGTGCAAATGCAAAATAATCCGAGCAAATATGAGGATGAGATTAAGGATTGTAAACAATGCAAATTCTTAAGAGATAAAGAAGACTATGCCACCGGCTGGATTTACACATTTGCAAGGAAATATGATAGCATAGGAAAGGGTATGCATGCCACAGCTTAGTCAATGGTGCAAAATACTCCTCAAACGGAAATTGATACAGATAACATCGCCAGCACCACAACAGATACCTCAATCACAAGCAACAGCAACACTCCCATCAAATTGAATTATTTAGAAGAAATGAGACTGTTGCACCAGGGAGGCAAATCAATGCAAGGAAGGAATCAAAACAGAAGCAAAACATTTGCAATCAATACCATGGCAAGAGGAAGACCACAAGATGATGCAGGGGACAAAGGAAATAAAAGTGGCGAGACTAATCAGGAGGCTGTCAAATGTGCTCTGGCAATAACAAGAAGATCTAACACCAGATCTAACACCAGATAGTGAAATGCAAGTAGTCAATTTAACAGATAGAATTCTAACAGAAACAGAATGTTATGTTCTGACAAAAGGGCTATCTTTCTGTCAAACTACTAGCTACAACTATCCTCAGTCAAGGATTGATCTCTATTGCTTTGTTCGAAAACTAAGACTGGCTAAATGTTATGCGACTAACGATCATGTACACAAGTTTGATCGCACTGAAGAAATTCCATCTTCCAAATTGGCACTGAGGATCAAGATGCATGGAAAATAGTGTTACCTGCAAATGTTAATATAAGCATGCAGCACAAAGCAACTTGAGGAACAAGTCCAGATTCAATCCACTTAACATCAACAGCCCCATGATAGACCTATTTGAGGACTTATTAATTGATGAATTCAAGGCTTTAGCTGTTAAACCTAGGATGGAAAAGTACAAGTCTAACCTGACCAAGGCGCAACAGTTAGCAATGGAGAGCCTAAGAATGTACCGGACAATCATGGTGAAATAGTCAGCTAAAGGAGGGAACGTGGTGGTCTTAAATACTAGGGGCTAACAAGGGTAAGCAATGAGACAACGGAGAGATGCCCATAGTTATTCCAAACTACCACACAATCCATATACCTGATACAAAAAAAAAAATAAGATGCTAAACTAACATTGTGGTTTGAACAAGGCCTCATCAATTTGCATGAGAAAGAGTACCTGACAAAGGAGCATCCGATCACTCTGATAATCCACTTTATTCCCAAGATACACAAATCAATTTCAATGCCACCAGGTCAACCTATAGTCGCATCAATAGACTCTTTCATGGAGAACACATCTAAATTAGTGGATAATTTTCTTTTTCCGTTCGTAGAGACCTCACCATCGTCACGAAAGATACTGCAGCTTTCCTTAACCAAAGTGACCAAACCCCTTGGCATCAGAATTATATTCTTGTCACACTAGACATGGTCTCCCTTTACACATGAATTTCACATGCCCAAGGTCTCGCAGCAGTGAAACGTTACCTTTCGACTAGATCTCTCAGCCATCATGACCATTCTCAGATTTTGCTAGAGATGTTATCTCAAGATCTACAAATATAGTACCTTTTGCATTTTTTGTTCCTGACTGTCAGTGAAGAAAACCACCTGGCCTAGATATGTCAGTAAAGAAACAAAAAGGAAGCCAGACATGTGATGTCATCAGTGATGTCATCAATGACTAATGTCATGTCATCTTTCATATCATTGCTGTTAGTCCTTGCAGTGCGCAGTGGTGGTGCGAGTTATGGTTCCTTAGCTTACCATAACTGGCAAAATTCTGGGGTTTTACTTGTAACCATAACATGAATAGGTTGTTATTAGTCCAATGTAACTATAATGTCCCTTTAACAATGTTTTTGCACTGATTTTGATTGGTTTTTAGTAGTGCAACTTAACCATAATGTCCCTTTAACAAAGTTTTGTCACTGAATTTCATAGGTTTTTACCAGGATAACCTTAATTTGTATAGATGTACCATACAACATATTGAACCCCTTGCGCCATGCTCATAAACTCAGGGTCCGTGGACTGTGCGGCTGTCTGTGGATCTCGGGCCACTGCCCAAAAGCTCAGGAGTTCTCTTAGATTGTTGTAGCGTGCAACAAAGACACTCAAAATTTTGAAAAAGCAGCTCATAAGTGAATTACAAAGAAAATTGAAGTAGCTCTACAAACTCTTAAGAAAGCAAAAGTGCAATTGCATAGGGTATGCAACATAATTAAATGCATCAATGACAAATATAAGCTGTGCTTCCTTTAGTATTACCTCAGTGCTGCTTTACACAGAAACTAAAAAGCAACTGTTAGCAGGACAAGGACAAAGTACTGACAGCACAACTGAACTGCAAACTTGTAAGTGTTTGCAATACTGTTTTTACACAAAAATGGCTAGCACCCTAGAGTAGCTTGAAGACAATTTTCCTCAGTATGAAATGAGTGAAGACAGGGACACTATTGGTACACAGTAAAGTTTAAAAAGTAAGACAATTAATGCACATTGCTTCACATGTACCTCACAAATATTTTTTCCTTTAACAGCACATACAGAAACTAAAGGGAATGCCCCATAAGCAGTAGATCATACACAAGTCCATGACCACATCGTACAGCCTAGTAACAGTGTGCAAAATCATTTTCTAAGCTTGGAAGAAAAAATGGATCAATTAATGAATACTTTTGCTGATTTAAAAGATTTTGTAAAATATAAAATATCACTGCCCCACCTGCACCTGTACCACTTCTCCCTGCCCAGCCAACCATCACCAAAAAATCCCTGTCAGCAAAGACGTTACGATGAGACCTCAATCGCTTCCTCCCCTGATGCCTAACCTGTTGAACACTCCAATTCCCCAGTATATAGCTCCATTTCTTCTTCCCCTTCCCTTTCCTAATTGTTGTTTTTATGTGTGTAAATAAAGTTATATATGTATACTGTTGCTGTGTGTGTGTTTTCTTTTTTGAAAGCCCGCTAAAAGTCTGCGTAGTGCATGACTGTCTGGGATTTCCACAATTAAGCAAAATGGAGGTGGCCTATGGACACCTCATCTGTCTGGGCTTTCTGCAATCAAAATGGAGATGTCCGTAGGACACAGCGCCTGTCCGCAAGTCCGCAAAGTTGTGACACATCTTTAATTAGTTTAGGGAGCCCACGCCTGTCCGGCAGAAACCTGGGAGCATGCGTATCTCATCCCCTGGGTTCTGCGAACACTGCCCCTGTTGGTCATGTCTGGAAAAAGTGGACACATACTTTATTTGGTTCAAGGACCCCTGCCTTGTCCAGCGGACACTTGGGGCCTGCCCATCACTTCCCCTGGGTCCTACAAATAATGGGCCTGTCCTGCATGTCTGCAAAAGCAGTGATGTACTTTAATTAGTTTCAGGGACCCCACCCATGTCTGGCAGACACCTGGGCACATGTACATCTGATCCCCCGGGTCCTAAGAACACTGCACCTGTTCAGAAATGTCCGCCGCACATGTGTCACACTTTTAATTAGTTTGGGGAGCCCAACCCGGTCTGCAGGACACCTATGCACATGTGCACAATGGATCCCGTGCAATAGGTGTACTCCGGACAGCCATATCCCATTCGTTAATATCCGCAACATCACCATGTGACCGCACCCATGATGAGCATCGGCCCTTATTCGCGGACAGGGTCAGTGCCCCCAGACAGCCAACAAGTGCTTTATTGGGCAATCCAAGGTGGTTTACTGTGAAACCTCACCATTGCAGAGGTCCAAGACTATGCCCCTGGCGATCTGGACACTTTTTGGAACTTTTTGAGCCCAGCTTGGGGTTCAAAGTGTCCACGGAGCGTGTGACTGTCCGCAAAGCGCTCCCAGCACCCCTATAAATAGCCACACCCCAGTGCTGCACCACATTCTTTTTTTGGCTGTCCAGGACAGAGCAGTCGTCCAGATTGCTCCTTGCTGCTGCAATTGCTTTCTGTTGAAATCTGCTATGCAACTTTCGCTGCTGTGCCAGAAGAGTGTTCCAGAATGCCCCTGGCTGGAATCGCTTTCTGCTCAATTCTGCTGTGCTGTACTACTTTTGGAGCTGTGCTATGCTAATGGCAACCATGGGTGCTGCTGCTACTGGCTCCTCAGCACCAACCCCACCTCCACTAACACCACCACCACTTCTCCAAGGGGAGGGGAACAGGAGTGGTGATGTAGAGAGGGATCAAGACAAAGATGAGGATGACGAAGTGGAAGTCCTTACTGCCAGCAGCCAGCATGAGTCTTGGGAGTGGAGGCTCTTTACCACTATTGGAGATAGCCCATAGCTTGTGCAAAAAAGGTGAAATGCAATGAGTGCAACTTGGTGCTCAGTCACAGCAAGCCAGGCTTTTACAGCTACGGCACCACCTCCATGCGGCACCATCTGAGGTCAAACCACAACGTGAGAAGTTTGGAGGGTCGCCCCCTTCGAACAAGACAGTAGGTTGAGTTCCTCTACAGCATGCTCTGTATCTGCTTCTGTCACCACAAGGGACACTCCTGTGGGGCAGTGGATCCCTGAACCAGCCTCGCAGGCCATACGCATAGCAGCAGACCCTTACCTTTCATGGGTCACTGTATTGTGCATGTACTGCGACGCTCTACTTTGCAGGGGTGAGCAATTTTGCACTGCTTTCGAGGCTATGGTCTGGGAGCATGAAAAAAACTGCCACTTACCTAAGTGAGGCCCACCCAGCATCTTTCTCTCTCCACTAGCCCGTTCTTATCCCTGTGGTTGGTGCCGCTTCCCTACCTCCCTTCCCTTCCTTTCCTTGTCTGACGTGTTTAAAAAAAATGAAAATACCAAAAAAGCCTCTTTTCAGAGCCACCTTTCACAGTTTAAAAATAGAATTGCTAATGAATTGATGCAGGCTCCTGCGTAGCCTTTAAAGTCCGCAGACAGCGCAGTAGTCTGCGGATTTCCAAAAAAATGTAGGGGGTGGCACCATCAAAAGCATTGCGCTCTTTTCCTGGACAAGGTGGTGGATTTTGTAGTGTTTGTTTGTTTTTAGAAGATTTGAAGTGGCCAACACCTACTGGAAAATGCTGCAAGGGCTGCAATGCATGTTGGATATTTCACAGAAAAATCTGATTTCCAGCATCAGTAAGATGGACTCCATTTCTGCAAAAAATGTTTGTGCTATGAAACGTAATATTTTCATTGTGGAAGGAGTAATTGCCAACATCTCTCAAAAGGTGCAAACAGCCTTGTTAACATTGTGCATCGCTTTCTCCATTTGCAGACCAAATGAAGAAGAACACAGCCAAATCTGTGTCTGGGCAATGCAAGAAAAACTTACTCTGGAGTGTGGAAACATGTCCATGACTTTCCCAAGTGCCTCCTTCATCGTAAACTGCAGAGAGATTCTGCTAACATGTGCTAAACTGTTCTCTCCACAATGAATAATAATAAGGTCTGGATGATGGTGCATCACCAATGTGGCAAAAAGAGGAACCAAAATCAGTAACTTCATTTCATGCACTCCATACCAGTGCACATCCACATGATGGAATCCAAGATGTGCAGACACTCCACAGTGCTCTGCATGCACCTGCAACCAATGTATCCAGGAGTCCCCCACAATGCATACACTCTGCCTCTTGAAAGACACAGCCATAACTATATAACCATAGCCATCTGCACTCCTGTCAGCAAACAGACCTTCTGCCACAGTCTCTCCTTGCACATAACACCCAGAAAAAATGTATTGACCAATCCCCTGGCCTCCACAGTCCCATTTCCATGCTGCCATCATCAAAAGTCTATAGGTACTTAAATGTATTTTACATTTTTATAAAGTTTTTTTTAAATCTTCCTTTCCTCCTTATATCTGCCTCTTAACAGCATCCCTCAGATTCCAAAAAAAACAAGCATTGCCCAAAATGGACAACACAACTCCATCAGCATTAAAAAAATGCATATTACCACAGTCAATGTTGTCATTGGAAAAATTCAACATATTTGCATTCCGCACAACTGTACTGCCTTTATTCACAGCAGTCTTCCAAGCAAATTTGGTTGCTCCCATACCGCTCTTGGTAATATTTCCAAAACACCATATTTGCTAATGGGAAAATATTGCATAGTCTATCCACAAAGAACTTCAAAATAGGAATCAAACTTGGGGCACTTATGTACCCCAAATATTCTCCTCCACAGTGCACCAACAAAATGTCTGGACTACCAAGAGTAGACATGTTTCTACAAAGAGAAACCAGTTCCTCCAAATTGTGTATGGGCAAACTCCACCACAAACCCTACATCCCTGGAAACACCTCTGGATTCTTCATACCTCACCAGATCAGCAACACACCTATCACCAAGTACCCAGACATAATATCCTGCCATCTTCACGATACAAACAACACAGCAATGAAAAAAGTTTAACCTTCCCCTCCTGTAAAACACACCCTTAACACCTGATTGAATAATCCCCATAGTACACTCCCATTTCCATGCCAAGCATGCTGACAAGCTCTGGATGCAGCATGTGTGATCCATGGACTACCGCAGTGTCCGTGGCTCTCGTAAGAAAAGATCAGCCCTTATTCCCATTCCACTTCACTCTCTGCACCTCTCCTTCATTGGCTACTTTTAAGCACTCACACATCCACCCCCCAATTACATACAAGAAATGTATATCTAACTCTGTGATCACAGTTCAGCACTTTATATGTACTGATCAAAACTCTGAGTAAGTCCGCTGTGATTGAAAAGCACCTCCAGCAAAAAGTACTGCAAAACTATCCGGGATTTCTGCTTCCAGATTCATCCACATCTCCAACCATCAACACAAACTACAGTCATGAATATTTTTTGTACAGTACATTTGCATCTCTTGTATACATGCCTGTGAACAGGGTACCTGCCACTTACCCTGCAAAACATACTCAAAAAGGATACTGTAATTTGCCCCATAACCTATCATCAAGTGGCACTTACAATGCTATGTGCTTTGAAAGTTTTCATGTACACATATCACCCATTGTAATATGCATACTGTTATTCTCTTCTTTCCTTCTGTCATTTTTACAACCACTTCCCCCACTAACACACCTGCTATACAATTCCTAGAATGCACACAGAAAAGGAAAACTGCATGTATCTTTCCAAAGCATAGCAAGTACGTAGATTGCATGCATATCAAAGCAAATACAAACATCTGTACATTGAGAAAATTGCCATTTGTAAATGTGGATAAATAAATCAAACAACTGAAATGATTTATACACTCAAATAGCAAGCATCTATGTGCGGAAAAGTTAATGAATTTCCTCAGACCAACACATTCTCCTTTCCAATCTGTACAACTGTCCGAGACTTTTTCTCACCGTACCACAACATGCACTGATCCATTTCCAAACTAAATAGTGCTATAGCAACAGACATACTAGCAAATGTGCACCTCATATGACACAATTATAAATAAACCACACACCACTGAAGATACGATGCTGATGCTCCCAAGGCACCATTCATATACAAAGCTGTCCACTTTCACACACATACTAACTCTTCCTGCCAACACATCCTCCTACAATTTTAAATGTCTTCTCCAAGTGCAATTACTGTGCCATTAACACACATATGTACTAACTGCCTTCTTTTGAAATCGCATTGAACTCCACTCTCCTGAAAGCCAGTGGTGTCTCAAGTGGAAAATAGAACTTAGAAGACACCTACTCTCAACATCCAACAAAGTAAGTGCAATACTGTCGTAATGTGCTGCCTGTTATTCAGACAGTGCAGTGTTCTTTTATTATAGGCTACACAATTCTATCAACCCAATAGCATATGCTCATTCCACCTCAACAAGTACCCACTTCCTATTGTTAAATGAACACCAGTATAGTAACACACAGATGCCAATATAGCCTTCCCAACCCAAAGTAACAACCCATTCCACAATCACACACTTCTATACGTATGCCTATCTCATATTCAGACACTCATGCACAGTGCTCACAAATCAATTCCAAACCCTTGAATAAAAGGTGCGCTCCTTAAAACGCAAGCAGGGTCCGATCTTTCCGGCTATCTGATCCACTGTAGTTCTGCACAGCAATTTCGACCAGAGGAGGGGTCCTGGCTTGCAGTTTGGGCAAACTGGTTGGTCCCACCAACTCAAGGGAAGAAGTTTCCTGGAGGATCTTCTCTGCCGTTGGATTCTGGAGATTCAGACCTGCAGCATGGCTTCTCCGGGCAGTTCAGTCGTTGTAGGGGTACTCTAAAGCCAGTTCCTTGTTGGTTCTTTCGTTCCAGTGGCGACTCTGTCTTTCCAGTCCCAGAGACCTGCTTTGTATGCAGTTTTTCCCCATTCATACAGCTTGGCTGTCAATCACACAGCAGGGTGGCTGGCCTGGCAAGGCCAGTCCCCTTAGCCAATCAGAGAATAGTGTGACTTGGCTTACCAAGGGAACCCATGGAAGGGGTCCGAAGTCCCCTCCCTCACATTCTGCTTACCCAGACTTTCAGGCACCTTAAGGAGGGCTTCTGTGAAGAAGTCAGCAAAAAGACAGCGAACAAAGGAATCATCCCTGGTTTGGCGCGCAGAGAAGAACACCAGAAAGACTTTATTAAAAGAAATGGCAACTAAACAGAGCCGGAGCCAAAATAAAATGTATTGGGTCAAGCGGGTTTATGTTCGAGGCTAATATAATAGCCCAAAACGATACCATGGTTATATAATATAACCACGGTAGAAATGTTTGGGTAGTTACCACTGCCACCAGCCAAGTCTTAATGTAAAGAGAGCCAAACAGTGCTCCAAGAGACATAGACAAAAAGTGATAGGAACTAACACTTTCCAATACTCCATCTAAGATGGGGTGTACTGGGTCTATAGTTTACAGAGACTACATAAAGTTAATGGCAACTTTACATTTTCTGGGAGACAGTAGTCAGTCCCAGAAAAATGGAGTCAGAGGGAAGTCTAAAAGACAACCCTGTGTTACTGCACTGAGGGTGCAGTGTAACACACACAAAAATGGTGCTCATGGAGTAGGTGAGGCTCCAGAGCCCAAGATCACACAAATGGTAAAAGTACACACAGCAAAACACATTTAAGAGTGGGAAAAAAGGTTCACACTCTTACCAGGTGAAAAAAATAACATTCCTAGAAATCCAGCAAAGCTGTGAAGGGACTCAATAGGTAAGGGAAATTAGCCATTTATGAGAATTCTCCCTAACACTTGCTCCCCCCCACAGACTAAGGGACAGGAGGATTTAATCCGCTCCTGGATGAATTTCTACCTCTACTCGGTTAAAAACATCCTAGAGGGACCATCAGCATTTTCATGGTGACATCCTGCTCTGTGCTCAATGGTGAAAACAAACCCTTGCAGGCAGATTGACCATTTTAGAAGTTTTGGGTTCTCCTCTTTCATTTGCATTAACCATCTCAAGGGTTGGTGGTCTGTCTGAATCATAAAGGTAGATCCATACAAGTATGGTCTAAACCTATTTAGAGACCACACAATGGCAAAACACTCACACTGTATGGTTACCCACCTTGTTTCTGGTTCCTTCAGTTTCCTACTGATGAACCAAATGAGGTGCTCCCTACAATTTCTCATCCAGTTGACTAAGGACTGCACCTATACCTAATTTGGAGGCATCTGTCTGCACAATGAAGGGTCGGTGATAATCAGGAGCTCTTAGGACTGGAGCTTGACAAAGGGCTTTCTTCAGGTTTTCAAAGGCTTGATTGCACCCCTCATTCCATTTAACATTTTTAGGGAATTTTGGAGAGGAGATTACATTCAAGGGAGAAACTATGGACCCATAGTTCGCTATGAAATTCCTGTAGTAGCCAGTGAGACCTAGGAAAGCTCTCACTTGGGTTTGAGTAGTAGGGGTGGCCAAGTTTTGTACAGCTTGTACTTTGTGGGCAATGGCCTTATCTCACCTCCTCCTACCTCATGACCAAGGTAGACCACTTTACTCTGTCCAATTTGACATTTGCTTGCCTTTATGGTCAGATGAGTCTGCTCAAGAGCCTGCAAAACATATCCCAGGTGATCAATATGTTCTTTCCATGTAGGACTGAACACCACAATGTCATCCAAGTATGCCATGCAGAAGTCCTCCATCCCATTCAGAACTGATTAACCATCCTTTGAAAAGTAGCAGATGCATTCTTTATTCCAAAAGGCATAACCTTAAACTGGTGGAGGCCTGCTGGGGTAGAAAATGCAGTTATCTCCTTGGCATGGTCTTATTTACCAATAGCCCGAGGTTAGACCAAATGTACTTAGGTACTTGGCTGAACCAAGTCTATCCACCAGTTCATATGTCCTTGGCAAAGGATGAGCATCAGTCTTAGTGACTGCATTTAGAGCTCTATAGTCCACACAGAATCTCAACTCCTTGGATCCTGCCTTTGGTCCTAGAAAAACTGGACTAGACCATGGACTTGTAGATGGCTCTATAACCCCGAGATCAAGCCTCTTGTTGACCTCTCCTTTGATATGGGATCTCACATGCTCTGACATTCTGTAACCTCTGCTTTTCACAGGTAAACAGTCACCAGTGAGAATATCATGCTGGCCCCAAGGGGTCAAGCTTGGTGTTGGAGAAAACAGGGAGGCAAAAT
Source organism: Ambystoma mexicanum (assembly GCF_040938575.1). Taxonomy (NCBI): domain Eukaryota; kingdom Metazoa; phylum Chordata; class Amphibia; order Caudata; family Ambystomatidae; genus Ambystoma; species Ambystoma mexicanum. The sequence continues at coordinate 847,381,735 of NC_090935.1, forward strand.
GATTCAACAGAACTTTGCACTCCTTCTGTTGTTCAGAAGTCAGTAGAGAAGATAGATTAACTCCTATTTGTTCATCTAAAGGTTGGCCTCTGAGGTCAGGTAGAGGTTCACTCTCTTCTTCTTCTTGATCTGAAGCTGGAAGCAAAGCTCCCCCTTCTGGTCTCGAGACATAAGCCTTTAAATGGTTGGTGTGAAAGACTCTCGGAGCCTTCTTAGGGTTGCCTAAGTCCACCAAATAGTTCACCTCTCCAAGTTTGCCCATAACCTTGAAGGGTCCTATCCATTTGTCCTGCAAGGCCCTCTGCCTTGTTGGCACCATAACTGGTAAAAGCTGTCCTTGAGTAAACTCAACCATGCTGACCTTCTGGTCATGCCAATGTGTGACCAGAGCCTGACCTGCTTTCAAGTTATCACTTGTTTCTGCCATCATGTGTGATATTCTCCTCCGGGGACCTATCACATAGTCAGTCACTCTGACTGGCTTTGGGACAGGGACACTCTCCAACCCTTCCTTGATCAGGGCCAATGGACCTCTGACTGTATGGCCATAGAGAAGTTCAAAGGGACTGCATCCAACTCCCTCCTGAGGGACTTCCCTATATGCAAAGAGATGGCATGGCAGTAGAAGGTCCCACTTTTTCTTAAGGAGTTCTTCCAAAGCACCTATCATGCTCTTCATAGTACGATTAAACCTCTCTACCAGTCCATTTGTTTGTTTTTTTCCACATGGCTTGCATGTAGTGGGATATAAAGTTGGATCCCCTGTGGAATAGCACTTCCTTAGGAAACCCTACTCTGCTAAAAATACCAAGTAGAGCCTTAGCCACAGCCTGAGCCGTAACAGTTCTCATAGATATGGCTTCTGGGTATCTTTTAGCATGGTCTACTCAAACCAGGATAAACCCGTTCCCTGAAGATGTGGGAGGGTCAAGGGGACCGACAATGTTCGAGGCTAATATAATAGCCCAAAACGATACCATGGTTATATAATATAACCACAGTAGAAAAGTTTGGGTAGTTACCACTGCCACCAGCCAAGTCTTAATGTAAAGAGAGCCAAACAGTGCTCCAAGAGACACAGACAAAAAGGGATAGGAACTAACACTTTCCAATACTCCATCTAAGATGGGGTGTACTGGGTCTATAGTTTACAGAGACTACATAAAGTTAATGGCAACTTAAAATTTTCTGGGAGACAGTAGTCAGTCCCAGAAAAATGGAGTCAGAGGGAAGTCTAAAAGACAACCCTGTGTTACTGCACTGAGGGTGCTGTGTAACACACACAAAGAATGGTGCTCATGGAGTAGGTGAGGCTCCAGAGCCCAAGATCACACAAATGGTAAAAGCACACACAGCAAAACACATCTAAGAGTGGGAAAAAAGGTTCACACTCTTACCAGGTGAAAAAAAATTACATTCCTAGAACAAGATTTATCATTCCTTCATAAGTGTTTAGTCTGTAACACTTAATCCAACCATCTAAGTTTTTAAAACACTCACATACCCAGGTAGCCCAAGGGGTACCATCATGCTTTTTGTGGGTCCTAAACCTTTTAAGGTACTGGGAAGAGGTCTTCCCAAATCTAGCAATTAAAGCTAGCTTCACACACTCATAATCCATCCTATCCACCTCCCCCCAACTCATTACAACATCAGATGTAACAGGGGGTAGCCTAGAGAAGAGCCAGTGAAGCAATTGATTCACTGAGAGACCTTGAATGCCATGGTTATATTCAAACATTGCCAACCAATCAAAAATATCAAGCTTAACCTCATAATGTATTTGCTTCACCTGTTATATTGGGTGTTTATGTATTATGTTGTTCAATTGTACAGCACTTTGGTGTAAGGTGCTTAATAAATCAATAAATACAAATACAAATACAAATACATACCTACAATTTCTTTAGGTATATGGGGTCTCTTAGGACTGGAAGACCTAGAAAACTCTGGGAGAGAAGCATTTTCAAGAGACAATCTTTTCATTTGTAGTTCATGATTCAACTCCATTTCTCTGAGCTTAAGTTCTTGGTGCTTTTGTTCAGTTTGAACATTTAAATGTTTGAATTCCAGTTCAAGCCTCATTTTCTTTAGAGCAGTGAATTCAGGACTGAGTGTAGGACCTGTGGGTGTACCAGTGGACAAGGGTTGAGGTTGCTGAGCAGGTAAGGGGGCAGAGAGGCTTACATTAGGAGACACATCTACCTCTTCAAACTCATAATTAACAGATATAGTATCATCTTCAATACTTTCCACATTTGCTAGGGGGTCAGGCATTTCAGACCCACTCCCTAGACTTGGATTCTTCAACAACTTTTCAATCAATTCATTCTTTTTGCCTTTGGCAGAGAGTTTCCTTTCTTTACACATGTTTCTTCAATAATCAGCAGTGTAACTCAGGAGGGTCTCCTGACAGTGGCTTTCCATATTAGACATGATTAATATTGCTTTGGGTGATTTTACACTTTTGGTTAGTTGATCCAAGGTAGCAGCACTCTAATTGTAATTACTATACTTTGATCCTCACCGCTGTACACGAGTGTTAGGCAGAATTATATGCAGTAGCCTTTGGGAACACCACACACAATTAAGACTAAAAGTGACCGTATAAATTTACCGTTGGTACAAGCCTGTACTACACTGTTAAAGTGGTAGCATTAGCGGAGCAGCCAGACTTATCTCAAGAGTAAGTGAGCAGTATCAAATAGTTACACAAAGGACAGCAGTTACTATGATTCAGGCAAACACTGACTCAAGGTTTTCAAGTAAAAACATATACATTTATTTCACTCTTCAGTTGTATAACATTAAAACATTATAAGCAGTTTATAAATCACACTCTCAGTACACCACACCACTTCCCTTAAATCCCAGACAAGTTAAGCTCACAAAATGAAGTGGGAGCAAAATGGCACTCCAGCAATTTAAAAGGGAGGGAAAGACAAAATGTATTAGAAATGAGATCCAATCAACAGGTAAGTACTCAGGGCAGTTGAACAAGAGGAACTTCAGTGAGGAGATCAGATAGAAAAGGCTTAGGGCTAAAGTCAATAGGACAAAAGTCTTTTGCTCAAGATCACACAGTTCAGTGTAGTTTGCGGTACAGTTTGTGGCACAGTTTCTGGATGAGGTTGACAAGACCTCAGATTGGAGAAAGATTTCACACACTTTCCACACGGCTGAACGAAACGAGCACCTGGGTTTGCACAGTACCTTAAAACAGAGAGGAAGCTGTAGCTGAGGTGGATGTTCCTGGTAGTTCCTGCAGGCCCACGGTTCCTGAAGCGACTGTCGGACTGACACGAAGTAGGAAGACTGGAGAGTCCTGCACTACCCAGGGAAGAAACCAGCAGCAGAGAAAAGCAACAAATAAAAGGTGCGCTCTTTAAAACCCAAGCAGGGTCCGACCTTCCCAGCTATCTGGCCCACTGTAGCTCTGTACAGTGAATTCGACCAGAGGAGGGGTCCTTGCTTGCAGTTTGGGCGAACTGGTTGGTCCCACCAGCTCAAGGGAAGAGGTTTCCTGAAGGATCTTCTCTGTCTCTCCGATTCTGGAGATTCGGAGCTGCAGCAGGGCTTCACCGGGCAGTTCAGTCATTGTAGCGGTCCTCTTCAGCCATTCCTCATTGGTTCTTTCGTTCCAGTGGCGACTCTGTCTTTCTAGTCCCAGAGACCTGCTTTTTATGCAGTTTTTCCCCATTCATACAGCCTGGCTGTCAATCACACAGCAGGGTGGCTGGCCTGGCCAGGCCAGTCCCCTTAGCCAATCAGACAATAGTGCGACTTGGGTTACCAAGGGAACCCATGGCAGGGGTACGAAGTCCCCTCCCTCACATTCTAGCCTACCCAGACTTTCAGGCACCTTAAGGAGGGCTTCTGTGCAGAAGGCTGCGAAAAAACAGCCATCTTGGCTGCGGACGATACGGACAGTTATAGTGTCCTTCGGACACTCCCATTTTGCACATTTACATACATCCCAGACACCTGGTGTGTTCTAGGAACATGTTTTATCTCGTTTGTGAGCGGTACGGAGAGGTATAATGTCCTTAGCACACCCCATTCTTTTCATTTACGCACAACTTGCACAGATGGTGCATTGTAGGATCAGTTCCATCTTGGTTGGCATTGGTACGGGTAGGTGTATTGCCGTTAGAACATTCATATTCTATTGCTTACGGTTAGCTCGAGCAGGCACGCTGTTCACAAACATTTTAAGTCTTTTTTAAAAAACTTTGTTACTCAAACCCTTCCTCTACAAGAAATATAAAAAAACTTTCTAAAAACACACATACACTTCAATCAACTGAAATACAGGGGGATGCAGATACTGACACGAATATAGGGGAATTAGGGTTCAACACGGGCTGATTGTGAAGGGATGATTTGTGTGGGGAAGAAGGAATGGATGTTTCATCAAAGCATCTATTTTCTTCTTGAAGGTTTGGGGATGGTTCACTAGGGAATGGAGAAGGAGGGCAGGTACAGGTGGGACAGTGATAACGTATTTTTCCTCTCACAAATTCCTCCACAAATTGCCTTAAACTGTTAAAATTGTTATTTAGTGTGTCCATTTTCTGTTCTATCCTTTTCAGCCTGTCTTCCTCTGTGTCATTTGTTGGCCTTTCTTCTTTTTTTCTGGTCTGTTAAAAATAAATATATATATGTTAAATGCCCATAAAATACTGAACATTATTTTGCTTATGCAGAGCACTGTGTACCATTACTATCGCTATCTGCAGACATTTCCCCATGCAGAACATTCTCCCCCAGCCACTCCAAAGAACTGCACATTTCTGTATCAAAAGAACAGAAAGAAATTATTTTTTCTGCCCCTCATACCAAAAAAAGTACACACGCATATAAGAAAAATGAAGTTCACTTACTCTTTTGTTGTAATTTGTCTTCATTGTAGTGCGTGCGTCTACTGTCGGTCCTGGCTGCAGAGTTTCTGTGGTAATTACGTTGGAGTAATACTTTCTTTTTTTTATGGTATAATCCATTTCATTCTACATGGTCATTAAATGCATGGTTTTTGTTTCAGACGTTTAGGTTTCCCGATTTATTTACTAGTACTTATAATGTCTTTATGTGTCCTTTTTCAAAGTTGAGCATTTTTTGTGTAACACAATAGTACAATTTCAGATACCCCCTGACTATTTGGATAGTGTTGACCTCGTCCGCGCCCGTCAACAGACAGGCGCTCAGTCCGTGTCTTTCCAATATCAATAGCGAGGGGGTTCTATATGGTCTATGTTATTTGTCTATAAAGTAATGAAATTATACTACATATCTCCCAAGATCACATGATCATAGTGTATATTCAGCAAAAAAATGTTATTAACGCAATGTTATGATTAGGTTCACCTTCAGAAAAACTGCGGAGTGGTCATCGTACGCATCTTGGTGCAAACTTGGAGAATTGCTGCAACATTGCGATCAGTCTCAGCACTCCACACCACCGCCACTCCTCTCACATCAAAATGATGTGCCACATGCCTACTTTCGACATAGTGCTGTAAACCATGGACAAAAATATCTCCAAGGACCAAAACCCTGACCCTCTGCACCTCTGCAATCTTCAGTATACGCTCCATCTTTCGACACAAAAGAACAATGTGAACATCTGATTGGCTGATGCCCACAGTCCCCTTTCCATGCTGGATTTGCTGTAGAAACCCGTATGTCACACGCCCTACCCGCGGACACGCGTTGTCTACGTGCGGCACGTAACTCTTAGCCAGTCCTTCTACCCTTTCCACATCACTCGCGAATCCATTTCCTCATTGGACACAGCTAAGCAGTCACACAACTATCCATCAATCACATTAACCATCCCTACATCTAACTCCGTCATCAAAATTTTGCACTTCAAATGTACTATTGATCACTCTAAATGCAAGTCGCATATCATTGCAAAGCACCTA